>NC_054472.1:2496297-3181620 GCF_017639515.1 Carcharodon carcharias | reverse complement strand
TGGGGGGTTGGTGTGGGGTGGGGGGAGGGTGTGGTGTAGGTGCCATAAGAGTAAAAGAGAGACCTGGAGTGAGGCCTCAGGCCTAGCAGTGCCCGACCATGGGTGCCCACCAAGGGGAGAGCCAAGAGCGAGGTGAACCTGGGGAGAGCCGGGCGATCGTGGGGAGAGCCAGGGGAATGCGGGGAGAGCCGGGCGATCGTGGGGAGTGACGGGGGATCATGGAGAGAGCCGGGGGAACGCGGGGAGAGATGGGTGATCATGGGGAGAGCTGGGGGAACCCAGGGAGAGCCGGGGGAACACGGGGAGAGGCGGAGGAACACGGGGAGAGGCGGAACACGGGGAGAGATGGGTGATCGTGGGGAGAGGCGGGGGAACGCGGGGAGAGGCAGGGGAATGCGGGGAGAGGCAGGGGAACATGGGGAGAGCTGGGCGATTGTGGGGAGAGCGGGGGGAATGCGGGGAGAGCCGGGGGAAAGTGGGGAGAGCCGGGGGATCGCGGGGAGAGCTGGGGGAAAGTGGGGAGAGCTGGGGGATCGCAGGGAGAGCCGGGGGAACACGGGGAGAGGTGGGCGATCGTAGGGAGAGCCGGGCGATCGTAGGGAGAGCCGGGGGAATGTGGGGAGAGCGGGGGGAATGCGGGGAAAGCCGGGGGAAAGTGGGGAGAGCCTGGGGAACGCAGTGAAGCCGGGGGATCATGGGGAGAGCTGGGGTAACGTGGAAAGAGCCAGGGGAAAGTGGCTGGAGCCACAGGAAAGCATGCTGAGCAGTGGCCCTGCACGCTCCAGAGTCTCTCTCTCTATCTCCACACTCGCAGTTACTGGTGTTCGCTGCTCCTCCAATCACAGCTTGTTTCTCTCCCATGTTTGCTGCTCATAGGCTCAATAGTGAGCCTATCAGCAGCAACTGCAGGAGAGAAACAGGCTGTGACTGGAGGAGCAGTCCCCTTCAGACTCACTGACTGTCTTACCGGCATTCTCAACAATGGCTCCGGGGGCCACATGGAGGGAGATTGTGGGCCATAGATTGGACAGGCCTGATATAAAACATCCCATGGCACGATCTCAAAGAAGAGCAGGGGAGTCCACCCCGCTGTGCTAAATTAATATTGATCATCCAACCAACGTTACAAAAATGATAATCTGGCTGTTATCACATTGCACAGGAGCTTGCTATGCACATTGACTGCAGTGATTTCGACATTACAACAGTAACTACACTTCAAAAAGTACATCATTGACTGTGAAATGATTTGGGATGTCCTGAGGTCATGAAAGCTATATAAATGCAAATTCTTTATTTTTCCTTTGAAGAATTGCCCATCTAATCCCTGCCCTATTTCATCAATGAAGCCAATGCAAACGATAGTTAGGGTCATTTCCTGTGTCTCAGTTTGTGGGAGCGGGGTGAGAGGTGTGGTGTGCAGGGCTGGGGGTTCACCACCTCTCTATTACATGTCTCTTTCTCTTTCAAACATAAACATTTTGATGGAGTGCTGGAAGTTTGAAAAGCAGCAATTTCAATGCATGTGGTCACTTTCCTTCCCAAAATATGCTGAAAACTGTACATCAGTGACATGAAAATAGCTGCTGTTAGCAGCTTGATCAATGTGCCAGAACTTACAGATATATGTGGCACTTTGAGTGAAGGCTCCTCTGGCAGTGTGCTACGGTAATGTGCCTCAAAGGATACGTGTTTATGTTTGCAGGAAACCCAGTGATAGCCATACGTCCCTGCTTAGGCTGATAGTCCCTGCTGTCTGCATGCCATACCCTGAATATATGAATATACAAAACTGTCAGACTGGGAAAGCTGGTTCATGTAGTCTGACCCATACATTCTCGATTCTTTGTTTATCATGGTTCAACAGTTATGATGGATATCCGGCCCTGGGACACACACACACACCCCCTACGCAATTCCCAATCTGTGCTGGGAAAGCAGTGCTGATAAGGCAATAAGTGGAGATCCAGTCCTGGCCAGAGTGAGCCGTGTGCATTTTCCAGTCCGTCTCTGTGTGAAGGTGTCATGGCCGTAAGGCAAAACACTGCTTTAACCTGGGGTTGAGATTTACAGCACCGTAAACAAATGATTCAATTTCAAATAACATGCACACGCACATATGGATAGCCTTGCTGGAAATATTCAGCAATGAGCTGACAGGAGGAGATGAAGAGGAGGGATCAACCCACATTGTTGCAACCCCAAGTGAAAGAGGAGGAGCTGTAAGAAGGTTCAGCAATAAGCTAAAATATTGTGTGAAGGAACAGTTTTGATGGGCCAAGTGACTTGTTGCATTATCTTGATTCTTATTTTAATTCCATTATTCATTGAGAAGTTATTTCTTTTCTCTCATTTTGCTGTCAAGAGGCTCCAATGCGAGTCCTCAATTGACAGACAACCTTTCAGTTCATCCACATCAATATGTTAGGTAAGGTGAACTCACCCCAGGACTCTGGAGCTTTCTTTACTTTGCTATTCCCATTCTCCTGCAGCCGTCTCCTGTTAGCTCCGTCCTCACCCTCGTGTTTTTTTCTGTCCACTCTGTGAAACTCTTTGTAAATCACTTTTACAAATAAATAAGCACAGAGTTCTTGGGAAAAGGCATATTTACAATAATTTTAATGAGAGAGGCAATGTACTGAAAGGATTGGTGGTGTTACTGGGGCTAGTTACTTGTGATGGAGCAGGCAACACACTGGGATTCGAGGATTATATGACTCATTTAATGGCAGCATTTGATGATAATCCAGGTAGCTTCAACAGGCACAAGTAATTTCCTAATGTCTGAAACAGAAACACATTATAGCAGGAAACAATCTTATTTGATGAAAAAGCACCAAGAAAGTAATAAGCAACAGGGAAGGTAATGAGTTTTCACTGTCATAAAGCACAAATAGGACACTTGAGTCCAAAAGCCATGAAGCAACAAGGCAGGGAATCAGTGTTCTCGGTACACTCTTATTGAGCACACAGCTATTCAAAGCTTCAGAGGTAATGTGGAGGCGTTAAGGATGGCTGTACCGAGGGTTTCTTGCTACACCTGCATGTGAAGGGAAGAATGGGGTGAAAACTGCAACAAAATAATCCCCAGCCCCTTTAGACCTTCACATGTCAGGAGCGAGTGAAGAGGCCGTGCTTAACTCTGGGAGAAACAGGAAAAGAGGGTAGAAATCTGAAATTAAAACAATGCTGGAAATACGTTTTCCAAATGATTGCTCCTGATGCTGAGGTTTCCCTGCCAGGAACACCAATCGAGAAACCGCCATGATTTTACACCCATTGATTTTAAGCAAGAACAAGCCCAAAATCATGTTCCAGGAGACAAGGTCCAACAATAGGGGCCAGCGCCCGAAAACGATGCCCTGTTTCGGTTGAGTATATTCATAAAATTGAAATGGGGTCTCAATCTGAAGACACTGGCGCCATACCACTGAGAATTTGTATGAGCAGGCAGACTCCAAATAGCGCGGTCTAACACTGCAGAATGGTGCAGTATAGCACTGCAGAATGGTGCAGTAGGGCACTGCAGAATGGCGCAGAACGGCAGTGCAGAATGGCGCAGAACAACACTGCAGAATGGCGCAGTACGGCGCTGCAGAATGGCGCAGTACGGCGCTGCAGAATGGCGCAGTACGGCGCTGCAGAATGGCGCAGTACGGCACTGCAGAATGGCGCAGTACGGCACTGCAGAATGGCGCAGTACGGCACTGCAGAATGGTGCAGAGTAGCACTGCAGAATGGTGCAGAGTAGCACTGCAGAATGGTGCAGAGTAGCACTGCAGAATGGTGCAGTACAACACTGCAGAATGGTGCAGAGTAGCCCTGCAGAATGGTGCAGAGTAGCACTGCAGAATGGTGCAGTACAACACTGCAGAATGGAGCAGTACAAACTGCAGAATGGTGCAGTACGGCACTGCAGAATGGCGCAGTATAACACTGCAAATTGGCGCAGTATAACACTCCAGAATGGTGCAGTATGGCACTGCAGAATAATGCAGTATAGCACTGCAGAATGGTGCAGTATGGAACTGCAGAATGGTGCAGTATAACACTGCAGAATGATGCAGTATAACACTACAGAATGATGCAGTATAACACTGCAGAATGATGCAGTATAACACTGCAGAATGGTACAGTATGGCACTGCAGAATGGTGCAGAATAGTGAGAGAACTGCAGGATGGTGCAGAATAGTGAGAGCACAGCAGGATGGTGCAGAATAATTCAGTAGAACACTGCTGAATGGTGCACAATAGCACTGCAGAATGGTGCAGAATAGTGCAGCAGAATACTGTAGAATCGTGCACTATAGCACTGCAACACAGTGCAGAATAGTGCAGCAGAGCACTGCAGAATGGTGCACTACAGCACTGCAGAATAGTGCAGCAGAGCACTGCATAATGGTGCACTATAGCACTGCAGAATGGTGCGAAATTGTGCAGTGTGGCACTACAGAATAATGCAGTATAGCACTGCAGAATGGTGCAGAATGCTTCATTATGGCACTGAAGAATGGTACAGTGTAGCACTGGAGAACGGGGCAATCTGGCACTGCAGAATGGTGCAGCGTAGCACTGCAGAACGGTGCAGCGTAGCAATGCAGAAAGGTGCAGCGTAGCAATGGAGAATGGTGCAGTGTAGCACTGGAGAATGGTGCAGTATGGCATCGCAGAACGGTGCAGCGTAGCACTGCAGAACGGTGCAGCGTAGCACTGCAGAACGGTGCAGCGTAGCAATGCAGAAAGGTGCAGCGTAGCAATGCAGAACAGTGCAGCGTAGCACTGCAGAACGGTGCAGCATGGCATCGCAGAACGGTGCACTGTCGCAATGGAGAATGGTGAAGTGTAGCACTGGAGAATGGTGCAGTATGGCACTGCAGAATGCTTCATTATGGCACTGCAGAATGGTACAGTGTAGCACTGGAGAATGGTGCACTGTAGCACTGCAGAACGGTGCACTGTAGCACTGCAGAACGGTGCAGCGTAGCACTGCAGAACGGTGCAGCGTAGCACCGCAGAACGGTGCAGCGTGGCACCGCAGAACGGTGCAGTATGGCACTGCAGAATGGTGCACTGTAGCAATGGAGAATGGTGCAGCATAGCACTGCAGAACGGTGCAGCGTGGCACTGCAGAACGGTGCAGCATGACACTGCAGAACGGTGCAGCATGGCACTGCAGAACGGTGCAGCATGGCACTGCAGAACGGTGCAGCATGGCACTGCAGAACGGTGCAGCATGGCACTGCAGAACGGTGCAGCATGGCACTGCAGAACGGTGCAGCGTAGCACTGCAGAACGGTGCAGCGTAGCCCTGCAGAACGGTGCAGCGTAGCCCTGCAGAACAGTGCAGCATGGCACTGCAGAACGGTGCAGCATGGCACTGCAGAACGGTGCAGCATGGCACTGCAGAACGGTGCAGCATGGCACTGCAGAACAGTGCAGCACGGCACTGCAGAACGGTGCAGCACGGCACTGCAGAACGGTGCAGCGTAGCACTGCAGAACGGTGCAGCGTAGCACTGCAGAACGGTGCAGCGTAGCACTGCAGAACGGTGCAGTATGGCACTGCAGAACGGTGCAGTATGGCACTGCAGAATGGTGCACTGTAGCAATGCAGAACGGTGCAGCGTAGCACTGCAGAACGGTGCAGCGTAGCACTGCAGAATGGTGCAGCGTAGCACTGCAGAACGGTGCAGCGTAGCACCGCAGAACGGTGCAGTATGGCACTGCAGAATGGTGCACTGTAGCAATGGAGAATGGTGCAGTGTAGCACTGCAGAACGGTGCAGCATGGCACTGCAGAACGGTGCAGCATGGCACTGCAGAACAGTGCAGCACGGCACTGCAGAACGGTGCAGCACGGCACTGCAGAACGGTGCAGCGTAGCACTGCAGAACGGTGCAGCGTAGCACTGCAGAACGGTGCAGCGTAGCACTGCAGAACGGTGCAGTATGGCACCGCAGAACGGTGCAGTATGGCACTGCAGAACGGTGCAGTATGGCACTGCAGAATGGTGCACTGTAGCAATGCAGAGCGGTGCAGCGTAGCACTGCAGAACGGTGCAGCGTAGCACTGCAGAACGGTGCAGCGTAGCACTGCAGAATGGTGCAGCGTAGCACTGCAGAACGGTGCAGCGTAGCACCGCAGAACGGTGCAGTATGGCACTGCAGAATGGTGCACTGTAGCAATGGAGAATGGTGCAGTGTAGCACTGCAGAACGGTGCAGCATGGCACTGCAGAACGGTGCAGCATGGCACTGCAGAACGGTGCAGTACATCACTGCAGAATGGTGCAGTACATCACTGCAAACTGGTGCAGTACAACCTGCAGACTGGTGCAGTACAACCTGCAGACTGGTGCAGTACAACACTCCAGAACGGTGCAGTATAACACTGCAGAATGGTGCAGTATGGCACTGCACAATGGTGCAGTATGGCACTGCATAATGGTGCAGTATGGCACTGCAGAACGGTGCAGCATGGCACTGCAGAACATTGCAGCATGGCACTGCAGAACGGTGCAGCATGGCACTGCAGAACGGTGCAACATGGCACTGCAGAACGGTGCAGCATGGCACTGCAGAACGGCACTGCAGAACGGTGCAGCATGGCACTGTAGAACGGTGCAGCATGGCACTGCAGAACGGTGCAGCGTAGCCCTGCAGAACGGTGCAGCATGGCACGGCAGAACAGTGCAGCATGGCACTGCAGAACGGTGCAGCATGGCACTGCAGAACGGTGCAGCGTAGCACTGCAGAACGGTGCAGCGTAGCCCTGCAGAACGGTGCAGCATGGCACGGCAGAACGGTGCAGCATGGCACTGCAGAACGGTGCAGCATGGCACCGCAGAACGGTGCAGCATGGCACCGCAGAACGGTGCAGCATGGCACCGCAGAACGGTGCAGCATGGCACCGCAGAACGGTGCAGCATGGCACCGCAGAACGGTGCAGCATGGCACCGCAGAACGGTGCAGCATGGCACCGCAGAACGGTGCAGCATGGCACCGCAGAACGGTGCAGCATGGCACCGCAGAACGGTGCAGCATGGCACCGCAGAACGGTGCAGCATGGCACCGCAGAACGGTGCAGCATGGCACCGCAGAACGGTGCAGCATGGCACCGCAGAACGGTGCAGCATGGCACCGCAGAACGGTGCAGCGTAGCACGGCGGAACGGTGAAGCGTAGCACGGCAGAACGGTGCAGCGTGGCACTGCAGAACGGTGCAGCATGGCACTGCAGTACAGTGCAGCGTAGCACTGCGGAACGGTGAAGCGTAGCACGGCAGAACGGTGCAGCGTGGCACTGCAGAACGGTGCAGCATAGCACTGAAGTACGGTGCAGCGTGGCACTGCAGCACGGTGCAGCGTAGCACGGGGGAATGGTGCACTGTAGCACTGCAGAATGGTGCAGCATGGCACTGCAGAATGCTGCAGCATGGCACTGCAGAATGCTGCAGTATGGCACTGCAGAATGCTGCAGTATGGCACTGCAGAATGCTGCAGTATGGCACTGCAGAATGGTGCAGTATGGCACTGCAGAATGGTGCAGTATGGCACTGCAGAATGGTGCAGTATGGCACTGCAGAATGGTGCAGTATGGCACTGCAGAATGGTGCAGTGTGGCACTGCAAAATGGTGCAAAGGGCACTGCAGAAAGGTGCAGAGGGCACTGCAGAATGGTGCAGAGGGCACTGCAGAATGGTGCAGAGTGCACTGCAGAATGCTGCGGTATAACACTGCAGAATGCTGCAGTGTAACACTGCAGAATGCTGCAGCATAACACTGCAGAATGCTGCAGTATAACACTGCAGCATGGTGCAGAATCGTGCAGTAGAGCACTGCGGAATGGTGCAGTACAGTACTGCAGGATGGTGCAGAATAGTGAGAGCACTGCAGGATGGCGCAGAATAGTTCAGTAGAACACTGCTGAATGGTGCACTATAGCACTGCAGAATGGTGCAGCGTGCCACTGCAGAATGGTGCAGTATGGCACTGCAGAATGGTGCAGCGTAGCACTGGAGAGTAGTACAGCGTAGCACTGGAGAATGGTGCAGCGCAACACTGGAGAAAGGTGCAGCGTAGCACTGCAGAATGGCGCACTATAGCACTGCAGAATAGCGCAGCAGAACACTGCAGAATGGTGCACTACAGCACTGCAGAATGGTGCAGAATAGTGCAGCAGAGTACTGCAGAATGGCGCACTATAGCACTGCAGAATGGTGCAGAATTGTGCAGTGTGGCACTACAGAATAATGCAGTATAGCACTGCAGAATGGTGCACAATGCTTCATTATGGCACTGCAGAATGGTATAGTATAGCACTGGAGAATGGTGCAGCATAGCACTAAAGTACGGTGCAGCGTAGCACTAAAGTACGGTGCAGCGTGGCACTGAAGTACGGTGCAGCGTGGCACTGAAGTACGGTGCAGCGTGGCACTGAAGTACGGTGCAGCATGGCACTGCAGAACGGTGCAGCGTGGCACTGCAGAACGGTGCAGCGTGGCACTGCAGAACGGTGCAGCGTGGCACTGCAGAACGGTGCAGCGTGGCACTGCAGAACGGTGCAGCGTGGCACTGCAGAAAGGTGCAGAGGGCACTGCAGAATGGTGCAGAGGGCACTGCAGAATGGTGCAGAGTGCACTGCAGAATGCTGTGGTATAACACTACAGAATGCTGCAGTGTAACACTGCAGAATGCTGCAGGATAACACTGCAGCATGGTGCAGAATAGTGCAGTAGAGCACTGCGGAATGGTGCAGTACAGTACTGCAGGATGGTGCAGAATAGTGACAGCACTGCAGGATGGCGCAGAATAGTTCAGTAGAACACTGCTGAATGGTGCAGCGTGCCACTGCAGAATGGTGCAGTATGGCACTGCAGAATGGTGCAGCGTAGCACTGGGGAATGGTACAGCGTTGCACTGGAGAATGGTGCAGCGTAACACTGGAGAATGGTGCAGCGTAGCACTGCAGAATGGCACACTATAGCACTGCAGAATAGCGCAGCAGAGCACTGCAGAATGGTGCACTACAGCACTGCAGAATGGTGCAGAATAGTGCAGCAGAGTACTGCAGAATGGCGCACTATAGCACTGCAGAATGGTACAGAATTGTGCAGTGTGGCACTACCGAATAATGCAGTATAGCACTGCAGAATGGTGCAGAATGCTTCATTATGGCACTGCAAAATGGTATAGTATAGCACTGGAGAACGGTGCAGTGTAGCACTACAGAACGGTGCAGCGTAGCACTAAAGTATGGTGCAGCGTAGCACTAAAGTACGGTGCAGCGTAGCACTGCAGAACGGTGCAGCGTGGCACTGAAGTACGGTGCAGCGTAGCACTAAAGTACGGTGCAGCGTGGCACTGAAGTACGGTGCAGCGTGGCACTGCAGCACGGTGCAGCGTGGCACTAAAGTACGGTGCAGCGTGGCACTGAAGTACGGTGCAGCGTGGCACTGCAGAACGGTGCAGCGTGGCACTGCAGAACGGTGCAGCGTGGCACTGCAGAACGGTGCAGCGTGGCACTGCAGAACGGTGCAGCGTGGCACTGCAGAACGGTGCAGCGTGGCACTGCAGAACGGTGCAGCGTGGCACTGCAGAACGGTGCAGCGTGGCACTGCAGAACGGTGCAGCGTGGCACTGCAGAACGGTGCAGCGTGGCACTGCAGAACGGTGCAGCGTGGCACTGCAGAACGGTGCAGCGTGGCACTGCAGAACGGTGCAGCGTGGCACTGCAGAACGGTGCAGCGTGGCACTGCAGAACGGTGCAGCGTGGCACTGCAGAACGGTGCAGCGTGGCACTGCAGAACGGTGCAGCGTGGCACTGCAGAACGGTGCAGCATAGCACTGCAGAACGGTGCACTGTAGCACTGCAGAACGGTGCAGCGTGGCACTGCAGAACGGTGCAGCATAGCACTGCAGAACGGTGCACTGTAGCACTGCAGAATGGTGCAGTATAGCACTGCAGAATGGTGCAGAATGCTTCATTATGGCACTGCAGAATGGTATAGTATAGCACTGGAGAACGGTGCAGTGTAGCACTACGGAACGGTGCAGCGTAGCACTAAAGTACGGTGCAGCGTAGCACTAAAGTACGGTGCAGCGTAGCACTGCAGAACGGTGCAGCGTGGCACTGAAGTACGGTGCAGCGTGGCACTGAAGTACGGTGCAGCGTGGCACTGAAGTACGGTGCAGCGTGGCACTGCAGAACGGTGCAGCGTGGCACTGAAGTACGGTGCAGCGTGGCACTGCAGAACGGTGCAGCATGGCACTGCAGAACGGTGCAGCGTGGCACTGCAGAACGGTGCAGCGTGGCACTGCAGAACGGTGCAGCGTGGCACTGCAGAACAGTGCAGCGTGGCACTGCAGAACGGTGCAGCGTGGCACTGCAGAACGGTGCAGCGTGGCACTGCAGAACGGTGCAGCGTGGCACTGCAGAACGGTGCAGCGTGGCACTGCAGAACGGTGCAGCGTGGCACTGCAGAACGGTGCAGCGTGGCACTGCAGAACGTGTAGCGTGGCACTGCAGAGCGGTGCAGCGTGGCACTGCAGAACGGTGCAGCATAGCACTGCAGAACGGTGCAGTGTAGCACTGCAGAACGGTGCAGCGTGGCACTGCAGAACGGTGCAGTATGGCACTGCAGAATGGTGCAGAGGGCACTGCAGAACGGTGCAGTATGGTACTGCAGAATGCTGCAGTATAACACTACAGAATGTTGCGGTATAACACTGCAGAATATTGCAGTATAACACTGCAGAATATTGCAGTATAACACTGCAGAATGGTGCAGTATAACACTGCAGAATGGTGCAGTGTGGCACTGCAAAATGGTGCAGAGGGCACTGCAGAATGTTGCAGGGGGCACTGCAGAATGGTGCAGAGTGCACTGCAGATTGCTGCGGTATAACACTGCAGAATGCTGCAGTATAACACTGCAGAATGGTGCAGTGTAACACTGCAGAATGGTGCAGTGTAACACTGCAAAATGCTGCAGTGTAACACTGCAGAATGCTGCAGTGTAACACTGCAGAATGGTGCAGTGTAACACGGCAGAATGGTACAGAGTAACACTGCAGAATGCTGCGGTATAACACTGCAGAATGCTGCGGTATAACACTGCAGAATGCTGCGGTATAACACTGCAGAATGCTGCGGTATAACACTGCAGAATGGTGCAGAATAGTGCAGTAGAGCACTGCGGAATGGTGCAGTACAGTACTGCAGGATGGTGCAGAATAGTGACAGCACTGCAGGATGGCGCAGAATAGTTCAGTAGAACACTGCTGAATGGTGCACTATAGCACTGCAGAATGGTGCAGCGTAGCACTGCAGAATGGTGCAGCGTAGCACTGCAGAATGGTGCAGCATAGCACTGCAGAATGGTGCAGCGTAGCACTGCAGAATGGTGCAGCATGGCACTGCAGAATGGTGCAGAATGGCACTGCAGAATGGTGCAGTATGGCACTGCAGAATGGTGCAGTATAACACTGCAGAATGGTGCAGTATGGCACTGCAGAATGGTGCAGTATGGCACTGCAGAATGGTGCAGTATAACACTGCAGAATGGTGCAGTATGGCACTGCAGAATGGTGCAGTATGGCACTGCAGAATGGTGCAGTATGGAACTGCAGAATGGTGCAGCATGGCACTGCAGAATGGTGCAGCATGGCACTACAGAATGGTGCAGCGTAGCACTGCAAAATGGTGCAGTGTAGCACTGCAGAATGGTGCAGCGTAGCACTGCAGAATGGTGCAGTGTAGCACTGCAGAATGGTGCAGTATGGTGCAGAACAGTGCAGCAGAGCACTATGGAATGGTGCAGTATAGTACTGCAGGATGGTGCAGAATAGTGAGAGCACTGCAGGATGGTGCAGAATAGTGAGAGCACTGCAGGATGGTGCAGAATAGTGAGAGCACTGCAGGATGCTGCAGAATAGTTCAGTAGAACACTGCTCAATGGTGCACTATTGCACTGCAGAATGGTGCAGAATAGTGCAGTAGAGCACTGCGGAATGGTGCAGTACAGTACTGCAGGATGGTGCAGAATAGTGACAGCACTGCAGGATGGCGCAGAATAGTTCAGTAGAACACTGCTGAATGGTGCAGCGTAGCACTGCAGAATGGTGCAGCGTAGCACTGCAGAATGGTGCAGCGTAGCACTGCAGAATGGTGCAGCGTAGCACTGCAGAATGGTGCAGCGTAACACTGCAGAATGGTGCAGCGTAGCACTGCAGAATGGTGCAGCGTAGCACTGCAGAATGGTGCAGCGTAGCACTGCAGAATGGTGCAGCGTAGCACTGCAGAATGGTGCAGCGTAGCACTGCAGAATGGTGCAGCGTAGCACTGCAGAATGGTGCAGCGTAGCACTGCAGAATGGTGCAGCGTAGCACTGCAGAATGGTGCAGCATGGCACTGCAGAATGGTGCAGCGTAGCACTGGAGAATGGTACAGCGTAGCACTGGAGAATGGTGCAGCGTAGCACTGGAGAATGTTGCAGTATGGCACTGGAGAATGTTGCAGTATGGCACTGCAGAATGGTGCAGTATGGCATTGCAGAATGGTGCAGTATGGCACTGCAGAATGGTGCAGTATGGCACTGCAGAATGGTGCAGTATGGCACTGCAGAATGGTACAGCGTAGCACTGGAGAATGGTGCAGCGTAGCACTGGAGAAAGGTGCAGTATGGCACTGCAGAATGCTGCACTATGGCACTGCAGAATGGTGCAGTATAACACTGCAGAATGGTGCAGTATGGCACTGCAGAATGCTGCACTATGGCACTGCAGAATGGTGCAGTATGGCACTGCAGAATGGTGCAGTATGGCACTGCAGAATGCTTCACTATGGCACTGCAGAATGGTGCAGTATGGCACTGCAGAATGCTACACTATGGCACTGCAGAATGGTGCAGTATGGCACTGCATAATGGTGCAGTATGGCACTGCAGAATGCTGCACTATGGCACTGCAGAATGGTGCAGTATGGCACTGCAGAATGCTGCACTATGGCACTGCAGAATGCTGCAGTATGGCACTGCAGAATGGTGCAGTATGGCACTGCAGAATGGTGCAGTATAACAATGCAGAATGGTGCAGTGTGGCACTGCAAAATGGTGCAGAGGGCACTGCAGAATGGTGCAGGGGGCACTGCAGAATGGTGCAGGGGGCACTGCAGAATGGTGCAGGGGGCACTGCAGAATAGTGCAGAGTGCACTGCAGAATGCTGCGGTATAACACTGCAGAATGCTGCAGTATAACACTGCAGAATGGTGCAGTGTAACACTGCAGAATGGTGCAGTGTAACACTGCAAAATGCTGCAGTGTAACACTGCAGAATGCTGCAGTGTAACACTGCAGAATGGTGCAGTGTAACACTGCAGAATGGTACAGAGTAACACTGCAGAATGCTGCGGTATAACACTGCAGAATGCTGTGGTATAACACCGCAGAATGGTGCAGAATAGTGCAGTAGAGCACTGCGGAATGGTGCAGTACAGTACTGCAGGATGGTGCAGAATAGTGACAGCACTGCAGGATGGCGCAGAATAGTTCAGTAGAACACTGCTGAATGGTGCACTGTAGCACTGCAGAATGGTGCAGCGTAGCACTGCAGAATGGTGCAGCGTAGCACTGCAGAATGGTGCAGCGTAGCACTGCAGAATGGTGCAGCATGGCACTGCAGAATGGTGCAGTATGGCACTGCAGAATGGTGCAGTATGGCACTGCAGAATGGTGCAGCGTAGCACTGGAGAATGGTGCAGTATGGCACTGCAGAATGGTGCAACGTAGCACTGGAGAATGGTACAGCGTAGCACTGCAGAATGGTGCAGCATGGCACTGCAGAATGGTGCAGCGTAGCACTGCAGAATGGTGCAGCGTAGCACTGCAGAATGGTGCAGTGTAGCACTGCAGAATGGTGCAGTATGGTGCAGAACAGTGCAGCAGAGCACTATGGAATGGTGCAGTATAGTACTGCAGGATGGTGCAGAATAGTGAGAGCACTGCAGGATGGTGCAGAATAGTGAGAGCACTGCAGGATGGTGCAGAATAGTGAGAGCACTGCAGGATGGTGCAGAATAGTGAGAGCACTGCAGGATGGTGCAGAATAGTGAGAGCACTGCAGGATGGTGCAGAATAGTGAGCACTGCAGGATGCTGCAGAATAGTTCAGTAGAACACTGCTCAATGGTGCACTATTGCACTGCAGAATGGTGCAGAATAGTGCAGTACAGCACTGCGGAATGGTGCAGTACAGTACTGCAGGATGGTGCAGAATAGTGACAGCACTGCAGGATGGCGCAGAATAGTTCAGTAGCACACTGCTGAATGGTGCACTATAGCACTGCAGAATGGTGCAGCGTAGCACTGCAGAATGGCGTAGTGTAGCACTGCAGAATGGTGCAGCGTAGCACTGCAGAATGGTGCAGCATAGCACTGCAGAATGGTGCAGCGTAGCAATGCAGAATGGTGCAGCGTAGCACTGCAGAATGGTGCAGCGTAGCACTGCAGAATGGTGCAGCATGGCACTGCAGAATGGTGCAGTATGGCACTGCAGAATGCTGCACTATGGCACTGCAGAATGGTGCAGTATGGCACTGCAGAATGCTGCACTATGGCACTGCAGAATGCTGCAGTATGGCACTGCAGAATGGTGCAGTATGGCACTGCAGAATGGTGCAGTATAACAATGCAGAATGGTGCAGTGTGGCACTGCAAAATGGTGCAGAGGGCACTGCAGAATGGTGCAGGGGGCACTGCAGAATGGTGCAGGGGGCACTGCAGAATAGTGCAGAGTGCACTGCAGAATGCTGCGGTGTAACACTGCAGAATGCTGCAGTATAACACTGCAGAATGGTGCAGTGTAACACTGAAGAATGGTGCAGTGTAACACTGAAGAATGGTGCAGTGTAACACTGCAAAATGCTGCAGTGTAACACTGCAGAATGCTGCAGTGTAACACTGCAGAATGGTGCAGTGTAACACTGCAGAATGGTACAGAGTAACACTGCAGAATGCTGCGGTATAACACTGCAGAATGCTGTGGTATAACACCGCAGAATGGTGCAGAATAGTGCAGTAGAGCACTGCGGAATGGTGCAGTACAGTACTGCAGGATGGTGCAGAATAGTGACAGCACTGCAGGATGGCGCAGAATAGTTCAGTAGAACACTGCTGAATGGTGCAGCGTAGCACTGCAGAATGGCGTAGTGTAGCACTGCAGAATGGTGCAGCGTAGCACTGCAGAATGGTGCAGCATAGCACTGCAGAATGGTGCAGCGTAGCAATGCAGAATGGTGCAGCGTAGCACTGCAGAATGGTGCAGCGTAGCACTGCAGAATGGTGCAGCATGGCACTGCAGAATGGTGCAGTATGGCACTGCAGAATGCTGCACTATGGCACTGCAGAATGGTGCAGTATGGCACTGCAGAATGCTGCACTATGGCACTGCAGAATGCTGCAGTATGGCACTGCAGAATGGTGCAGTATGGCACTGCAGAATGGTGCAGTATAACAATGCAGAATGGTGCAGTGTGGCACTGCAAAATGGTGCAGAGGGCACTGCAGAATGGTGCAGGGGGCACTGCAGAATGGTGCAGGGGGCACTGCAGAATAGTGCAGAGTGCACTGCAGAATGCTGCGGTGTAACACTGCAGAATGCTGCAGTATAACACTGCAGAATGGTGCAGTGTAACACTGAAGAATGGTGCAGTGTAACACTGAAGAATGGTGCAGTGTAACACTGCAAAATGCTGCAGTGTAACACTGCAGAATGCTGCAGTGTAACACTGCAGAATGGTGCAGTGTAACACTGCAGAATGGTACAGAGTAACACTGCAGAATGCTGCGGTATAACACTGCAGAATGCTGTGGTATAACACCGCAGAATGGTGCAGAATAGTGCAGTAGAGCACTGCGGAATGGTGCAGTACAGTACTGCAGGATGGTGCAGAATAGTGACAGCACTGCAGGATGGCGCAGAATAGTTCAGTAGAACACTGCTGAATGGTGCACTGTAGCACTGCAGAATGGTGCAGCGTAGCACTGCAGAATGGTGCAGCGTAGCACTGCAGAATGGTGCAGCGTAGCACTGCAGAATGGTGCAGCGTAGCACTGCAGAATGGTGCAGTATGGCACTGCAGAATGGTGCAGTATGGCACTGCAGAATGGTGCAGCGTAGCACTGGAGAATGGTGCAGTATGGCACTGCAGAATGGTGCAGCGTAGCACTGGAGAATGGTACAGCGTAGCACTGGAGAATGGTGCAGCGTAGCACTGGAGAATGGTGCAGTATGGAACTGCAGAATGGTGCAGCATGGCACTGCAGAATGGTGCAGCGTAGCACTGCAGAATGGTGCAGTGTAGCACTGCAGAATGGTGCAGTGTAGCACTGCAGAATGGTGCAGTATGGTGCAGAACAGTGCAGCAGAGCACTATGGAATGGTGCAGTATAGTACTGCAGGATGGTGCAGAATAGTGAGAGCACTGCAGGATGGTGCAGAATAGTGAGAGCACTGCAGGATGGTGCAGAATAGTGAGAGCACTGCAGGATGGTGCAGAATAGTGAGAGCACTGCAGGATGGTGCAGAATAGTGAGCACTGCAGGATGCTGCAGAATAGTTCAGTAGAACACTGCTCAATGGTGCACTATTGCACTGCAGAATGGTGCAGAATAGTGCAGTACAGCACTGCGGAATGGTGCAGTACAGTACTGCAGGATGGTGCAGAATAGTGACAGCACTGCAGGATGGCGCAGAATAGTTCAGTAGCACACTGCTGAATGGTGCACTATAGCACTGCAGAATGGTGCAGCGTAGCACTGCAGAATGGCGTAGTGTAGCACTGCAGAATGGTGCAGCGTAGCACTGCAGAATGGTGCAGCATAGCACTGCAGAATGGTGCAGCGTAGCAATGCAGAATGGTGCAGCGTAGCACTGCAGAATGGTGCAGCGTAGCACTGCAGAATGGTGCAGCATGGCACTGCAGAATGGTGCAGCGTAGCACTGCAGAATGGTGCAGCGTAGCACTGAAGAATGGTACAGTGTAGCACTGGAGAATGGTGCAGCGTAGCACTGGAGAATGGTGCAGTATGGCACTGGAGAATGGTGCTGTATGGCACTGCAGAATGGTGCAGTATGGCACTGCAGAATGGTGCAGTATGGCACTGCAGAATGGTGCAGTATGGCACTGCAGAATGGTGCAGTATGGCACTGCAGAATGGTGCAGTATGGCACTGCAGAATGGTGCAGTATGGCACTGCAGAATGGTGCAGTATGGCACTGCAGAATGGTGCAGTATGGCACTGCAGAATGGTACAGCGTAGCACTGGAGAATGGTGCAGCGTAGCACTGGAGAAAGGTGCAGTATAGCACTGCAGAATGCTGTACTATGGCACTGCAGAATGGTGCAGTATAACACTGCAGAATGGTGCAGTATGGCACTGCAGAATGCTGCACTATGGCACTGCAGAATGGTGCAGTATGGCACTGCAGAATGCTGCACTATGGCACTGCAGAATGGTGCAGTATGGCACTGCAGAATGCTGCACTATGGCACTGCAGAATGGTGCAGTATGGCACTGCAGAATGCTGCACTATGGCACTGCAGAATGCTGCAGTATGGCACTGCAGAATGGTGCAGTATGGCACTGCAGAATGGTGCAGTATAACAATTCAGAATGGTGCAGTGTGGCATTGCAGAATGGTGCAGTATGGCACTGCAGAATGCTGCACTATGGCACTGCAGAATGGTGCAGTATAACACTGCAGAATGGTGCAGTATGGCACTGCAGAATGCTGCACTATGGCACTGCAGAATGGTGCAGTATAACACTGCAGAATGGTGCAGTATGGCACTGCAGAATGGTGCAGTATGGCATTGCAAAATGGTGCAGTATGGCACTGCAGAATGCTGCACTATGGCACTGCAGAATGGTGCAGTATAACAATGCAGAATGGTGCAGTATGGCACTGCAGAATGGTGCAGTATGGCACTGCAGAATGGTGCAGTATGGCACTGCATAATGGTGCAGTATGGCACTGCATAATGGTGCAGTATGGCACTGCAGAATGGTGCAGTATGGCACTGCAGAATGGTGCAGTATGGCACTGCATAATGGTGCAGTATGGCACTGCAGAATGGTGCAGTATGGCACTGCAGAATGGTGCAGTATGGCACTGGAGAATGGTGCAGTCTGGCACTGCAGAATGGTGCAGCATAGCACTGTAGAATAGTGCAGTTTGGAACTGCAGAATGGTGCAGTATAACACTGCAGAATGGTGCAGTATAACACTGCAGAATGGTACTGTATGGCACTGCAGAATGGTGCAGAATAGTGAGAGAACTGCAGGATGGTGCAGAATAGTGAGAGCACAGCAGGATGGTGCAGAATAGTTCAGTAGAACACTGCTGAATGGTGCACTACAGCACTGCAGAATGGTGCAGAATAGTTCAGTAGAACACTGCTGAATGGTGCGCTACAGCACTGCAGAATGGCGCACTATAGCACTGCAGAATAGCGCAGCAGAGCACTGCAGAATGGTGCACTACAGCACTGCAGAATGGTGCAGAATAGTACAGCAGAGTACTGCAGAATGGCGCACTATAGCACTGCAGAATGGTGCAGAATTGTGCAGTGTGGCACTACAGAATAATGCAGGATAGCACTGCAGAATGGTGCAGAATGCTTCATTATGGCACTGCAGAATGGTATAGTATAGCACTGGAGAACGGTGCAGTGTAGCACTGCAGAACGGTGCAGCGTGGCACGGCACAACGGTGCAGCATGGCACTGCAGAACGGTGCAGCGTGGCACTGCAGAATGGTGCAGCGTAGCACGGGGGAACGGTGTACTGTAGCACTGCAGAATGGTGCAGGATGGCACTGCAGAATGGTGCAGGATGGCACTGCAGAATGGTGCAGGATGGCACTGCAGAATGGTGCAGAGGGCACTGCAGAATGGTGCAGAGGGCACTGCAGAATGGTGCAGAGGGCACTGCAGAATGGTGCAGAGGGCACTGCAGAATGGTGCAGTATAACACTGCAGAATGCTGCAGTATGGCACTGCAGAATGGTGCAGTATAACACTGCAGAATGCTGCAGTATGGCACTGCAGAATGCTGCAGTATGGCACTGCAGAATGCTGCAGTATGGCACTGCAGAATGCTGCAGTATGGCACTGCAGAATGCTGCAGTATGGCACTGCAGAATGCTGCAGTATGGCACTGCAGAATGCTGCAGTATGGCACTGCAGAATGCTGCAGTATGGCACTGCAGAATGCTGCAGTATGGCACTGCAGAATGGTGCAGTATGGCACTGCAGAATGGTGCAGAATTGTGCAGTGTGGCACTACAGAATAATGCAGTATAGCACTGCAGAATGGTGCAGTACAGTACTGCGGGATGGTGCAGAATAGTGACAGCACTGCAGGATGGCGCAGAATAGTTCAGTAGAACACTGCTGAATGGTGCACTACAGCACTGCAGAATGGTGCAGCGTAGCACTGCAGAATGGTGCAGTATGGCACTGCAGAATGGTGCAGTATGGCACTGCAGAATGGTGCAGTATGGCACTGCAGAATGGTGCAGTATGGCACTGCAGAATGGTGCAGTATGGCACTGCAGAATGGTGCAGTATGGCACTGCAGAATGGTGCAGTATAACACTGCAGAATGGTGAAGTATGGCACTGCAGAATGCTGCACTATGGCACTGCAGAATGGTGCAGAATGGCACTGCAGAATGGTGCAGTATGGCACTGCAGAATGGTGCAGTATAACACTGCAGAATGGTACAGTATGGCACTGCAGAATGGTGCAGCGTAGCACTGGAGAATGGTACAGCGTAGCACTGGAGAATGGTGCAGTGTAGCACTGCAGAATGGTGCAGTACGGTGCAGAACAGTGCAGCAGAGCACTATGGAATGGTGCAGTATAGCACTGCAGGATGGTGCAGAATATTGAGAGTACTGCAGGATGGTGCAGAATAGTGAGAGCACTGCAGGATGGTGCAGAATAGTGAGAGCACTGCAGGATGCTGCAGAATAGTTCAGTAGAACACTGCTCAATGGTGCACTATTGCACTGCAGAATGGTGCAGAATAGTGCAGTAGAGCACTGCGGAATGGTGCAGTACAGTACTGCAGGATGGTGCAGAATAGTGACAGCACTGCAGGATGGCGCAGAATGGTTCAGTAGAACACTGCTGAATGGTGCACTATAGCACTGCAGAATGGTGCAGCGTAGCACTGCAGAATGGTGCAGCGTAGCACTGCAGAATGGTGCAGCGTAGCACTGCAGAATGGTGCAGCGTAGCACTGCAGAATGGTGCAGCGTAGCACTGCAGAATGGTGCAGCGTAGCACTGCAGAATGGTGCAGCGTAGCACTGCAGAATGGTACAGCGTAGCACTGCAGAATGGTACAGCGTAGCACTGCAGAATGGTACAGCGTAGCACTGCAGAATGGTGCAGTATGGCACTGCAGAATGGTGCAGTATGGCACTGCAGAATGGTGCAGTATGGCACTGCAGAATGGTGCACTATGGCACTGCAGAATGGTACACTATGGCACTGCAGAATGGTGCAGTATAACACTGCAGAATGGTGCAGTATGGCACTGCAGAATGCTGCACTATGGCACTGCAGAATGGTGCAGTATGGCACTGCAGAATGGTGCAGTATGGCACTGCAGAATGGTGCAGCGTAGCACTGGAGAATGGTGCAGTATGGCACTGCAGAATGGTGCAGCGTAGCACTGGAGAATGGTACAGCGTAGCACTGGAGAATGGTGCAGCGTAGCACTGGAGAATGGTGCAGTATGGAACTGCAGAATGGTGCAGCATGGCACTGCAGAATGGTGCAGCGTAGCACTGCAGAATGGTGCAGTGTAGCACTGCAGAATGGTGCAGTGTAGCACTGCAGAATGGTGCAGTATGGTGCAGAACAGTGCAGCAGAGCACTATGGAATGGTGCAGTATAGTACTGCAGGATGGTGCAGAATAGTGAGAGCACTGCAGGATGGTGCAGAATAGTGAGAGCACTGCAGGATGGTGCAGAATAGTGAGAGCACTGCAGGATGGTGCAGAATAGTGAGAGCACTGCAGGATGGTGCAGAATAGTGAGCACTGCAGGATGCTGCAGAATAGTTCAGTAGAACACTGCTCAATGGTGCACTATTGCACTGCAGAATGGTGCAGAATAGTGCAGTACAGCACTGCGGAATGGTGCAGTACAGTACTGCAGGATGGTGCAGAATAGTGACAGCACTGCAGGATGGCGCAGAATAGTTCAGTAGCACACTGCTGAATGGTGCACTATAGCACTGCAGAATGGTGCAGCGTAGCACTGCAGAATGGCGTAGTGTAGCACTGCAGAATGGTGCAGCGTAGCACTGCAGAATGGTGCAGCATAGCACTGCAGAATGGTGCAGCGTAGCAATGCAGAATGGTGCAGCGTAGCACTGCAGAATGGTGCAGCGTAGCACTGCAGAATGGTGCAGCATGGCACTGCAGAATGGTGCAGCGTAGCACTGCAGAATGGTGCAGCGTAGCACTGAAGAATGGTACAGTGTAGCACTGGAGAATGGTGCAGCGTAGCACTGGAGAATGGTGCAGTATGGCACTGGAGAATGGTGCTGTATGGCACTGCAGAATGGTGCAGTATGGCACTGCAGAATGGTGCAGTATGGCACTGCAGAATGGTGCAGTATGGCACTGCAGAATGGTGCAGTATGGCACTGCAGAATGGTGCAGTATGGCACTGCAGAATGGTGCAGTATGGCACTGCAGAATGGTGCAGTATGGCACTGCAGAATGGTGCAGTATGGCACTGCAGAATGGTACAGCGTAGCACTGGAGAATGGTGCAGCGTAGCACTGGAGAAAGGTGCAGTATAGCACTGCAGAATGCTGTACTATGGCACTGCAGAATGGTGCAGTATAACACTGCAGAATGGTGCAGTATGGCACTGCAGAATGCTGCACTATGGCACTGCAGAATGGTGCAGTATGGCACTGCAGAATGCTGCACTATGGCACTGCAGAATGGTGCAGTATGGCACTGCAGAATGCTGCACTATGGCACTGCAGAATGGTGCAGTATGGCACTGCAGAATGCTGCACTATGGCACTGCAGAATGCTGCAGTATGGCACTGCAGAATGGTGCAGTATGGCACTGCAGAATGGTGCAGTATAACAATTCAGAATGGTGCAGTGTGGCATTGCAAAATGGTGCAGTATGGCACTGCAGAATGCTGCACTATGGCACTGCAGAATGGTGCAGTATAACACTGCAGAATGGTGCAGTATGGCACTGCAGAATGCTGCACTATGGCACTGCAGAATGGTGCAGTATAACACTGCAGAATGGTGCAGTATGGCACTGCAGAATGGTGCAGTATGGCATTGCAAAATGGTGCAGTATGGCACTGCAGAATGCTGCACTATGGCACTGCAGAATGGTGCAGTATAACAATGCAGAATGGTGCAGTATGGCACTGCAGAATGGTGCAGTATGGCACTGCAGAATGGTGCAGTATGGCACTGCATAATGGTGCAGTATGGCACTGCATAATGGTGCAGTATGGCACTGCAGAATGGTGCAGTATGGCACTGCAGAATGGTGCAGTATGGCACTGCAGAATGGTGCAGTATGGCACTGCAGAATGGTGCAGTATGGCACTGCAGAATGGTGCAGTATGGCACTGGAGAATGGTGCAGTCTGGCACTGCAGAATGGTGCAGCATAGCACTGTAGAATAGTGCAGTTTGGAACTGCAGAATGGTGCAGTATAACACTGCAGAATGGTGCAGTATAACACTGCAGAATGGTACTGTATGGCACTGCAGAATGGTGCAGAATAGTGAGAGAACTGCAGGATGGTGCAGAATAGTGAGAGCACAGCAGGATGGTGCAGAATAGTTCAGTAGAACACTGCTGAATGGTGCACTACAGCACTGCAGAATGGTGCAGAATAGTTCAGTAGAACACTGCTGAATGGTGCGCTACAGCACTGCAGAATGGCGCACTATAGCACTGCAGAATAGCGCAGCAGAGCACTGCAGAATGGTGCACTACAGCACTGCAGAATGGTGCAGAATAGTACAGCAGAGTACTGCAGAATGGCGCACTATAGCACTGCAGAATGGTGCAGAATTGTGCAGTGTGGCACTACAGAATAATGCAGGATAGCACTGCAGAATGGTGCAGAATGCTTCATTATGGCACTGCAGAATGGTATAGTATAGCACTGGAGAACGGTGCAGTGTAGCACTGCAGAACGGTGCAGCGTGGCACGGCACAACGGTGCAGCATGGCACTGCAGAACGGTGCAGCGTGGCACTGCAGAATGGTGCAGCGTAGCACGGGGGAACGGTGTACTGTAGCACTGCAGAATGGTGCAGGATGGCACTGCAGAATGGTGCAGGATGGCACTGCAGAATGGTGCAGGATGGCACTGCAGAATGGTGCAGAGGGCACTGCAGAATGGTGCAGAGGGCACTGCAGAATGGTGCAGAGGGCACTGCAGAATGGTGCAGAGGGCACTGCAGAATGGTGCAGTATAACACTGCAGAATGCTGCAGTATGGCACTGCAGAATGGTGCAGTATAACACTGCAGAATGCTGCAGTATGGCACTGCAGAATGCTGCAGTATGGCACTGCAGAATGCTGCAGTATGGCACTGCAGAATGCTGCAGTATGGCACTGCAGAATGCTGCAGTATGGCACTGCAGAATGCTGCAGTATGGCACTGCAGAATGCTGCAGTATGGCACTGCAGAATGCTGCAGTATGGCACTGCAGAATGGTGCAGTATGGCACTGCAGAATGGTGCAGAATTGTGCAGTGTGGCACTACAGAATAATGCAGTATAGCACTGCAGAATGGTGCAGTACAGTACTGCGGGATGGTGCAGAATAGTGACAGCACTGCAGGATGGCGCAGAATAGTTCAGTAGAACACTGCTGAATGGTGCACTACAGCACTGCAGAATGGTGCAGCGTAGCACTGCAGAATGGTGCAGTATGGCACTGCAGAATGGTGCAGTATGGCACTGCAGAATGGTGCAGTATGGCACTGCAGAATGGTGCAGTATGGCACTGCAGAATGGTGCAGTATGGCACTGCAGAATGGTGCAGTATGGCACTGCAGAATGGTGCAGTATAACACTGCAGAATGGTGAAGTATGGCACTGCAGAATGCTGCACTATGGCACTGCAGAATGGTGCAGAATGGCACTGCAGAATGGTGCAGTATGGCACTGCAGAATGGTGCAGTATAACACTGCAGAATGGTACAGTATGGCACTGCAGAATGGTGCAGCGTAGCACTGGAGAATGGTACAGCGTAGCACTGGAGAATGGTGCAGTGTAGCACTGCAGAATGGTGCAGTACGGTGCAGAACAGTGCAGCAGAGCACTATGGAATGGTGCAGTATAGCACTGCAGGATGGTGCAGAATATTGAGAGTACTGCAGGATGGTGCAGAATAGTGAGAGCACTGCAGGATGGTGCAGAATAGTGAGAGCACTGCAGGATGCTGCAGAATAGTTCAGTAGAACACTGCTCAATGGTGCACTATTGCACTGCAGAATGGTGCAGAATAGTGCAGTAGAGCACTGCGGAATGGTGCAGTACAGTACTGCAGGATGGTGCAGAATAGTGACAGCACTGCAGGATGGCGCAGAATGGTTCAGTAGAACACTGCTGAATGGTGCACTATAGCACTGCAGAATGGTGCAGCGTAGCACTGCAGAATGGTGCAGCGTAGCACTGCAGAATGGTGCAGCGTAGCACTGCAGAATGGTGCAGCGTAGCACTGCAGAATGGTGCAGCGTAGCACTGCAGAATGGTGCAGCGTAGCACTGCAGAATGGTGCAGCGTAGCACTGCAGAATGGTACAGCGTAGCACTGCAGAATGGTACAGCGTAGCACTGCAGAATGGTACAGCGTAGCACTGCAGAATGGTGCAGTATGGCACTGCAGAATGGTGCAGTATGGCACTGCAGAATGGTGCAGTATGGCACTGCAGAATGGTGCACTATGGCACTGCAGAATGGTACACTATGGCACTGCAGAATGGTGCAGTATAACACTGCAGAATGGTGCAGTATGGCACTGCAGAATGCTGCACTATGGCACTGCAGAATGGTGCAGTATAACACTGCAGAATGGTGCAGTATAACACTGCAGAATGGTGCAGTATAACACTGCTGAATGTTGCAGTATGGCACTGCAGAATGGTGCAGTCTGGCACTGCAGAATGGTGCAGCATAGCACTGTAGAATAGTGCAGTTTGGAACTGCAGAATGGTGCAGTATAACACTGCAGAATGGTACAGTATGGCACTGCAGAATGGTGCAGAATAGTGAGAGCACAGCAGGATGGTGCAGAATAGTTCAGTAGAACACTGCTGAATGGTGCACTACAGCACTGCAGAATGGTGCAGAATAGTTCAGTAGAACACTGCTGAATGGTGCGCTACAGCACTGCAGAATGGCGCACTATAGCACTGCAGAATAGCGCAGCAGAGCACTGCAGAATGGTGCACTACAGCACTGCAGAATGGTGCAGAATAGTACAGCAGAGTACTGCAGAATGGCGCACTATAGCACTGCAGAATGGTGCAGAATTGTGCAGTGTGGCACTACAGAATAATGCAGGATAGCACTGCAGAATGGTGCAGAATGCTTCATTATGGCACTGCAGAATGGTATAGTATAGCACTGGAGAACGGTGCAGTGTAGCACTGCAGAACGGTGCAGCGTGGCACGGCACAACGGTGCTGCATGGCACTGCAGAACGGTGCAGCGTGGCACTGAAGTACGGTGCAGCGTGGCACTGCAGAATGGTGCAGCGTGGCACTGCAGAACGGTGCAGCGTAGCACGGGGGAACGGTGCACTGTAGCACTGCAGAATGGTGCAGGATGGCACTGCAGAATGGTGCAGGATGGCACTGCAGAATGGTGCAGGATGGCACTGCAGAATGGTGCAGAGGGCACTGCAGAATGGTGCAGAGGGCACTGCAGAATGGTGCAGAGGGCACTGCAGAATGGTGCAGTATAACACTGCAGAATGCTGCAGTATGGCACTGCAGAATGGTGCAGTATAACACTGTAGAATGCTGCAGTATGGCACTGCAGAATGCTGCAGTATGGCACTGCAGAATGCTGCAGTATGGCACTGCAGAATGCTGCAGTATGGCACTGCAGAATGCTGCAGTATGGCACTGCAGAATGCTGCAGTATGGCACTGCAAAATGCTGCAGTATGGCACTGCAGAATGCTGCAGTATGGCACTGCAGAATGCTGCAGTATGGCACTGCAGAATGGTGCAGTATGGCACTGCAGAATGGTGCAGAATTGTGCAGTGTGGCACTACAGAATAATGCAGTATAGCACTGCAGAATGGTGCAGTACAGTACTGCAGGATGGTGCAGAATAGTGACAGCACTGCAGGATGGCGCAGAATAGTTCAGTAGAACACTGCTGAATGGTGCACTACAGCACTGCAGAATGGTGCAGCGTAGCACTGCAGAATGGTGCAGTATGGCACTGCAGAATGGTGCAGTATGGCACTGCAGAATGGTGCAGTATGGCACTGCAGAATGGTGCAGTATGGCACTGCAGAATGGTGCAGTATGGCACTGCAGAATGGTGCAGTATAACACTGCAGAATGGTGAAGTATGGCACTGCAGAATGGTGCAGAATGGCACTGCAGAATGGTGCAGTATGGCACTGCAGAATGGTGCAGTATAACACTGCAGAATGGTACAGTATGGCACTGCAGAATGGTGCAGTATGGCACTGCAGAATGGTGCAGCATGGCACTGCAGAATGGTGCAGCGTAGCACTGCAGAATGGTGCAGCGTAGCACTGCAGAATGGTGAAGCGTAGCACTGCAGAATGGTGCAGCGTAGCACTGCAGAATGGTGCAGCATAGCACTGGAGAATGGTGCTGTATGGCACTGCAGAATGGTGCAGCGTAGCACTGGAGAATGGTACAGCGTAGCACTGCAGAATGGTGCAGTACGGTGCAGAACAGTGCAGCAGAGCACTATGGAATGGTGCAGTATAGCACTGCAGGATGGTGCAGAATAGTGAGAGTACTGCAGGATGGTGCAGAATAGTGAGAGCACTGCAGGATGGTGCAGAATAGTGAGAGCACTGCAGGATGCTGCAGAAAAGTTCAGTAGAACACTGCTCAATGGTGCACTATTGCACTGCAGAATGGTACACTATGGCACTGCAGAATGGTGCAGTATAACACTGCAGAATGGTGCAATATGGCACTGCAGAATGCTGCACTATGGCACTGCAGAATGGTGCAGTATAACACTGCAGAATGGTGCAGTATAACACTGCAGAATGGTGCAGTATAACACTGCAGAATGGTGCAGTATAACACTGCAGAATGGTGCAGTATAACACTGCTGAATGTTGCAGTATGGCACTGCAGAATGATGCAGTATGGCACTGCAGAATGGTGCAGTATGGCACTGCAGAATGGTGCAGTATGGCACTGCAGAATGGTGCAGTATGGCACTGCAGAATGGTGCAGTATGGTGCAGAACAGTGCAGCAGAGCACTATGGAATGGTGCAGTATAGTACTGCAGGATGGTGCAGAATAGTGAGAGCACTGCAGGATGGTGCAGAATAGTGAGAGCACTGCAGGATGGTTCAGAATAGTTCAGTAGAACACTGCTGAATGGTGTACTATAGCACTGCAGAATGGTGCAGAATAATGCAGCAGAATAGTGCAGAATACGGTAGAATGATACACTATAGCACTGCAGAATGGTGCAGAATAGTGCAGCAGAGCACTACAGCATGGTGCACCAAAGCACTGCAGAATGATGCAGAATGGTGCAGCAGAGCACTGCAGAATGGTGTAGTGTAGCACTGCAGAATGGTGGTCTGGCACTGCAGAATGGTGCAGCGTGGCACTGCAGAATGGTGCAGCGTGGCACTGCAGAATGGTGCAGCGTGGCACTGCAGAATGGTGCAGCGTGGCACTGCAGAATGGTGCAGCGTGGCACTGCAGAATGGTGCAGCGTGGCACTGCAGAATGGTGCAGCATGGCACTGCAGAATGGTGCAGCATGGCACTGCAGAATGGTGCAGTACAGCACTGCAGAATGGTGCAGCATGGCACTGCAGAATGATGCAGCATGGCACTGCAGAATGGTGCAGTACAGCACTGCAGAATGGTGCAGCATAGTACTGCACAATTGGTGCCAAACCTGCAGCTACAGTATTAAAACTATTTGCATTTCTGTAGCTCTTTTCGGAACCACAAGACATCCCAAAGTGCTTTACAATACATTTGAAGTGTGGTCAATGTTGTGATGTAGGAAATGTGACAGCCAATTTGTACACAGCAAGATGCTGCTGAACAGATAATTTGTTTCTGTGATGCTGGCTGTGGAATAAATATTGGCCGAGGCCTCAGTGAAAACTTTGAAATAGTGCCATGGGAAATTATATGCCCACCTCAGAGAGCAGATGGGGCGTTGGTTTAATCTCTCATCTAGAAGACAGAAATTCTGTCAGTGCAGCACTCCCTCAGTACTGCACTGGAGTGTCAGCCTAGATTTTTGTGATAGAAACAAAGACTGACTTACTACTTTGCAATTAATTCCGCTTACTCAATGGGCCAGGGTGTAACCAGTTTACCAGAATGTAAGTTTGTTATCTTGTAAGTAACATGTGGAAGTAGGGTGGGTGAGATTGGAGAGAACTCACAACTCTTGATAATTAAATATCACTTGGTGGACATTGCAAATCAATCAAATGAGAAAAATCTACCTTCGTCTGCTGATAACAATTACCCTGCAGCATTGAAAATAACAAAGTAGACTTGCATTTAACATTTTTCACAATTCAGAATAACGCAGAACACTTTAAATAAACTTTCTGAAATGCAGATACCATGGTATTGTAGGAAAAGTGGCAGCCAATTCGTGTGCAGCAAGCTGCCACAAAAAGCAACAAGATAAATGATTGGATAATCTGTTTTGGTAAAGTTGGTTAATGGATAAATATTGAAAGCACACCAGGGTGAACTCCCCTCCTCTTCTTCAAAGTAGTGACATGGTGTCTTTTCCTTCCACTGAAAGGGCAAACAGGGCCTCAGTTTAAGAACATAAGAAACTAGGGGCAAGATTAGGCCATTCGGCCACTCGAGCCAGCACTATCATTCAAAAAGATCATGGCCAATCATCCACATCAGCTCCACTTTCCTGCCCTGCCCCCATTTGCCTCGAGTCCCTTAGTGCTCCAAAATCTACTGATCTCTGTTTTAAATATACACAATGAATGAACATCCACAACCCACTGGGGCAAAGAATTCCAAAAAATTCACAACTCTCTGAGTGAAGAAATTTCTCCTTATCTCAAATCAGTCCCTTATCCTTAGACTATGATCCCTCGTTCTAGCCTCTCTAACCAAGGGAAACATGCCTCTCAGCATTTACCCTGTCAAGCCCTCTAAGAATTTTATAGATTTTGAAAAGAAGTGCTTTGTCTTCACAAAAAAGAATACCAGAATAGCACCTAATGAAAGTGAGGAATTTAAAGTAAATAATAATAGTAAAATAATAGTACTGGAGAAACTAAAGGGACTAATAGCCAACAAATCCCCTGGGTTGATGGTCGACAACCAAGGGTTCTAATAGAGGTGGCTGCAGAGATAGTGGCTGCACTGGTTTTGATCTTCCAAAATTCCTGAGGTTCTAGAACAGTTCCACAGGAGTGGAAGGTAGCAAATGTACCCCACTTTTCATGAGGAGGGAGAAAGAAAATAAAGGATTATTGGGCAGTTAGCTTGACATCAATAGTAGGGAAAATGCTGGAGTGTCCATTATTAGGGATGTGGTTGTAGGGCAATTAGAAACTCATGATCTGATTGGGCAGAGCCAACACTATCTTGTAGACGATAAATCCTTTTTGATAAATCTGTTAGGAGTTTTTTGACAATGCAACTGATAGGGGAGATAAGGGGGAACCAGTGGATGTAACATATTTGGATTTTTAGAATGCATTTGACAAGGTGCTACACAAGAGGTTGTTACACAAGCCTAGGGCTCACGGGGTTGGGGGCAATATATTAGTATGGATTAAGGATTGATTAACAGACAGAAAACAGAGAATTGGAATAAACAGTTCATTTACTTTACTATTATTATTTGCTGTAAATTCCTCACTTTTATTAGTTCTTTGTTATTTCTGTTATTCTTTTTTGTGAAGACAAAGTTTAATGTCTCTGCCACTTCCTTATTCCCCATTATACTCTTGTCCAGCTCTAAGCTATTTACTTTCACTAATCTCTTTGTTTTTAAATACTTGTAGAAGCGCTTCCGATCTGTTCTTATAGCTCCTGCCAGTTCACACTCATATTTGATTTTCTTCCTCTTGGTCACCCTATGCTATTGTTTAGAACTCCAACAATCTGTCAGCTTACCACTCTTCTTGTCAGTATTATATGCCTCTTCTTTTAATCCATTATTGTCCTTCATTATTTGAAGTTCCATCCAAAAGACAGTGGCTCTGACAGTACAGCACTTTCTCAGTAATGCATTACAGGGTCACCCTAGATTTTGTGTCACTCTCTGCAGTAGAACATAAATCCCTGTCCTTCTGACTCAGAAACAGAAGTGCTACCCACTGAGCCATGATTAACACGATAAGAGAAATAAGTGTTTGCAGTAATGTTAGAGCTTTCCGGTAAAGGAGGTCCATCTGTGCGCGCTACAATTGCAACGCCAACTGAAAGTGTTGAATATTTTCCAGTGGCAGCCTCCAGTGTATTTGCCAGCAGATGTAGCTGTGATGTCTCAACTCACTATTCAGGTTTTTCTGATTTTCTGTGATGGTCTCTGTCACTTAAATTTGCACAGGAAGGAATGCAGCAATCAGACTGGCTAGATTCTGACAGTCTCATGTGGGATCCTGAATCACTACCAGCTGTTTTGATGCTAAGCAAGTCAGTCTTTGGAAACAAAACTTCATCTACCTGGCTTTGTGTAAAATTGCCCAGGGTATGTCCTGTACACAAAAAGTAGGACAAATCCAACCCAGCCAATTACCGCCCCATCAGTCTACTCTCCATCATCAGTAAAGTGATGGAAGGAGGTCATCAACAGTGATTTCGAGTGGCACTTGCTTCGCAATAACCTGCTCACTGATGCCCAGTTTGGGTTCCGCCAGGGCCACTCAGCTCCTGACCTCATTACAGCCTTGGTTCAAACATGGACTCCCGAGGTGAGGTGAGGTGAGAGTGACTGCCCTTGACATCAAGGCAGCATTTGACTGAGTGTGGAATCAAGGAGCCCTAGTAAAACTGGAGTCAATGGGAATCAGGGAGAAAATCCCACTAGTTGGAGTCATATCTAGCACAAAGAAGGATGGTTGTGGTTGTTGGAGGTCAGTCATCTCAGCTCCAAGACATCACTGCAGGAGTTCCTCAGGGTAGTGTCCTTGGCCCAACAATCTTCAGCTGCTTCATCAATGACCTTCCTTCCATCTTATAGTCAGAAGTGGGGATGTTCGCTGATGATTGCACAATGTTCAGTACCATTCGCAACTCCTCAGATGCTGAAACTGTCCATGTCCAAATGCAGTGAGACCTGGACAATATCCAGGCTTGGGCTGACAAGTGGCAAGTAACATTCACACCACACAAGTGCCAGGCAATGACCATCTCCAACAAGAGAGAATCTAACCATCACCCCGTGACATTCACTGGCATTATCATCGCTAAACCCTCCATTATCAACATCCTGGGGGTTACCATTGACCAGAAACTGAACTGGACCTGCCATGTAAATACTGTGGCTACAAGAGCAGGTCAAAGGCAAGGAGCCATGGGACGAGTAACTTACCTCCTGAGTTCCCAAATCCTGTCCACCATCTACAAGGGACAAGTCAGGAGTGTGATGGAATACTCTCCACTTGCCTGGATGAGTGCAGCTCCTACAACACTCAAGAAGCTTGACACCATCCAAGACAAAACACTCCCTCCACCACTGAAGCACAGTAGTAGCAGTGTGTACCGTCTACATGATGCACTGCAGGAATTCACCAAGGCTCCTTCGACAGCACCGTCCAAACCCGTGACCACTACCATCTAGAAGGACAAGGGCAACAGATAAATGGGAACACCACCACCTGGAAGTTCCCCTCCAAGTCACTCACCATCCTGACTTGGAAATATATTGCCGTTCCTTCACTGTCGCTGGGTCAAAATCCTGGAACTCCCTCCCTAACAGCACTGTGGGTGTACCTACACCACATGGACTGCAGCAGTTCAAGATGGCAGCTCACCACCATCTTCTCAAGGGCAATTAGGGATGAGCAATAAATGCTGGCCTACCCAGTGAAACCCACATCCCATGAATGAATAAGAAAAGAGACCAACATCTGAAATAAAAGCAGATATACCACAATAGTATAGTGGCTTTATCCATGTCAGAGAAGAGAAAGATTAGGCTAATGTTTTGGGTAGAAATTCTGTCAAAATTGATGCTGATTCTCTCCAAGATATATTAGCCAACATTTTCCTTTTCCAAATGTGGATTGCTATAAGGTGTATTTCCAGTATTTTCAGCTATATCAGAATCATTAATTATCCTTTAGGGAAGGAAACCTGGTCTGGGCCTATGTATGGCTCCAGTCCTACACCAACATAAAAATAAAAATACCTGGAAAAACTCAGCAGGTCTGACAGCATCTGTGGAGAGGAACACAGCTAACATTTTGAGCCCGTATGACTCTTCACCAACATAACTGAGTCTTAAATGCCCTCTGATGTGGCCTAGAAAGCAACTCAGTTGTTCCAAAACCATGAAAATAAGAGGCTCCAGCAGCTCAATATGGCCCAGCTCACACCTTCTCAGGACAATACATGCTGGCCTTATCAGTGACACCAACCTCCCCAGAATGAATGAAAAATACATGGCTCTATGGTTGGGATGGGGTGACAGCGGTGGTGGGTGGGTGCGCAGGATGAAGAGGTGGATGGTAGGGAAGTATTAAAACACATTAAAATCTAAATTTGTTTTTAAGAAGTCAGATATCAAGACTGTGATTTGTATTTAGAGAAGAATTTTAGTATTAAGAAGTACTTGATAGGGTATATAGAAGCTATTCCCTCTGGTGGGGGAGTCCAGAACAAGGGGGTAAAACCTTAAAATTAAAGCCAGACTGTTCGGGAGTGATGTCAGCAATCACTTCTTAACACAAAAGGCAATGGAAGTTTGGAACTCTCTCCCCAAAAAGGCTGGGGTCAACTGAATTTTTAATTTATTCTTTCATGGGATGTGGGTGTCGCTGGCTAGGCTGGTACTTATTTTCCATCCCTAATTGTCCTTGAGGTGGTGGTGATGCGTTGCCTTCTTGAACCGCTGCAGTCCATGTGGTGTAGGTACACCCACAGTGCTGTTAGGAAGGGAGTTCCAGGATTTTGACCCAGCGACAGTGAAGGAACGGTGATATATTTCCAAGTCAAGATGGTGAGTGACTTGGAGGGGAATTTCCAGGTGATGTTCCTATGCACTTTGTCCTTCAAGGTGGTAGAGGTCGCCCATTTGGAAGGTGCTGTCAAAGGAGCCTTGGTGAAATGCTGCAGTGCATCTAGTAGATGGTACACACTGCTGTTACTGTGCATCGGTGATAGATAGTTGAAGGTGGTGAATGGGGTGCCAATCAAGCGGGCCGCTTTTTCCTGGATGGTGTCAAGCTTTTTGAGTGGTGTTGGCGCTACACTCTTACAGTCAAATGCAGAGTACTCCTTCACACTCCTGACTTGCGCCTTGTAGATGGTGGACAGGCTTTAGGGAGTCAGGTGGTGAGTTACTCTGACCAGCTTCTGACCTGCTCTTGTAGCCAGAGTATTTATATGGTTAGTCCAGTTCAGTTTCTGGTCAATGGTAACCCCCAGGAGAGTTTTGTGTTAGCAAGGTCATTAAAGCTCATGGAGCCAAGATAGGTTGACGGAGTTACGGTACAGATCAGCCATAATGTAGCTGAATGCCAGAACAGGCTCGAGGTGCTGACTGCCCTCCTCTTGTTTCTTTGTTCCTACTGGGCACCAACTGGTACCTGTACTTGATATTCGGCTGGCAGGCCCATGGTGATGTACTGGTTGTGTGCAGCAATGAAGAAGCATGAACAATCATTTTCAAAGTTCTATTCCCTGGGCACCCATGTTCTTTTAATGATCCATGCATCAAAAATTGGTTGATGAAGTTCCCAGAAGATGTCGCTGACTGCCTCAGCATCTTTTAAGATGTGGCTTGCTGCGAGGTGGAATTATAAACTGGTGCAAAATCCAATTGGTGGGGCAATGCCTCCTAGTGCTGCTCTTCCAACTCTTCAGTGCTTGAGTCGCATTGAGGGGCTTGATCCTATGCCAGTGTCAAACTGATGCTCGTGCAAAACCACCTTGCATCAATCTGTAGTTTTACATGTAAGGAGGATATCATTTAAAAAATGAATTGCGCCTGTATTTGAAAGGAAGGATGCAGAGATATGGGTTTTAGAATAGATTAGATCAGAACTATCAACAGTACAGGTACAGTGAGCCAAAAACTCTCCCTCTTGTACTTTGTAGAAATCACAGCACAGAAGCAGATCGTTTGGACCAACTGGTCTATGCCGGTCTTCATATTCCCCACAAAACACCTCCATCCCGCCCTAATAGTATATCCCTCTATTCCATTCTCCATCATGTACTTATCTAGCTTCCCCTTAAATGTATCAATACTATTCACCTTAACCATGTCATATGTGCAGTCCATTATTAGTGTGGAAGACTTTTAACTTTCCTCTGAAATTGCCCAGCCAGCCGCTCAGTTTGGGCAAATGGGAATGGGCATTAAATGCCGGCCGTGTTAGCAATGTCGACATCCCCAGAAGGGATACAGCAGGGAATGTTGTCAGTGCCGTTAAAGTTTCATTACACACTTCAGCTTCAGAACGTGGGAAGCACCATGCTCTTGTATTTTCAAAGTGAAATTGTGAGACAAAGGCTGTCTTGGCTGCAATTCATCCAAACCAGCTGCTTCTATGTTCTGCTGAAACATCAGAGCCAAATTCTTAAATGTGAGATCTCACGGACCATTCTCACCACCCCCTGGGTAAAGAAGTTCCTCCTGGATTCCTTTTTGGATGTATTGGTGACTATCTTATATTTATAGCCGTTAGTTTTAAACTCCCCCCGGACAAGAGTGATTTTTGAATCTCTACACCTAGATCCCTTTGTATCGCTACCCTAATGAGGCATCCATTTTTCAGAGAGGAATATTACTCCCCTGATTGCATGCCCAGTAGTGTAATAGATTATCAACATAATAGCAGCCTGGGCCTTAGTCAAAGGATTGTCAGAGCTCTGACTTTATCAGGTAGTACTGTCCATGATTTTAAGTGCTTGTGGACAAGATGTAACTGGATTTACTGCAGTGTAAGGAATGCTATCTGAAGGAGTTGCTGCAGGGGTCTGACTGAAATAGAGGTGACTCCACTCATTAAAAACAGCTCACACCATGATAAATAAATAGCGACTTGTAAGGGACAGCTGCAAACTGGCTGGCCCTGGAGAGGGTCCAGAGGAGGTTCACGAGAACGATCCCAGGAATGAAAGGCTTGACATATGAGGAACGTTTGAGGACTCTGGGTCTATACTCGATGGAGTTTAGAAGGATGAGGGGGGATCTGATTGAAACTTACAGAATACTGAAAGGCCTGGATAGAGTGGATGTGGGGAAGATACTTCCATTAGTAGGAGAGACTAGGACCTGAGGGCACAGCCTCAGAGTAAAGGGAAGATCTTTTAGAACAGAGATGAGGAGAAACTTCTTTAGCCAGAGAGTGGTGGATCTATGGAATTCATTGCCACAGAAGGTTGTGGAGGCCAGGTCATTGAGTGTATTTAAGACTGAGATAGATAGGTTCTTGATTGGTAAGGGGATCAAAGGTTACAGGGAGAAGGCGGGAGAATGGGGTTGAGAAACTTATCAGCCATGATTGAATGGCGGAGCAGACTCGATGGGCCGAATGGCCTAATTTCTGCTCCTATGTCTTATGGTCTTATGAGCAGGTGGACTGGAAGGTGAGCCAACAGAAAAGTGATGGATTGTACAAACGGCTCAGCTGTACCAAACTATTCCAATGATCTCTGGGCACTTCGGACCTTAAGGAGAGGTCCGTGAGATCTCAGATTTAAGAACTTGGCTCTGACATTTCAGCAGAACACAGAAGCAACTGGTTTGGATGGATGGAGGTCAAGAAAAGTCTGTCTCACCAATTTCACTTTGAAATACAAGAGCTTGATGCTGCCCACATTCTGAGGCTGCAGTGTGTAAAGAAGTCTCAACACCACTGACAACATTCCCTACTTTACTGTATCCATTCTGGGGATGTCGACATTGCTAACACGGCTGGCATTTAATGCCCATTCCCATTTGCCCAAACTGAGTTGCTGGCTGGGCAATTTCAGAGGAAAGTTAAAAGTCTTCCACACTGGTGATGGACTGGAGTCATATAAATGGCCCAGGCCGAGAAGGACAGAAAGTTCCCTTCCCCAAAGGACATTATTGAGCCAGTAGGAATTTTACAACAATCAGCTAATTCAGTACCCACCCCAGGTGATTCGTGCTGGCATATAGTTGCACAGGTAAGATCAAGAACTAATCAGCAATGAGGTGAAAATCCAGGTAATCTGATTTGGGGTATTGATTGAAGGATGAATTTCGGTCAAGGCTCCAGAGAATTCCCAGTTGTTGTTCAGTTAGTGGCCTGGGATCCTTAGTGACTAATTAAAGCACTGAAGTAGGCAGTAAGACCTTAGTGTAATATCTCATTCCAAAGGACAATACTTCCAACCGTGCAGCACTCTCTCAGTATTCTACCAAACGATAAACCTAGACAATGAGTTTAAACCCTGCAAAGTACATCCTTTGCTTTAAGGTAACAACTAAGTCAAATTTGCAGAAATCAGAAATTCAATGTGAAGTAATTGAAACTCTGTCTTATCAGATCCATAAAACATTTAGATAGTTTCATAGTGTTAAATTGCACTACAGGGTAGTTCACAGGGTATTTGCTTGCATATGTAATGTTGTGCTGAGTTTGTCGATTTACACTCCCCACCAGCTAAAGCTTAAACATTTAAAATCGAGTCTGCTCCGCCTGATAAGTTTCTCAACCCCATTTAAAACATTTAACCATATAAAACATAAAGCTGCTTCCGTTGGCCAAAAATCATTGACCATTAAGCATTAATATTAACATCAATGTCAAAACTGTGTCCCCAGCACTCCGCCTATTTTGAGCAGAAACATGCTTTACTCACTAACTCACATCTCGAAAAGGGGTGCCGAGACTGAAACATACATTAGGAGATAAAACCTTATTTAAAAACAGAAAATGCTGGAAATATGCAATAAGTCCTTCAGCAGCGACCTGAAACATTAACTTTCTTTCTCTCCACAGATGCTGTCAGACCTGCTGACTATTTCAGCATTTTCTGTTTTTATTCAGATGTTCTCATTGCAGTATTTTGCCTTTGTAACAACTTGTTCAACAACTTTTGGTGTATTTAAAGCCTTCTGATCCCCTCTGGGGTTACAGCTTGTACTAAGCACTGACTGCAGCTTAAATAAAGCATTGAGTAAGGCAGTCTTGTTTAGTTTATTTGTGAATTACAACATTGTTATATTGTAAAGTACAGTCAAAACACTATCCCATTCTACCAGCCAATATGTATAGCAGGGAAATCATGGTCTCACAGACACACCCACTATAAACAGTGGGGACTATTAGTCCATATGTAAGCAGCACTCTACATTTGGTTGGGGTGCGGCAGGGACAGTGATTTGACAGGTTCCTAGGTCTGAGACAGGGAGTGCTCTACTGTTCTGTCTCATTGCTCCCAATCACCTTTTGTGTGAATCGAGGTCCTCTAGATGTGGGTCATTATGGCAAGGAGCTCCAGGAAGGAGGCTGACAGATCTCCAGGCCCAGGTGATGGCTGCGCACAACACGTCCAGTCAGCATCTACTTCACATTTCCCCTGGTTATTGGTGGGAGAAAGCTGTGCTTTGACACAGCATGGTCCTGCAAACAGTTTTTGATACACAAACTGAAAAACTACGCTTGGGATTCCAAAATGTGAAGCCATTTTTAATTATGCATCGCCAAGCAGTGTCATTTATATAAAGCACAATCTGCCACATCTGTGCAGGGGTCTGCTCTAAGTAATAAAAACCCAGAATAATAATTCTGGGGTAACTGGAGCTATATGAACAGATAATACCATGTGTTTTGCAACTCGGAAGCTAATCTAAACTAGAACTGTAACAAACTGCTTTACATGGTGTCCTGAAATCCTCCAAACTATTGCATTGCTTTCACTCAGAGTTGTCTGCATTTACTTTAATTACAAACAAGTTCTTCCTTGTTAAAACAAACAGCCTCTCATTTGTAGCTTGAAAACCCAGCACAGGATCATTGGTTTCCAAGCTGGCAACCTGCTGCTTGGCAACTTGCCCCACGTGCCTTGCCTCCTTGCGGTTGTAAAGTGTGGTCTGAACAGGCGTGGGCTGGCGGTAAATGAAGATTCGGCGGAAACATTCACACAGAGCAGCATAGGAGTAGTTTGGAGCGCACGTCGAAAACTTCTTCTCGCGTTTAGATGCCTGAACATAGCCTGGAACAAGAAAGGATTTTTCATTTATTAGTATACTGAGAAGAAAGCCTTGTATTTAAATAGTGTCTTCCACATCCCAGAGCACTTCACAGTCAATGCAAGTACTTTCTGAAGTGTAATCGCTGCTGTAGTGTGGGAAACAGGGCAGCCATTTGCATACAGCAGGATCCCACAAACAGCAATGAAATAATGGCCGGATGATTTTAATGATGTTGACTGATGGATAAATATTTCCCAGGGCACCAGTAAGGACTTAGCTGCTCTTCTTTCAAAACAGTGCAGTGGGATCTTTTACATTCATCTTTTGAGACTGGACAGGACCTTGGGTTTAATGCCTCATCTGAAATGGTGCAGCATTGAAGTTTTAGGCTGGATTACATACTCAGTCCCTGGAATGGGAGTGGGACTTGGACTCTCAATCTTACGTAAGATTGACATGGTTTGTATGTTTTTTAAATTGAGAAACTAAGGAGATGAGTGAAAGCCTACAGTGCAGGCAGCAGGAATGAGTAAAGGAAGACAGGGGGCAGTCATTATAAGGTGCCAAGCTTGGGTTTCTAGCAGGAAGGAAAGAATGAGGAAGGTAAGGAGTTTCACAGTCTCAAAGTTCTGGAAAAGAATGAATTAAAGTAGCAGACTGCATGGTGGGCCTGGATTTCAGCACAATGAGATGTCGGAGGAGGAGGAGGAATGGCATATAGGAAGGTGTGTGAGCACTTTAGGAGAAATTAGGAAAGAGGTGGGGAAGTGAGTATCAATAAAATGGAAGGGCAGGAGACACAGAGAACAAGAAAGTTCATGTAGGGAAAGAGGCACAGACAGCTTGGAGGCTCGCGAGCAGATAAGGATTGCAAATCAGGCAAACTTCTCTTGTAACTTGTTCAGAAATGTGATAGAGATACTGGAAGATCCTGCACAAATACGGCAGCAGCGTTCACATCTTGGAGTTAGAAATCATCGTGTGATAAAGAAATGCTTAGCATGAAAGAGGAAGTCCAACTTTCTGGTAGCAACTTTTACATCCCATTTGCCAAAGTTCCACTGAAGGCAGGAAGGATAAAAGAACAAAGAATGGCAATGGATAAAGGGTCAAGCCTTCAATTGCTGATGTGTGCTGGTTAGGCATTCGAGAGCCATGAAGGAATTTGTTTGAGATGAATGGAAAGACTTCTACTGGAATACCAATTAGAATATGGAGGAGGTATAGTGGTTTAGCCAGCTTGCTGGTAGGAGTGCATTTACTATGACATTTACCAAAAGTATCAAGATTACAGTTTGAGGTGGAAAAATAAACAAGATGTAAAGCTGAACTTTGTTTCAGTCAGGCTAGCAGCTGTGTAATTGCGATAGCAGTGGGTGGGAAGGAGGATTCACACAAATTACAAAAGAGAGCTTGGGCAAGGGAGAAAGAGCAGGGGTGAGGGGGTGGGGGTGGTGAGCGGGTTGGGATGCAGGAAGAAAGTGGTTGACAGTTTTTATGAAATTGCACTTGGCAGCTCTGACGTGAACGTCCAGCTGTTCAGTGCAAGGCTAAAGCTGACTTGGGATGCTTCAAATTAATGAGGCTGGCAGGGGAGGAGACAGGAGCAAGAAAGTCATGTGCTGAAGGAGAGACAGGCAGAGATAAAGGTGCAGAGACAGACTGGAGGCTCGAGACCAGGTAAGGATTCTGCAAGGATCAGGCAAACTTCTCTAGTAACTTGTTGGGAAATATAACAGAGGTATTGGAAGATCCTGCACAAATATGGCAGCAGTGTTCGCATCTTCCATCAAATCCGATGGAAAGGAGTTGTGAGGTTTAAAAACATTTGTGGTAACTAGGAGGATGACACTTACTTCATCAACAGACAATCAGAAGAGGCTTTGTACTGCACAACCATTGGGAGTTGGTTTAAAGTATGATTCCAAAGTTTCAAATTCTCATCCTTGTTTTCAAATTCGTCCATGACCTCACCCCTCTCTATCTCTGTAACTTCCTCCAATCCTACAATCATCTGAGATCTCTGTGTTCCTCCAATTCCAGCCTCTTGAGCATTCCCGATTGTAATCGCTCCACCATTGGCAGCTGTGCCTTCAGCTACCTGGGCCCCAAGCTCTGGGATTCCCTCCTTGAATCTCTGCACTCTCTATCTCTCTTCTCCTTTAAGACACTTCTTAAAACCTACCTCTGACCAAGGTTTTAGCACCTATCCTAATACCTCCTTATGTGGCTCGGTATCAAATTTTAAACAGAAAACGATTTGTATTTATATAACACTTTTCACAATCAAATGTCTCAAAACGCTTTGGAGCCAATGAAATACTTTTGAAGTGCAGTCACCATTGTACGAAACGTGGCAGCCAATTCACACACGGCAAACTCTTATAAACAACAATGTGATAATGACCAGATAATCTGTTGATGATGAATGTGGTATAAACATTGGCTATGGCACAAGGGAAAACTTCCTTGCTCTTGTTTGAAATAATGGAATGAGGTTTTTTTGCATCCACCCAAGCTGGCAGATGGACCTCAATTTAACACCTCATCCAAAAGAAGGCACCTCTGACACTGTAGCACTCCCTCAGTACTGCACTGGATTGTCAAGCCTTAATTTTTATACTCAAGCACTGGAGTAGGAATCGAACCTGGAACCTTGCGTCTCAAGGGCAGGAGTGGTACCAACTGGGCCCCATCTGACACTCATCAGAAATTTTGTCTGCCAGCACTCCTGTGAAGTGCTTGAGACATTTTACTATGTTAAAGGTGCTAGATAAATGCGAGTTGTTGGATAATCAAGGAGAGGCAAATATGAAATGCTGATAACAGTGAGGAAACAGATACAATGAAAGAAATTAGGGCCAAAGGTGTGAAAAATCTTTAAATGGTTGGCTGAATTACTGGGCTAGTAAACGATACAAATAGGTTTGAGGTTATTCAGGATAAAAAAGAACAAAATATTGTTGCCAGCCTGATGAAGCAAAGAAAAGTGCAGCCACTGTTCACCCTCTGAAGGTGATTTCAGCCGAGAGTGATGTTTGAGTTATGATATAAAAAATATTAGAAAGCTCTTCGGAGTTCTCAAGCTTAGGATAATAATCGAAATAGTTACATTTAATGAGGTGAAGCAACAGGCACTACAAGAAATCAGAATCAGGTGATTCAAAATACGACGTGCCAATGCCAAGCTTTCAAGTCCGAGCATTTGACTAACTAGAAGACAGAACTTAAAAATTTAGCTAAGGAAATCTTAAAAAATCTTTCTTGTTCCCACCTCCAAAATGCATGGAGGAACCGGAAGGAAACAAGAAGGTAAGCAAAAGTTGCGGGGGGGGTGGGGGGGAGAAGACAAAAGAATAATTAGACAAGGTAGAAAAACAACAAAGTAAATTTAAAGCAAAAACAGAAACTGCTGGAAATGCCCAGCAGGTCTGGCAGCATCTGTGGAGTGAGAAACAGAGTTAATGTTTTGAGTACGTATGACCTTTCTTCAGAGCTTCACTTGCACCTCCTTCAATTTAGTCTGCTGCATTCACTGTTCCCAATGTGGTCTATTCTACATTGGAGAGACCAAACGCAGACTGGGTGACCGCTTTGCTGAACACTTCCGGTCTGTCCGCAAGCATGACCCAGACCTCCCTGTCGCTTGCCATTTCAACACTCCATCCTGCTCTCATGCCCACATGTCCGTCCTTGGCTTGCTGCATTGTTCCAGTGAAGCTCAACGCAAACTGGAGGAACAGCACCTCATCTTCCGACTCGGCACTTTACAGCCTTCCGGACTGAATATTGAGTTCAACAACTTCAGGTCATGTATTCTCTCCTCCATCCCCACCCTCTTCTTTTAATCCCCTTTTCTCTACATTCATTTTTAATCCACTTATTTTTATTAATATATCCATGGTTTTTATCCCCTTTTTTAATCCCCCCTTCTATCCCATTTTCTGCCCCACCACCACCCCCTCCCCACCCCATCCCCTCAGGGTCATCTGTTACTTGTTCCATGTTGTTCTTTCACACAATGCTACCTTTACTCTGCTTTCTTATCTTTATGCCGCTATCAGCATCCTTTTTTAGCCCTTACCACTACTATTAACAATCCCTTTGCCCTTTAGTTCATGACATTTTGTCAATCCCTCCTTTGTCCCCACCTATTGCTGGCCTTCTATCCAGCTCCACCTGCCCCACCTCCCTTAAACAGTATAAATTACATCACATTTCCATTTCTCTTCAGCCCTGAAGAAGGGTCATACAGACTCGAAACGCTAACTTTATTTTTTTTCTTTCTCCACAGAGGCTGCCAGACCTGCTGAGTCTTTCCAGCATTCTCTGTTTTTGTTTCAGATTTCCAGCATCTGCAGTATCTTGCTTTTATCAAAGTCAACTTAAGAACAGTACAGGGAAACGTGAGAGAAAAGATAATAAGTTGGAAATAGAAACAGCAGGGTGGACAGATTTAGAAATGGTCGTATTGTATTTTACTTTTGCATTAATATTGATTAAAGTGTATATTTAACTGTAAATTTGGTGTTACAGTAATAAAACTATCCCTGACTCATACTTCAGTATCAAAGTGTATAAGCTGGTAACAAACAAAAGCACTGGCCCCGGGAAAAAGAATCTTTTTTGTCGTGGTTATCAATCCAAAGGTTAATGCTAATTACATATATCATTGAGTACAATCACCCTCCCTTTTTTAAGGCTTTCCGACTTCTGATGTGGTGCATCCTTCTTAAAACAAAGTATTCATAAAACAGAGACCACCCAATAAACTGACCAACAAAAGGTCCGTGCAGCACAACGACAGTTCTTGTCTTACCTAAAGCATTGAATGTTCCAATGTGCTCCCACATGTTCTCCTGTTGTGCGTGTGGTTGCCACAGAAGTGCATCAACATCGTGACGTAGACACAAGCAGGGCATCTCAGCCGGATCCACCACTGCTGTGAACAGATACTGGTGACTGCTCAGATTAACCTGAAGATAAAATTTAAAGACATGCTCAAACACTTATATACAGTGAGTGGGAAGGTTCAGCAGTATCCAAGCATTCTCTTGATCAAGTTTACAAGATTGTATTTATTGTAAGACCTGAGCATCCATACCTTACCTCTGTAATCTCACTGATCCATGATAAAAAATATCCACATTGGCATTGGTATAGTTTTGACTCCTCAACAGGTGCTTGAATATATTTTTTATGGACTCAGGAACTTAATTACTGCAAATCATTATGTTTTAAATGCAAGGCTCCTCTATGCAACAGATTCCACAGTTTAGGCATATAATCTTTAGCCAGAAGTGCCAAGTGGATGATCCATATTGTCCTTCTGAGGTCCCCTGCATCACAGATACCAATCTTCAGCCAATTCAATTCATTCCACATGACAAAGAAACGGCTCAAGGCACTGGATACATGGCCTGAAGATTTTAGTTCTGGAGCAACAGTCAGCCTTCACTCCATCATCAGCAAAGTGATGGAAGCTGTTGTCGACAATGCTGTCAAGTGGCACTTACACAGCAATAATCTGCTCACTGGCACTCGGTTTGGTTTCTGCCAGGGCCACTCAGCTCCTGACCCCAATACAGTCTTGATCCAAACATGGACCAAAGAGCTGAACTCCCGAGGTGAGGTGAGAGTGACTGCCCTTCACATCAAGGCAGCATTTGACCGGGTGTGGCATCAAGGAGCCCTAGCAAAACTGGAGTCAATGGGAATCAGGGGGAAAACTCTTCGCTGGTTGGAGTCATACCTAGCACAAAGGAAGGTGGTTGTGGTTGTTGGAGGTCAATTATCTCAGTCTCAGGAGATCATTGCAGGAGTTCCTCAGGGTAGTGTCCTCGGCCCAAGCACCTTCAGCTTCCCTTCATCATAAGGTCAGAAGTGGGGATGTTCACTGATGGCTGCATAATGTTCAGCAACTCCTCAGATACTGAAGCTGTCCATGTCCATATGCAGCAAGGCCTGAAGAATAATCAGGCTGGGGCTGATAAATGGCAAGTAACAGTCTTGCCACACAAGTTCCAGGTAATGACCATCTCCAACAAGAGAGAATCTTATCATCTCCCCATCTCATTCAGTGGCATTACCATCGTTGAATCCCCCACTATCAACACTCTGGGGGTTACCATTGACCAGAAACTGAACTGGGTCAGCCATATGAATACTGTGGCTACAAGAGCAGGTCAGAGAATGGGAATTTTGAGGTGAGTAACTTAACTCTTGACTCCTCAAAGTCTGTCCACCATCTACAAGGCACAAGTCAGGAGTGTGATGGAATACCGAATGCAGCTCCAACAACACTCAAGAGTGGCAGCAGTGTATATTGTATGCAAGATGGATGGCTGCAACTCACCAAGGTTCCTTCAACTGTAACTTCCAAACTCACGTCCTCTACCAACCTAGAAGGACAAGGGCAGCAGATGCATGGGAACCCCACCACCTGGAAGTTCCCCTCCAAGCCACACACCATCCTGACTTGAAACTATATCGCTGTTCCTTCTCTGTCATTTGATCAAAATCCTAGAACTCCCTTCCTAACAGCACTGTGGGTGTACCTGCTCCAGAGGGAATGCAGCCGTTCAAGAAATTGCCTCACCACCACCTTCTCAGGGGCAATTAGGGATGGGCAAGAAATGCTGGCCTTGCCAGCAATGCCCACATCTCATGAAAGAATTAGAAAAAAACAGAGTTCCAAGCAATTTTCACCAGTCTATGCTCACTGGTTCTCAACATTACACACCTCTATTGAACGCCAAGGCATCTTACTTCTAGAATAGCTGACAGCTTTCTTTTCACTGTTAGGAAGGTGGGAGGGGAATTCGTAAAAATTGATGGCCTTCATTGAGAATAAAACATATGCTAATGCTGACTAGTTCAGACAGCAGGAACAAAACTTCACAATGAGAGGCCACTTTCCCGTGACTTTTCAATGATTTCAACTTCTGTACTGGTATATAAATGCCTTTAAAAGTTTCAGATCCCAGATGAACAGCTGAGGCTTTTCCATTAAACATCCATTACAATGAATTCACTAATGTTTAAACATTTTGCTAAATATGTCCAAATTCATGTTTTGATAGAGACTGCCTCAGACAGTATTTTCCAAATAACTATCTTTTGCATTTGACATTTAATATTGTTACAATTCTGTAAAGAACAATAACATTTTAAAAGATATTTGAATTTTCAGTGACCAACTGAAAGGATCACACAACAGGATTTCAAATTTTAAGACTTTTATTCCTTGAAAGATTCCTTTTCTCTAGCCCAAGTTAGGAGAATCTTCCAGTCTTTAGATCCTCATGATCTCGATCTCTTCAATCTAAGCACAAGCTCCCAACCACATTCTGCCTGGTGAACAATAGGGTCGGCATTTTCTCTGCCTTAAGTGCAAGATTAGCTGCCTCTATTTCTTGCTCTCTCTCTCTCTCAGATTTTTGTGGACTGACTTGTGTCTGCGAGGTTCAGTGATACCTTAGGAAACACTGTAACCTGATACTACAATGGCTTTCTATGAACTTTTCCCTTCTCAAAGCTCATCTCCATGGCAACATAAATCATATGGATGCCTTGTATCAAGGTAATAATGCAATTAGCTATCCTCCGGACCCTCAACTCTATATTCTATATTGGAATTCAATAGACAGTTTACAATCATTTATAAAACCTGACATTCCTAACACCCTCCTGTGAACTTGAAGACTAACAGTCTGTCCACAGTCAGCACAACTGCTCTTGCCATTGTCCACACGTGTGAACATCTTGCATCTTCTCAGCGAGTCTCTTGACTTGAGCCCCTCTTGTTCATAGCAACATTGCCACTCAGGCTTTGCTGTTGAATAGAATTCAGAACAGGTCACATGACTCTCCTCCATTCCTCAATTGTACCCTAGATTAAAGAGACAATCCCAAAACGTAACAATTTTGTAAACTTTGTACAAGTACAATAACCAGAAGTGGGGAGTTTTGAAATAACCGCTAATGGATAATGTGACTGTTCTGAATCTACATTAATAATTTAGGTACAAAAATTCAATGTAAAATGTTCACAGATGATATTAAATAAGAGACAGCAAACAAAGCAGCTAGAGACCTACAATAGGAGGTAGATTAAATCTACAATTAAATAAATCAATGGTGGGTGAAATTCAATAGAAGTAAGTGCAAGATGCTACACAATGCAAGGGAAAGCCAATGTCACAGGTATAATTTGGACAGTATAAGTGAAGTAGAAAGGGATAAGTGGCATGTAAGATTCTTCAATAAAAATGTTAAATCACTGGGAAGCAGCAGCAAGAACAGGGAATGGATGCATAATTATACAGCTAGATCCATTAGGATAGAAAATGACATACTAGTACGATACGGTGCCTGGGTCAGATTACACCTCGAATGGTGCATTTAGTTTCGGTTGCAAAAACCTTTAAACCATGAGTTAGTGCAGAAGACAACTAAAAGGCTGAACTCCAGCATCAAAGGAACAGGAGAAACTGCCTTGAAAGGAAGTGAGTAATAGCAGATATTATACAACTAAAGGTCACGGATGCAGTTAATCCCGCCCCTGGCACTTTTACCAATTACCTCAGGGATTAAGGGAAAACATTGGAAATGCTGAATACAGGACCGCCATGGGAGCTCTGCATAGGTGGCTCCTTCCACTGTCAGGTCAGCATCAGGCTTCCAGCATACTACTTAGCAAGTTATCGAGCTGAAACAACTGTGACAAGGTGAACTCATGGAGCTGTGCTGTCAGGATGACTTACCAGGCCTCTGCCACAAGTGGAGGAATGTACTTTTTAAGAAGTTTACAATTTATATTCCCAAAATTGGCCGTTTAAAACTTCTAGATGCCAAATAGCGCTTAATGGTTTTATCACCATTAACTGTAATCTCAGATTATAAAACTGGTGTGAAATAGAAAGAAAATCCCAGATCAACTGCCACAATTTTTACCTCAGAAAAAGCAGCAAAATCAACATGCCTGCACTCTCTGACAAGTACCTGTGCCTAACAGAATGACCTGGATTTTATGGTAGTAATGAAGGTGTGGTTGTCAATGTTTGCAGTCATTACTCCTCTGAAGCTGACAGCAACTTTCTGGCTTCTGCACAGGTGCAGTTAAAATCCAGAAGCTGCTGTCAGTAATTCATTGCTTCTCCACAGATTGTGCTTTGAATTCCCTCCAGACTGCAAATAGAAATCACTGACCTGACAACTTGTCCATTTACACTATTAGTTTTGTTGCAAAAGCTCTTGAAAAAGTTACATCTTATTGAATGAGGTGTAACAGGGTTTTGAAACAGATCACTAAATTCATAATTATTGAACAACCTTTCTGTCCCTGCAAACCTAATTATATACTTGTGGAATGTCAATTTTTTTTCCATTATGATAGAAATAAAATCACATTTTTACAATATATATTTTTTTAAGTTCATATTTCAGCCTCCATCTTAAGCCCATGTATGTGTCCCGATCATTTATTTTCCCCTTACTAAAATTTAATTAAAAGTGTAGGATATCAAGGCATCTTACTTTCTGCTTTGCTGTCTGTGAGAATACTTCAATGTGATTGGCTGTTTATCCTGCTTGATGATGTCACTGTTGCTAGGTGTCTAGGGGACCCTAGACTTGGCACCAAATTCAAACTGATGTCAAGGAAGGGGAAATCCACACCATAGAGATCACTAAATCTTTGTGGGCAGCTTTGTTCGCTGTCAGTGGTAAGCACCATTGCTTTACCCCTGATTGCAAAATCTATGCCATTGTGCTCCATTACAACTCAATTTAAAAATTCAACACAGCTGGATCAAATTAATAAATTGGTCCTGAAGATGTTTCTACCCGACAGGCTAGCCAGCCCCAGTACCATTTGCTGTCGTGATTGTGGAGGTCATGGTGAACTGATAGGGGAAGGCGCCAATGAAGATAAAGGGCTGCCAGGTTGGGGATGGGGCATGAGAAGGAGGTGCCATTGAGGGGAATAGAGGGAAAGGCTCTTGATAGAAGAGGAACATAATGCAGTAACTTTTTATATTGTCCAGTGGTGGCACTGACGAGCTGGGATTGGGTGGGGAGGCACAGGAAGGGGAAGAGAGAGTGATGATCTTCCTGGAAGGCTGTAGAATGGGAAAATGGAGTCAAGAAAAACTGGCAGAAAATCCTAGGATTGGGAGATATCATTAGATCATGAACAAAGGGGCTATGTTATGAATAGTAGCTGCACATACACAGTCCACTGCAGAAAGGTACACCATGGAAGATGGATTACCACCTCAGGCTCCTCAATCCCAAACACATTTCTGAGTTAAAAAAAAATTAACAAATGCAATCATATATATTTTCAGTACTGTGTGTGAAAACAAACACAAAAATTAAAACGTTATTTGCATGCGAGTAATTTAAAAAATCTGAATGAGCCAAACAACTAATTAATCAATACACACGACAGAACTTAGCCTGGAATCCTTAATATATTGTCTTTATTTATTCACGGGATGTGGGTGTCGCTTGCTAGGCCAGCATTTATTGCCCAACCCTAACTGCTCTTGAGAAGGCAGTGGTGAGCTGCTTTCTTGAACTGCTGCAATCCACGTGGTGTGGGTACACCCACAGTGCTGTTAGGATGGGAGCCCAGCAACAGTGAAGGAACGGTGATATATTTCCAAGTCAGGATGGTGTGGGACTTGGAAAGAAACTTCCAGGTGGGGGTGTTGCCATGTGTCTGCTGCCCTTGTCCTTCTAGATGGAAGCGGTTGAGGGTTTGGAAGGTGCTGTCAAAGAAGCCTTGGCGAGTTCCTGCAGTGCATCTTGTAGATGGTACACACTGCTGCCACTGTGTGTCGGTAGTGGAGGGCGTGAATGTTTATTGTGGTGTAAGGGGTGCCAGTCAAGCCAGCTGCTGTTTATTATCATTACCAAAGTATGAAGCAGGAAGTGTGAAGGATGGGAAATGCTTCACCCACGGTGCTCACAATAAACCAGCGTTGTCTTACAAGTACAACAATGTAGTTTGGAAAGCAGTGTTATCCTCTTCATGAGATTGTAAACTATTCCAGTTCTACCATCGAGACTTGAGCACAATATCTCCAAAGAAAGACGCGCACGTGTACATCACCTTTCACAACCTCAGGATGTCCCAAAGTGCTTTAAAATCAATAAAGTACATTTGAAATGTAGTTACTGTTGTAATATAGGAAATGCCTCAGCCAGATTGCACACAACAAGATCCCACAAACAGCAATGAGAGAAATGATCAAATAATCTGTATTAGTGATACTGATTGAGGGATATATATTGACTGGGGAGAACCTACTGGTTCTTTGAAACAGTGCCATGGAATCCTTTACATCCCCCTGAGAAAACATATGGGACCTTGGTTTAACATCTGGAGGTGGCACCTCTGACAGTGCAGCACTCCCTCAGTATTTCACTGGGAGTGTCACCCTAGACTTTGTGCTCAAGTCTCTGGAGTGGAGCTGGAACCCACAACCTTCTGACTCAGATGCGAGCATGCTACCAACTGAACCACAAATGGCACCATACATTAAACCAATCTGTACCTTCCTTTTCTACTAAAGTCTGTACAACAGTACTGAATGTTATCAATCATGTTCTGCTTAAAGCTTCTATTAAGACAAGCCTCATTATCTACTAGGCCCCACGTGACTTAGGGAAGGATTTACGATAGGGGATATAATTGACAGGCATAGTAAAAGGAACTAGGTTATGAAACAAGTAATTTTGGTAAAAATCTTTCCATTAAGTAACAAATTAATGAAGAATTCATAGATTTTGTACCGTTAAAACTTCATTTATCATTTAATGTTGAGGTTAGGACAGATGTTAGGATCATTAGAGATGACAGATGTGACTAGCAAAGGGAAACTGAAAACAGCTAAATACTAAGACCAGCAAGCTGTGGTTTCTTAAACACCATAAATTAGTATTTCAGTCTGGGGCAGTACAAAACATTTTCAACTTCAGACTGACATTTTGTTTTCCAAATTTAAGATAAAATACATAAAATAGATTTTAAACCTGGCAAAGGATGACTCAATGGACAAAGCACCGGATAGCACAATGTTTTGATTCTTGGTCGGTGAATTCTTTATTTGTGCTTTACCCCAAATCTAAATGTCCTTTTCCTCCAGTGGAACCTTTGTCTGTCCTACAAAGCTGGGGATATTGGCCACTTTGCTGGGGGAAGGGGCTACACAGGTTAAACTAGAAGGTCAAGTGCACATGCAGATAGAACCTAACCGTAATGAGCTATTTCAGACACAAAGCAAGCAGAGAATAAAAAGAACCACGCACAACAGATCCCTCTAAGCGATGCATGTATGCATCCACGCAGCAATCATGAAGGCACTGCAGAGGCCACTCACAAACTGTCCCCTCTAAGATACTGCACATATGCAACCGCGTAAAATAAATTTAAAACGTGCCGCACATTAATCTAAACAGGCTGCACACAATAAAGAAAATCTAGAGGAATCATTGCTATGCATCTGGCATGCCCACTGAGAGTTGCCGGAAGTAGATAAGGACAGCTGGATGCAAGGCAAGAGTCAACAACTTGTATTTATATAGCAACTTCAATATGGAAAAATACCCCCAAATGCTTCCAAGACTAAGGATAAGCTCTGTGCATGAACAAAAAAAGGACAATAATAAATAAACTTTACTTTTACTAGGAACTGACTTTTATGAACAAACCACATATTTCTTCTTTCAAAACGAGGACTTTTTAAAAAGAAGCTCGAATCATAGTGGAAAACCTTTCATTTCAAAATGGGTGCTCGCTAAGGGTTTCTGAGAAGCCATTTTACAGCATGAAACATGAGAGATGGAAGGACTAACATCAGTAACCAGATATCTCTAACGTTTTAGATTCTCCCTAATTCAGTCGTGTGAATGAAAAATCCAATGGATGCAGAACAGCCTCAAAATATTATACTCTATGTGTTATTTAAAAAAAGCATATTCCATGCAGGCACAATACTTCACAGAGTTAAGTCCATTATCTGTCTTTCACAGATTAAATTATAAATTCCCCTTAAAGCAATATGACTTAAATTTCATTCTGCTTCCCAGCAATAGTTGGCACACTATATATTTTTAAAGAAAGACATATGGGTGCTTCTAGAAGGGAAAAACCAGATGAGTATTAACGTGACAGGTTTATTAACACACTGGTACAAGAAATATCAATCTAGCTTGTCTGTGAACTGAGAAACAGATAAAGTATGGTCATTTTTCAGAAAAGTCTAGATTTAATGCAATATGCAAACTACTGAATGATCACAAAACATTAATATTGTAAGAGATTGTCTCAGTTACTGATACTCACTGGGGTAATTCTTTTATTCATTAGCACTTTATGTGTGGAATTTCATGAGCCAGGAGTGGATGATTGCCCATTAAAATAGGATAGAAATAAGTGTGCATTTCCAGAAACATAGAGCACAGGAGGCCACCATTCAGCCCATCATGCCTGTGCCGGCTCTTTGAAAGAGCTATCCAATTCTTTCCACTCCCCTGTTCTTTCCACCTAGCCCCGCAAGTTTTTCCCTTTTATAGCCAATTCTCTTTTGTAAGCTTCTACTGAAATGAAACAAGCAAGGAAACCTGTGAAGCCTGTCCACCTCAGACAGGCTGTGTGCATTTCTGAAACATGCAGGAGAGTTCACCTCCTACACTGACCTGAAGCAAATATTGAAGCCCTCATGAGGCCTCAATAAGGGTCATCAAGTATGAAGGAGCAACACCAAATGTTACTTTTAGCTTTATTTGATGGCTGAACAGGAAAGAAAAATGGCAAAGGCAGACTGAAAAAAATAGCGAGTAATTTGATAACTTTGTTTTAATGATAGTTCCAGCAGGCCAAGTTTGAAAGTTAGTTAAAAGCAAAATGCTGCAGATGTTGGAAATCTGAAACAAACACAGAAAATGCTGGAAAAACTCAGCAGGTTTGACAGCACCTATGGAGTGAGAAACAAAGTTGATGTTTCGAGTCTGTATGACCCTTCTCCAGAGCTACTGAAAGTTAGTTGCCTGACTTGATTGGGTAATGCTGCACAGGATCTTTGTTCCTGATTAGTAGTTTTACTGTTTACTAGCTGTTCAGGTATATGAATAAATCAGCACAAAATTAACAGGTCCCGTTACTCAAGCCAAACATGAAAGCATAAGGGACAGTGTTCATACTTAAGGTGTGGTGTATGCTTTATCAAAACTTAATATAGGTAGGTGTTACTACATGCTTTTGTGGGAAAGCTACTACTAAAGCCTATTTGCTGAAAAGAATAATTCTATCTGGACACAATGTTCTTCAAATGGCAATACAGTACTAGGTTCATAGTGAATTTTAAAGTGCTCCTCCTTAAAACTAGTCAATTTTAAACTAGCATTTTAAGTTATTAAGAAACAAAATAAATGGCACCTAAAACTCTGGTAAACTAAATTACAATATAAATTTCCAAGGATATACATCCTATCGAAAAGATAGGCAGGTTGGCAGAGGGGGTGGGGTTGCTTTGTTAGTAAGAAATGAAATTAAATCGATAGCAAGAAATGATGTAGGGTCAGATGATGTAGAATCTGTGTGGGTAGAGTTGAGGAACCGCAAAGGTAAAAAAAACATAATGGGAGTTATGTACAGGCCTCCGAACAGTAGTCAGGATGCGGGGCACAAGATACACCAGGAGATAGAAAAGGTGAGTAAGAAAGGCAAGGTTACAGTGATCATGGGGGATTTCAATATGCAGGTAGACTGGGAAAATCAGGTTGGTAGTGGATCCCAAGAAAAGGAATTTGTGGAATGTCTACGAGATGGCTTTTTGGAGCAGCTTGTGGTGGAGCCCACTAGGGAACAGGCAATTCTAGATTTAGTGATGTGTAATGAGGCAGATTTGATAAGGGAGCTTAAGGCGAAGGAATCCTTAGGAGGAAGTGACTATAATATGATAGAATTTACCCTGCAATTTGAGAGGAAAAAGCTGGAATCAGATGTAACGGTATTACAGTTGAATTAAGGTAACTACAGAGGCATGAGGGAGGAGCTGGCCAGAATTGACTGGGAGATGAGCCTAGCAGGAAAGACAGTGGAACAGCAATGGCAGGAGTTTCTGGAGTAATTTGGGGGACACAGCAAAAATTCATCCCTAGGAAGAAGAAGCATACTAAAGGGAGGATGAGGCAACCATGGCTGACAAGGTAAGTCAGGGACAGCATAAAAGCTAAAGAGAAAGCATACAATGCTGCAAAGAGCAGTGGGAAACCAGGGGATTGGGAAGCCTACAAAGACCAACAGAGGACAACTAAAAAAAATAAGGAGGGAGAAGATTAAATATGAGGGTAAACTAGCCAGTAATATAAAAGAAGATTGCAAGAGATTTTTTAGATATATAAAGGGTAAGAGAGAGGCAAAAGTGGACACTGGGCTGCTGGAAAATGACGCTGGAGAAGTAGTAGTGGGGAACAAAGAAATGGTGGAGGAACTGAATAGGTACTTTGTGTCAGTCTTCACAGTGGAAGACACGAGTGACATCCCCGAAGTTCAAGAGAGTCGGGGGGCAGAGGTGAGTATGGTGGCCATTACCAAGGAGAAGGTGCTAGGAAAACTGAAAGGTCTGAAGGTGGATAAATCACCTGGACCAGATGGATTACACCCCAGAGTTCTGAAGGAGATAGCTGAAGAGATAGTGGAGGCGTTAGTGGTGATCTTTCAGGAATCACTGGAGTCAGGGAGGGTCCCAGAGGACTGGAAAATCGCTAATGTAACCCTCCTGTTTAAGAAGGGAGTGAGGCAAAAGACTGGAAATTACAGGCCGATTAGCCTGACCTTGGTCGTTGGTAAGATTTTAGAGTCCATTATTAAGGATGAGATTTCAGAATACTTGGAAGTGCATGGTAAAATCGGGCAAAGTCAGCATGGTTTCATCAAGGGGAGGTCATGCCTGACAAATCTGCTAGCATTCTTTGAGGAGGTAATGAGTAGGTTAGACAAAGGAGAGCCAATGGATGTTATCTACTTGGACTTCTAGAAGGCTTTTGACAAGGTGCCGCACAGGAGGCTGCTCAGTAAGATAACAGCCCATAGTGTTAGAGGCAAGGTACTAGCATGGATAGAAGATTGGCTGTCTGGCAGGAGGCAGAGAGTGGGGATAAGGGGATTCTTCTCAGGATGGCGGCCGGTGACTAGTGGAGTTCTGCAGGGGTCAGTGTTGGGACCACAACTTTTCACTTTATACATTAATGATCTAGATGAAGGAACTGAGGGCATCCTGGCTAAGTTTGCAGATAATACAAAGGTAGGTGTAGGGTCAGGTAGTATTGGGGAGGCTGCAGAAGGATTTGGACAGGTTAGGAGAATGGGCAAAGAAGGGGTAGATGGAATACAACGTGGGGAAAGTGTGAGGTCATGCACTTTGATAGGAAGAATAGAGGCACGGACTATTTTCTAAATGGGGAGAGAATTCAGAAATCTGGAGTGCAAAGGGACTTGGGAGCCCTAGTCCAGGATCCTCTTAAGGTTAACTTGCAGGTTGAGTCAGTAGTTAGGAAGGCAAATGCAATGTTGGCATTTATTTCGAGAGGACTAGAATATAAAAGCAGGGATGTGCTGTTGAAGCTTTATAAGGCTCTGGTCGGACCACATTTAGAATATTGTGAGCAATTTCGGACCCCATATCTCAGGAAGGATGTGCTGTCCCTGGAGAGGGTCCAGAGGAGGTTCACGAGAATGATCCCAGGAATGAAAGGCTTAGCATATGAGGAACATTTGAGGACTCTGGGTCTATACTCGACAGAGTTTAGAAGGATGATGGGGGATCTGATTGAAACTTACAGAATACTGAAAGGCCTGGATAGAGTGGATGTGGGGAAGATGTTTCCATTAGCAGGAGAGACTAGGACCCGAGGGCACAGCCTCAGAGTAAAGGGAAGATCTTTTAGAACAGAGATGAGGAGAAACTTCTTTAGCCAGAGAGTGGTGAATCTATGGAATTCATTGCCACAGAAGGCTGTGGAGGCCAGGTCATTGAATGTAATTAAGACCAAGATAGATAGGTTCTTGATTGGTAAGGGGATCAAAGGTTATGGGGAGAAGGTGGGAGAATGGGATTGAGAAACTTATCAGCCATGATTGAATGGAGGAGCAGACTCGATGGGCCGATTGGCCTAATTTCTGCTCCTATGTCTTATGGTCTTATGGTCTAATTACAGTATCACTTATACAATTGATTTGTGCCTGTCAAGGTACTGGTGTTCAAATAAACCACTTTACTTCATCAGAAGTTCAGCTGCTGCATCATTTGGATATCATACATCCAAGAAGCACTTCACTGAAGTAGAACAGTGCTAATGGACCAGCAAGGAATCTAGTTTAACAACTGAATCATTACATTTCATCAATGTATAAGCATCCCAATCTGCATATTGTAGTTTCAGTTCTTCCTCTGTGAGGCGAAGCATTAATCGTTTTGTCGCACTGCTTCCATCAGGCATTCTTAATATGCATGATGCAATCATTTTTCAATTTCTGTATAGTGATATTTCTATGGAATGTGGCTTCACTGTGCTCCATCACACAAACTTTCATCACTGGCAGCAGAAGTGATTAGCTTCCATATAATATACTGCTACTGCACACACATATTGATTAGCTCCTGGGATCTGCTATATGCCAGGCCAATCTAAACAGGTTGACAACTAGTGGCGTTTGACATCCCAAGGCAAAAAGAACAAAATAAAGTGTATAGTTTTCAATCTTCATTATTCCTAGCATACTGATAGGTATTCAGGTGTTCTCTGACATACTACAGTTAACTGCATGTTGTATACAAACTCACCTTCATAACAGTGCAATGCATTGTATGTGGGTCACTTCATGAAAAAGAGAAGCCATTTCAACAATCTTATAAACACAGTAGCACTGAAGATGTTGCTAAATGTGCTGGTGCCAACAGCTGATTGAGTATTTCCAGCACAAATTATTTAGAATATATTTTCTCACTAAATCTTGTTAGCAAAAATTTCTAATATGCTCAGGGCCATATAGGGTTTTAAAACACAATATTGGTTATCATAAACACACTTCCCTAAACCTAGTCAGGGGGTTTCAATAACTTGGGCTTTGCTTAAAAAAGAGTCTGTCAGTTCTAAAATTACATAAAACGGTTTCAGATAGAAAATAAGCAAATTGCAGCCTCTTCTGGCTATAGTTACAAATAATGTACATTACAAAACTGTTAATCTAACCATTATTAACACATCTATCTTGTTTCTACTGTAGGTCTAGTCAGGCAATAAAAAGTAACTGTGTAGAGAAGATTCCTGCAAGTGCAATTGATTCAAACTTCTGAATCAATCTCAAACCATGAATAAGAAAATCTCTCGCTTGTCAGCTTTGTAGGATTATCAATCTAGCAGGGACTTGTGCTGACTGCCTTATTGCCCTGTATGGGCATAGTGAGAGGCCAGCCCAGCTGCAGCCAGACAGGGCAGCAGACCCTACCTAGGTGTTGTCCATGGCAGCAGCTTACAATTACTTTCAACAGGAGAGCAGGGGTGCTGGAGACATTCACATTTCTTCCAAAAGGACTTCAAAGGCATCTCAGGTTCAAGGACATGGTTTTATTTATTTTGGGGTATTTCAAAGAAAGACTGTAAACTAAACAGGGTATGAGATCCCAAAGGATCTCCCGTTAAAGGTGTGGGAGCACATTTGATGTGGCAGCAGGAGCTCCAGCTCCTGACAACAGCAGCAATAAGAGAGGCAATGACATACCAGATTGAAACTTTCTGCCAATACAAAGGGAAAGAAAATGAGTAAAAGCAGGTTAATAAACAGGCAGCAGGTATGATTTATTGCAGAGAATTGCAATGTAAGACATTCTGGGAGAAACAATAAAGAAGGTGAGTGTAAAGACGAAGGAGGTAGATGAACATGGATATCAAGTGTGTAGCTCCCCAAAAGTGAGGGTACAAGTAGATAAAACCATTAAAAAAGCCACCAGAATTTTAGGTTTACAGAAAGAGTATATAGAATAAGAATACATAAGTAATGATAAACATGTACAAATCTTCAGGTATTGTAGCATGTACAGAATTAGGCATCCATTATAGAAAGAACATTCAAACCTTAGTATACCATACACATTCACCAGGATGGTGCCAAGATAAAAAAACTATAGTTATAAGAGACCCAAGATACTGGGACTATTTCCACTGAAGCAAAGGAGGAGATTTAATAAAGTTTTTTTTTTAAATTATGAAGTGTTTTGGTTAAATGAATAAGGAAAGGCTATCTTTTCTGGTGGAGTCATCAATTTAAAATAGCCAACAACAGGTTATGCAGAGAGGTTAGCCCAATATTTTTTTTTAAAACTTACAAGCTTGTAGGAACATGGAATGTTTTGGCACAAGGAATATTTGAGGCAGAAACCATTGTACATTTTAAAGGGGGAAAAAATGGATAAAATTTGAAGCAGCGGGATTAGTTTTGAATTGCTCCAGCAAAGGGCTGGCAAAGACTAAATTGCCTTCTCATGTGTTGTAAATTTCTATGATTCAGTAGCTGGCAAAACAAATGGAAGATGAAAATAAATCACTTTGATTGTGATGATGCAGTAAGGCGAATTTCAAAAATAACAAGTATGGAATATGTATATGTTCCACCATAATGCTTAAAACAAAAAGGTAAAACATGGGTCATACTTCTAACTTAGAACTATTTTGACGATGTGCTAGATTGTCAGGAATAGTTTTGCTCCATCGTTGGACAAATCGTATCTCAGGTTTAGCCCATTATTTAATATCAGGTTGTTTTGAACCTGGAATGGGATAAGTACTTTTTCCATTGCTGCTTCTGAAAGGTTCTGCAATTTCCCTCCAAGTCTTCCTTCACAGTGATGGAATGACCCAAATCAACCCGATTCTATTCATTTATACCTGAATCATACATAATGCCTCCTCTGCAAGGCTTTACTCATGAGCTATTGATATCGGGTGATTGAAAATTAAGGCCTCCCACCTGGCAGAAACAGAAATGAATGCCCGAAGATGGGAGGTAATGACTTACTGCCCTATCCCCAAAAGACTGCAGCAATGTTCCCTGGCAGACACAAGTCAGGCAGTGGGGCCACTTAACATGCTGATTGGTGCCCTGTTACATATATTGATAGGCATTTTTTGACTGACCATGGTGGAGTTTTTTTTTTATTCATTCATGGGAGTTAGGCTTTGTTGGCTGGGCCAACATTTATTGCCCATCCCTAGTTGCCCTTGAGAAGGTGGTGGTGAGCTGTCTTCTTGAACCGCTGCAGTCCTTGTGGTGTAGGTACACCCACAGTACTGTTAGGGAGGGAGTTCCGGGATTTTGACCCAGCAACACCACGCTGGCCTGATGATTTCCTTCAAGTTCCACAAAATGAGCTGCTCTGACTTCTTCTTATCTTCTTCCAAGCCACATGATATATCAACAGCCAAAGGTGGTGTCAGCAAACTTGAGTCAGAAGGTTGGAGGTTCAAGTCCCATTCCAGAGACTTGAACTCAAAAATCAGGCCCTCATTCCCAGCACTGAGGGAGTCCTGCACTACTAGAGGTACCATCTTTTGGATGAGGTATTAAACAGAGGCCTGAGGTCTACTCTCTCAGGTGGATGCAAAAGATCCCATACCACAACTTGTGAGAAAAGCAGGGGAGTTCTCTCTGGTGTCCTGGACAATAGTTATCTATCCATCAGTGCCACTAAAAATGATCTGGTTATTATCACATTACAAGAACTCCTACACTACAACAGTGATTACACTTCAAAAGGACTTGAATTGGCTGTACCGCACTTTGGGGCGTTCTGAGGTCATGAAAGGTGTTACTGAAATGCAATTCTTTCATTATCTTTTCTCCAAGCCAGTTTGCTGTCCTGAGTTTCTTGCACACGGGACAAAGCCTATGTCCCATGCGCTATGTGGGTCGTCTTTTGATACAGAACAGGATTCCCGCCAGATATCAGTCAGGCGCCTAAAAGCTTGCTCACTAGATAAATCACCCCAGTGATTAGATTGCACATCAGATTAATCGATCAAATTCAACTGCAAACTGACTCAAAGTGTATTATGGGGAACATAGCCCAACAGAAGTTAGTGCATGCCTGGAAACCGGAACAAAGAGATGCTCATTTGGAGCAAAATTCTGAGAGAGTGGAGATCTGCAACATCAGTGATGGGGATTTGATCAATTACTCTAAAGGGCAACAAGAATGAACCCAAGTGTAAAGAGGATGAGCTATGGGAAGGATTAGAGGAATTTAATCTTCACAGTTTTGAAAGGCGATGGATAAGGGAGGATATCAAAGTATATAAAATATTAAGGAGTACAGATAAAGTAATCTCAGATTATTACTTCAAAGCAAAGAAAGTGCAATCAGAGGCCATGTGGAAATCGATTAGTTAGCTGGAATAATTCTTTTAGCTGGAATAATTCTTATATTCAAACAACGTTTGGAATAATTTGTAGGGCAGGTAGCAGAGACAATGAAGTTGTTCAGGATATAGCTGAATTTTTAACATTTCTCTCATTAATATAAAACTAAATCTGACCTGCTGTTCATTGTATATTAATTGGGTGTTTAATTGTGTTCAGGTGGTGGATATTAATTGGCGACTCACCTGTCTTCATTTATTATGGGAATGGGTTCAGGGATGCAGGACTTTGGCTGCAAATATAAATTGGAGAAGCTGGGGTTGTTCTCCTAAAAGAAAAGGTTCAGCGATTTGATAGAGGTGTTCAAAATCATGAGGGGTCTGGACAGAGTAGATAGGGAGAAACTGTTCCCATTGGCAGAGTGGTCAAGAACCAGACGATGTCAATTAAATGATTGGCAACAAAAAAATATCAAATGCGACATGTGGTTAGAGTCTGGAATACACTGCCTGAGAGCATGGTGGAGGCAGATTCAATCATTGCTTTCAAAAGGGAATTGGATAAGCACATGAAGAGGGAAATTTTGCAAGGCTTACCTGGAAAGGGCGGGGAAGTAGGACCAGCTGAGCTGTTCTTGCAGATAGTTGGCATGTCGAATAGCCTCCTTCTGCGCTGTAATTATTCTATATGTGTATATAATATATCCTATAGGCACAGACTGAAACTGCAGTTGTTGGGTTGGAGATGTGTGATAGGTAATGTGTGCTCTGTAAATAAAAGCTTTAAGTGTGTAAAGACTCGGCTCCAATAATCTATCCAACACTGGCTGGCTAACTTGGTTCCAACACCTGCTAAACACTACCTATTTCTTTGTGACTTCATTCATTCTGGAGCAGAGATCTATATAAAGACATGAGGGAGAATTGCAAAGCCTCTCAGAGAGGGAGCAGGGACAGGCATTAAAGCTAAACCTGGCACATGGTTTGAAAGGCCTCCTTATGTTCTGAAATTTCTGATCAGGATGGGTTCTGTTTGTGTTTCATTTTCAGGTTTCATACATGACTTAGAAATGGTTTTTTTCCAAGATCAGAAATGTTGGCAGCCCCATAAAACAGCTTATTTGTAAAATAGACATAACACGTCAATAACTGCTGCAACTGATTCAGTCATTAGTGTGAACAAAGAGATCAAGGCGGCTACAACAGCTTCCAGTTATTGTATTTTTTGTTTCACTGAGAAATGCCTCTTACCACATGGGTAGCTTTCAACAAGTTGGCATCTAATCGAGTTAAACTGGCAGTATCATCTGGGAATCGATCACACTCTTCCAGCTCATTGGCATTGCAGGGTGGCTTGTCTTTATCAGGGTCTGCATTCTGTAAACGACATGGGAGCAAACAACGCAAAGCATTTAGACATCGGGGTCACTTCTGTGCAGTGACATAATCCCACACTCTTATTTTCTCCCTCTTCCCTTGATGGTGCTGACTCACACTGAATACAACTGTGTAAATAGTACAGTCTGTTTTTGTGTGTGAACCCATGAAGGAGGTATCAGTCGACTCCTTACCTATGGGAGGCACCACGACCCTACTGTATCTTCAACAAAGGTCTGTACACTGGAAACAAAGGTCCGTACACTGGAATCCCAAGTATGGCTAACTGGACAGTGATTAGGAGCCGGAACCATAGTCTACTTCTTTTCTCTCTAATCCAGGGAGATACAACCCAATTGTACCTTTCCCAAAACCACCCTGGTTTATATGAGTCAGCTCTGTTCAGACCAGGGATTGAACCTGGCACCTTCCAGGAGTCTATGGCTCAGTACAGCTCTGGGAAATCCTCGTTTCTTTCATAGTGGAATAAGATTCCAAAATGCACCTTAGACATTATCTAATGATAACCTTATTCAAATGCTCAAATTTTTATTTACATTATTAATTATTTACAATTTATTGAATTATTTTAATAAAAACTGAATTCAATTAGGTCACATTGAAGGACTCAGGGTGGGTAAATTTTGAAACTGTAATTCCCATTCCAAATCTTCTAATCATGAGTATCAGTGGTCCCAGAATGGATCCCTGTGGAACACCATGACACACCTTCCACCAGTCTGAGCAACTACCTTTAACCCCGACTCTCAGTTTTCTGTTTTGTAACCGGCTTGTTACCCATTCTACAGCTTGTCCCCTGACTCCTAATTTCTCCTCAGTCATGAATTTACTATACTACATTATTAAAGGCCTTTTGAAAATCCAAATCCATCACATCTACTACATGACCCTTATCTAGCCCTTCTGTTACTTCAAAGAATTCGATAAGGCTGGATGAGCATGAACTTCCCTTTTGAAATGTATGCTGACTACTCTTAGTCATTTGCCGTTTCTAAATGCCAAACTAGTAGGAAACAATCTTTAGGAAGTATCTTACCTGGAACTTTTACTCATTGATAGCTAAAACAGGATCAATTACACATTAGCTGATAACATACTGACTCAGGCGGTTCGCAAATTGAGTCACAGGCTGATAAGTGGTGGAAGCAAACCAGGTTTAGTGTAGAACTGAAACAAAAATACCTGAAAAAACTCAGCAGGTCTGGCAGCATCTGCGGAGAGGAACACAGTTAACGTTTCGAGTCCGCATGACCCTTCAACAGAACTAAGGAAAAATAGAAAAGGGGTGAAATATAAGCTGGTTTGGGGGGGGGACAGGTAGAGCTGGATAGAGGGCCAGTGATAGGTGGAGATAACCAAAAGATGTCACAGACAAAAGGACAAAGAGGTGTTGAAGGTGGTGATATTATCTAAGGAATGTGTTAATTAAGGGTAGAAAGCAGGACAAGCAAGGTACAGATAGCCCTAGCTTGGCCTAAATAGCCAAGTGGTTATGGTACTGGGTTTGTAACCCCAAGATCAAGAGTTCAAATCTCACAATGGCAAACTATGAAACATGTAACTTCATCTGAAACAGATGGAAACGTGTTTGTACTCGAAAGAGTTACAGATAGCCCTAGTGGGGGTGGGATGGGGGGAAGGGATTGAAAAAAGGCTAAAAGGTAGAGATAAAACAATGGATGGAAATATATTTAAAGATAATGGAAATAGGTGGGAAAAGAAAAATCTATATAAATTATTGGACCCCGCTACTGAACATCAAGCCAATGTTTCCAGGACTGTTACTGACCTCATCTCCTCTGGAGATCTTCCTTCCACAGTTTCCAACCTGATAGTTTCCCAACTTAGACGACCCACTTCTATCTCCTACCCAAAATCCACATACAGGACTGTACCGGCAGACCGATCGTGTCAGCCTGTTCCTGCCCCACAGAACTCATTTCTCGCTATCTTGACTCCATTCTCTCTCCCTTGAACAGTCTCTTCCCACCTACAGCCGTGATTCCTCTGACACCCTACATCATATCAACAATTTCCAGTTCCCTGGCCCCAACCAACCTCCTCTTCATCATGGACGTCCAATCCCTCTACACCTCCATCCCCCACCAGGATGGTCTGATGGCTCTCCGCTTCTTCCTCTAACAGAGGCCCGAACAATCCCCATCCACCACTACTCTCCCCCCGTCTGGCTGAACTTGTTCTCACACTGAACAATTTCTCCTTAAACTCCTCTCACTTCCTCCAAATAAAAGATGTGGCTATGGGTACCCGCATGGGCCCCAGCTATGCCTGTCTCTTTATGGGGTATGTGGAACATTCCTTGTTCCAGTCCTACTCCCGCCCCCTCCCACAACTCTTTCTCCGGTACATCGATGATTACTTCGGTGCTGCTTCATGCTCTCATCTGGACCTGGAAAATTTTATTAATTTTGCTTCCAATTTCCACCCCTCCATCATTTTCACATGGTCTATCTCTAGCACTTCCCTTCCCTTCCTTGACCTCTCTGTCTCAATTTCTGGTGATAGACTGTCCACCATTATCCATTACAAGCCTACCGACTGCCACAGCTACCTCGACTACAGCTCCTCACACCCCACTTCCTATAAGGACACCATCCCATTCTCTCAGTTCCTTCACCTCCATTGCATCTGTTCTGATGATGCCACTTTCAAAAACAGTACCTCTGACATGTCCTCCTTCTTCCTTAACCGAGGTTTTCCACGCACGGTTGTTGACAGGGCCCTCAACCGTGTCCGGCCCATCTCCCGCCCTCATGCCTTCTTCTTCCTCCCAGAAACATGATAGGGTCCCCCTTGTCCTCACTTATTATCCCACCAGCCTACACATTCAAAGGATCATCCTCCGCCATTTCCACCAACTCCAACATGATGCCACCACCCAACACATCTTCCCTTCACCCATCCCCAGCGGCATTCCATAGGGATCGTTCCCTCTGTGACACCCTGGTCCACTCCTCCATCACCCCCTACACCTCAATCCCCTCCCACGGCACCTTCCCATGCAACCGCAGAAGATGCCCCTTTACTTCCCCTTTCCTCACCGTCCAAGGGCCCAAACACTCATTTCAAGTGAAGCAACATTTCACTTGTACTTCCCTCAACTTAGTCTACTGCATTGGTTGCTCCCAATGCGGTTTCCTCTACATTGGAGAGACCAAACGCAGACTGGGTGACCGCTTTGCAGAACACCTTCAGTCTGTCTGCTAGCATGACCCAGACCTCCCTGTCGCTTGCCATTTCAACACTCCACCCTGCTCTCATGCCCACATGTCCGTCCTTGGCTTGCTGTATTGTTCCAGTGAAACTCAACACAAACTGGAGGAACAGCACCTCATCTTCCGACTAGGCACTTTACAGCCTTCCGGACTGAATATTGAGTTCAACAATTTTAGATCATGAACTCTCTCCTCCATCCCCAGCCCCTTTCTGATTTTTCCCCCTCCTTTTTGTTTTTTTCCAATAATTTATATAGATTTTTCTTTTCTCACCTTTTTCCATTATTTTTAAATGTACTTCCATCCATTGTTTTATCTCCACCTTTTAGCCTATTTGGATCCCTTCCCCCCACCCCACCCCTACTAGGGCTATCTGTACCTTGCTTGTTCTGCTTTCTATCCTTAATTAGCACATTCCTTAGATAATATCACCACCTTCAACACCTCTTTGTCCTTTTGTCTGTGACATCTTTTGGTTATCTCCGCTTATCACTGGCCCTCTATCCAGCTCTCTTGTCCCAACCACCACACCTCCCCCCCCCCCCCCTTTATATTTCACCCTTTTTCTATTTTTCCTTAGTTCTGTTGAAGAGCCATGCGGACTCGAAACGTTAACCGTGTTGCTCTCCGCAGATGCTGCCAGACCTGCTGAGTTTTTCCAGGTATTTTTGTTTTTGATTTCCAGCATCCGCAGTTTTTTTTGCTTTTATCTTAGTGTAGAACTGCACTGGTGAGACTATACATTTGTTCTTGCTTCTCATTAGCTCCTGACAAACAAATGGCTCCATAGAGCAACCAGAAAGCAAATAAGGCAGCTATGTTTGTGTAGGCACAAAGGTTGCTTATTGCTCGCATTAGTGTTATTTAAGTTTCTTTCGCTAGCAAGGAGGTCGAGTCAAGCAACTTTTATTTAGTTAGGAGCCAAGGTCTGAAGAGTGTCACTCAGGGGTCAGGTAAGGCCCCAAATTCTGGGTTTAGTCTGGGTTGCTCTGTAAATGTAGAATGTTAATGCAAGGTAAAACCGTAACCTTTCACATCTTAATTGATTTTTGAAACACTGGAAAACACGTTCTTGTAAAGCCATTGGAGGGCAATGGGCAGAAACTCTCTCTCAGGAAAGGACATCTTACAGATGATAGAGATATTGAAGCCAAGGTTTAGTGGGCATTGTAGAATAAGTTTGGAGTCAAAACTCAGAATAACCTGAAAATACGACACTGCTAAGGACAGAATGTGCAACTGTTAAGAGGTCGCAATCCTCTTACTCTTCTGTTCTTCTCAAAAGTATGTTTTATTCCAAAAATAAGAATGAATAAGGAGCTTAAAGTGACCTGGTGCATCACATCTTTGCTTTTCTTTTGATGGTGCTGGTTCTAGATGATAAATATTGGTCATAGTAAATAATGCAAAAAGTTTTATTTAACAACTTGTGCTAATTTGTTTCAGGTTAGAGGAGCTCTACTGCACAACTGTAAATTGATATAGGATTATTAATGGACTGTTAATGAGGTGGCTAGATAGTTCCACTTGTCCCACATGATCTAAACTCTTAAAACACAAGCCTGCCCTTTCCTTGGACTTCTCTTCATTAGTAAATCAGTCATGCATAAATCCAATGTTTAAGAGAAACTATAAATGTGTAAATGTCAAAACCAAAGGCAGCAGAGATCTTACTTTAAAGGCACTGTTGTAAATAGCACCAGTTCAAAACTAGGATTCTTTTTAAGAATCTGTTCACAGGATGTGGGCATCACTGGCATTTATTGCCCTTGCTCAGAATGCATGTAAGAGCAGCCAGAGCAGGTAGGGGCAGTAGATTTCCTTACCTAAAGGATATTAGTGAACCAGATGGGTTTTTACGACAATGGGCAATCAGCCTTTTATTTCCAGGTTTTTACTGGATTTAAATTTCACCATCTACCAGATGGGTCTCTGGAATATTAGACCAGTGACAAATAACACTATGCCACCGCCCTTCTTTATAAAACACAAAACGAGGGAGAGTCACTTCATTTTAATATATTAACTTGACCATTCACAGGGAAAAAGATTTACATACCAGTTCTTCAGAGGTTAGGTTCAGCAAACACTCATTTAGCTGAGAAGCCTGATCAGGGTCCACGATGAATTCGCCTCTTCTGTCACCAATGAGGAGTTGAGGCCACGTCACTCCTCTAATCTTCTTTAACAAGAAAATCTCCAAGCTAGAGGAATTAAATGCATACGTATTTAATATACAGATGAGGTTTCAGCAAATAAAAAGACTGGTTTAGATTGTCTCGTGTGTGACGTTGGGCCAAGTGTTTATTTGCATCACCGATTGTAAATACTGCATGTGAATTCAGGCTACATTATATATTACATATATACATTCGCATATACATCACTATTTCATTTTCTTTCTTTATATCTTTCATGGGATTTGGGTATCATTGGGAAGGCCAGCATTTGTTGCCCATCCCTAATTACCACTTTGAACCAAGAGGCTTGCTAGGCCATTGCAGAGAGTCAGCCACATTGCTGTAAGTCTGGAGTCATACATAGGTTGGGCTGCATAAGGGTGGCAGACTTCCTTCATTAGTGAAATGGGTCAGTTTTTACAACAATCAATGATAGTTTCATGGTCACCGTTACTGAGGCTAGCTTTTAAATTCCACCAGCTGCTGTGGTGGGATTTGAATCCGTGTCCCCAGAGCATTAGAATAAAAGCAAAATACTGAGGATGCTGGAAATTTGAAATAAAAACAGAAAGTGCTGGAAAAACTCAGCGGGTCTGGTGGCATCTGTGGAGAGAGAAACAAGAGTTAACATTTCAAGTCCAATGCTTTGGAGTTCCGAAGATGTCATGTTGTCTCGAAATGTTGACTGTTTCTCTCTCCGTAGATGCTGCTAGGCCTGCTGAGATTTTCCAGCACTTTCGGTTTGTATTTCTTATCCCCAGAGCCTTAGCCTGGGCCTATAGATTACTAGTTTAGTGACATTACCACTGCACTACCGTCTCCCAAATAAATAACTATTTCATTTCAGAAAAGGTATATTAGAATTAAGTCATTAATCAGAACCAAGTAAGCAATAGCATGAGACCAAAATTAATTACAGAATGCACAATGTATGGTTGTTCTACTTGGTGGCAGTAAAATAAATGAAGTATACTGTTCACTGCAAATCAGCAAAGTCAAAACAAGTACATACAAACCAAACGCAAAATAGATTTATAGAAGATAAAATTTTGAACCAAAAGCTGAGACACCGACAATAAAAGCAGTGACTGCAACAGGAAACATATAAATGTATTGCACACAAATCACTGCATAGCACAGAAATGGGAAGCTATTTATAAATAAGAGGTTCAATAATAAGGCACACTGCTGAACAAATCAAACTTTTTTTATGGTCATCTCTTAGTTTCTCTGATTTAAGCTTACTCTAGAAGTAAAACCTCAAGATTTCCACATCTGTATAACCATAGAACTATAGAACAGTTAATGCAAAAAGAGGCCATTCAGCCCATCGTGTCTGTGCCAGCCAAAAAGAAAAAATAGAAACTTGCCGCTCACTTTAATCCCACTTCCCAGCACCTGGTCCGTAGCCTTGCAGGTTACAGCACTTCAGATGCAGATTCAGGTACCTTTTAAATTAGCTGAGAATTTCAGCCCCAACCACCAATTCGGGCAGTGAATTCCAGACCCCCACCACCCTCTGGGTGAAAAGGTTTTTTCTCATGTCCCCTCTAATCCTTCCCTACCAATCACCTTAAATGGTAACTGACCCCTCAGCTAGGGGAAACAAGTAGTTCCTGTCTACCTTATCTAGATCCTTCATAATTTTGTACATCTCAATTAGGTCACCCTCTAACCTCCTCTGTTCTAAGGAAAACAACCCTAGCCTCTCCTCATAACTGCAATTTTCAAGCCCTGGCAGCATTGTTGTAAATCTCCTCTGCACTATCTCCAAGGCAATTATGTCCTTCCTGTACTGTGGTGAACAGAATTGTACACAAAATTCCGGTTGTGGTCTAACCAGCGTTTTATACAGTTCCATTATTACATCCCTGCTTTTGTATTCAATACCTCGCCCAATAAAGGAAAGCATTCCATATGCCTTCTTGTCCACCTGTTCTGCCACCTTTAAGGACCCGTGGATATGAACTCCAAGGTCTCTCACTTCCTCAACCTCTCTCAATAACTTCTCATTTATTGAGTATTCCCTAAGCTTTGTTTGCCCTCCCCAAATGCATTACCTCACACTTTTCCGGATTGAATTCCATTTGCCACTTTTCCGCCCACTTAACCAAACCATTGATACCATTCTGGAGTCGACAGCTATCCTCTTCACTGTCAACTACATGACCAAATTTTTGTGTCATCTGCAAATTTCTAATAAGTGGTGACAATTGCTGACTGAAAAAGACCTTAAAATTTAACTGAAATTAATTGTCTGCAGAAACTTGCTTCAATTTTGCCGAGGCAGTCAATGTTTCCACTTTTGCTTTTTAAGTGATTAGCAGCTCCACTCATCCAAACAGCTACTGTTTTTCTATCAGAACATTTGGTCCTTGAAGGTATTAGCTAAAGTGTGCACTGGAGATATACACAGGCTGTATGTTCACAATCACAAAAACTACCTAACCTAGGCTCCTGCATTGCAGTAATTAGCCGCGTTCCTTCCTCTCGATGGAATCACACTGTTTTCTATCACATCAATAAGTAAACACTCCAGAAGTTCAAGCAGAAGTTCTTATGCAGCGTAATGAAACTCAGTTTCACCTCCAACCAAGGCAGCATTCATACACCATCTTTAGCATCACAGCCAAGCAGCCCCCCCCACTTTATTGTAATTTTGAAGATGGTGTGTCAACAGGATCAAAGCCAGATGAAACTGAACTGCAGATGAAAAAGCTAAGCTCCCCCAGTTTGCAATGCAAACTGCAGATCACAGATTGTAAAGCAAACACAGTATTCTGTGGCTCAGGTCCAAAAGGGCAAAACTGAGCAGGACCAAGCGAGGAACAAAATGTAATTATATCTGAAATAATTGTCTTTTCTTGTCCTTCCTTCAGATAAAACTTTCTAATGGTCTTAAAATTAACAATATTGCTTTGTGTGCATGCATCTCAATGTTACCATACAAATCAATTCCAATCAGCTCAGATTACGTTTTGAAGATAATGGTATGATAATCTTCCAATGCTTAAATGAACTTGGGAAATGACTTGCAAACCTGCCATAAAGCAGCATAGGTTGGCATGGAGAAGTACACATTTGTACAGGTCCACATCAGCAGTGTTACAGAACCCACCAATGAGATGTCACAGTCAATATAAATTTTTGCTACCCTTTGCAGGCCCAAACAAAGAATTTCTACAGTTATATCCTAAGGCTTTGATGATTGGCTCCAACAAATATACTACTGGAGATTCAGACTGAGAAAAATCGTGTCTTGAAGATAAAAGAATCCACTTTGGACTAATTTTATTTTTGTTGAAATATTGTTCCAGTTTCTTGATGGGTCTTACTGCTCCTTTGGATTATCTTAGTTGTAAGTAAATCTAACTGTTTCAGGATGAATGCAATGAGGTACTTAACACATTTACAGACAGGAGAACATACTGATCATCTCATGTAATTTCTGGTGCATTATAATTGTTATTCCTATGGCATGCTATTTCACTCAGCATCTGCTAAAGATGCAGGTTTGGGTTTGTTAAGAGTAAAATGTAAGCACAGATTGAAAAGAGGTGCCAGAAAGCCCAAATTGTAACGTTCCCCTGTGTGATGAACCTGAACAAACATGGTTTTCAAGTAAAGGTCCTTCAATTCATCAAAACTGTAGCTTGCCCTGATCACAGACAATCTACATTATAATGGACTCCAGCCAATTTATTAAACCTGAGGGGCGAAACTAACCACTAGCAAAACTTCCAACATGTTGATGTTGTGTGAAATTTCTCCCTGATCTGCCCGCAGCAATCTAATGCAACTCCAGATTTTTTCTTTAATTCATTCATGGGATGTAGGCTTCGATGGCTGGGCCAGCATTTATTGCCCATCCCTAGTTGTCCTTGAGAAGGTGGTGGTGAGCTGCCTTCTTGAACTGCTGCAGTCCATGTGGTGTAGGTACACCTACAGTGCTGTTAGGGGGAGTGGGGGGGGCAGTTCCAGGGTTTTGACCCAGCAACAGTGAAGGAACGGTGATATATTTCCAAGTCAGGATGGTAAGTGACTTGGAGGAGAACTTCTAGGTGGTGGTGATCATCAATCTAACATCACAATCTGGGTTATTCAAGCCAGATCGCTTACATGTCCCATCAGTGCATCAACCATCACATTCCATGATGTCTTTGATCACCCTTAGAATCCTTTCTCACTTTAACAAAATATTCTTGTACATACTGGCAGTGTAGAAACGAATATCGTTCAATCTCACCATGGACACTTTAACTCATGCTCTCAAATTGAAGTTTAAGTTCAATGATCTGCATTTAAACATTAAAGGTGTAAATAAAGACCAAAAATGACGTCAGCACTCAATCGTGTTTTGTTGACGAAAATAAATAAATGTGGACCTATTTATATATTTGGTTCGTTTCTCCCTTTGCAGAGGCTTCTCATTTAAGTTCTTAAATCACACAGTTGGTAAGTCAGCATTGATACCAGTCAGCAAGTGACTCCACTGGAAACCCTGAAACTGATACCAGTCTTCACCAGCTTTCAAAATCCAATACACCAGAATACTCCATCAGCACAATCAACATGCAGCACCACAGTGCAAATCCAAGTGATAATACAGTGAAAATATTTGCTCGCGGTTCCAACCACATTGGCCTTTGAACATATGTAAAGGACAGAACAACGGGGGTGCAGAGGGAGCATAAAGGAAAAGTAGATTTCTTTATAATTGTGCATTTTTCGCAATCACCAAGTTTATTTTTTAATCAGGAAGTTAACCCTCTCAAATATTAATGTGCTTAATAAAGCTTAAAATTCATATTTTAAGAATTATATTCCAGTTATGTACCATATATAGTTTTAGTATTAGAAAATAAAATATTACAATGAATCTTTTATTTTCAATCAAGGCTGGCACTCCAATGCAGCACTGAGGGTGCATTGCACTGTCAAAGATGCCCTCTGTCAGATTAGATGTTAATCCAAAGTCCCATATGCCTGTTTGGTGGATGAACAAAGTCCCAAGGCACTGTTTTGAAAAAGAGCAGAATTATCGAAAACAAAAATAAAAATACCTGGAAAAACTCAGCAGGTCTGACAGCGTCTGCAGAGAGGAACTTTTCGAGTCCATATGCAGAATATTCTCCAACAGAATCTGTTGAAGAGTCGTACGGACTCGAAACGTTAACTGTGTTCCTCTCCGCAGATGCTGTCAAGCCTGCTGAGTTTTTCCAGGTATTTTTGTTTTTGTTTTGGATTTCCAGCATCCGCAGTTTTTTTGCTTTTATCTTAGGAGAATTATCCACATTGTTCAGGACAATATTTATCCTCCCAACACATCACAATAGCAGAATATCTGGTCATTATCACATTGCTGTTTATGAGATGTGTGCAAATTGGCAACAGTGACTACATTTCAAAAGTAACTCATCACTTGTTAAGCAATTTGAGACATCTGGTGGTCATGAAAAGTGCTACAGAAATGCAAGTCTTTATTTCTTCAGTAACGAACTGAGTCCAAAATAATCTATTTTGCAGTTTGCATTTTATTACAGTTTATATTCTTTGAAAATGCTCACTCTGTTTAATGTGCATTTTGTAGATATAATTGTAAGGGAAACATTTTATCAACATCTACTAACAGATATATTAAAAGCCTAAAAATGCCTTTGAAACATAGAGCTCTTCTGTGCCTATGCAGGTACATGTTACACAAGATCAACATGACTTTGGGCTATGATCCAGCCTAAAATGCAACAGAATTCATACATAAAGGCAACTCTGCGTGAGACTAAATTGATTTGAGTTGGCCAAAGACACAAAAATTGTTGTTTTTCTCGCCAGGATTCACTGAAATTATATTCAGCTGTTGAAAAAGAGAAGGAACAGGAAATAACTTTTATTAAAGCTGTCAGAGATTTCAGCAAGGATTTAAAAGATTTGATCAGATGATCAATGTAGGCAAAACTTGCCAAAAGGTTCTGATGACTTACATTGTCATACACGATTTGAAACTGGAAATAAGCTGGAGAAAATATACAGAACTGTACAGAAGCATTTGAATAACAAAAGATCAGCCTTTCAAATTTTACTTCATAATTTAATTGATGATTTCATGAAATATTATTACCTCAAAGTCAGAAAAAGAAAATTTTTCAGCAATAAGCATCATTGGAATAACCATCACAAGCTGCTGCTAAATCAGGAGGTCACATCAAATATTCATTTTTATAACTCCATTTTTTACTGAGTAAAGAGAGAACGGGCATAATTTAAAAAGGACAAGTTTCTTTTATGATTTAATAATGATCATGTCTCTAGTTCCATCCTTAAACCTCCCCGACTCTCTTCACCTTTACAATGCTCCTTAAAACCAACCTCCCTGCCCCAATATCATCTTATATGGCTAGGTGGCAAAGTTTGTTTGATAATGCTCATGTGGAGAAACTTGGGACATTTTACTGCATTAAAGCTGCAGTACAAATTTAATTTGTTGTTGTTGGTCTACAAGAAAATAAAAAGCAATTATTTTTGTCCCAACATAACTAGACATTATTGGCCCAATTTTGCTGTGATAATGGTAGTCAGCATTTGCTGTCTTGCACTGTTGAGAAGTCCAATAGCTTTAGGAGTACGTGCACAACAGTCCATAAAACCAGACATTGCGCTGCTCCGGTCCTGTGCTGCTTCATGGGCTTTGCTATTGCATTCACCAAGCCCAAGTATAAAAATGGAAGAACTGGCACTGGTGAGAATCTGGGTTAATTTCCCACTGATAATGAAGTCTTTTCATCACAACATTTTAAGGTTCAGGTTTCTGGGCACAAAGTGTCTCCAGAGGCTGTTCACAAATACTTAATGGGGGCATCAGTATTGATTTCAATTTGGTTTGTGATTTTGAGTGACTTTTCTAAATGATTCTGAACAATTTTAACTGACTTTTTAAAAAATATGTAAACTTGTGATTTTTTAAAAAAAACAATTCTGAACGAATTTATCCAACTCTAAAAAGATTGTACTTTTTTTTTTATAAATGCTTCCGAACAAATTTAGGATTACTCTTTTGAGGCTATAACTTTTTAAACATGAATCCATTATGACAGATACTGCAGCAGCTTAGTTTTGACGTGCAATGGGTGTGGATTATATTCACTCCACCACATACTGTCTTTTTTGTCCATTTTAGTTAATGCTGCAAGGCCACCCTGTGGGAATACTCCTTCCTTGCAAGTGAAATTCTTGCCACCATCACTGCGTTAGGTAAATTCATACCTTAATCCAAGGTCAGCAGCAAGTAGCATTGCTTCGCAGTTAACTGCAAAATCTGGAGCACTAATTTAAGCAATGCGTAGTTAGAAAAGGTGGTCACAAGCAGTAGTCTTTAATTTCTGATGCAAGAATCTATCTACACAAAAGCTGTACACGAAAACAGGCAATTGCTTTAGATGTTCTCAAAATACAGATTAAGAAATACAAATTAAGGTCAAAGCAAGTGGGTAACAGAGGGTGCTGGATCTTTGGCAGAGGAACCATTTGTATACAATACCATGATTTCCTTAGACCTGGACAATTTATTGCAAATATTTTAAAAAATCACCAATATAAAATGTGATATTGCTTTTGAATACTGATAGATTGTTTTCCACCCTTGCCCAGTAAGCTGTCTGACAATCCGTTTTCTGGCCTCCTTAGATTACTGACTCCTAACATCAAGCAAACCAAAGCAATTAATTTATCCATTGTCAGATTCAGAGTGCATACAAGTTTGAAGCCCTATCTCTGAAATTTCAATCTTATGGAAAGCTGAAAAGACAGCTTTCCTTCGAACAGAATTATGTACTTAATAAGAGACAATTCTCAGACTGGAACTGGTTTACCAGATTCCAAAATAGTTTAGAAGCTATTTTACCTCAGCACAGAAGGTAGGCGGAGGTAACATTTTCACCTGTTAGTCTATTTACTTGTTAACAATATATCTCAAAAACTAATAGACAAATTTCAATGAAACTTGGTACACAGATAGGATATGGCCCAAGGAAGAACTGATTAGTTTTTGGGAAGATGCGGGTCAGAATCCAGGAATTTTTTAAATGATCCATGAACATTGGGAGATATAGAGAGTTGACTTTTTTTTAATGTTGTAGATTGTCTTAGAATGTTGTGGATTGTCTCAGCTGCTGTGGTGGAATTTACACAGCTGTCAAAATATGAGCTGAATTTTCAGAGCAGGTAGTTGGATGTGGATTGGCCTGAAGCCTCCTCAGTGAGATAAAAGCTCTTAATAAAAAGATTTCTTTTTTTCACCTTTGTAGTTACAGAGCAGAGGTCTTGTGGTGTCCCTCCCGCTGGATCAATAGCTCCAGGTTCTAGTCCCACTTCAGAACTTGATGGCCATGGAAGGTGCGATCATATTGCAGCCAAACAGGTTGATTATCAGCCAGTAAATCCTTCTAATGTGCCTGATGGTAGGCAGTAAAGGTGGGAAAATTTCCTGGTCAGCCATACTGCAGAAGGCAATGGCAAACTATTGCAGTACTTTGCCAAGCATAATCATGGACCAATCCAATGAAAGTCCCTTGTCACCAATGCTCTCTTAGGGCATGGTACCTGAGGGAGGAGTTACAGAGCATCAACGAGGTGGGGAAAAGAAGAAAGAGCGGCTTAACTGTAATAACGTTGAGTTAACACAGCAGGCAGAGATATGCATTGTACTGAGTGCCCTTTTCACCTGTTGAGAGCTGTACTTGTGACATTGGGTCAAAAAAAAACAGATAAGTTTTTCCAAAGTCTTGCACGGGAAAACAACCTACAGATGGGATGGATGTCGCAAAAGCTACATATTGGTGAACTAACAAACTAAAAGATAATTTTTGGAAAATATAAAAAGTCAGCCTCTGAGTTTTTATCTTTGCCCAGATCAAATTGCACAAATTCAGGAAGATCTCATGCTGAGTGATCAATAAAAACTGAATCAAGATGGTCAGAACATATTTCAAACAAAATCTGAGCATCCTCAAGAACTTGCACTGACATAGGACCTTTCATATAGTAAAACATCCCAAGGTGTTTCATAGGAGTGTTATCAAACATAATATGAAACCAAGTCACATAAGGAGCTATCAGGACATGTAATCACAAGTTTGAGGGTAGGTTTTAATGAACATTTAAAGGAGAAGAGAAAGTTGGAGAGGCAGAAAGGCTTAGTGTGGCAATCGGTGCCCAGGCAACTGAAGGCACGGTTACCAATGCGCTTGCATAAAATGCTTAGTTTATAATTGGTTTATAGCTCTGATACTTGATTGGTTAGTTGCACAAGTTTTGAATCATGATTTACTAAATGGATAACAAATGCAGTGTGATAAGATAGTACGATGTCTGAAGTGTGAAACTGAGGAAATTCAGTGTGACAGGCAGGATATCTGCACTAAAATGTAATTATATCTTGCGGCATTAATAGGTTGAAGGTTTAAGCTTTAAAATGCATAAAAATGCAACAGCTTGAAAATGCACAAAGTCACTCACGTTAACAGCACAAAATGTTCTATGTATGACACAAGAAGAAAAATGGGCTAAAGGGCTGTTTTCACCCTTAAAACAATACTCCAGGAGGTTCCAGCACACTCAGAGGCAGAGAAGAAGTGAAGATAGGGACTGTCAAACAATTCTCTTGCTTTTACAAGTGACACAAAGAGCTTAAAAACATTTCAATACAGACTCTCAATCAAATGATTTGAGTTAAAATACAATCAGAAAAGGCTAATATTTCTATTTTGCTTATGTTGATTTGTCCAACTCTTACTAAAATAAAACACCAATTCTTAGCAATAAAACATTGGGAACCAATGGAACTGTGCACTTATACACAGATTGCAAGCATTAGGCTCCCACAAGATAATGACTGTATTCGGTTTGCACTTCTCTTCGTAGAGTGGGGAAGAAAGAATCAATGATCAGGTGCAGACACTCTCTGGAGCACATAATAGTCAACCCAAGTGTCATGTCAGAAAAAGAATGACAGAAGCAAGGAAATGTCATAATGGGAGATCGCTTAGCAACCAGTATAAAATGGAGATTAATGGACCTGCTTAACTATGGAACTGAGCTCAGTCCAACAGGTTCACTGTATATTTACAGCCTCTTTCTTAGTTAACAATTTTTTTTAAATTATGAATTAAGCAACAGTATAATGATTTACAAACTCATCTAATGTGTGTTAGCCAAATGATAGAATCATAAAGCACGGGAGGAGACCATTCAGCTTGTCATGTCCATGCAGCTCTGAAAGAGCAAGTCAAAGGAAGATGGTTGTGGTTGCTGGAGGTCAGTCATCTCAGCCACAGGACATCACTGCAGGAGTTCCTCAGGGTAGTGTCCTAGGCCCAACCATCTTCAGCTGCTTCATCAATGATCTTCCTTTCATCATAAGGTCAGAAGTGGGGATGTTCACTGATGATTGCACAATGTTCAGCACCATTCACGACTCCTCAGGTACTAAAGCAGTCCATGTGCAAATGCTGCAAGACCTGGACAATATCCAGGCTTGGCTGACAAGTGGCAAGTAACATTTGTGACACACAAGTGCCAGGCAATGGCCATCAACAAGAGAAAATCTAACCATCGCCCCTTGACATTCAGTGACATTACCATCACTGAATGCCCCACTATCAACATCCTGTGGGTTACCATTAACCAGAAACTGAACTGGACCTGCCATATAAATACTGTGGCTACAAGAGCAGGTCAGAGGGTAGGAATCCTGTGGCGAGTAACTCACCTCCTGACTCCCCAAAGCCTATCCACAATCCACAAAGTGCAAGTCAAGAGTGTGATGGGATACTCCCCACTTGCCTGGATGAGTGCAGCTCTCACAACACTCGACACCATCCGGGACAAAGCAGCCCACTTGATTGGCACCCCATCCACAAACATTCACTCCCCCCACCACCGATACACAGTAGCAGCAGTGTGTGCCATCTAACAAATGCACTGCAGGAACTCACCAAGGTTCCTTAGACAGCACCTTCCAAACCCACGGCCACTACCATCTAGAAGGGCAAGGGCAGCAGATAGATGGAAACACCACCACCTGGAAGTTCCCCTCCAAGCCACTCACCATCCTGACTTGGAAATATATTGCCGTTCCTTCACTGGTCAAAATCCTGGGACTCCCTGCCTAACTGCACTGTGGGTGTACCTACACCACATGAACTGCAGCAGCTCAAGAAGGCAGCTCCCCACCAGCTTCTCAAAGGGAATTAGGGATGGATAATAAACGCTGGCCCAGCCAGCGAAGCCCACATCCCGTGAATTAATTAAAAAGAACCTAGTTCCACTCACCCGCCTGCTCCGGTAGCCCTGAAAATCATTTCTCTTCAGATAATTATCCAATTCCCTTTTGAAAGGCTTTGATTGAATATGCCTCCACCACAATCTCAGGCAGTGCATTCCAGATCATAACCATTCGTTGCGTAAAAAAGCTTTTCCTCATGTCCTCTTCTTTTTGCCAACCATCTTAAATCTGTGCGCTCTGGTTCTTCATCTTTCCACCAATGGGAACAGTTTCCCCCTATCTACTCTGTCCACGCTCCTCATGATTTTGAACATCTCTATCAAATCGCCTTTTAATTTTCTCTTCTCCAAGAAGAATAGTCCCAGCTTCTCCAATTTCTTTACGTAACTAAAGTTCCTCATTCTGGAACCATTCTCTTTTCTGCACCCTCTCTAATGCCTTCACATCCTTCCTAGAAATGTGGCAAAAGCAAAGCAAAGTATCATTTAGAACTAAAAACCATTATCATTTAGTACAAGCTACAAAGTTGTCTGGATATATTTATAAAGAGAAACATACGCAACAAAAAGTATTTAACTAGAGTGATAAAGAGTTTTAAAATAAAATTTACTAAAAGATAAACATCTTCATATCTAAATTGAGGTAAAGCTATTTCCATCTTTAACTTACTCCATAGACTTTGTTGGCTCTTTGTTCTATCATATGAAACCTCCCACATCAAAATAAAAATTAAAGTTCAAAATGCTTTTAAAAAATCATCCTCATTCTCCGTACAATTGGCAAGGGAATGAATGTTCAACTGCATACAGCAAAATCAAAAGTTAAACTCCAAATTAAGCTTGAATATTAAATGCCTTGAAGCTGTGAAATTATTTTGTTTACTGCATTGTGAAATACATTGCTAAGCAAAACCCATTATCCCACATCTATCCCCTTGTCACAAGCCATAAAGTGATATTTTCTGTGCAAGTTTTCCCTTTTTTAGTTGTACAGGCCCATACCCATGGCAGTGTGTACAGAAAGGGATTACAAATTATACACTTGCCGAAGGGGCTTTGGAGGGCAGGGGACACTAGTGCAGACACCTGGGCAGAACTGAATGACTCTGCTGACTCCCGGGAACAGATTGGAAGGCGGGGGAGGCCAGGAATTCTCAGGGTGGAGAGCCCGTTGCTTTCCAGACTCTCCTCAATTAAGACCGGGTAGGAAGGCTCAAGGAACAGCCTTCCCGCCCAGAGGCCAATTGAGGTAGCGACCGTGCGGGGCCAATGCCATGTGGGCAAACCGCCAGGTGAAGCTTAGCCCCCTCACCCCCGGGGTAGGTGGGGGGAGGGGAATGCCTAATGCCTGGTATGGAGTGTCCTTCCTGCTTGTGCACCCTTTCTCTAATGAGGGTACCAGCAGGCGGTAAGTGCTGCCCCCACAGGAGGACACACTGCCCCTGCGCCCTTCACATGGACTCCCCTCCCTCCCTCATCAGGGCCTGCCTGACTGACCCCAGACAGCCGCCCCACTTATCTGCATTCCGGGGCTCCAGCAATGATTGGTCAACTGCAGTACCCTCTGACTGGCCGATAGTTCTTGGTGGCAGGCGATTCCCCCTGGAGGAACTGGGAACCCTGATGGTGGATTGGGATTTAATCCTGTCGGGTCTCCTGGAAATGGCCGATGGACGGGCCCAACAACACAATCATTGCATTCCCCGCCAAGAATTTTAATAAGGTATAGAGGTATACAGTATTACTTTGCCTTTCTGATTCATAATTTTGCCATGGTGAAATTTGAACTCTTGATCTTGGGGTTACAAGCCCAGTACCATAACCACTTGGCTATTTAGGCCAAGCCCTTTGCCTTTCTGATACTCTTTTGAGTAAACCTGTTTCCATCTGTTTCAGATGAAGTTACATTGTTTCATAGTTTGCCATTGTGAGATTTGAACTCTTGATCTTAGGGTTACAAACCCAGTACCATAACCACTTGGCTATTTAGGCCAAGCCCTTGCCTTTCTGATACTCTTTCGAGTACAAACCTGTTTCCATCTGTTTCAGATGAAGTTACATTGTTTCATAGTTTGCCATTGTGAGATTTGAACTCTTGATACTCTTTTGAGTAGCATGTTTCCATCTGTTCAGATGAAGTTACATTGTTTGCCATTGTGAGATTTGAACTCTTGATACTCTTTCGAGTACAAACCTGTTTCCATCTGTTTCAGATGAAGTCACATTGTTCCATAGTTTGCCATTGTGAGATTTGAACGTTTGATCCATAGTTTGCCATTGTGAGATTTGAACTCTTGATCTTGGGGTTACAAACCCAGTACCATAACCACTTGGCTATTTAGGCCAAGCTCATGAAGTTACATTGTTCAACATTGTGAGATTTGAACTCTTGATTGATATTTTGATGATGTAACAGATGTTGTGTAACTCTTTTGAGTACAAACACATTTCCATCTGTTTTTCAGATGAAGTTACATTGTTTCATAGTTTGCCAGTGTGAGATTTGAACTCTTGATCTTAGGATTACAAACCCAGTACCATAACCACTTGGCTATTTAGGCCAAGCCCTTGCCTTTCTGATGTTGCATCATATTAACTAAGTGGAATAATTACCTGACTGATTTGAGCCTATGTGGGTTATATTAGATAATTACCATAGCTCTTAGAATGCAATTTGTTGCTGGCTCAATCATATAACTAGCTCAGCTCTCTAACCCAAGTAATTAAACATTTTGTTAGAGAATTACCTCAGGACGAAGTCCAGTAATGAATTCCATTTCAGGTATTGTAGAATTAGCCCATCATTCTAGTGTTCACAACTTTAAGATACTCAAGTTTCAAGTATATGAGAAATAGGTCACCCAGTGACTAAGGGGTCAGGCAGGGGAAGTAACTCCAACCAAGGATGGGTGTTGGAAGTTGGAAAGACAGGCTACCAAGCACTTACCAGTCCATGGTGGGGAGTATCTGAGACTGAGAACTTGACACCAAAGTCATTGCGAAGGGAAGGGCAAGGAGTAATAGCAACAGCCAGGAAATTGGCCACTCATATGCGTAGGAAATGGTCAAGAGCGATGTGCAGAAATTATTACTTTTTTTAAACTGAAATACTAATAGTCAAAACACTGAACAAATTTGAAATGAAGCATTCAGAAAAATTCTCTTTCAAGGTTTGGGGGTTGAATTTGTGCAGCCAGCTGGAAATCTACACAGAAGGTCTGAGAATAAAACTGCGAGGGGTTGAAAAATATTACATAGAGGAGTAAACTGGAAGAAGTTATTCAGTTAAAAATGCAAATAGTTAAAAATCAACAACACTAAAATTCTCATCTGTTTACTCACCTCTGATGGCAGGAATCTAAAACACCTGCAACTCCCAGAGCTTCCCAACATAACCTAGTGACCAGAACTTAGAACTCAAGGAGAACTTCAAGTAATTTGGCACCATCAAATTAATGGGAAAATCCTATTAAAAATATAATGTATACAGGAGTCACGAGGAATGGGCAAAATTAGTATAGAAAAATTCATAGTACTTCTCCCTTAATAGCAAGAACGCAAATCTGTTTCTGGGAAAGGAAGAGTCCGACCTGAGGCTTCCTAACACTCAAGGAGTCATATTTCAGAGGCCACGTTCTTTTGAGGGAGCTTCTTTAATGGAGTTGCATCTGGGGCAGTTGAGGATGTTGTTCAATGTTGATGAATGGTGCGATTCCTCAACTGCATCAACAGGACCTTTACAATAGTGTGTGTGTTAACTATATTAAAATGATGATTTAATTGATTTAATTTCAAAAATATAATCTCTTGAACAGCTTATATCTACATATTATTGAAAACCTCATTTCCTTCAAAAAAAATTGCCTTTTTCCGTATTATTTCCATTGCCACTGTGCATATTCCAGTCAATGTTCGAATCATGGATCCTCGAACTTACTCTGAACAAAGCAACTGGAAATCTTGATTCCCATTATTAATAGTGACAGAGCCTTAACCACACTTCTACTTTCTACCGCCAAAGTCAACTTTTCAAACTGTCCTATGACTTGAATTTTGATTTGAAATGCCTTAACATTTATACCCAATTGCAGAAAGCATCAAAATATAAACTGTGCATATACTTATATACGCAACATATTGAACAGGTGAGGAACTCCATTTATACCCTGCTGCAGAATACTTATTAGTCTCATGGCCCCTCAGTCACTTATAGAAAGATCATGGACATGCAGTTAAATGCCAGTGTCAGGGATGTTGAAGTCTACTCCAACTGAGTGGCTGGCCCCCTGTGCTGTCCCGCTTTACCCCACCTGCCATTCTCTGGGGTGCCAATGGGCTCCGTGAGGTGGAGAAAATGAGTAACTCTGATCTTTTGACTCACAAAGATTTGAAAAATTTACCAAAAAAGCGTTTAAAATCACACCAGCCATTCTGGAAAGAGTAGCTGGTATCAACCTACTATCCAGATCGACAGAATCATGGGACACCTCATCACTGACCCAACAACCAGAGGGTCCTGGCTTCAATCTCCCTCGAAAACAGTTGACAGTGCTCAACCAAATCCAAAAATAGCATAGATGATGCAGCAACCTTCTCAATGGCCTGAATTTCACAGTTCCCCACCAGCGGCATTTTAAGCGGGGGTGGATGGAGAGCATGAAATAACATGAATGGGCTTGCTGCTGGGTTCCCACCTAACCTGATCTCGCAGCAATTTTATGAATGGGCAGGCAAGGCCTCAGATGGACTACCTGCCCTTGCCCCAATTGAGGGCCTTAAGCAGCCAATTATTGATTACTTACGGACTGTTTCCCACCCAGCCTCAACCCGCTCCCATGGCATCTTCTCATGCAACCACAGAAGGTGCAACACCTGCCCCTTTACTTCCCCTCTCCTCACCATCCAAGGGCCCAAACACTCCTTTCAAGTGAAGCAGCATTTCACTTGCACTTCCCCCAATTTAGTCTACTGTATTCGCTGCTCCCAATGCAGTTTCCTCTACATTGAAGACATCAAACGCAGACTGGGTGACCGCTTTGTGGAACACCTTCGGTCTGTCCACAAGCATGACCCAGACTTCCCTGTCGCTTGCCATTTCAACAACCCACCTTGCTCTCATGCCCACATGTCCGTCCTTGGCCTGCTGCATTGTTCCAGTGAAGCTCAACACAAACTGGAAGAACAGCACCTCATCTTCCAACTAGGCACTTTGCAGCCTTCCGGACTTAATACTGAATTCAACAACTTCAGGTCATGAACTCTCCCCTCCATCCCCACCCTCTTTCCGATTCCCCTTTTTCCAATAATTTATATTCTTTTTCTTATATTTTTCTTTTCCCATCTATTTCCATTATTTTTAAATGTATTTCCATCCATTGTTTTATCTCTGCCTTTTAGCCTATTTCGATCCCTTCCCCCCACCCCACCCCCACTAGGGCTATCTGTACCTTGCTTGTCCTGCTTTCTACCCTTAATGTCACCTATTAGCACATTCCTTAGATAATATCAGCACCGTTAACACCCCTTTGTCTATGACATCTTTGGCAATCTCCCCTTTGCCTCCACCTATCACTGGCCCTCTATCCAGCTCTACCTGTCCCACCCCCCTCAACCAGTTTATATTTCACCTCATTTCTATATTCCCTCAGTTCTGATGAAGAGTCACTTGGACTCGAAAAGTTAACTGTATTCCTCTCCGCAGATGCTGTCAGGCCTGCTGAGTTTTTCCAGCTTTTTTTATTTTTTGTCTCAATTTTTAGGCTGGCAGGAGAATTTCCTGGATGTGGGGGAAGACTGAAAATGATCGAGCTTAGGCCTTGGGCAGGAAGTCGGGGGGGAGCTCCTCCATCAGAAGTCCCCTTCTAATGTCAGGCACCACTCAAGGTCTAGTGATCACTGGAGCTCCCTCCCCAACCCCTCTCCCCTGACACCCCAACCCCCCGACTATCTACCCCCCTCCCCACTTTGAGACCCCGAAAACACACCTTTCCGTGGACTCAAGACTTTGGCTTCGTGGACTTCATGACTTTCCACTTCTGTCCACTGCATCAGTCACCTCTGTCGCTGCAGGGACTAGGGAGCCAATCAGATTGGCCGGCCACTCTCTGAGGCGGGACATCCTCCCAAATGAGAGACAGAAGTTCCACCTGCAGCCAATTAACACTCATTTGAACATGAAATGGCTGCGGGGTGGGCAGTGTCATTGGGGGTGTGCTCCCCGCCAACTCTTCCAATGGTGGGACAGGAAACCCCACCATCTAAAGTATCCTGGCCCATTAAGTCAAAGATGAGGGATGACCGAAGTGCGATTATGGCCATGAGTCTCAGACCATGGGACACATCATATCAACCCACCCATTAAGATCTGTTTTCATGTCTCCTCTCAGCTTATCAGAAGGCTGCCGAGTGGACAGTCAAACCAGACCTGTCATTACACTCCCAGAAACATGATAGGGTCCCCCTTGTCCTCACTTATCACCCCACCAGCCTCCGCATTCAAAGGATCATCCTCCGCCATTTCCGCCAACTCCAGCATGATGCCACTACCAAACACATCTTCCCTTCACCCCCCTTATCGGCATTCCGTAGGGATCGCTCCCTCCGGGACACCCTGGTCCACTCCTCCATCACCCCCTACTCCTCAACCCCCTCCTATGGCACAACCCCTTGCCCACGCAAAAGATGCAACACCTGCCCCTTCACTTCCTCTCTCCTCACCGTCCAAGGACCCAAACACTCCTTTCAAGTGAAGCAGCATTTCACTTGCATTTCCCCCAACTTAGTCTACTGCATTCGTTGCTCCCAATGTGGTCTCCTCTACATTGGAGAGACCAAACGTAAACTGGGCGACCGCTTTGCAGAACACCTGCGGTCTGTCCGCAAGAATGACCCAAACCTCCCTGTCGCTTGCCATTTTAACACTCCACCCTGCTCTCTTGCCCACATGTCTGTCCTTGGCTTGCTGCATTGTTCCAGTGAAGCCCAACGCAAACTGGAGGAACAACACCTCATCTTCCGACTAGGGACTTTACAGCCTTCCGGACTGAATATTGAATTCAACAACTTTAGGTCGTGAGTCCCCTCCCCCATCCCCACCCCCTTTCTGTTTCCCCCTTCTCTTTTTTTTCCCAATAAATTATAAAGATTTTCCTTTTCCCACCTATTTCCATTATATAAAATAAAAAAAAAAACCCACTAGAGCTATACCTTGAGTGCCCTACCATCCATTCTTAATTAGCACATTCGTTTAGATAATATCACCAACTTTATCTTTAACACCTATGTGTTCTATTGTACTATTGTTGTTGACATCTTTTGATATTCTGCTTCTATCACTGCTTGTTTGTCGCTACAACCACACCAACCCCCTCCACCTCTCTGTCTCTCTATCTCTCCGCCCCCCACACACACACCTTAAACCAGCTTATATTTCAGCTCTTTCCTGGACTCGAACTCAAGTTCTGTCGAAGGGTCATGAGGACTCGAAACGTCAACTCTTTTCTTCTCCGCCGATGCTGCCAGACCTGCTGAGTTTTTCCAGGTAATTCTGTTTTTGTTTTGGATTTCCAGCATCCGCAGTTTTTTTGTTTTTATCTCTGTGTTTAATTGACTGCCACTGCTCTTCAAGAAATGCCTACCTCCTTGAAGAAGTTCTGTTCCTCTCTGCGACAAGATTTCCGGATTTCTCTGTTGCCTTGTTCACCTTCATTGCTTTCCATTTCTCTCCTAGTGTTTGACAAGGTGTTTACTAAAACCCGCTTTCACAGCCATATCTCCTTTCTCAGTGACTGTCTCCGTCTCCGACTTACCCCACATGGATTTCAACTGAAATTCCACCCCTCATGTTTCGAACCCACCCAGGATTACAGGTATCTCCGGGACATAAAACGTTTCTCGGACTGCTGTTCCCGTCACATTCTGAAATCCACTCTCAGTGCCATGCGCCGCCATATGAACACACTCGACCTCTCCCTCCAGCAGCACCGCCGTACCCTTTTTCAAAGCTGCGCGTGCCCCCAGTTTCATTTTATCCTTCGGCTCATCCGACGCCTCAACAAGAAACTTTTTCTCTTTCTCTCAAGTGCTAAGGAACGCAAGCTCCAACAACTCATCGACACCAACACCCATCTAGGACCCTCCACCCCTGCCTGTCCCTCCGTCCCCACCCCATCTTCCAATCCCAACCCCAGCCGTGTATTCACTATACCCCCTGACCTTCCCCTCTCCGATGCTGAACGTTCAGTGCTCAGCAAAGGACTTAGTTTCATACCCTTACGCCCTCACCTCAATGAATTTCGGGCTCGGCATGATACTGAACTCTTCTTCCGCCGTCTTCGTCTCCGGGCTCACTTCTTTGGGCAGGAGTCCTCTCCCAGTTCAACGGATCCTTTTACCCATCTTCAATATTCTCCCTCCACCTGGACCCCTCCCTCTGGATTCTTACCTTCTCTCGATCTTTTCATTGAGAACTGTCGGCGCGACATTAGTCGTCTCAATTTCTCTGCTCCTCTCACCCATTCTAACCTGTCTCTCTCTGAACTTACTGCACTCCATTCTCTCAGGTCCAACCCTGACATTGTCATCAAACCCGCTGACAAGGGTGGTGCTGTTGTTGTCTGGCGCACTGACCTCTACCACGCGGAGGCTGAGCGTCAACTCGCAGACACTTCCTCCTACCTCTCCCTGGACCATGACCCCACCACTGAACATCAAGCCATTGTTTCCAGGACTGTCACTGACCTCATCTCCTCTGGGGATCTCCCTCCCACAGCTTCCAACCTGATAGTTGCCCAACCTCGGACGGCCCGCTTCTATCTCCTACCCAAAATCCACAAACAGAACTGCCCCGGTAGACCGATCGTCTCAGCTTGCTCCTGCCCCACAGAACTCATTTCTCGTTATCTTGACTCCCTTCTCTCTCCCCTTGTCCAGTCCCTTCCCACCTACATCCGTGATTCCTCTGACACCTTACGTCACATCAACAATTTCCAGTTCCCTGGCCCCTACCGCTTCCTCTTCACCATGGACGTCCAATCCCTCTACACCTCCATCCCCCACCAGGATGGTCTGAGGGCCCTTAGCTTCTTCCTCGAACAGAGGCCCGAACAATCCCCATCCACCACTACTCTCCTCCGTCTGGCTGAACTTGTTCTCACGCTGAACAATTTCTCCTTCAACTCCTCTCACTTCCTCCAAATAAAAGGTGTGGCTATGGGTACCCGCATGGGCCCCAGCTATGCCTGTCTCTTTATGGGGTATGTGGAACATTCCTTGTTGCAGTCCTACTCCGGCCCCCTTCCACAACTCTTTCTCCGGTACATCGATGATTATTTCGGTGCTGCTTCATGCTCTCGTCAGGACTTGGAAAAATTTATTAATTTTGCTTCCAATCTCCACCCCTCCATCATTTTCACGTGGTCCATCTCTGACACTTCCCTTCCCTTCCTTGACCTCTCTGTCTCAATCTCTGGTGATAGACTGTCCACCAATATCCATTACAAACCCACCGACACCCACAGCTATCTCGACTACAGCTCCTCACACCCCACTTCCTGTAAGGACTCCATCCCATTCTCTCAGTTCCTTCGCCTCCGTCGCATCTGTTCCGATGATGCTACATTCAAAAACAGTTCCTCTGACATGTCCTCCTTCTTCCTTAACCGAGGTTTTCCACCCACGGTCGTTGACAGGGCCCTCAACCGTGTCCGGCCCATCTCCCGCGCATCCGCCCTCACTCCTTCTCCTCCCTCCCAGAAACATGATAGGGTCCCCCTTGTCCTCACTTATCACCCCACCAGCCTCCGCATTCAAAGGATCATCCTCCGCCATTTCCGCCAACTCCAGCATGATGCCACTACCAAACACATCTTCCCTTCACCCCCCTTATCGGCATTCCGTAGGGATCGCTCCCTCCGGGACACCCTGGTCCACTCCTCCATCACCCCCTACTCCTCAACCCCCTCCTATGGCACAACCCCTTGCCCACGCAAAAGATGCAACACCTGCCCCTTCACTTCCTCTCTCCTCACCGTCCAAGGACCCAAACACTCCTTTCAAGTGAAGCAGCATTTCACTTGCATTTCCCCCAACTTAGTCTACTGCATTCGTTGCTCCCAATGTGGTCTCCTCTACATTGGAGAGACCAAACGTAAACTGGGCGACCGCTTTGCAGAACACCTGCGGTCTGTCCGCAAGAATGACCCAAACCTCCCTGTCGCTTGCCATTTTAACACTCCACCCTGCTCTCTTGCCCACATGTCTGTCCTTGGCTTGCTGCATTGTTCCAGTGAAGCCCAACGCAAACTGGAGGAACAACACCTCATCTTCCGACTAGGGACTTTACAGCCTTCCGGACTGAATATTGAATTCAACAACTTTAGGTCGTGAGTCCCCTCCCCCATCCCCACCCCCTTTCTGTTTCCCCCTTCTCTTTTTTTTCCCAATAAATTATAAAGATTTTCCTTTTCCCACCTATTTCCATTATATAAAATAAAAAAAAAAACCCACTAGAGCTATACCTTGAGTGCCCTACCATCCATTCTTAATTAGCACATTCGTTTAGATAATATCACCAACTTTATCTTTAACACCTATGTGTTCTATTGTACTATTGTTGTTGACATCTTTTGATATTCTGCTTCTATCACTGCTTGTTTGTCGCTACAACCACACCAACCCCCTCCACCTCTCTGTCTCTCTATCTCTCCGCCCCCCACACACACACCTTAAACCAGCTTATATTTCAGCTCTTTCCTGGACTCGAACTCAAGTTCTGTCGAAGGGTCATGAGGACTCGAAACGTCAACTCTTTTCTTCTCCGCCGATGCTGCCAGACCTGCTGAGTTTTTCCAGGTAATTCTGTTTTTGTTTTGGATTTCCAGCATCCGCAGTTTTTTTGTTTTTATCTCTGTGTTTAATTGACTGCCACTGCTCTTCAAGAAATGCCTACCTCCTTGAAGAAGTTCTGTTCCTCTCTGCGACAAGATTTCCGGATTTCTCTGTTGCCTTGTTCACCTTCATTGCTTTCCATTTCTCTCCTAGTGTTTGACAAGGTGTTTACTAAAACCCGCTTTCACAGCCATATCTCCTTTCTCAGTGACTGTCTCCGTCTCCGACTTACCCCACATGGATTTCAACTGAAATTCCACCCCTCATGTTTCGAACCCACCCAGGATTACAGGTATCTCCGGGACATAAAACGTTTCTCGGACTGCTGTTCCCGTCACATTCTGAAATCCACTCTCAGTGCCATGCGCCGCCATATGAACACACTCGACCTCTCCCTCCAGCAGCACCGCCGTACCCTTTTTCAAAGCTGCGCGTGCCCCCAGTTTCATTTTATCCTTCGGCTCATCCGACGCCTCAACAAGAAACTTTTTCTCTTTCTCTCAAGTGCTAAGGAACGCAAGCTCCAACAACTCATCGACACCAACACCCATCTAGGACCCTCCACCCCTGCCTGTCCCTCCGTCCCCACCCCATCTTCCAATCCCAACCCCAGCCGTGTATTCACTATACCCCCTGACCTTCCCCTCTCCGATGCTGAACGTTCAGTGCTCAGCAAAGGACTTAGTTTCATACCCTTACGCCCTCACCTCAATGAATTTCGGGCTCGGCATGATACTGAACTCTTCTTCCGCCGTCTTCGTCTCCGGGCTCACTTCTTTGGGCAGGAGTCCTCTCCCAGTTCAACGGATCCTTTTACCCATCTTCAATATTCTCCCTCCACCTGGACCCCTCCCTCTGGATTCTTACCTTCTCTCGATCTTTTCATTGAGAACTGTCGGCGCGACATTAGTCGTCTCAATTTCTCTGCTCCTCTCACCCATTCTAACCTGTCTCTCTCTGAACTTACTGCACTCCATTCTCTCAGGTCCAACCCTGACATTGTCATCAAACCCGCTGACAAGGGTGGTGCTGTTGTTGTCTGGCGCACTGACCTCTACCACGCGGAGGCTGAGCGTCAACTCGCAGACACTTCCTCCTACCTCTCCCTGGACCATGACCCCACCACTGAACATCAAGCCATTGTTTCCAGGACTGTCACTGACCTCATCTCCTCTGGGGATCTCCCTCCCACAGCTTCCAACCTGATAGTTGCCCAACCTCGGACGGCCCGCTTCTATCTCCTACCCAAAATCCACAAACAGAACTGCCCCGGTAGACCGATCGTCTCAGCTTGCTCCTGCCCCACAGAACTCATTTCTCGTTATCTTGACTCCCTTCTCTCTCCCCTTGTCCAGTCCCTTCCCACCTACATCCGTGATTCCTCTGACACCTTACGTCACATCAACAATTTCCAGTTCCCTGGCCCCTACCGCTTCCTCTTCACCATGGACGTCCAATCCCTCTACACCTCCATCCCCCACCAGGATGGTCTGAGGGCCCTTAGCTTCTTCCTCGAACAGAGGCCCGAACAATCCCCATCCACCACTACTCTCCTCCGTCTGGCTGAACTTGTTCTCACGCTGAACAATTTCTCCTTCAACTCCTCTCACTTCCTCCAAATAAAAGGTGTGGCTATGGGTACCCGCATGGGCCCCAGCTATGCCTGTCTCTTTATGGGGTATGTGGAACATTCCTTGTTGCAGTCCTACTCCGGCCCCCTTCCACAACTCTTTCTCCGGTACATCGATGATTATTTCGGTGCTGCTTCATGCTCTCGTCAGGACTTGGAAAAATTTATTAATTTTGCTTCCAATCTCCACCCCTCCATCATTTTCACGTGGTCCATCTCTGACACTTCCCTTCCCTTCCTTGACCTCTCTGTCTCAATCTCTGGTGATAGACTGTCCACCAATATCCATTACAAACCCACCGACACCCACAGCTATCTCGACTACAGCTCCTCACACCCCACTTCCTGTAAGGACTCCATCCCATTCTCTCAGTTCCTTCGCCTCCGTCGCATCTGTTCCGATGATGCTACATTCAAAAACAGTTCCTCTGACATGTCCTCCTTCTTCCTTAACCGAGGTTTTCCACCCACGGTCGTTGACAGGGCCCTCAACCGTGTCCGGCCCATCTCCCGCGCATCCGCCCTCACTCCTTCTCCTCCCTCCCAGAAACATGATAGGGTCCCCCTTGTCCTCACTTATCACCCCACCAGCCTCCGCATTCAAAGGATCATCCTCCGCCATTTCCGCCAACTCCAGCATGATGCCACTACCAAACACATCTTCCCTTCACCCCCCTTATCGGCATTCCGTAGGGATCGCTCCCTCCGGGACACCCTGGTCCACTCCTCCATCACCCCCTACTCCTCAACCCCCTCCTATGGCACAACCCCTTGCCCACGCAAAAGATGCAACACCTGCCCCTTCACTTCCTCTCTCCTCACCGTCCAAGGACCCAAACACTCCTTTCAAGTGAAGCAGCATTTCACTTGCATTTCCCCCAACTTAGTCTACTGCATTCGTTGCTCCCAATGTGGTCTCCTCTACATTGGAGAGACCAAACGTAAACTGGGCGACCGCTTTGCAGAACACCTGCGGTCTGTCCGCAAGAATGACCCAAACCTCCCTGTCGCTTGCCATTTTAACACTCCACCCTGCTCTCTTGCCCACATGTCTGTCCTTGGCTTGCTGCATTGTTCCAGTGAAGCCCAACGCAAACTGGAGGAACAACACCTCATCTTCCGACTAGGGACTTTACAGCCTTCCGGACTGAATATTGAATTCAACAACTTTAGGTCGTGAGTCCCCTCCCCCATCCCCACCCCCTTTCTGTTTCCCCCTTCTCTTTTTTTTCCCAATAAATTATAAAGATTTTCCTTTTCCCACCTATTTCCATTATATAAAATAAAAAAAAAAAAACCCACTAGAGCTATACCTTGAGTGCCCTACCATCCATTCTTAATTAGCACATTCGTTTAGATAATATCACCAACTTTATCTTTAACACCTATGTGTTCTATTGTACTATTGTTGTTGACATCTTTTGATATTCTGCTTCTATCACTGCTTGTTTGTCGCTACAACCACACCAACCCCCTCCACCTCTCTGTCTCTCTATCTCTCCGCCCCCCACACACACACCTTAAACCAGCTTATATTTCAGCTCTTTCCTGGACTCGAACTCAAGTTCTGTCGAAGGGTCATGAGGACTCGAAACGTCAACTCTTTTCTTCTCCGCCGATGCTGCCAGACCTGCTGAGTTTTTCCAGGTAATTCTGTTTTTGTTCTGTCATTACAAGTGTTTTTCATCACACAGGAGTAGCAATATTTGTCAGGACACCAGAGAGAACTGAACTCTCGGGTCATGCCACAGGATCTTTTACGTCTGCCCGAGGACAGACAGGGCCTCAGTTTGATGTCGCTTCCTAGAGATGGCATCTCTGATAGTGTAGCTATCCCTCAGTAAGACACTAGGACTGTCAGTCTAGAAGGAGCACAAGTGCAACAATCTAGCAAAAGGCAACCAAATCTATCTTGGTGCCACCGAGGCAGGGCACATCTTTCTCAGACTGCCCACTCTGGAGCAGAAGTGTCTTCAACTTTTGCCTTCATGGTTCCCATTGGTATACTCTAAGGATCTCAAGGTCCCCAATAACCCGCACAGACTTGAATTACTGACATTAATGATCCTGAATCTTGGTGTTCTGATTAAGTGAATAGCAGAGCTTAACTAGCTCTCTCGAAACCTCAGCATGAAACAGCAAGTAACAGAGATGCCAAGATTTTGGTTGGGACCACAATTTGAGAAATCCTGCTCGAAAGCATCAACACTTCTTTCATCATTAGGGACATATGTCAAAAGAATATAAAGATGTATCTACATGAAAGAGCAGAATGTCCAATTGTTAGCTTAACATTTTGTTCAGGGGCATTTTGACTGGGGTCTCTAAATCTAAATGCTATCTGTATAATTTTACTGCCTTTAGGTATAACCTTTACAGAGTTTACTTTATATTTACCTCGGGTATTTATTTTTCTTTTTTGCACTCACAGGATACGGGTATTGTTAAGAAATCCATTGATCTGTGGGCATTGTAACATTTACGGGCAGGACGTTCAAACGCTGTTACAGTGGTTCCTGTCTAGTGACGAACGTGGGACCCACTGAGTGTACGCTGATAAGTTCCCCAGATCAGTTGAAGGGTCAATCAGAGAGGCAGTTTGAGGCAAAAAGCTTCAGGGAGCCAAACTGCAAGTGTCACAGGCATGGGCACAGGCAGAAGTCCCAGTTAAGTTAAACAAAGTGTTGTGAGCTGGCTGTGCAGTTGGGATTCAGGAGAAGGCCCAGGAACTGTTTGGTGGCTCCAAGCTGTGGAAAAGTTATGGCTAAAAGAAGCCCTGGGAGCCACTGATAGTTCAGTGCAGCTGAGAGTGGAGTCAAGGAAGCCCACATCCTGTGTGTGCCTTGGGAACAAACTGTGAAGGAAGATTGCTTCTCTCTCTCTCCCCCTGTATTGCCTACATCCAGAGTCCATCTCAGTGTAACTCATCTGTATTGAGAACCAGCAAAGCTGCGACAAACGAGAGTTAACAAAGACAGTGCTTCACCGAGGATCCATCCAAAAAGACTCCCAGATAATTGCTGTGACCAGAGCTCTGTCACAATGTTCCCTTATACCAACCTCTGCAGAGACCTTATTTGTTTTGTCCTTTGCTTTGTGTTTGTGAGTATATGTGTTGGGATTTTTAAAAAGGGGTAAATTGTTACACTCCCGGAATACAAATTGTATGTTAATCAGTTCTGTAACTTGTTTTTTAAAAAAGTTTTGTTTCATAATAAATCAACCATCTTAAGTTTATTGAAAGAAGCCTGGTTAAAGTCTCTTTTATTCTGGGTCCAGCAGCAGTGAAGGTAAACAACTGGCCATTTTGGTGAGTGATGTAAACGTTTATGCTATCGCTGTGACCTATAGAGTAGTGGGGCTAGAGAACCTGCACATTCCTCTCATCCCAGTTGTAACAGTATTCCTAGTAAGACCAACATTGTGCTTGAGAAGATAGTGATGTGGTGGTGAGCTGCCTTCTCGAATATAACTGAGTGACTTGCTGGGCCATTTCAGTGGGCAGTTAATAATCAACCACATTGCTGTGGGTCTAGAGTCACAGATAGGCCAGACTGGGTAAGAATGGCAGATTCCCTTCCCTAAAGGAGACTAGTGAACTAGATGGGCTTTTAACAACAGTCCAGTAGTTACATGGTCACCATTACTGATACTAGCTTTTTAGTCCAGATTTAGTTCCAGATTTAAATCTGGATTTAAATTCCTTAGCTACAGTGGTGGGATTTAAACTTCAGTGGTAGGACTTGAACTCATTTCTCTGGAATGTTAGTCCAGGCCTCTGAATTGCTAGTCAAGCAACAAAACCACTATGTTACTGTACCCCTAAAGTACCCCTGACTCCTCCTGAGGAAGTTTTGGGTGCATGGAAATCTACTTGTAACCACATACTATGAAAGAATTCCTGTGAAATAAGGTCTGCTCCAGTCAGACAGCTGTATTCCTGGTTTCTATTGATTGATAGCTAATTGTAAAAGTATACAATTAGATTGTTGGGGATGTGGGATTAAACAAGGCTGCTCTTTCAAAGAGCAAGCACAGGCACAATAAACGTCCTTCGGTGGTATAAGTCTATATAGCACAGAAAGAGGTCATTCAGCCCATCAGGGTAAATAGCTTTACTCCTCTTCACTTTCCCCATTGCACTGCATATTTTTCCTTTTCACATATAGCTGATTCCCTTTTGAAAGTTACTATTGAATCTGCTTGCACCACCCTTTCAGGAAGTGCTGGGTTATAACTACTCATGCATAAAATAATTCTCATCTCCACCATGTCTTTTTTTATCTTAAATGTGTGTCCTCTGCTTACTGACCTTCCTGCCAGTGGAAACAGTTTTTCCCTAGCTACTTTATCAAATCACCTCATGGTCCACTTGTTTCAGTTACAGTTCCACTTTGTTGTAATCATGAAGATTCAGAGTGGGGAAAGTACTTGCCTATTGTCATTAATTGTCCAAGTGCTGAGGCCATGGTCAACTGAAGAGTACAACTGGCCCTCTACGAAAGCGGCTTGTCCTTTCATTCCAACTTGCAAGTGACCTGGTGACAACTGGAAGTCTATGTTCTGTTTTGTGGTGTTATCTGGTAGTTGAATGTTTACTGTCAGATCTTCATCCGTCTGCTGCCAATAATATACCGGTTCTGTGAAATTAAAATCCAATTTCTCACCATTACTAACTGAGGCAAAGCACCAGCCCCAGCTCCTCCCCTAACTTCGCTGCGCCCACACCCCCACAACTATTTTTTAGACCACTGTTGAGGGAAATAAAAGGTAGCAAGTGTTTCATGAATATAATATTGTAAAATATCAATGTGTCACTCTGCTGTGCAATGCTCCATACAAACGTTCCTGAACACTGCACACACAGATTACACGCATTTGCTCGCAGCTTTTCTCTAATTACAGAGGATACTCAAGAGGATGTTGCTGAATTTTGAATTTATATGGGGGTTAGGTCAACCCAAATTATGACAGAAATAAATTCCAGAGCATAACTTTGAGTATCCCTCTTTGCAACACTAGCTTTCTTCATTACTGCGCCAATTTTATTTTAATCTGACCATCTGCAAACATGCAAGGTGCGTTAATATCAAGCGAATCTTTGCAGGAAATCTTTCCTTATCATCTGTTTCCCAGAAGATTCTGTCCATTTTAAAAGTTCATTAATGGGATAACATTTTTTTCTAAAAAAAACAGGTAAAGTTTCATCATCTCAGCAACTTGTTATGGAGTTACTGTAAACAATCTACTTTTTGTTTGAGACTTGAGATATTACAGAGTGTATTAGATAAGCAGAGTTACCAGCAAGGACATGGGAACAGCCACTGGTTTAGTTGCTTCCAGTACTACAACTACACTTACAAAGCCACTTACAGGAAGGGATTTGGGTCACAGGGCCAAATTATTGTAGGCTACTATTTATGATTCATTAATTGTAACAGTTTTGGCAAGTTAGTGGATTATAACAAAGCCCACACCCAAATAAATCAGAAAGCATTTACAAAATGTGTTGACCAGTCTGTTTTCTCTCTCCCAAGCCCTCACATGGGCCTATCAAATATCTAGTGAAATCTGGTTAAAGGTCAACAACATGAAAAATTAACTCTCCCTTCCTCTCTCCAGAAATGCTGGCTGGCCTGCAAAGTGTACCTGGCATGTTATTTCAGGTTTCCACCAACTGAAGTATTTTGCCTTTTGTAGGTATTTTGTGGACTTTAAAAAAAACTGTTAAATTTTGCACTTTTAAAAATAAATTCTTTGTACTTTAAACATAAAATGATGATCAATTAACATATCAATGCCATTTATTTAAAAAGCTGCATACATTAAGATTGTGAAGTACAGATATATTTAAAACAAACACAACTTGTTTTCCTCAAAAGGCCCAGTGGGCTCTCACTCAGTTGCACATCTATTGAAAGTTTGAGCCAAGGTCTGTCTTGAGTTTGGTCATGTAGTGGTCATCTATGAATGGGTCCAACATCCTTGAGTTAAAGGGTTAAGAGGAGGAAACAGTCAGGGTTCTCATTTGAATCACTATTGAGCAACCACAACTTAAAGTCTATCCATGACGTCAAGTCAGCATTTGACCAAGTGTGGCACCAAGGAGCCCCTAGTAAAATTGAAGCCAACAGGAATCAGGGGGTAAAACTCTCCACTGCTTGGGGCTCATACCTAGCACAATGGAAGTTGATTGTGTGTTGGAAGCCAATCATCTCAGCACCAGGACACTGCTGTAGGAGTTCTTCAGGGTAGTATCATAGGCCCAACCTACTTCATCAATGACCTTCTCTCCTACCAGAAGAGGGGTTGCTTACTGATTTTTTTTTTTGCACAGTTTCAATTTCTCAGTTAATGAAGCAATCAATGCCCGCATGCAGCAAGACCTGGACAATAAACAGGCTTGGCTGATAAGCGGCAAGTAATATTTGCACCATTGAAGCAGAGAATCTAACCAATCACCCATGACATTCAACTGCATTACCATGGCCAAAGCCCCCACCATCAGCATCCTGGAGGTCACCACTGGACAAATTCATAAATGCCGTGGCTAGATGAAGTCAGGATTTTTAAATTCATTCTTGGAATTTGGGCATCGCTAACAAGGCTGACATATATTACTCATCAATAGTTGCCTGAAGAAATGCTTGAATTCTTGAACTGCTGCAGTACCATGTGGCAAAGGTGCTCCCACAGAGCTGTTAAGTAGGGAGTTGCAGGACTTTGACCCATAGGCAATTGTTACGACCACAACCAATGTTATTTGCTGAGCAAGCCAAATCCCAGAGGGAAGTTTATCTTACTGGTCATAATCTTTTTTTTTGTATTTTGAAAATGAAGGAAAAGCTACTGATCCCAGAAGCATAGAATGCCAGTAACACTTTTAGGATTTTAAAATTAGAAGATTTATTAATGAGAAGAAAATAAAATTTAAGCACACGAGATTAAAGTTACACAGTTAAAACGGTTCCACAAAATATCCCAAAAAATACCCAGTTGGTCAGAACACACAAGTAAACTACATGGAAACAGCTCCCTTATAGATTTTAAACATAGAAATCCAGCAATATTACCCAAAGTAAAAACTACTGTCACTTTAGTAAAAGCTTACCACATGACTTTTCACCCTCTTCCACTCTGCTGTGGAAATCCAAAAGAAAGGTTCAGAAACAGACTACTTTCTGAAGACAAAGAACTCCCTGGTTTGAAAACTCGATGGCTGCTTCAAATTCATAACATTCACACCTTCTCCCAACATAGGTCTGGTCTCAGGACATCTCCCCCACACAGCCACCATGACTCAACTAAACATCTCTCCTTAAATATCTTTTTTTCTCTTTCATCTTAGATTCCATTATTCTCAAACACCTCTTTTTAACTCAACTTTTCCAAATATAAAAAATTCTCGTTTTCCAATTGCCTCCACTTTCGAGTCAAATAAAATTTAATAACCTTCCCTTGTTTACTTATGAAAACTTTGTAAGTTGTAAAAGTCCCTTGTCACTTCTAAACTCCCTTTTGAAATTTAACAGCTGAAAAGTCAAGTCCCTACCTATCTCCTAATGCAAATTTTAAAACCCAACCTATTCACTTGCAAATCTACTTCACCACAGCCTCTCATTACAAATGCATGCATCTAGAACCTTTACCCTTCATCTCTCAGTTCCCACAGACAAGTTGTCTTTACTAACTTTCCCCCAGTTTTATTAATCATGGACACACTCACACCCTTCTTTACAGAATACCACCATATTCCCAAAATATTAAAAACAATCACACCCATCTTCACACAATGAAGAAAGCAGGGATATATTTCCAACTCAGAATGATGTGTGACTCAAAGGTAGTGGCGTTTCACATGGGTTTGTTGTCTTTGTCTTTTTAGGTGGTGGAGGTTGCAGGTTTGGGAGGTGTTAGTAAAGGAGCCTTGGTCGGTTGCTGCAGTGTAGTTCATCGCCAACCCATGACCCTGACTGACAAGTGGAAGCCAATGTGGGATGGAGACAATTGGGCTAAAGTTTTAACAAATCGGCCCCATCCTCAGCTGAGTAATCTGTCAACATTGTATAACATTGGCGACTAAATGTCAGATGGTAACTTCAGGAAGAGGAATTCAAATGGTTATTTGGTCAACAAAAGGGTAAAATGAAATGGATTGGCACTGATTGCTTGGTGGGCATTTTATGGGCTGCAAGTTCTACTGGACTGAGGTTCTCGACCTGCTACGCTGCTAACTGGAGTTACAAGCAAATGTCGGGGTATAGGGATATCTCTCTCTATAATTCAGGATATGGAAGCTCAAGGATTGAATTAGATACCGTAGTTAACATTGAAGAATTTTCAGTCTGAGCTTCAGACACAACAGATTTTACGAGAATGGAAGTATAGCTTCTAATACAATCTTTCTTGTGAGTGTAACTTGAGAACAAAGGACTACTCAAGGCTATTTTCTTGGGAGCTAAGAAGGTTCCTCTCCTATGCTGTCTTGTTCCAATGTTGCATGTAATTCTCCTGAAGATATTTGCAGAATAGTTGTTTTTCTCGCCTTCTCCTTCTAGTTTGCTAATGCAATACCTTTTTGTAGTTTGTCCATTCTAACAATTGAAGAACTTGCTGCTGCATGGAACAGGCTATTGTTCATGACAGTTTTGCACAGCTCAGCAAAGCAGCCTCGCTTTGTTATTCTCTGCCTATTCTGTCCCTTATCCTTGCCTAAGGGAAAACAAGAAAAGTCTTTCTCAAGGCATTATGGGCAGTAAGCAAATACCATCATGCACTCTGATATTAACCAAGCTGATCATCCTGAGTTCTTTCCTTTACTGTTAACTAAGTTCTGCTCTCATAGAATCATAGAATAGTATAGCACAGAAGAAGGCCATTTGGCCCATTTAGTCTGTACTGGTTATTTCAAAGAGCAATCCAATTTGTCCCACTCACCTGCTCCTACCCTGTACCCCGCAATTTTTCTCCTTCCAGCACTTATCCAATTCCTTTTTGAAGGCTATTATTGGAACTATAGCTATGATCTATGAGGCAAATCCTAACCACTCATGTAAAAACGGTATTCCTTGTGATGCCTAATTCTTACCAAGTTCATTCTTTCCTTCCTAAGAGCAAGTACTAAAAATCCATACCAAGAATGCCAAGATTCTTCAGAGGAAAACCTATGATGTGGATCAATGACAGAAATAATTACAATTGCATTTGAAGTTATTGGCTTTAGCACATGCTCTCTAAAACTTCAATTTCCTTTTAGGATTTCTGGCATTGATCTATGGCTGCCTTCAAGCTAACCATTAGTGGTTTCTCCTGCAGCTCGGTCTCACAGTTTAAGCACTAATAACTATTTCTCTAACATCTTTTTTGAAATGCCTTGGTAACCTAGGATACTTATAGACGTTGGTTTGTTTCTTCTTAATCACTGGATGCATTACTCATTCTGCAGATGAAGGCACAGGAGAAGGGGAAAAAAGCAAACAGTAAATTAAAACGGAATGCTTTCAGTGCATTTAGAAGCCTATTTATCTTTTTAAGTTCCATTTGAACCTTCCAGAAATCTTACATGAGGTGACAATTTTAAAAAAAATCATTCTTGGGATATGGCATTGCTGGCAAGATCAACATTTATTGCCCATCTTTAATTGCCTTTGAGAAGGTGGTGATGAGTCATTCTTCTTGAACTGCTGAAATCCACATGGTCTAGGTAATATCCCAGTGATGTTAGAATAGGAGTTCCAGGATTTTGATCCAGTGACAATGAAGCAATTGTGATTTAGTTCTCAGTCAATGGGAAGCAGAGAAGTATTAACTGATAAGGAGGATATATCACAGAGCAATATCAAGGTAAATGGAATGCTCAGAGAGTTTGATAGAATTAGAGTAGGCTGTATAAGTCATTAGATGGGGTCAGAGTAAGGGGGAAAGTAAAAAAAGCCTAAATCAGGGTTAATGTGCATGTATGTGAATGCACGGAGTGTGGGTTAATAAGTTTGGTGAACTACAGGCACAGATTGACAAATGGAATTATGATATTATTGCTATAACATAGACCTGGCTCTTATAGGAAGAAACCGGACGTTAAATGTTCTTGGGTACAAAGTGTTTAGGAGAGGCAGGGAAGAAAGAAAAGGTGTGGGAGTGGCAATATTGATTAAAGGTGGCATTACAATACTGTACAGAGGTGTCAAGGATGGAATCTCTCTGGATAAAGATAAGGAATGAAAAAGGTGCAGTAACATTGATTGGTGTAATATATGGATTTCCAACTAGTGGAAAGGATGTAGAGAATCAAATCTGCAAAGAAATTACAGAGAGATGCAAGAATTATAGTGTAATTATAATGGGGGCCTTCAATTATCCAAATATTGATTGGGATAGGAACAGTGCAAAGGGACAAGAGGAGCGGGAGTTCCTGGAACGTGTTCAAGATAATTTTCTGCAGCAGTCCAATGAAAGGGCAGGCACTGTTGGACCTGGTTCTGGGGAATGAGTTGGCCCAAGTGGATCAAATATCAGTGGGACAGCATTTAGGGGACAATGACTATTGTATCATAAGGTATAGGTTGGCCATGGAAAAGGACAAGGGATAATCCAGAGCAGGGATAATTAATTGCAGGAAAGCCAACTTCGATGGGATGAGAATGTATCTGAGTCATATGAGTTGGAATCAAATGTTGGCAGAAAAGATGGTGGCTGAACAATGGGCCACCTTCAAAGAAAAAGTATTTCAGGCAGTGTCAAGGTATATTCCCTTGAAGGGAAAAAGGTAGGACAAATAAATCCAGAGCACCCTGGGTGATGAGAGAGATAGGGATGAAGACTAAAAGGAAGAAGTGCTCGTACAACATGTGTCAGGTAGAAAGTACAATGGAGAAACAGGCTGAATACAGAAGGACCAGAGGGGAAGTGAAAAAACTTATCAGAAAAGCAAGGAGAGAGCATGAAAATAGATTGGCAGCTAATATAAAAGGGAATCCCAAGATCTTCTATAGCATATAAATAATAAAAGGGCGGTAAAAGAAAGAGTAGGGCCGATTAGGGATAAAAAAAAAATAGGGCTTGCACATGGAGGCAGAGGAAGTAGCGGAGTTATTAAACAAGTACTTTGCAACTGTCTTTACAAAGAAAGAAGGTGCTACCTAGGCCGAGGTGAGAGAGGAGGTAACTGGTACACTAGAAGAACTTACAATTGAGAAGGAGGTAGTTTTAGAAAGGCTCTCTTTACTTAAGATTGAAAAGGTACAAGGGCCGGATGAGATGCCACTGAGGGAAGTGAGAGGGGAATCGCACAGGCACTAGTGATTATCCTCCAGTCTTCCTTAGACACAGTGGTGGTGCCAGAGGATTGGAGAACTGTGAATGTTACACCTTTGTTCAAAAAGGGGTGCAAGGATAAAACCAGCAACAACAGGCCAATCAGTTTGATTTCAGTGGTAGGAAAACTTCTGGAAACTATAGTTTGGGACAAAATCAATAGCCACTTAGACATGTGCAGGATAATTAAGTAAAACCAGCATGGATTCATTAAGGGAAAATCATGTTTAATTAACTTGCTGGAGTTTTTTGATGAGGTAACAGGGAGAAGGCTGATCAGGGCAATGTTGTTGATGTGGTGTATATGGATTTTCAAAAGACATTTGATACAGTGCCACACAACAGACTTGTGAGCAAAATTCTAGCTCATGGAATGAATAAGTGTAGGCGCTTGGATAAGAAATTGACTGAGTGACAGGAAACAAAGAATAGTGATAAATGACTGTTTTTCAAATTGGAGGAAGGTTTGTAGTGGAGTTTCCCAGGGGTCAATGTTAGGACCCTTGCTCTTCCTGATATATATATTAATGACCTAGACTGTGGTGTTCAGGGCATGATTTCAAAATTTGCAGATGATACAAAGATTGGAAACATTGTCAACTGTGATGGGGATGGTCTTGAACTTCAAAACGATGTAGACATGTTGGTGGATTGGGCAGGCAAGTGGCAGATAATGTTCAATGCAGAGGTGTGAAGTGATTCACTTTGGCAGGAAGAATATGGAGAGACGGCATAAAATAAAAGGAGAAACTCTAAGGGAGGTGCAGGAATAGAGGGACCTCAGTGAATGTGTACATAAGTCATTGAAGATGGCAGGGCATATTGAGAGAGAAGTTAATAAAGTATATAGTATCTTAGGCTTTATTAATAAGGGCATTCAGTACAAGAATAAGGAGATCATGTTGAACTTGTATAAGACACTAGTTAGGCCTCATCTGAAGTACTGCGTCCAGTTCTGGGCACCATACTTGTGGAAGGCTGTTAAGGCACTGGAGATAGTGCAGAGAAGATTCACAAGAATGATTCTAGTCATAAAGAACTGTAGCTATGAGGATAGATTGGAGAGGTTGGAACTGTTTTGGGACTTGTTGGTATTGTACACTGCAGCCACTGTGTGCTCCTGGTGGAATGAGTGGATGTTTAAGGTGAGAGATAGGATAGCAATGAAGCGGGTAATTGAGGAGCGCAAACTAAAGAGACATTCCTGACCAATGTTCTAGGTGAAGTTTCCTTCAGTCAAGTGAAATTTGAAATTGGACATAAATATCTAGAAAACTGATTAGAAAACAATAAATCAAACAAAAAATACATGGAGCAAGAACGGATTTTATGGCACAGTGACTATAAATGTACACTAGTGATAGAAGAAAAGAAAGCAACAGAATTGCTGCAGTATGCTGCTTCAATGTGGCAAAGGGAATAAGTGCTAATTGTTTAATTTTGAAAGGCTTATAAGCCTTTTGAAATGGATAGACTTAGTGTTTTTTTAAGACAGAAGAGCATTATGTGATTTTTAAAAAATGTTCTGGTAGGATCCCACCTTTTCCTTCTCTCTGGTCATACACTTGCTGTAACCAAGGAAGGTGGGGACCTGTTGTCACTTACCCAATGCCATTTGAATCAGTGCAGGAGATCACAGAGCAGTATGGCAGTGATCTCCCCTTTGATTTTGATCCCATTCCATCTGCTGTAAAGCACCTGGGACCAGACTCAATATTTCTACATGACCGAGCAGCTCAGATCAACAAGTCAGTGAAAAGAAAACCACCTTAAAAAAGTTATGAAGAGATTTCAATCACTTCTAATCACATATTAACAATAACATTACACATGTGCTAAGTGAGCATGGAGTTAATTTTCAATAGGTGAGATATTGAAAACATGGGCAGACGATACATGAAGATTATTAACACTGCCAAACAGTGAAGCAAATTGAACTACCAACATTTATGAGTCAAACCACAACAGGTTGCAGTTTTGAATAACTGTTCTGAAATGGTTGACTGAGAAAACTGCACAGAACTTGATGTTCAACTATTAATTTGGAAAGCCAGCAGAAGCATCCTTGCATCTTTTAAAAATCAGTTTCGCAAAATTAAATGGCTTGTGCATGGACATTTCACCAGTCTATAATTTATCTGCCAGAGAGGTACTTTGCACAAACTACAGTATTTATCATCCAGTACCCCATGTCCTATGGTTGAGCTAAAATTGCAAATCCAAGAGTACAATCAGATCCCGCTGATACAAAAAGTTCAAAATCTAGTCTCAAGTTTTCTTTCAACATACAAAAGAATATGCTATTCTTGCTATTAATGCTTCCTGTCATCTTTTACCGTGCATGTTTCATGCTGAGATCAGTGTAGGGAAAAACCGCAGTGGCACTCCTGCGGGAAACTCATGTGAAGCAGCATAGCCATCAATAACGATTTGGGGAAAAAAAAAATGTGATGTTGGTGCCGGTTTATTGATTATAGCAAATGTATTGAAGGGTCAGCAATGCTATTAGTTAAGTTACTGATTGTAAAGTCTGTATTCTCCACACATTGTGAAGACAAGCTTAGGTGTGCTACAGGGAGAATTACATTACAGCAAGAGCATTTAGGCTAAGGTGAAAGGCTGCTGCCACCCACTGCAGCTTGTTCCTTGTTGGAATACAGTCCCACATGTGTCTGAACTTCATATTCTTCCTATGTGAGCTCTGACAATGAGCTGGTGCTTTGAAGTGTGAAATTCCAATCTGATGTTTTGTGCCCAGGGCACATACATCTCTGGTATTTCACAAAAATATGATTCCTCCCCATCAACATTACTTTATACTTCCTAGCCTTCAGACTCATGAAAAACAGAAGGATGCAATACAATTCATTGCTGGGAATGTGTCTTTGCAAGGAAACTAATTTCATGCAACAGAAATCCATCATGAGATTTTACTGCAAAAATACTTCCTCAACTCAGTCTCAGTAAACATTTCTCAGTGAACTGCTCACTGAACCAGTCCTGATCATGCAATCTCCGTTTCGAAGTACTCTCTGGCGGTCCCATTTGCCAGAGATTGTTTGATTTATATTGGCAGCGCCTAAAGCAATTAAAAGCCTAATGGGATCTGAGCTTCCTTCATAAACTTTAAAAAACTGTAAATTTAAAAACAAAAAAAAAATGCAAAACCATAAATATAATAAATATAAGATAACTAATATATTCAATAGGGAATTCAGGAGAAACTTCTTTATCCAGGGAATGTTGAAAATGTGGAACTCACTACCACAGGGAGTGGTTGAGGTGAATTTTATTTTTTTTATTTATTCTTTTAATGGGGTGTGGGCATTGTTGAATAAGCCAGCATTTGTTGCCATCGCTATTTTTCTCTTGAGGTGGTGTTGGTGAACCGCCTTCTTGAACCACTGCAGTCTGTCTGGTTTAACTTTTCTGCAGTGGTTTTATACAATTGAATGGCTTGCTAGTCTATTTCAGAGGGCAGTTACGTGTCAACCACATTGCTATGGATCTGGAGTGACATGTAGGCCAGACCAGGTAAGGACGGCAGATTTCCTTCCCTGAAGGACATCGGTGAGCCAGATGGGTTTTTACAACAATCGATGATAGTTTCGTGGTCACTATCCCTGAGAATAGCTTTATATTCCAGATTTATTAATTGAATTTAAATTCCAACAGCTGCCATGGTGGGATTTGAACTCATATCCCCAGAGCATTAGCTGGGGCCTCTGGGTTACTAGTCCAATGATATTACCACTATGCCACCATATTGCATCGATACATTGAAGGGGAAGCTAGATAAACATAGGAGGGAAAAAGGGATAGAAGGATATGCTGCTAGGGTAAGGTGAAGAGGGGTGGAAGGAGCTCATGTGGAGCATAAACAAGGTCACAGGCTGGATGGACCATATCGCCTGTTTCTGTGTTGGAATATCGATGCAATTCTACGCTATAAATCATAAATGGAGAAAAAACACAGAAACTGCTGGGAACATGCACTCATCTGCAGGCTAGTCAGCATCAGTAAAGTGTAAAGACAGGAAGCATCAACAATCTGCCTCATCTCTTTACAAACACTGACTGACCTGAACATTTCCAGCATTTTTTACTTTTATTTATCTTTGAAAAACTCTATTCTGCTGACAGCAGTAAGAAGGAATATAAACAGTATCACTGGCACCAAATCTGACCTTTTTTCTGGCTGATGTCCATCTTCTCCACCTTGTGCTCCTCCAAAGGTTTCCCATCAATCTGCACAAACTTGAAGGGTTTGTCAGAAGCTATCATCAGGCTGGTGCCATCCTGCTCTACAGCTGCATAGTGCGGAGCCAGTTTTCCATGCAGGATTCGGTGCCTTGAAACTTCATATTTGTTGCTCTCTACAAATGCACAAGAACAGAAGTTTCACTCCCTGCATTTTACAGGGCACAAGTGAGAAGTTCCACTGTCCCCTGTACACCCAAAGTCATTTCCTCACCTTCGCTCTCCACACAATAACTCAGGAAAGTACAGTTGACGATTTGAGTCCGTGGTCCTGTTGAAGGGTCAAGAGGACTCGAAACGTCAACTGTGCTCTTCTCCACCAATGCTGCCAAACCTGCTGAGTTTTTCCAGGTATTTCTGTTTCTGTTTTTGTTTTGGATCTCCAGCATCCACTGTTTTTTTTGTTTTTAACTCAGAAAAGTGTTTGTTACTTCAGACATCCTCTGGCCCCTCACCTAAGGGACCATTCTTCAATTATGACCCCAGGAAATTAGCACCAGCAAGCTATTAATACACTAGGAGTGCCACAACCATCTCCAATCTTATCCTCATTTAATATTCACTTGTGTTCAGGGGGTCACTTTACTTCAATCAGAAGAGGGAAGCCTCATTTCATTTTCTCCCTTCCCCTATCCTAGTACACAGAAGCCAAGTGTAGCAACTCCATGGATGCTGAGACTGAGACCAGCCACTGCCAGAGAATTTTCTAGTTGGATTGGTTCAGCCATCACACCATGTGGACCAGTTACCGGCTCAGCTTTCGGGGATGTTTTGCGCAAGATGTACTATCCTGGACATTTCAATGAAGCATTCATCACCCAACATGTCCCTCTTTATGAAGTTACTCGATTAAAGCACAGAAGCACAAAACCATCTGTCATCTAGATTTAATATGCCTGACAGCAAGATTTAGTTGAAGCAGGCAGATGCACAATACGGTTATTTTCAAGCCGACAGAACACAGAAGGATCCTATGCATATATTCCTATAAAGTTACTCTAATATGAGCAAAATGAGCAGCATCATTCCCAGGTTGCAAACATTGGCATAAAGAAATGATTTATCTTCCCTTAACTTCTTTGCCTTATTCTTTCCCTATTCCTCTCCAAAGGCAACAACTTATACCTACGTCCACTTACATAACATTGCCCATCACCACCCCTGCTTCCACACACCTGTTGCTGAAGCCCTTACAATGCTTTTATTATTTTTAGACTTGACTATTCCAATGTTCTGACTGGCTTCCCATCTTTCACTTGCTATGACCTTAAGCTCGTCCCCCAACTCCGAGGCTCGTATCCTAACTTGCGCCAAGTCCCATCTAGCCGTTACCACTGTGCTCGCTGATCTAAAGAACACAAAACAAGAACACAAGAATTAGAAGCAGCAGTTGGTCACTCTGCCCCTCGAGCCTGCTCTGCCATTCAATAATGTCATGGCTGATCTGATTGTGGCCTCAACTCCTCTTTCCCGTCTGCTTCCCATAATCCTGGACTTCCTCGCTGATCAAAAATCTAACTCAGCCTTGAAAATATTCAGTGACCCAGCCTCCACTGCTCTCTGGGGAAGAGAATTCCACAGACGAACAACCCTCAAAAAAAAATTCTCCTCACCTGTGTTCCCTTGAACTATACTCTCCTACACTAGTTTCTATTTCAGCAAAACCTTGGTTCTAAAATACTCACCCTAATATGCAAAGCCTTCCATGGCCTTCACCCCTCCCTATCTCTGAAACCTGCTCCACCCCTAGAACCCTGAGAACTCTTAAGTCCTTTCAACTGGCCTTTTCTGCATGTCCTAGTCCCTTTGCCTCACAGATAAAGTTCTATTTATCAGGAATTTATATTAAAGTTTAAATAATAAGGCTGCATTACTGTTCGCAAACCAGCCACTATTCTACCGATAACGTTTCAGAATATTCTGTTGCGCACAGAATTTTCCGACACTGGTTGCAAGTTATTTCTGGTGATATTGCTGGAAGGCATCACAAAGATTATTTATATTTAATATATAGCTCAGTCTTAATTTCAAAGTTATTTTATTTGAATTGTCAACTAATTTAAATTGAAATCAATCATTCAACAATGCCATTCATTGAAAGTCCAGTGCTTAATTCATATCTCTTAATTTAAACTTTTAAGCAATTTCGAATTCCCATCCAAATGAGTTCTGGTGAGTCAAATCCACTGCTCATTTAAACCTTTGATCAACATCAGGTGCCTCGGTAAGACAGTCCTTCCTAAGTGCCGTGAAGACAGAGCAGTATCAGAACGTAAAAGGCATAAAGACCCTAGTCAGTCAAGGAAATTGATCAAATGTTAGAAGTGCATCTTGGAAAATGAAGAAAGTTGTACCACAGAAATTTAACATCCCTCCCACTAACCTTTCTATTTTTTTCCATAGAGGTTTGGTAAGCTGCTGCATTCAAATTCTTAAGCGTATGCTATTGGCCAATTTGAATTTTTTTGAAGCATGAAAATTACTTTGAATCAACAAGACTAGATAGCACACAGGCTGTATAATTTCCCACAAACCAGCTGCAAATTGTTTCGCAACCTTGTACAATCGCTGATGCATCAGCTTGAATCTCATTCAGAACACTGGTACTTAACATCTGTACCAACAGCTGCTGATGGCACATAAACATATGAAAACGAAATAAATCCAACCCATAAAATCCCTATGTTTAAAAAGAAAAGGACAAGTCCCCTGGAGTCATTCCAAGATGCTGATCTAATCATGGGATTTAGATGGCTGCTGTAAACCACTCAGGTTTTGGTTTTGGAGCACATTTGCACACTAACCTGAGACTGAAATCAATTGCACATATATCTGTGAATCTCAATACACCTCATTATAAATCATAAAATAATGAGACTAAACTCAACCAGCAATAGCAAGAAGCAGAAATTTCAATCTCTAAATTCAGTAGAAACTATGTATGGAAATGTGAATAAGTAACGTATACATCATCAGAAGTGTATTATTTGATCCTTGGCTGCATTGCTAGAAACAGTAATAAACCAGTTATTTATTCACAGCGTGCCAAAGAGCTTCGAGGCGTGAATTCATAATATTATAGCTTTGTCTCATGGACTTTCCACATGTCTGGAGTGAAGGGACAAGAATTGTTTTCAATTTATATTCAGCAAAATCTTCTAAGGTGACATCCCACAATCATTACTGGTATTATAATTTACCATTGCTTGCACTAGTGATGGTCAGCCAATCTACAGCTGAATGGAAGCCACTTCCTCTGACGTTTGATTCGTCCTTCTCTGTCTTGAGTAAAACAACATCAACTGAGTGGGCACTTGCTTTCAGATAAGAATGACTATGAACTATCACAAAAGGTTCCCCGAGTTCTTGCTGGAACATTATCTGTAAGAGGGAGAAAGTGGTCAGAAAAACAGGACATTAAATTTAAGCATTCTCAAGCATTAAAATTTGAATCACCAAGTGTGTAAAAATTCTACTTTGGAGTTTAAAACTGTCCTGTTCCACAACAGGTTTCAGGCTTAAAAACATTTTTTACTTCATTCCTCCATTGGGACACTAATAGTTGCATGAAAGTAGAACTTATACAGATCTTACTGCACCTTTTGATTAATTTACAACAATTTGACATTTTAGCCACCAAGTAATATCATTCACAAAGAGGTCAGTAACATTTACTGCAGAAATCCCAAAAGGCTTTTTTTGCAGGCAGAAAAGGATCCCTTTATAGACATTCTCAGGCACTGATCTCTAACCTTATGGAAGGGCTAAAACACACAAACATAGTTCCCCAAGAAGCATGTTCCCTCTTAAAAAAAAGTCTTCAGAAGCTACACTGTGCAAATACCAGTACATAAGTACACTTTTACAAATACTGCACTAACTTGTGGAGAGATTGGCACAGGCCCTTTGCAATATCATCCCTGTAAAGTCAGAATATCAGAGACAACTCCTGGCATTAATGTTGTGAAATGCTCAAGTGCAGAATAAGCACCAGCATAGACTGGATGGGCCGAATAGCTTGTTCCTGTGCTGTAGATTTTCTAAGTCTAAGGCATTTCTGCAGAAAGGCAGCAGTTTGACCTTGCGTGTAGAAAGCGAATGAAGTTTTCAAAGCTAAGATTGTTTTAAAAAAATTACCAAAAAAGCACCAACTGAACTTTGTAATTTTTAATAAAAGGGTCAAATGAGGGTCAGCAAGGTAAAATAAAACAATCAACCTGTAACAGAATGTAATCCAAAATTCAAAATTATCAAGCATTTTGATGGGGTGAATAGGGAAAGGCTATTCCCTCTCAGAAAGTCAGTGTCGAGGGACCATCCATTTAAATGGTCATTAAGTGAGAAAAGCACTGTGCACTGTTCTGGTCGCCATATTAGAAAGAGGATATAAAGGTACCAGAGAAGATGCAAAAAAGATTTACTCAGATTATTTCAGAACTGAGAGGTTGTACCTATCAGGAAAGACTGAAAAAGCCACAACCATAGTTACCCTGAAGTTGTTTTAATTCTTCTAATTTTTCCTGGGTAACTATTCTGCTCAGAGAGTCGGAACCACCTTAAGTCTCTGACTTAAATCGCAGTACCTGATGGTTCCCAGCGCCCAACAGAAGTTTGAACTTCACAGGAAATTCCCACGCAGTCCTTGCATGGAGACTTCTGGGGGGCTCCTCCCAGCCATCTTCTGGGGTACAAACCCCACCCCCCCCGGCAGACAGAAATTCTGGACCAATATCGGTCTTTAAAATTATGAAGGGTCTTGATAGGGTAGATGCAAAGAAATGCTTCCATTTGTAAGAAATTAAAAACTAGGGGACAGAAATACAAAAATAGTCACTAATAGATTCAGTAGGGAACTCTTTACCCAAAGGCTGGTTAGAATGTGGAAGTTGCCACTACATGGTAATTGAGGTGAGTAGTTTATAGGCATTTAAGGGTAAGCTACAGAAAGGAGAAAAGGTTAGTAAAATATGTTAATAAGCTGAGATGAAGAAGGATGGGGAATACTTGTGTGGAGCATTAGCACCAGCATGGGACAATTGGGCCAAATGGCTTCTTTCTATGCTGTACATTCTATATCATTCTATTCATAGGAGCTTGGGAAATCTCCTTTATACAAAGTTATTGGCGCATGAAGTGCTTTGCCACAAAGACTAAACGAGGTGGAGTCCATGGCGTCTTTTAATGGAAGTGGATTAAAGGATAAGAATAAAACACTGGGATTTGTTTTGTGTTGTTCTAGCATAGGGTTGCCATTGAAACCTTGGATCGAATGGTTTATGTCTGTCACGAAACCTTTTAGAATTTGCCAGACTTTGCCTAAGTTAAAAATAAAGGATCATAAAACTGATCTTTTCCCCCACCCACTCCCAAGGGAAAAATTTTGAGCATGGATGGGGCACTGAGGAATTATCTACTGTGGATTAGGGAGAGCAGTGTGACAGTGGCAGCCAAAGCAAGATTGTTGAAATATCTGTTCACAAGTTGCTACAACAGCAGTTCAAAACATTGTTCGGAGATGAGTAGCTCCATATGATCTTGCAAAAAGGAATATTGTTTTTGACCAAAAACAATGGAGATACATAATCCCACCATCACTGTGTACATCCATAGAAACATAGAAACTAGGAGGAGTAGGCCATTCGGCCCTTTGATCCTGCTCCTGCTCCTGCTCATCATGATCATCGCTGATCATCCAACTCAATAGCCTGCTCCCGCTTTCTCCCCATACCCTTTGATCCCTTTCGCCTCCAAGAGCTATATCTAACTCCTTCTTGAAAACATACAATGCTTTGGTCTCAACTACTTTCTGTGGTGACGAATTCCACAGGCTCACCACACTCTGGGTGAAGAAATTTCTCCTCATCTCAGTCCTAAATGGTCTACTCCATATCCTCAGACTGTGACCCCTGGTTCTGGACTCCCCCAACCACTAGAATCTGTCAGAGGCCCCAAAGAAATGGCACATCTGGGGTTTCAACTGATCTTCTATTCTCGTTACAATGAGAGATCGGGGAAGAACTACTGAAATTCTAACTCATGGCATTTAAAGGTGCTCTCTCCTATAATCTTTTTGTTTGAACAAATTCAGGACATGGAATTTTTTTTTAAATGCCAAGTGCAACACTTACACAACTTTACAAAGATATTGCTGCCTTTTCTTCTTTCCTCTGTCTCCCTCAAAAGCTGCAAAAGATTGTTATACTCCCTCTAAAAACAGAACCCAAACCACAATGCAAAACAACAGAAGTTTATAAATATCCATACTTCACCCGCTTAAATAAACATAACTCACCTCCCACTTCTCAATGTTATTTGCTCCACGTTTGCTTGTTCGGAGAAGATACAGCTTTCCTGTTCCATCTGACAAGGCTGCCCATGTGGGTGACGTAAAATGCATAGAAGCACAGACCAAAGTATCACAGGATTTAATCTCCGGTGATAGCCGGAACACCTCCCTGGGTTTACTTATTGCAGTATCCTTTGAATATAAATATATGCATTTTTAGAAAAATCAACAGGGTCAGTGATTGAGTTAACCAAGAGTTAACAATTGTTTTAAAAAAGCTACATAAGTTCCTGCATTGTATTTATGCCTTAACTAGACAACAGCTATGCAACAACTAAAGCTTAACAACTGCACAATGGAAATGACAAGCAGCATGAAATCATCACACAGGAAACATAGGAATTGCCGACAAAGGAAAACCAAGGTCCACCCACATCACCTTCTACCTTCCTGATAGTCACACGATATAATCATAATGGAACCAATCACACAGATCAATCTCTATCAATGAGTTTACAACAGGCTCAGACATGAGGTGAGGAAAACCCCAAGTCGTGGAGACTACTTCCAAGTAGGATTTAATATATTTATCAGAACTAGGTTGCAAACTCTCCTGGATTATCCTAGAGCCTCCAGGAGTTAAAGATGAATTCCTCAGACACTCGTAAAAGAAAAATTATAGGGAACCAGCTGGACTCAAAATAAACAGTTAGGCCCAACACGCCCAGGGTGGAAAACATTCCTGGTGAGTTCACACTCCAGTGAAATCACACAATGGATAGAGATGATTCCAGAATGCATAAGGCTATGGGTATCATAGGTGCCCTTCATGTCTGATTATCAGGCATCCAGCAGTGGCAGCATGTATGGTGAATGGATGGAGGCTTTAGATCATATAATGAAGCCTCCTAGTATACAGCCCAATCAGTTGGCAATGTCAAGCAGAACCCAGAAGACTCGGCATGAGAAAGTGGGAAAAGCAGAAGCCTATGTATATGCTGCTTGATGTCATTAAGCTATTAATGTATATAATATTATTGGAAATTATTTTTCTTTGAAAATAGAGATTTAGTCTGTGAGTGTGTCTTAATTGGATTAAAGCCAGCTAGTCTGGGTGCTTTGATGTATAGTAGTGTTGAGATGTAACAGAGGTAGAGCGCAGTTGCATTTTGTTGAATAGAGCATTCAAGAACGGCACCTAACTAGCAGAGGCCAAGCAATATTTATATTATTAATAAAAATGGTACTATGAAAGGGATTTTATTGTTAGAAGAGGTGAAGTTCCAAGGGGCCGGTGATACAAAGAGAATTTACATTCAAAGAGATGTACTGGGTATAAAGACAGCAGTTTTGTGTGTGCAGAGGCATGTAACATCAAAGCCTGTAATCCCACCACTGTATCTGCAAAGGAACCAAAGTGAAATGAACCTCATTTTGAATTTCTAAGGTGAAAAGGCTGGTTTCTGCTTAAAGTCTATGGGGTGCTGTTACCTTAGTGGAGATTAATTTGGGAATTTGTTAACAGTTATGATAGTAGTTATTTGTAGCCATATGTATGTGTTTAACATGTCGTAACTTAATAAAATGTTTCATTTATTTTAATATAAAAATCTCTCAAGAACTGATGGTCTTATTCCTGAATTCAGAGTTGCATCTCAAAACACACCAAATGAAAATATAGGTAATGACAGTAACTTTAAGTTTCCCTCTGGGATTTTTAAATAACACAGCTTTACCAACTGCTGTGTCATAACACTTCCACAGTGGAGAACATAAAAAGGGGAAACTCAAAATGAGCCATCTCAATTATGTCTGTAAATACTATTACAAAGTTTGATGATTGATGTAAATGCAAGTACAAGACGTTGTGTACACAATGAAATATTGGGCTGTTGAGTTTGTTATTCACAGTTACAGCAATCTTAATGCTGCTAACAAGAGGATGAGGATGAGGCCCACCTTCAAACTTTAATTAGTCAGTGTTTTCACAGTGCAGTGTGCACAGAATTACATTTAGAAATTTGTCTTTACATGGTTATATGGAGATGGTTTTACATAACCAGCTAAACAGCATCAAATATGAAAAGACTTTTTGTTTTCAAAGTTGACGATATAGCACAGCCCAAGAAACACTGAAATGTGGGATTCCACTACAATTTCTCTACGTGCTGAATTTGTGATTTTATTTGTGCTGCTGAGGGGAGGCCCCAAGTGGAAGTATAGGAGACCACTGTCCCTACAGCTCTTTCATAGAAGATTCACTGCTTGGGCAGATGATGAAGTGATAGAATCCTATTTCTGTTTTCAAGTGCACAGGGCTCTTCCAAACTCCTCTTAAATGGACAATTTAAATGCAGATTCCCCATTGGTACCATAATACAGTAAAAATACCAGTACTGTTTCTCAGGACTGCCTTTAGAACAACTGCAAAACTTCCAGCCAAAGACCTCCAAGTCCAGCTCAGCTGATATATTCAACCATCAATATGAATAGATTCTTATACCATCATCCTTAGATCTAGTAAGGCAATTGCTGCTTTAGGTTTTATGTTGCTCACACTTATATTCTAGTTACCAGTCTGTTGTTCCCAGAATAGAAATGCACCAAAATATCTCAAGCAAAACAAATCGAGTAGCTACTCCCTACTCATGGGGGGGAATCAATAGGCATTGCCAAATCTCTCAAGGGAATCTCATGAAAGAACAAGCAGTGAGCAAAAAAACTTATGAAAGAATAATTACAGCAACCTTGTGGATACTTTAAAAAACAAAAACAGTTGCATTGGCTGTGTATGTCAGTTTAGTGTAACCTATAGGACAGAGTAAATATTTGAACAGTAAATCTCCATCAAACTACTCTAACCAGCCAGGATGCACTGGTTTGAGCAAGACGATGAAAATCTGCTCAATCACATATATTGGCCTGGGTTTTCTGGTCAATGATGAAGAAATGGCACTCGCTGGTCATCTTGCTGACATGTGCACAAAGTTTTTGCAGGCTTCCAAGCAGTGATCTGCTCTGATTCAGTATCTGATCAGACAGGGCATCCTTGTTATGAAAACTCAACTTGCCTTAATCTTGAGCGCAGGGGTTGGGAACTCCCAAGTCCCAACAAACCTCAGACCTCCCACGCATGTACACGCCGGGAGCGCAGATCAGCACTTTTATGTTGTTTGGGCTGAGGATCTGCCAAGTGCACTTGTGCAGAAGGAGGGTGCACAAAGCCAGGTCAGGTAACTGCGTGCAGAGCACCATAGCCAGCAAGTGTCCCAGAGAAACGGAGAAGGTAGAGGGGACAGGGAGAGGTCACAAGAGGGAGGGGCAATGGAGAGGGGACAAGGAGAAGTTCCAAGAAAAAGAGCCCTGGTGAGGGACAAAGACAGGGGATAGAGACAGATCCCAATTAAGGTAGGAAAAAAGAAAGGAGCAAAGAAACAGTCTCCAATTAGAGAATAGGGCTGCAGGAAGCAGGCTTTAGGTGAAGTAGGCTTGAGAGAAGCCCTGCTAATTGAAGAGGGCTCAGAAGATGCCACAAAGATCCAAGAAGGCGGCTGAAGATGGGTGACTCCGTGCTGCGGGCCATTGGGCCAAGGTACCCTTCTGGAGCTGTATTGTTCTGCTCTTACAGCTGAAGATTCTGCTTGTAAGTTGATGTCTGAGTATACTCGGGAATCCAGGGGAGCAGAATCTCGGAAGGCAAAATTAAAACGTTGTGAGGGCTATCGTTGAAACCGTCTGAGTTGCAGGGACTTTTGAAGAGAATTCCAAGATAAGATCTTAGAAGGTGAAGATTGGAATCCCTCATGAGAGAGACAGAGTTTCAGTGAGGCTGGTTGACTCAGTGTTACTAACATCTGGGTAGGTTATTGCAAAATCCATGTAATCTGTTTTGGTCATATTTGACATTTATTGTTCAACCACCGCTGGCTTGTAATTCATACGTTCCTCATTATAACCCTGATTGTTAAAATATAAGAGTAGGGTATTGTAAAAGTTAGAGTATTGCAAATTGTTTTATCTTTCTGACTTTGTACAGCAAAGTTTAATTTTATTTGTTCAAAACTTGTGGAATCTTGTGGCTTTCTTCACTGAGTGAGTGTCTTGAATCCCAAGGTTTGTCTACTTTAAGCAAAGGATGTGAAGGTATTGGAGATCCACAAGAATGATTCCAGAGATAAAAAATTGTAGCTAGATTGATTGGAAACATTGGGACTGTTTACCTTGAAGAAAAGAAGACTGAGAGGAGACTTGATAGAGGTATTCAAGATCCTGAGGGGTATGGGCAGGGCAAACAGTGAGAAACTGTTCCCACTCAAGAGAGCATCAAGAACTAGAGGGCACAGATTCAAAATAATTGGCAAAGGGAGTAAAAGTGATGTTAGGAAAAAATATTTCACCCAGAGGGTGGCTGGAGTCTGGAAAGAACTTCCTGAGTGGAGGCAGGTTCGGTCAAGGTGTTTAAAAGGGAAGTGGATTGCTATCTGAAAAGAAAGAACATGCAAGGTTACAGGGATATGGCAGGGGAGTGGGACTAGGTAGGATGCTCTTTCAGAGAGCCAGTGCAGGCTCGATGGGTGGAATGGCCTCCTTCTGCACTGTAAAGATTCTGTTTTCAGTCACTAACTGGATCTCACCAACAACTTGGGGGTCTGGTCCAGGATCATAACATCCTCTACAAGGAGCAGGGCAAGTATCATAACTCTTCAACCAATGAGACTTCAGAATCCTCACTGAGATATGCAGAATCTAAACCAGAAAGTATAAAGCGTATGACATAAATTAGATTTAATCAAACCCTTAAAAATTCACTTAATCCTGAATGCACCAGCTATTCTGTCCGGTGTCTTTAGTAGGAAATTAGTTGGTAAGAGCTGCAACTTCATGCGATTGCATACACTTAAATGCTAAGTCCATTGGCAAGGTCCTGTTATAGCACAGGTTTTGTAGGAACATCGTAACTCAGACAGTAAATTCAATTTTTCCGCATTTAACTGTGCATGTGCTGTCTGATTTACTCCATTACAAGAGAGTTAGCATCACCGTTATCTGTAAAGTAAAATCCGGCCATTATATCTCAGCCACTCCACTCAATTGCCTTCCCCTCGCTAATTTACTCTTTCTTGCAACAGCTTTCTCAATGTCTTTGTTTTTCATAACCTTGACTTCTGCTTTCATTCAGTTTCTCTTTGATCCTTCTGGACATGAAAAGAGGCAAAGTACAGAGTATTGCTCTCAATAGTTTTTGACCCTTACCTTCAAACAGTGAAGGTAGCTTTTCTTCTTTAAAGTCTACAGTTTTTCTCTATCAAAATTAAAAGTGACATTGAATGCAAAACCACTTCCAGATAACTGGCTGGAATGAATCTGCTTCCATCTTTTTCTCAATATTTATTTAAACAGCCAATGGGATAAGTTCAGATTTTATACATTAAAAATCCTCAATCTACTTGAGGCAATCACTGAAAGCAGTTTTTAGTCAAATAAAAATGAACCTGTAAGGATAGATGCCATTATTTTAAGGCAGTTCAACATTACTCAAGAGTTTATTCTGTGGTGAACCGCCCTCTATAACATTTATCATTAAAATAAACAGCTTTTGTCTGCCATTAGAAGTCAGTGAATGTATTGAATAAGCCTTGCACCTAATCTTATATTGTAGTGACAGCCAGTGATCTCATGCTTCAGCGCTCTGCATATGCTAAAGCATGTGGGAAATGTCAAAGCAGATATTAGAGGAGAAATAATTATTGCAACAGGCAAGCAAAAAAAATGGAAGGCAGGGCAGCCCTCTTTTTGCCTTTTTGTGTGTTGCATAGAACCCTGAGTCCATCAGGAAGGATCTGGGCTTAAGAGGAGTGATGATCCCAGGCAGTGGAGGCACTCAGATCAAAGCCTCCCTGTACATGGACGATGTCGCCGTCTTCTGCTCGGATCCGCTGTCGGTGCGCAGACTGATCCACATCTGCGACCAGTTCGAACTGGCCTCAGGAGCCAAGGTAAATCGTGGGAAGAGCGAAGCCATGTTCTTTGGGAACTGGGCTGACTGATCCTTTGCCCCCTTCACTGTCAGGTCTGACGGCCTGAAGGTGCTGGGGATATGGTTCAGAAGGACCAGGGCATGCGTTAGAAACTGGAAGGAGCGAGTGTCTATGGTGAAAAGGAAACTGGGCATGTGGGAGCGACGCTCCCTCTCCATTGCGGGTAAGAACCTGGTCATCAGGAATGAGGCACTCTCGCTGTTGCTGTACGTGGCGCATGTCTGGCCCATTCCACACTCCTGCGTGGTGGCGATCACCCGAGCCATCTTTCGCTTTATCTGGAGGTCGAAAATGGATTGTGTCCGCAGGCACGCGATGTACAAGCCTCTAGATAAAGGGGGAAAAAACATGTCCAACATCGCCCTCATACTGTTGGCCACCTTTGTGTGCGGCTGCATCAAACTGTGCGTAGACCCTCGGTACGCAAACACCAAGTGTCACTACGTGCTGAGGTTCTACCTGTCCCTGGTGTTGTGAAGGATGGGTCTGGCCACGCTGCCGTGGAACGCTCCAAGTAGTTGGACCATGTGGTACCACCTGTCCCTCGTGCAATTGCAGCTGGAGGATCATCAACTCGGTGAAAGACGCTCTTTGGTCTGCCCGAAACTTGTTGGTCTTCCAGCGCAAAGAGTTGTCCCCGACCGAGTGTTGCAGACTGGCACATTCCAAAGTCCAGGACTACGTGTTGAGGGATGCACTAAAGCTTGGGGCAGCTGCCGCAAAGGCGCAATGGGGAAGGGTCGCTGTCTAAGACCTTTCTGCCACGGTGCACCAAGGGGCAGGGAACTGTATAGACCCCTCGGGCTGTACAGCTCAAAATGAATGTACGCAGTGAATACTAATTGTACTATAATTGTATTGAAGCACCTCAGAGAGCAACATGATGTATGTTGATAACTCCAATCCCATTGTCCGATTGTCTGCATTGACCATATTGAAATGATTGTGATATTCATTGATTGTATTGATGCACCTTGTGATCCATGTGTAAAAGTTGAACCTGATTGTACTTATGTGATGGTCATTTTGAAATGGTTTGGAATGTTCTCCCAGATATTTTATGAATAAAGTATATTTTTCAAAAAAAAAATCACCCCTCATCCAAAAAGGGTGATGAGAATCAAACTTGAAACGGGGGGAGAATTTTCCCCATCAGGTGGGCTGTGTGGGGGCGGGTGCGAACCTGCTCAGCGCCACCAATCAGGTCCACACCACCACTTTACGTGGGCGGGCCAAGTTAAGGCCCACCCTGCGTGAGTGTCACATGAGCTGGGACATGTCAAGGAATATTAATGAAAAAATTTATTTAATTTATAAACCCTTCATGAAACCTCATCCCACCCGTGGTTGAGGTTCCATGAAAAAATGCGAAGGCCGCCTGGGCTCTTCGCCTGCCCCCCCCCGCCAACCTTAAGGCTGGACTGGCAGCTCGGTTAATAACTTTAATTGATATTTAAGTGGCTTTAATAGGCCTCTGACAGTTTGGCGGATGTGCAGCGGACTTGGCTGCGCACCCGCCGAACTGAAGATCTAAATGATGCGCGGTGACATCGGGATGCACGCCCAACATCACTCCGCATCATTTTACGCCTCGCTGAGCTGAAAATTCTGGCCAGGAGAAAAGGCTGTTGCAGACAATACCAGCTGTAGCAGTTCCACGATTGATGTGTAGATGGTTGAATGAGTGCAGAATATATGTTGAGGTGTGCATGTTTCTCTTGCTTTACCATGAAAAGAATGTTAAAAAATGTAATAAAAATTCCATTTTATTTCCGTACAGTGGGGACTTGTCATGATCAGTAAAGACATGTCATATACCTAACTATTAAGGTACAAACTTTACTCAATGTGGACTCATTGAAATTAACTTTTGGTTTTTAAAATGAACCATGTTATGCTGCAAAGATGATAACCAATGGTCAGATGATCTAACCTGTGTATTCAAAAACTGACTCACTGTCTAACAGAGATAAAGGGCACAACCCAGATGAAAAGATGTTAACTACATATATCCAGAGAACATCAAAAGACATTACCAAATTGAATGGGTCCTTTTTGAAACAAAAGGAGGTGATCGTCTTAATCTGTCAGGATGAATGTTTTCAAACAATAAACCAGGATGTGGTTAATAAACCCAAGACTACCATATATTTAGAAAAAGAACTGCAATTACGAGGAATCACACAGTAAGGCAGCTTTGTTTGTCCCCTTTCGATCTTGAAATGCTATCTGCAAAGAGACAGCGGCATGCCTTAAAAGAACTGGATGCTGTAACATCATACAGTATGGCAGCTTTGTTTGTCTCCTTTCAATCTTGAAATGCTATCTGCAAAGAGACAGCGGCATGCCTTAAAAGAACTGGATGCTGTAACATCATAAGATCTCCAAGCCTGTTCCTTTTCAGGTCCACCAATACAGCAAACTGACCTCGTCAAAGTTTAGCTCTAGGATGGTTTTTGTTCAGGAACCTAATGCCTTCTATCCTTTTCCCACTTTTAAATCCCTGTTATGTGTTGTTGAATGGTATTGGATTTTCACCAGCATCTGTTTATAGAAGCTTGGGCATTTTAATGCTACCAGACATATAGCCTTTAGTGAGTTTGGGCTCAATGGAAACTCTTGAGTCCTTGAGGGGATTTTCTGTTCCAAGGTCATACGATGGGCAACTAACTAATCTCGTGACCTGCAGAAAGCCCACCCTTTGAGAGAATCCTAAAACAACTTTGGTATATGACTTTGGCTACCTTTTAGAGAAGGAAGTTTTCCATCCTTACCTGGGCTGACCTACATGCGACTCCACACCCACAGCAATGTGGCTGACTCCTAAACATCCTCTGAAATGGCCTAGCAAGCCACTCAGTTGTATCAAACCAATAAAAACTCATGAAGGAATGCAACCGGACGGACCACCTGGCCTCAACCTAAGTACTGCAAACGACAACGGCAAACTCAGTCCTGTCGATTCTGCAAAGTCCTCCTTACTAACACCTTGGGGTCCATGCAAAAGTTGGGTGAGCTGTGTCACAGACTAATCAAGCAACAGCCTGACATAGTCATCCTCACAGAATCATACCTTACAGACAACGTCCCAGACACCACCATCAACATCCCTGCATACATCTTGCCCCACGGGCAGGACAGGCCCAGCAGAGGTGGTGGCACAGTGGTATACAGTGGGGACGGGGTTACCCTGGGAGTCCTAAACATCGACTCTGGACCCCATGGAAGTCTCATGGCATCAGGTCAAACATGGGCAAGGAAACCTTCTGCTGATTACCACGTACCGCCCCCCCTCAGCTGATGAATCAGTACTCCCCAACGTTGAACACTACATGGAGGAAGTACTGAAGGTGGCAAGGGCGCAGAATGTACTCTGAGTGGGGGACTTCAATTATCCATCACCAGGAGTGGTTTGGTAGCACCACTACTGACCGAGCTGGTTGAATCCTTAAGGACACAGCTGCTAGACTGGGCCTGCCGCAGGTGGTGAGGGAACCAACAAGAGGGAAAAACATGGTCTCCTCTACATTGGAGAGACCAAACGCAGACTGGGTGACCGCTTTGAGGAACACCTTCGGTCTGTCTGCAAGCATGACCCAGACCTCCCTGTCGCTTGCCAGTCAACACTCCACCCTGCTCTCATGCCCACATGTCCGTCCTTGGCCTGCTGCAATGTTCCAGTGAAGCTCAACGCAAACTGGAGGAACAGCACCTCATCTTCCGACTAGGCACTTTGCAGCCTTCTGGACTTATTATTGAGTTCAACAATTTCAGATCATGAACTCTCTCCTCCATCCCCACCCCCTTTCTGATCCCCCTTTTTCCAACACGTTATAATTTTTCTACACTATATTTTTTTCTTTTCCCTCCTATTTTTAAATTTATTTCGATCTATTGTTTCATCTCCCACCTTTTAGCCCATTTTGGTCCCTTCCCCCCACCCCACCCGCACTAGAGCCATCTGCCACTAGCTTGTCCTGCTTGCTTCCCTTAGTGTCCCCAATAGCACATCCTTTAGATAATATCACCACTGTCAACACCCCTTTGTCCTTTTGTCTATGACATCTTTGGCAGTCTCTTCTTGGACTCCACCTATCACTGGCCCCCTATCGAGCTCTCCTGTCCCACCCACTTCTACTAGCTTGTTTCATCTCATTTCTATATGTCTTAGTTCTGACGAAGGGTCATACGGACTCAAAACATCAACTGTATCCCTCTCCGCAGATGCTGTCAGACCTGCTGAGTTTTTCCAGGTATTTTTGTTTTTGTTCTAGAGGGAAAAACATACTTGGCCTCATCCTCACCAACCTGACTGCAGCAGATGCATCTCTAAGAATCGCTAAGAGTGACCACCAGTGCTTGTGGAGATGAAGTCCGGTCTTTACAATGAGGACACCCTCCATCGTGTTGTGTGGCACAACCGTCATGCTAAATGGGATAGATTTTGAACAAATCTAGCAACTCAAAACTGGGCAACCACGAGACACTGTGGGCTATCAGCAGCAGCAGCATTGTACTCAACCACAATCTGTAACCTCATGGCCCAGCATATCCGCCACTCTACCATTACCACCAAGCCAGGGTATTAACCCTGGTTCAATGAAGAGTGCAGGAGGGCATGCCAGGCATACCTAACAACAAGGTGTCAACCTGGCGAAGCAACAACACAGGACTACTTGCGTGCCAAACAGCAAGTGATAGACAGAACTAAGCATTCCATAACCAATGGATCAGATCTAAGCTATACAGTCCTGCCAAATCCAGCCCACGAAAATGGACAGTTGAACAATGCACTGGAGGAGTCGTCTCCACAAATATCTCCATCCTCAATGAAGGGGGAGCCAAGCACATCAGTGCAAAAGACAAGGCTGAAGCACTTGCTACAATCTTCGGCCAGAAATGCCGAGTGGATGATCCACCTTGGCCTCCTCCAAAGGTCCCCAGACTCTCAGATGCCAGTCTTCAGCCAAGTCAATTCACTCCACACGACATCAAGAAATGGCTGAAGGCACTGGATAGTGCAAAGGTTATGGGCCCTGACAATATCCTAGCAATAGTACTAAAGACTTGTGCTCCAGAATTTGTTGCATTCTAGCCAAGTTGTTCTAGCACAGCTACAACACTGGCATCTACCTAGCAATGTGGAAAATTGCCCAGGTATGTCCGTACACAAAAATCGGGACAAGTACAACCTGGCCAATTACCACCCCATCATCTGCTCTCGATCATCAGTAAAGTGATGGAAGGGATCATCAACAGTGCTATCAAGCCACTTGCTTAGCAATAACCTGCTCAGACACTCAGTTTGGATTCTGCCAGGGCCACTCAGCTCCTGACCTCATTACAGCCTGGGTTCAAACATGGACAAAAGAGCTGAACTCCTGAGGTGAGAGTGACTGCCCTTGACATCAGGGCAGCATTTGACCGAGTGTGGCATCAAGGAGCCGAGCAAAACTGGAGTCAATGGGAATCGGGGGGAAACTCTCCACAGGTTGGGGTCATACCTAGCACAACGGAAGATGGTTCTGGTTGCTGGAGGTCAATAATCACTGCTCCAGGACATCAATGCAGGAGTTCCTTAGGCCCAACCATCTTCTGCTTCATCAATGACCTTGCCTCCATCATAAGGTCAGAAGTGGGGATGTTTGCTGATGATTGCACAATGTTAAACTCTATTCACGACTCCTCAGAAGCTGAAGCAAATGCAGCAAGACCTGGACAACATCCAGGTTTGGGCTGACAAGTGGCAAGTAACATTCGCGCCACACAAGTGTCAGGCAATGATCATATCAAACAAGAGAAAATCTGACCACCACCCCTTGACATTCCATGGCATTACCATCGCTGAATCTCCCACAATCAACATCCTGCGGCTTACCATTGACCAGAAACTGAACTGGGTTAGCCATATAAATACTGTGGCTACAACAGCAGGTCAGAGGCTAGGAATCCTGCGGTAAGTAACTCACCTCCTGACTCTCCAAAGCCTGTCCACAATCTACAAGACACAAGTCAGGAGTGTGATGGAATACTCTCCACTTGCCTGGATGAGTGCAGCTCCCACAACACTCAAGACGCTTGACACCATCCAGGATGAAGTAGCCTGCTTTACTAGCACCTCATCCACAAACATTCACTCCCTCCACCACCGACACACAATAGCAATACCATCTACAAGATGCACTGCAGGAACTCACCAAGGATCCTTAAACAGCACCTTCCAAACCCACAACCGCTACCATCTAGAAGAACAAGAGCAGCAGACACATGGGAACACCACCACCTGGAAGTTCCAATCCAAACCACTCACCACATGGACTGCAGCAGTTCAAGAAGGCAGCTCACCACCACCTTCTCAAGGGCAATTAGGGGTGGGCAATAATTACTGGCACAGCCAGCAAAGCCCACATCCTTTGAATGCATAAAGAAAGTAGTGAAGATGTCTTCTTCATCAGGCCTGCAACGTGTGTTTTTCAGAACAAGCTAATCATGTGAATTATGAACTATTCTTTTTGCTTAAAACCTGTAAACGTGCACTATTCTCTTCAACTGTGCTTTTCTCAAGTGTCTTCGCATGTGTGAGAGGCTGTGTGAATGAGTGGCATAGCGTTAGATTTCAGAGTGAGTGCATAAATAAACAACACCCTTTCTTTATTTAAACCCACGATCAGCTTGCTGCTGGTTATTCAAATTGTCCAAACACTCGGGTTAAAAAGACGCATACATATCTTCCTATCAAAAGCTTACTGAGTATAGACAGTTGTTAAGGAAATAGAGATTTCGGCAGTTCTCTCTCATCCTGTCCGTGACATAGCATATTATTCAAACTAATATTCCCTTCAAGCTGCTTCATGTGCTAATTATTTTACCACTAACAATTTGATCTTTGCGGCACCACTCAACCTTAATGCCTTTTACATCAGCTCATGTACTCTCATTATGCAGGACTGGAAGCAAGTAAATGGAATTACTTATTAAGCAAATGGCAACTAATCCAACCAAAGCAACTATAAGCCTATTATCCCAATACAATACAGGTACAATAATGCAATCTATTGTGGGATCTTGCTATGCATGAACTGGTTGCCCATTTAAGGGTTAGAAGGCATGCCTACATTGCAAGGACATGAACTAGCCTACACTGATTTAAAAGGGAAGACCTTTGCTGACAGACAACTGCCTCTTTTGAGGAGGTTGCAAACTAAATAGTGAATCTTCGCATACTATAAATTTATTCAGGTTTTCAGAATGAAAAGCTTCTGATTAAGGTAAAGCCACACAACTCCAGGTTGGAAGATGGGGCTAAATGAGCAACTGGTTAAAAAATAAAAATCAATAATGTTAATTTTGCAAACGTTGTGACAATTGAGTGCATGCTCTAGTTGTGATTAAGAGCAGCTGATACTAATTTGGGAACAGTTACTGAATGTATATAAGAACCAGTTTCCATCTGTGTAGGGGAGAAACTGTGTGGAACGGTAAAGTAGGCTGCACTTACGTTATACTCTGTTTTGTGAATAAAACAATGTTGAAGACAGCCTGGCTCTGGCTTCTTCCTTTACCAAATGCCTTCTGAGAGGGGTAAGAAAGAATGCACATCAGGATGTACTGTCAGACTGAGGGAGGAATTGTGCCGGCTGTGGCATTAAAACAACAAATTCTTGGACCCATGTTGATTCTAATCCACGCAAGTCGTCAAGATGCTGAAAGCAAGTATAGTGCAAAATTTTCTGACAGAAAACTGGGAAGCAGCAGAGACAGAGGATGCAGCTAAAAATTATATAAGGGTTTAGATCTACTGTGTAACTGAACTGACAACTGCCAAATGAACTAACAGTGTATAGATCAAAAAACCTGTCCGAGATGTACATGAATGGAATTGAGTCAAATTGGCACCGGAAGACTTTAAAGAGACCTAGGAGTAGGCATATCACTTTCAACATCTGCCCAATGTGGTGAAGCAATTAAAAGCTAACATATATAGGCAAGCAAGAGAGGAAATTTCCAGTAGAGTTTTTCAATGCAAGATCAGATCATACTTAGCATAGTGTTCAGTTCTGATCACCATGCCGCTAAAAGATACAGGTACATTGCAAAGGAATATCACTCTCCCAGATGGAAAGGTTTGAGAAGCTTAACCCTGACAGCCAAGTTAGCAGACAATTAAAGTGTATCAAGATAGATAAAACAAACTCAGATTATTTATCCAAAGTACTCGACTTTTGTTTTATGTTCCTTAATGTCAAATTTCACATTCTTTAAAATCTTCGCAGGTTAATGTGCTGACAACTTTGGCAGCATCATTATTACACAACCTCACTTTCTTCTCTTTTCTCAGCACTCAGACATTAAATAGCAAGAGTTTTGATAGCTATTGAAACCATGTTATTGTGTAAAATGCAAGCTATGCCATGAGCAGAAAGGAGAAAGAGAGAAGAGATCTGACTGGCTTCTGTGTCAATCAAACTTTTCCATAGGCTGACGTTGTTGTGTTATTGAAGGTTGAAATGTCATTCTTGCCCATAGTAGTTGCGACAGAAGGAAAGGGAGAAAATATCCAGTCATTAGCGTACTTAGTGCAGTCAAATTACTATAATATTTTATTTTTACAATTAATGCCACAGTGTTCAAAAGGTCTAATGGAATGCTGATCTTCGTACCTAGCGTACTAGAATACAAAGGGATAGAAATCATGCCTCAGCTAAACAAAGCCCTGGTTAGACTAAAAACATTTTGAGGCATCACACCTTAGGAAGAATATATTGGCCTTGGAGCCAGGAACATAAAAACAGATTGTAAGGCTTTTATAAGTATATAAAAAGGAAGAGAGTAGCTAAAGTAAATATTGGTACCTTAGAGATAGAAGTTATCGTGGGGAATGAGGAATTGGCAGATATGCTGAACAAATATTTTCTGTCCGTTTTCACAGATGACACAAATTACATATCAGAAATAGAGGATGACAAATGGGCTAATAAATGCGAGGAACTGAAGGTAATTAAAATCAGAGAAAAGATATTGGATAAATTTAAGAGACTAAAGCTGACAAATCCCCAGGACCTGATAGCCTACATCCTCAGGTTCTATAAAGAGCTGCTGCAGAGATAGTGGATGCAATAGTTATGTTTTTCCAAAATTTCTCAGATTCTAGAACAATCTCAATAAATTGGAAGTTAGCAAACTATTCAAGAGAGGACGGAGAGGGGAAACAGGGGACTACAGGCCAGTTAGTCCTACATCAGTCATCAGGAACATGCTGGAACCTATTATTAAGGAAGACATTGAGAGGTTGAGGATTCTAAATCAAGGGGGCAAAGTCTCAGGATAAGGGACCAATCATTTAGGGCTCAGATAAGGAGAAATGTCTTCACTCAAAGGATTGTGAATCTTTGGAATTCTCTACCCCAGAGGGTTGTACATGCTTCATTGTTGAATATTTTTAAAACTGGGACAGATTTTTGGTCCCTCAGGTAATTAAGGTATGTGGGAAGCGGGTGGGAAAGAGAATTTTAGGCCAATGGTTGCATGAAATGGCAGGCTCGAGGGTCCCTATGGTCTATTCCTGCTCCTATTGTTTATATTCTTATGTATGTGAACAGGCACAACAGGCTCATTGTTCCCTAAGGAAGAAAACAAACTGGATTTTAAAAATGGAAATTTACTGAAGTTTTGGACTACATCTGTTGCAACGTTCCCTGTCAAGTCCAATTCAACTTTTTCCAGGCTACTAGTGCAGATATTTGAACTGACAGTTTCCTTTCAGAAAATAAAGGTTTAATATATCTCAATCCTTCACAAGTTCTCAGCATATATCATTTTAAGAAGTTAAATGGAGATACAATAACACCAACTTACCAAAGTGATAGCCAGGTGCATGACTCTCTCATGCTGATCAATATAATAGACACTGTCTTGATACCACCTGTCACAATGCAGATAGTTGTACATGCCAAAAACACACATATGGTCCAGGGTGTACTGATCCTCTCGAAGTTTCACTTCAGCTACAGCTAAAAAAAATAAATCAAAGGCATGATCAGATTAACCAACAACTCAAAAACAAATGTTTTGCCACACTCAAGAGACTTCATTGCTAGCTGGCTGCTAAACTGAATTCTTTTAATATCTGAATCAGAATCATTCACCTTAACAAAATGCAATGGCAGAAAAAAAAATCAATATCTTTGAGACAGAAAAATCAGTACAATTAGTCTATGCTTACACCCTGAGGTCATGAAAGGTGATATATAAATGCAAGTATTTATTTCTACGCTTACAGGCAGTTTATTGCATGCATTAGCATTCACTATGCTTAAGCAGCAGGGTTTGCTAAAGGCAAACATGTAGAAGTTGGCTTCTAAAGACAAAGCTTATGGCCAGCACACACTGTTGAAAATAAGACAATTTGAATATATTTAAAATTTTGGCTTGATACTTTCTCTTTTGCTCTGTGTTCCAAGTGTGCAGATTTTATATACTATCTGAAATTATACTTCATGGCAAAGACATTTCTGTTTAGTTATTTAAATATAAAGTTAGTGACTTCCAAGGATCTTAGTTTAATATTAAATTGATTTCTGCAACTATCACATTTCAGGATTTCACCCATAGTTTTTTTTTAAACAGTAAGACAGGAGCACAGACACACATAGACATCACCTCAAATCCTCTCAACCTTCACTTAAAAGATGTTCCATGTTTTCATTTGCGTTAAGGCAGTGGAGTGAGATGCATTAGCCTTGACCTTAAAGCCTAGGTGTCACTGTATTCCATTCCAACACCAGCTTACTTGATTGATCATTTTACAACCCACACATCTTTTCTTTGGTGTCAATTTCCTTCCTGTCCTCTCTCCCAAAAGTGTCATTGTTTCAGTTTTATAGAGGCCATCCACTTGACCGTGAATAACAGCTAAGCCTCGATCCTGCTTTCATCCAACGTCTGGGCGCATGCTTTTTCCGCACAAAATACTGGAAGGTGATAATTAAAGAATGCAGGCAGGTTTTGATCTTTCTCTCATCCAAGGTGACTGAGGAGGAATTGCATCATCATATCTGCTCCTCTTGTTGAACAGTTACATAGGATACATGGCACAGAAACAGGCCATTCAGCTCAACCAGTCCATGTCGGTGTTTATGTTCCACTCGAGCCTCCTCCCATTTTTCTTCATAGAAATCCATCATCGTAACGCTCTATTCCCTTCTCCCTCGTATGCTTGTCTAGCTTTCTTTAAATACATCTATACTATTCACTTCAACCACTCTCTGTGGGAGCGGGTTCCATATTCTCACCACTCTTTGTATAAAGAAGTTTCTTCTGAATTCCTTATTGGATTTCTTGGCGACTATCTTATTTTGATGGCCTCTGGTTATGCTCTTCCGAAAAGAGGGAACGTTCTCTCCGTATCCACATTGCACTGTTAACAAAGCACAAAGCAGGATTTTCTGGAACACACAGTGTAGTAATGTAGAAGATTGGTTGTTGCCTTTTTAACTAAGCAATCATGAAGACTTCACTCCATTTTAATTTATGTTTTATGTTCTTTATAAGGTCCATTGATATTTTTTTTTTAAATGACCAAATGACAGCCATTATGGTAGAAAAATCATATGACTTAGCAAAGGAAAATTATAAATTCATCCATGCCCGATATTTATAAGAAAGAAAGAAGGACTTGCATTTCATAGCACCTTTCAAAACCTCAGAATGTCCCATTTACAGCCAATGAAATACTTTTGGAAGTGTAGTTACTGTTGTAATGTAGGAAACACAACAGTCAATTTGAGCACAGCAAGTTCCCACACACATCAATGTGAAAATGAGCTAACAATCTGCATTATTAGTGATGCTGATAAAGGGATAAATATCGACCAATATATCAGAGAGCAACTCCCCTGCTCATCGAATAGTGCCATGGATCTTTTACACCCATCTGAGAGGATAAAAGGGGGCCTACATTTAACGTTGCATCTGAAAGACAGCACCTCTGACAGTGCCTCTCCCTCAGTATTGCACTGGGGTTGGCAACCAACTTGGATTATGGTCTCAAGTGGAATTTGAACTCAAGATTCTGAGTCAGAGGCGAGAATGCAACCCACTGAACCACAGCTGACAAGTATTAAACAATTCCTACACAAAATGTTGCATTAGAACTCTGGCTGTACATATTACGGTATTTCAATTAATCAAGTCGAGACAGATTACACTAACCTTCTAATATCCCCTTAGCTTTAGATACAATTTTTGACTAAAAAATGTTTTGCTTTTGTTAAAGCCAATCATATACTGGTTCTTTTGTATTTCTAAGTAATCTCTCAAGCTACTTTTTCAGTAAGTTACAGTAGGATTCACATACTTTCCAAGGTGATAACATCAATACTTACTGCTCAATACTGTTAATGTTGCAATACAGCTACAACACTGGCATCCATCCAACTCTGTGGAAAATTGCCCAGGTATGTCCTGTCCACAAAAAGCAAGACAAATCCAATCTAACCAATTACTGCCCCATCAGTCTACTCTCAATCATCAGCAAAATGATGGAAGATGTCGTCGACAGGGCTATCAAGCAGCACTTATTCAGCAATAATCTGCTCACTGATGCTCAGTTTGAATTCTGCCAGGACCACTTGGTTTCAGGCCTCATTACAACTTTTGTCCAAACATGGAGAGAAGAACTGACTGTCATCAGAAGTGACGTAAGAGTGACAGCCCTTGACATCAAGGCAGCATTTAACTGACTGTGGTATCAAGGAGTCCTTACAAATTTTAAGTCAATGGGAATCGGGAGGAAATTCTCCACTGGATGGAGTCATACCCAAAGGAAGATGGTTGTGGTTGATGGAAGCCAATCTTCTTAGTCCCAGGACATCGCTGCAGGAGTTCTTCAAGGGACTGTCTTACGCCCAATCATCTTCAGCTGCTTCATCAATGACCTTCCTTCCGTCATACCGTTAAAACTATGGATGTTCGCTAATGATTTCACAATGTCCAGTATCATCCGTGGCTCCTCAGATAAGAGAAAGCTGTTGTGCCTCCATGCAGCAAAATCTGGACAACATTCAGGGCTGACAAGTGACAAGTAACATTCACATCACACAGGTGCCAAGCAATGCCCAGCTCCAACAAGAGAGAGTCTAACCATCCTAGCTTGATGTCCAATGGTATAACCATGACTGAACCGCCACTATAAACATCCTGGGGGTTACCATTGACCAGTAACTCGACTGGACTAGTCATATAAATATGCCATTTACAAACAGCAGGTCACTGCCTGGAAATTCTGCGATGAGTAACTCACCTCCCAACTCCCCAAAGCCTGTCCACCATCTACAAGGCAAAGTTAGGAATGTGATGGAATACTCCCCACTTGCCTGGAATGAGCAGGACATGCTATTAATGAAATTTTATTTCTAATTGCTGTTGGAAATCTCATCCCACCTGTGGATGAGGCTTTCTAAAAAATGCAATGGGCAGCAAAAAAATTTCATTTAAGGGTGCGATTGCACTGGAGGGGTTGCAGAGACTCACCAGGATGTTGCCTGGGATGAAACATTTAAGTTATGAAGGGAGGTTGGATAGACTTGGGTTGTTTTCATTGGAGCAGAGAAGACTGAGGGGTGACCTGATCGAGGTGTACAAGATTGAGGGGTTTGGACAGGGTGGATAGGGAGCAGCTGTTCCCCTTAGTTGAAGGGTCAGTCACAAGGAGACACAAATTCAATGTGAGGGGCAGGAGGTTTAAAGGGGATGTGAGGAAAATCTTTTTTACCCAGCGGGCAGTGACGGGCTGGAATGCACTGCCTGGGAGGGTGGTGGAGGCAGGTTGCCTCACATCCTTTAAAAAGTACCTAGATGAGCACTTGGCACATCATAACATTCAAGGCTACGGACCAAGTGCTGGTAAATGGGATTAGGTAGGTAGATCAGGTGTTTCTCACGTGTCAGTGCAGACTTGATGGGCCGAAGGGCCTCTTCTGCACTGTGAGATCCTGTGAGTGCAGCTCCAACAACACTAAAGAAGCTTCACACCATCCAGGACAAAGCAGCCTGCTTGATTGGCCCACCACCTTAAATGTTCATCCTCCATTACCAACACACTTTAGCAGCAGTGTGTGTACTATCAACAAGATGCACTGCAGCAACCCAACAAGACTCCTTAGACAGTACCTTCCAAACCCAAGACCTCTACCACCTAGAAGGACAAAGGCAGCAGGCGCATAGGTATACCACCAGCTACAAGTTTCCCTACAAGCCATCCTCCTGACTTGGAAATAAATATATTGCCCTTCCTTCATTGTCGCTGGGTCAAAATCCTGGAACTCCCTCCCAAACAGCACTGTGGGTGTACCTACACCGCATGGACTGCAGCAGTTCAAGGAGGCAGCTCACCACCTTCTCAAAGGTAATTAGAGATGGGCAATAAATGCTGGCCTTACCAATGATGCTTAGATCCCAAAAATTAAAACATCACTAATAAAACAGGTCTTTTGTTCATTATCACCTTGCCGTTTGTGGGAGCTTACAGTGAGCAAATTGGCTGCCATGGTTTCAATATTATCTTCTGCAGAGACAAAAAGCATAAGCACCACTTGAAGAGGACAGCCTTGAAAATTCCAATGGTATTAGGAAAATTCAAGGTCTGCACTCTCTCCCTTCCCCCATCAAAATAAAGTAGAGAACTTTTCATTCACTTGGGATCAACGATTAAATAAAACTCCTCAGGCTCTGTTTCAAATTGATCTTTTACAGCATTTATCATGCTGATAACAACAAGTACTACAGTAATCAGCACTAATCAGCAGAAAGCTACAACTTAAAAGCTGTATTAATGAAATGCCTAAAGCTTCAGGGTACAAAGCACCTTCTGCAAAGATATCCAGGCATTTACAACTAATTTTCACTCAGTAACCTTTACAAAATTAAAACTAAAATGATATAAAGGTGGTGAAGCAATTTCAGTAAAGATGCCAAACCCTTTTCGTGACTTATCAAAGGTGTGCGTTGATTATAGAAACTGTGTTCCTCTCCACGATGCTGTCAGACCTGCTGAGCTTTTCCAGGTATTTTTGTTTTTGTTTTGGATTTCCAGCATCTTCAGTTTTTTACTTTTATAGAAAGACTTGCATTTATATAATGCCTTTCATGAGTTCAAAATATCCCAAAACACTCTACAGTCAACTAAGTTCTTTAGAAGTGTAAATATCATTGTACATAATGTAAGAAACACAACAGCCTATTTGTGCCTGGCAAGTTCCCACAAACAACAACTTGATCATTTATTTTTGTGATGTTGATTGAGGAATAGACGTTGGTCAAGGCATGGGGGAGAACTCCACTGCTTTTCTTCAAAATAGCATTTTGGGATCTTTTACATCCACCTGAGAGAGCAGGTGAGGCCTCAGTTTAATGTCATCAAAACGATGGCCCACTGCATAAAGTTAGTAATGGGCAGTGGCTTTGAAAATCAAAGCCAGGAGAACCACTCCTGCTACTCCTAGCCCACGAGAATTTTAGCCAGGAGTAATTTTCTAAACTTACTTTGGCTTCTTCCAACTACTTTCATCTTCCGTTGTGGCTTGGTTGTCGGGATTCACACTGGTCATGCCTCCCACATCTCACTGTGAAAATGACAATCTGGCACCCACTGCAGCGTTGGGCCTGATATTTCAATCTCAATGGGACCCTGGTTTGCCGGCAACAAGAACTTCAGCCAACTTCAAAGCCGGAGCAAATACGATGGCGTAATGCAGGAACAGGCCAGTCAATGGGCTCGGCCTGATCTTAACCGCCACCATCCCACCAAACACGCCATTCCCACAGGGTGAAAGGGGGATGAAAACCAAGCCCATGGTGTTATGGGGTTGGAGACTGTTGTGGAAAGGGTAGGAAGTGAGCTAGGGGCTAGACACCCTGCTTCATTTGGAAGAGAAGGGATGATTGATGTCAGGATTTAGTGACTGACATCAAGAACAGAAATACCTACAAGTCACTGCATGAACTGGATTGGAGACCCAATAACATAACATTCATAATCTAAATCACAATTATACAGGATAAGCCATCACTCGCATTTTGTCCAGTAAAATCATATTACAAAACTTGAAGCTGACATTTAAAATGAATTCTTCATTGATATAGGACATCAACAAACAAACAAAAAGTGCATTGATTTCCTGTAATCAAACATGCCAGCCCAGCCCTCCATTTATGCACTTTTGCTGAAGACAATCATCTTTATCAAATAGATTTAGAACACTTCAAAGAGAGAAATCACTTTTTTTAAATGTAGGTTCCAACTTTAATTTATTGGACACTGCTGTTGCAGAGTTTCTGTCATTCAGCTTTAGCAATTCTGTTTTGAGCTGTTTTATTAGGGAGTATATTCTATTAAATGCTCTGTTTGCCTCAAGGTGACTTGTAGTTGGGAGCTATTTAGTGACTTGGAGAGTCTTTAAAAGAAAGATTGGACAGTGCCAGCTCTGTGCAGTTTGTGTCTGTCATATTTGTCCTTCTGGCTGAACAAAGCCTACAGTAATTTCAGTGACACTGATTGAATTACTAGAGGCACAGTAGTTCTGCTGGATACAACATGAAGCTCACCATTTCTTACAGCTTGGAGAGAACCTAACTCGCCAAAATTCACAGACAAGACAAGCCGTTACATCAAATGTGGATGCCAAGTATCTATGACCTTGTACATACGTAGCAGAGATTGCGCTGCATACTGCTGACATTATGTGCAAATTTGCCATTTTTGTAACTGATTGGCTCAAATTTAATATTCATAGAAAAATGAATATAAAATGTTCTAATTTGTGAATGTGATAAGTGTGGCTCAGGAAATCACTCTAAATGTCTCTTAACACATCTTCTTTCAGAGACTTGTCTAGCTTTGATAAGGCAGAGGGCTTGGAGTGGGTTTGGGAAAGATGGAGGGAGTAAAGTTAATCGGAGCACTTTGGGATCAGCACATAAAGGAAAGAAGGAACAGGTCTGCTGTTCTCAGGTGGGGCCCGTGAGGGAGAGAAAAAGTGAATCCTAGTCCTAAAGTGAAGCTGCACTGGAGAAAGTGGTGTGGAGCCAAACCACCCAGACAGAACATGTCTTTGAAGGAGAAGGTGGACCTCAGCTGGAGATCTGACTGCCCTGCGAGGAAGGGAGCTAAATGCATACAGCACAGCTGGAACTGAAGCAATCAAGGCAGGTATGGAAATAACAGGGAGCAAAACTGCAGCCCCCAGCTTGAGGAGAGAGCTTGTTTTGGGGCAATGAAGGAGCAGGAAAATATGGGCCAAACCACAGAGGGATGTACATAGGCCTTTGATCTTCTGCTCATCTGGAGGCCTCACCTTGGCCTGAGCATAGATTATGAAGCATAGGTCTTCCTGCTCCTGTCTGCTCACTGAGAAGATCATAGCCAGGCTAGAGGCTGTTAGTAAAGCTCAGTGCAATCATTAACAGCCAGTCATAGAATGTAAAAGGATAGTCTTTGGGAGTCATTAGAAGATGGCTCGGTTACATTAATAGTTAAGTTTGTGATTTTTGTTTTAAATTATTGAACTTGTGTCTATCATGTTTCTAAGGAGTATAGTGGTGAGTGAAGATCTGGCATGGTGGCTGACAATTGGAAATTTTGTGTGCATTAATCGGTATGGAGAGAATGTCTCCGCTGAGGGAAGCTTTTTAGGGGGTGAGTGGAGAAGAAGAAAGATTTTGAGTGAGAAAAAAAATAAATATTTATTAAAAGCAGATGAAAAAGGCAATGCAAACTTAATCAATGAGGAAACAAAAAATGACAACTGCGATATTGCAGCTTTAAAACATACAAGGTTTGCAATAATCAAAAAATCCCCAGAATCAAGTTGAAAAAAGCACTTTGAAACAAATTAAAATTCATTGTAGCTACCCTACATTTCAATATAATTCAGTAGAACCTGCCCTAGTAACAGGTTTGGCTATTTCTTCCACAGGAAAGGGAGAAAAAGCTATTACAATCTTTACTGTGCCTCTGTGCATAATGAAAATGTCTATCAGACAGCCCTTTCACATTATGGCTCCCGAGAGAGCAAGAGAAACAGATGATTTTCCTGCGCCACTTCCCCATATTTTAGATTTGAGATCTGCTGCTGCCTTCCTCTGGGCCCTCTAGAGGTCGATTGAGTGCAGAAAGCAGTTCTACATAGAATCCTCAAATTGTTTAATAGTTACTTCCAATCAGCTAGATTTTGATACTAGTTCAGTACACTTACTAGCCAGGGTTCTGACAGTACATAGCAGAGCTTGAAAGAATCAGTTTCTTCTGCAGCCACAGAATAGGATCATTTCCACTTCAGGAGTGCAGTCAGGTGAGCAAGACTTGACTCAACAGCACTCTGGCAGAGCAAACATATCTAGAGGTATAGAAAGATCACTTTCTTTTTTACTCCTTTTCTAGCACATAGCTTCATGACACCAGCAGCCCCCAAGTGGATTTTCTTCATGAGAACTAGCAAGCTGTTCGGCTGTGGAAGCAAACCAGGCCTGATAACATCTTTTTTGACAGCCACATATATGCAAGTTTCACAAGTTCACCGAATAGCAATCAAGCAAAGGAAACCCTGGTTGATTTTCCCCTGCCCTGTTCAAGGACAGCAGGAGGATTTTCTATACATTGGACACAAGGGTTTCAACTCTCCTCATTTCCCTTCACTTCCTTTCAGCAATAGCTAGAACTTTGCTTCTCTCCAATACTTCAACTGACAGAGGACAGAGATATAAAATAATTGGCAAAAGAACCAAAATGGAGATGAGAATTTTTTTACACAGTGAATTGTTATGGAATGGGCTGTCTGAAAGCTTGGTGGAAGCAAATCAATAATATCTTTCAAGAGAAAACTGGATAAATACTTGAAGTGGAAAAATTACCAAGGATGTGGAGAAATAAACAGGCGTAGTGGTACTACTTGGTAGCTCTTTCAAAGAGCTGGCACAGGCACAATGGGCCGAATGACCTCCTTCTGCGCTCTATAATTAGGCTTGACCACAACCTCAAACTGTTCTACTGAAGGCACAGGAATTAAGAGTGGAGGATAGGTGCCATGAAAAGTGCAGGAAGGGATTTTTAATACCAACATGGAGTAAAGTGTGTAAAGAAAGGACAGATGTAGAGGGAAAAATAGAGGTAGAAAAATCTTTACAAAGAAAAAATATCAAAACTTGAAGGACAGTGATCTTCCAGCATTTCACACTTGCACGTTTCAATCAGATGTGAGATATAGCTGGCTGTCCCAACAGAGTGTAAATCACCATGAGTTTTTTAATCTGCTGTCCTGTCACCCATCTCTAAGGATGCACAACTGTTAACAGCTGATGACCCAAACTCCACCTGGCACATTCCTGTCTGATTAATTTCACAATTCTGCCAGTATAAAACTCCTCATAGGCTTGCCAGCAACTGATGGTTATTTTGTGGAAATGAGGGAAATGATGCCATTTTATTGGTTCAAACAAAACAGACAAGCGTAAACAGGACCAGAGTACGTGCTGAATAGCAAGGATTAAGCACTAAGTACTGCAGCCCATTAACAATTCCCGCACCCCATACCGATGGGATTGATTAGGCAATTTGCTGACAAATGCAACAGGATAAAGCAACTAATCAAAGCTAAGTGGAGCGCCTGCAAATCAGCATCCTGCTAAAACAGTGCATCAGTCTGCAAAAATCAGTCCCCAATGGGCTGTCAAACCAAAACAGGCATCCCACTTACTCATTTCCATTCAGTGGCTGGTATTATATTAATAATCAAGATGAGGAAGGAAAACCTTGTGTAATCAAAGTGTCAAGTCAAAGTGCACCGCAGTATCTGGTCACAGGAGCAATCCCATTACTAATTGTGACCAGTGCACTCTCAAATACCCAGACCTTTCCAGAATCAGGGTAGAAAGACTAGGCTTAAAACAAGAAATGTATGTCCCTCTTTACGACTAAAAGTGTGCCTGGTGTGTGAACAAGTGTGTCAGTGTCAGCATATGCACAAGTGCCAGTGTGTGCACCTCTATGCATGTGTGAGCTTGTGTGCTTTTGTGAGGGTGTTTAGTTTGTGTGGTTGTTTTATAAGCGGGTAATATTTATTCCGTGGCGGGGGCTATAAATTTTAAATCAATTGTGTTTTTTGATCAGCCAGCTGCTTGACGCAGACAGAAATCCATCACCATGATGAAGTCTTTCTGAAAAAAGCTACTGAAGAATCCACTCTAACAAAAGGATATACAATGTACATTCTCTCTTGTACAGACTTAAACACAGGGGTTAGCATCATCCAACAGTAATATAAGAGCTATCGGTAGAGTTTAACTAACAATGGGGCCAGTATTGAAATTAGGAGAGAGCATTACGCTTTAAATATTCATAGCACTGGAGGAATTTTTCATTCTACGCAAACCTAAAACATTCTTTTAAAATTTTAAATTCAGCGTCTGAAGCATGGGCTGCATTCATAAGGAAAAAAAAAGTTCCCATTTAATTATCACTGTGCTAAAAGATCTTCCAAGGAACTTTTTTATTTTGTATTTTTATTTTTATTATTTTTATTTTTGTCTTGGATTTCCAGCATCCGCAGTTTTTTGCTTTTATCTTCCAAGGAACTGTTGCTCTGATTTTGAAATTGAAACACTCCCTCCCATCGGCAGCTCAGGCAACAATAACCTGTATTTACGTAATACCTCTAATGTAGTAAGGTGCCCCAAGATGCTTTAACAGCAGCGATTATCGAACAAAATTTGACACTAAGCCAGGGAGGTATTAGGGCAGGGACCAAAAACATGCTCAAAGGGGTAGGTTTTAAGGTTGACTCAAAGAAGAAAACTAAAGGTGAAGAGGTTTAAACAGGGATTGCCAGAGCTTAGGACCTAGGCAGCTGAAAGCATGGCCAAAGATGCAGTGACTAAAATTAGGGATGCTCAAGAAGTCAACATTAGAATGCAGATATCTTGTAGGGTTGTGGGGCCGAAGGAGATTGGAGCTAGGGAGGGGCAAGACCACTGAGGGATTTGAAAACAAGGATGACGATTCTAAAATCAAGGCATTGCTCAACCAGCAGCCAATACAGGTCATGCTGATCAGTAAACAGAACTTGACGTGAGTTAGGACACAAGCAGCAGAGTTTTGGATGAGCTCAAGTTTACAGAAGGGTAGAATGAGGGAGGTCAGCCAGGAGTGCAATGTAATAGTCAAGTCTAGAGTTAAAAAAAGCACAGATGAGGGTTTCAGTAACAAATGAGCTGAGGTAGAGAGGGAATCAGGTGATATTATTGGAAATAGGCAGTCTTAGTGATGATGCAAATGTGTGGTTGGAAGCTCATCTTGGGGTCAAATATGAGACCAATGTTCCAAGCAGTCTTTTCAGCATCAGTTACCAGAGAGCGGAATGGAGTCAGTGGCTAGGGAACAGAGTTTGTGGCAGAAAACAAAGACAATGTGGCTTTGGTCTTCTGAATAGTTAGTTGGAGGAAATTTCTGCTCATCCAGTACTGGACTTCAGACAAGCAAGCTGACAATTTAAAAACAGTTGAGAGAGGTGGGGATGAGGTAGAGCTGGGTGTAAATCACTTGGAAACTGATGCTGTGTTTTCAGATGATGTTACCAAGGGACAGCACATAGATGCAAAATAGGAAAGAGATAAGGATCCTTGGGAGACACCAGAGGTAACAGTGCAGGAGCAGGGAGATAAGACATTGCAGGTGACTTTCTGGCTATGACTTAACAGATAAGATTAGAACCAGGTGAGTACAGTGCCAACCAGCTAATGACAATGGAGAGGTGTTGGAGGCTGGGCTGGTATACATAGATCATTAAAATGAGGGAGTATTGAGCAAGCAGCATACATTTACTAGAATGATACCTAAGGCTCCAAGAGTTAAATTACAAGGAGAGATTACAAAAACTAGGTTTGTATTCCCTGGAATTTAAATTAAGGCGTGATTTGATCAAAGTTTTCATGATATGACGAAGAGGAACTGAAAGGGTAATTATAAAGAAACTATCTCCATTGGTTGGCGAGTATAGAACAATGAAGCATCGTCTAAAAATTAGTGTACTCCTCCACACACATAGGGTGGTAAAGTCTGGAACATTCTTCTGCGAACAGCAATTGATGCAAGATCAATTGTTCTTTTTAAATCTGTGATTGATAGATTTTTGTTAACGCAAGGTATAAGGAATACAGAATGCAGGTATATGCAGTTAGGTCACATACCAGCCATGACTTCATTGAACATCGGAACAGACTCAGGGGGTTAAATGACTGACTCTTGTTCTTGTGTTCTTATGGTGTGGTCAACTATGTCATGTGATACATACAGGTCAAAAAGGATGAGAACGGACAGTTTACCTTTGTTACAACCACACATGATGTAATCTGTGACCTGGATAAGAGCTGTTTCAGAACAGTAACACGGCCAGAAACCCGATTGAAGGGATTCAAACATGGAGTTCCAAGAAAGATTGGCAAGGATTTGGGAGGTGACAACACATTGAAGGACTTTGGAGAGGAAAGAGAGGTTGGAGAAGGGCAGTCATTTACAAGGACAGAGGGGTCAAGGGTTGGTTCTTTCTGAGGAGAGAGGTGATGATGGCAGATTTGAAGTGGGTCAGAATCTGAGGAGAGAATTGCTGACAATGTCAACTAACATGGGTTCCAGGAAGGGAAGATGGGAGGTCAGTAATTTAGAAGGAATAGGGTTGACGGAGCAGGAAATAGGTCTCATGGACAAGATAAGTTCGAAAGGGCATGAGGGGCAATAAGAGAGAAACTTGAGAAAGCTGCAAGTTCAGTGTTAGGGCAGTGGGGAGCCTTAGAGGGATTTTGGCAAGGTGAGCCAATGGATGGGAGGGACGTGGTAGAGGCAGCTAAGTGGATGGTCTCAATTTTAGTGCCAAAGCAGACCACAAGCTCCTCACACTTATTATTGGAGGAGAGGGTGGAGGAGACAGGGGAGAGAGATTTAAGAATCCAGTTTGCAGTACAGAAAAGAAGCCGGGGGGACTATCTTTGCATTCCAAGATGGTCCTGGAATGCTGAGCAGTTTTAGCTGATGGGCACAAGACCTGATAGTGCTCTCTGGCCAGTCACATCTGGCACTGAATGGCTAAAGTAGCTGTCCACATGAACCACTCAAATCTCCATACCTTGAACTTAAGGGAATGGAGATAAGGGCCATACTGAAGTGATGGCAGGAACAGCCAGGGTAAGAGTGATTAATAACTTTAATGGGGGGCTAGGGCATCAAAGGTGGAAGTGAGCAGTGGCTGACCAGATTGGTAGCTGCAGAAATGTTGTGGTGAATGGGGGACCAAAGGTCAAACAGTTGGGAGTTTGAAAGTACATTTACAAGTGAACTGAGAGAATTTTTCTTCACAGAAGTAGAAACAGAAGCGAGTAGGAGGGTGTTGGGGATGAAGGGCAATACAAGGAAGAAATCAGAGGTGGCCTTCTCTGTGACTGATACAATGGGAATAGTCAGGCCACATGAGATGGCGAGTCAGGAAGTGGCCATGACTATGGGTTGGGGATTTATATAGAGGGAGAGATTAAGGGTAGATAGGAGTGAACTCAGAGGAGTGAGAATGCATCCGGTGCACATAGCTCCTGCTAACTGCCTTTGGTCTGTTGAATGCAAGGGATCTTGACGGAGACTTGGTTAATTTAAAAGTAACAGGACTTCAGAGCTTTGATTGCTGATTTAGCCAATGTTTTGGCTAAAAGTTTTCTGGATTCAACATGCTTGCTCCAATGCCTGAGCCATACAGTTGACAACACTGCATTTTAAAAAATAGTTAAAAAGAAAGTTTGAAGGTGGGGGGGGTGGCGTTGGTGGAAAGCTGACAGAGTACCTTAATCGGCATAATAATTGAACTGCAGAATTTGAATTTACTGCTGCAATGTATATTGTTTTATTGTGTCTCTTCTCTCAACATCTTGAAGTACTGCATCAAATGTTTAAGAGTTATTTGATGCTGTACCAAAATGCTGAGAAACCTTTTGTGTAGCAGCATCCAAGCTTTGAGTCTTCACAGGCCACTTATGTGCATACAGTGGAAACCCACCAGTGTGCGGGCATATATATCTTACTGCTGAAGCAGATCTTTGTGCTCTGTTTAGGATTTATCCAACAACAAGGCAACAATACTAATGTTCTCTCCAAATCTCTTGGCCCACAAATCTCAAACAGGACTAGCTAACAAGCTAGACATTTAAGCGAAAACAGAAAACCACAGGCCATAGTTTGTGCACCCCAGCTCTAATGAAAATTAATTTGGGAACCATGGTTAAAATTTTGTTTGTTTGGCAAGGCAAGTTTTAGATCCAACACTTACTGGAGAGGAGGAAAAGGAGAGGGAAGGAAAATGAGGAAGAAAAATTATCAAGGACAAGATAAAATAAAAACATCAAAATAGATAAGGAATCAGTCCCCTTAAAACTACACTTATATGCCAAATTCAGCAGGAATAAGTCACAATGTGCATTTACAGTTCACGAACACCAATCTGGCATCAAAGGTCAGTCCCACCTGTCCCACATTTTTGATACAATCATAAGAATCTTACAGCATATGCAAGCCATTTCAGCCCATCCTGCCTGTGCTAGCTCTTGACAGAGCTATCCAAATAGTATCAATCCCCCATAGCCTTGCACATTTTCCCCTCCAAGTATACATCCTATTTCCTTTCCACAGTCCACATTGATTCTGCTTCCACCACCCTTTCTGGAAATGCTTCTAGAACACAACAACATGCTGCCCAAAGAATTCTCATCCTACCTCTGATTCTTCTGCCAATTATCTTAAATCTGCAACTTCTGGTGAGGAATTACAGAATTACTGTTTCTTTTTTAAAATTACATTCTAAAGATAATTATTGGTTGCAATATTGCATTATTAGCAACTCTATAGCAGGAACAATTTCAGCCAAGGCATACTGCTGTTCAAAAATACTGCATTCTTATTTCAAGACCACGCACACCACACTGTGTTCATTCATGGTACTGTTTTCTCAGGATCTGGTCATAAAGCTTCTATGCCTGACAATGGCTGGCACAATAAAGAAAAACAAAATACCTGGATTTACATAACACCCTTGTAAGACTTCCCAAAGCCCTTTACAATCAATGAAGCACTTTTGAAGGAACTGTTGGTTGAGGGATAAATATTGGCTTGAACACCAGACAGAAATTCCGTGCTTTTCTTTGAAATAGTTCCATTGGATCTCTTACATGCTCCTGAGGTGGTACCTTTGACAGTGTAGCACTCCGAGTGTTGCACTGGGAATGCCAGTGTAGACTACATGCTGTAGGACTCAAATCCAGGACCCTATGAATCAGAAATGCCAGGTATTTTTCTCACCTCGCTATTGACAGGTGGAATAAGGTTGGTGCAACAGAACATTTCCATTCCTTCCCATGGATTTCTTTGCTCATCTGTCTCTCTCTCTCTTCCAGTTTATCTATTTGTCTCTCTCCTTCTTTCAGACTGTTAGTCTTGGCCCAGTATTTGCACTCTCCCTGCTGTGGTAAGGTTGTGGGATCTATATTGCAGCAGAAGTATAGAGCGAGCATTTTGTAATGCCAAGGAGGGAGAAAAAAAATCAGTTGTGCCAAATCCAAAACGGTTATTCAGAATAGAATATTTACATGTCATTCAGTCAACAACACATGCGTGGATGTACAAATTAGCTTTGAACACTGAAGTAAAACTGAATATATTTGAGTTGTGTTACTGACATTTGCTGAAATTGTGTCAAACAGGAATGATTGATGAAAAGTTCCTTGAACCAGCACAAGAAAGGAAAGCAGCTGATTTAAGTGAGGAAATTACATTCTGTGGCCACATTCGTTAGGAGGTGACAACAGCTGTTTGGATTGTTACCATTTGAAATACTGTGAAACTGCAAATGTATTAATATGATATATCTCAAAGCACCTAGCATTTAAAACAGGCAAAGATATTTACCAATACATACTGTATCGTCTCTTTAAACTTGTCACTTTTTCCGAGGCTCACTGACACTTTAACATTTAATCAGCAGCTGATGTGAAGTGCCTGAGCCTGAAGGAAGTTGCCAACTAGTCTTAGCCAGCATGCAGTCTATTCACCTCAGCAGCTCAGTATGAGGACTACAGCACTGAATAGCCAAGTGGTTATGGTACTGGGTTTGTAACCCCAAGACCAAGAGTTCAAATCTCACAATGGCAAACTATGAAACAATGTAACTCCATCTGAAAACAGATGGAAACGTGTTTGTACTCGAAAGAGTTACAGCACAAACAGGCCATTCAGACCAACTGGTATATAGTTTATGCTCTTCACGAACCTCCTCCCATCCCTTTTACCTAGCCCTATCAGCAGATCCTGCTAAAACCTACTAGGCCTGCTGAGATTTTCCAGCATTTTCTGTTTTTGTGGCAGATCCTGCTATTCCTTTCTCTTTCATATGCTTAACTAGCTTCCCCTTAAATGCATCAATGCTGTTGTCTCAACACCCCTGGTGGAAGCGGGATCCACCATCCTTACAAAAACAGAAAATGCTGGAAAAACTCAGCAGGTCTGACAGCATCTGTGGAGAGAGAAAAAAAACAAAGTTAATGTTTCGAGTCTGTATGACCCTTCTTCAGAATTCAAGAGAAGTGGAAATGTGATGTAATTTATACTGTTTAATGGGGGTGGGGCAGGTGGAGCTGGATAGAAGGCCAGCCATAGGTGGGGACAAAGGAGAGATTGACAAAGGTGTCATGAACAAGCAGCCAAAGGGATTGTTAATGGTAGTGGTTAATGCTAAAAATGGATGTAAATAGTGGCGTAAAGGTTAGAAAGCAAAATGTGATTATAGCAGAACAAGGGTAGCATTGTGAGAAAGAATATGATGGAACAAGTGACAGATGGCCCTACAGGGGATGGGTTGGGGGGAAAATAAAAGAATAGAAAATGGAAAAAGGGGATAAAACTATGGATAAACGAATAAAAATAAAACAAGTGGGTAAAAAAATGAATGTGGAAGAAAGGGCATGAGTAAAAGAGAGGAGGAGAGAGTTCATGACCTGAAGTTGTTGAACTCAGTGTTGAGTCCAGAAGGCTGTAACATGTCTAACTGGAAGATGAGGTGCTGTTCCTCCAGTTTGCGTTGAGCTTCACTGGCACATTGCAGCAGGCCAAGGACGGACATGTGGGCAAGAGAGCAAGATGCTATGTTAAAATGGCTTTGCTTGCACTTCCTTCAATTTAGTCTACTGCATCCACTGCTCCCAATGTGGTCTCCCTTACAACGGAGAGACCAAACGCAGACTGGGTGATCGCTTTGCGGAACAACTTCATTCTGTCGGCAAGCATTACGCATACCTCCCTGTCGCTTGCCATTTCAACACTCCACCCTGCTCTTATGCCCACATGTCCAACCTTGGCTTGCTGCAATGTTCCAGTGAAGCTCAACGCAAACTGGAGGAACAGCACCTCATCTTCCGACTAGGCACTTTACAGCCTTCCAGACTGAATATTGAGTTCAACAACTTCAGGCCATGAGCTCTCCCCTCCATCCCCAACCCCTTTTACTCATCCCCTTTCTTCTACATTCATTTTTTACCCACCTGCTTTATTTTTATTCATTTATCTGTAGTTTTATTCCCTTTTTTCCCCATTTTCTATCCTTTCTTTCCCCACCATCACCCCCTTCCCCCACCCCATCCCCTACAGGACCATCTGTCACTTGTTCCATGTTGTTCTTTCACAAAATACTACCCTTTTTCTGCTATAATCACATTTTGCTTTCTTACCTTTACACCACTATTAGCACCTCTTTTAGCACTAACCATTACCATTAACAATCCCTTTGCCCTCTTGTTCATGACATCTTTGTCAATCCCACCTATGGCTGGCCTTCTATCCAGCTCCATCTGCCCCACCCCCCTTAAACAGTATAAACTACATCACATTTCCACTTCTCTTCAACTCTGAAGAAGGGTCATACAGACTCGAAACGTTAACTTTGTTTTTTTTTCTCTCTCCACAGATGCTGCCAGACCTGAGTTTTTCCAGCATTCTCTGTTTTTGTTTCAGATTTCCAGCATCCGCAGTATCTTGCTTTTACCCACATCCTTACAATTGGATAACAACATCGTGCATTTATATACCATCTTTAACATAGTAAAACATCCCAGTGCACTTCACAGGAGGTTTATGGGACAAAATTGGACACCAAGCCATATAAAGAGATAATCAGCCAAGTGACGAAATGCTGAGTCAAAGAGATAGGTTTTAAGGATAGATCTAAAGGAGGAGAGAGAGGTAGAGAGGCAGAGAAGTTGAGGGAGGGAATTCCAGAGTTTAGGGCCCAGGCAGCTGAAGGCACAGCCACCAATGGTGGAGTGTTTCAAATTGAGAATGCTTTGTGGAGTGCAGACATCTAGGGGGATTGTGAAGCCAAAGGAGATTACAGAGATTGGGAGGGGGCGAAGCAACAAATCAATTTCTAAACCAGGATGAGAATTTTAAAATTGTGACATTGTTTGATCAAGAGCCAATGTAGGTCAGCAAACACAGGGGGCTATGGCTAAACAGGGCTTAGATGCAAGTCAGGGCACAAGCAGCAGTGTTGTGAAAGACCTCATGTTTGCAGTACCTTACTGAAGGCTTTCTAAGAATCAAATATATTGTATATTTGCTTAAGGCGAGTCAAGCATAACCTTCCCATTTGAATTTAATAAGATCAACAATACATACTTACAGGTACATCATTTGTCATGTTTAAAATTAATGGCTTTACATGTGTTCTTGAGTCAATTATACACAATTTTAAAGGACAGATTTAAATCCACATAAAGATATACATCTAGGTGGAGACATTGACACAGCTTTTGACACTGTCCAGCATGATTCCCTACGGAAGGCACTTACAGACTCTAATACAAGAGCTAACAGAAATGCTTCAGGAGTCATCTGAATTGGTGGTGGGCATAGAAACCAATTGCAGTTTGAAACAGAGTCAAGCAGGGGTATTTTCTGTCACTAATGCTGTGGGAGAGAAGATAATGAGAATGGTGCAGGAAGAGTTACTAGAGAGACGTGGCCATATCATAAAAGGTCAGAGCATATGGAATCTTAGTATGCAGACGATGCCACACTCATAGCCAGAACAAAGGAACAGCTAGAGACTATGGCAGGCCTAGTCAAAAGGCACAGTGAAATCTTTTGGACTGAACATAAGTGAGACAAAGACCAGTGTTACAGTTCTAAATGGCAATGGAAAAGTCAAGATTAGAAACACAGAGATAGAGGCAGTGGACAAATTCAAGTACCTTGGCTCAATGATAAACACCAAAGGTACATCCAAGAATGAAACCCAGGTTAGATTAGCTACAGAACAAACGAACAAGAGACAATGACCCCATTCTCTTCATTAGTAATTTAGATCAATCACACTTAAGAGTAAAAATGTTTCGTTAACATAAATTTAAATTTACCTTTCAGTAATTTAATTTTCTGTCCTGTGTTCTACAGATCTGATCTGCCTTGGAGTTAAAGCTCTGGGTTTATTATTTGTCATTTAACACTTTGTGTGTGTCAGTGAAGCCTTCTTTCTGGATTTGTGCTTAATGCTTATCTTTCATTGCAATTTACTGCCTCTCCACATGTGCTCATTCTTGTTCCAGAATTTCACAAGGACCATATGTGCAGCCCGACCAGTCCATTGCTGACCCTTTTGGTAAAACATCAATGGGGATGACAGATGTCATCAACAGTAATTAACAAAAGTTAACAAAGTGCTCCTCTTTACAGAGGCGCAAATAATAAACCACAAATTATAAATGAATTAAAGGAAACTTATCAAATTGAAGCATAATGTTCCAGGTGCCCACAGTAAACTCCAGTCCCTCCAGTGCCCCCGGTGGCAGAAGACCACCAGCGTTCCAGCAAACAGACATGCTCACTCTCCAGGGACACACAGGCATGAAAATAACCAATCCATCGCTTTGCAGGTTTCTACTGCACTCATCTGGCTATGGATTCAACCATTTGTTCTTCTTAATTCACAAAGTTGAGAAGTGACAAATATACTTCTGTTCCCAGGTCCATGTTCACTCTTCAATCTTTCTTCCGCTGTGTGACACTTCCCATTTGGCTTCATTAACATTTTTGTTTACCCAATTACACATCTGAGTTTTTTGGCAGGAAACTACTGAAGTATCCATTTCAAAAGCTCTTAAGATTATACTTTTGCTAATTATACTGCAGGACAGAGCTTTATCTTTGACTTGGCAAAACATGTCTGCAAGGTCCTTCAGATTTTTTATTGCAAAATAAAGCAGCACCGTGATAGAGTCCAGCAAGGACACACAATTAAAGTGGTTGACAAAAGAATTAGGAGAGATGAGGCTATTTCTTAAACACAACAAGTTATGATGATCTGGAGTACACAATTTGAAAGGGTGGTGGACGTAGATTCAATAATAACTTTCAAAAAGGAATTGGATAAATACTTGAAAAGGAAAGTGTGCAGGACAATTGGAGAAGTAGCGGGGGAGGCAGTAAATGAATAGCTCTTTTATAGAGTGAGCACTGACATGATGGGTCAAATGGCCTCATCCTGTGTTGTATGATTTGATAATACAGGCTAGAGGACAGACAGCAATGACTGATGAAATTCATACCGCTGTTATCACTATGGGCCAGCACATGCTGATGTTTTATTAATATGCAATGAGCACATGAGCTGCCCTCCCTTTCCTTACACATGGTCAGTGGATTCCTCTCATATAACCTGGTAAGAGGAAAGTACAGTGAGTATCCCACAATACAGCATAATGCAACATGAAAGACTGTAGCTGTAAAATGTAATCAAATTATCGATACACCACATTTTGCAGCATTGTCAGCCATTGGGCCCATCATCCCTGTGCTGGCTCTCTGATTTCCCATTCCCTAATCGTGTCCTCCATATCCTTATATTTTATTTTTTCAATTTTTTACCTTTTTTTTATTTATTTGTTCACCGGATGTGGGTGTCACTGGCTGGGTCAGCATTTATTGCCAACCCTAATTGCCCTTGAGAAGGTGGCAGTGAGCTGCCATCTTGAACCACTGCAGTCCATGTGGTGTAGGTATACCCACAGTGCTGTTAGGGAGGGAGTTCCAGATTCCATTTCAAAAGCCATTTTGAATTTTGCTTTAATCACTATATCCCAAAGGGTCATTCATGTCCTAATAATTCCCTCCAAATAAAAAATCTCCTTCATTCTTTTGGTAGTAAATACATGCTCTTTTGTTACTGATGCATCAATCTGTAGAAATAATTTTTAACTCCCCAACCTCCTCAAAGCCCCTCAATTTTGAACACCATTGAAATTTAAATGAATAGAGCTTCACTTTCTTAAGTGTCCCTGAATAACTAAGGCTTCTTATTTTTAATATCATCTCAGTGAATCTCTCCTGCATCCTAGGCAAGATCTTGAATCCTATTCAAAGTAAGAGGCGCGAAAGTAGACACATTATTCGAACTGGGTCGGGGGTGGGGGGGGTGGTGGTGCTGAAAGAGTGCTCCCTGATCTCCCAGCACTGGTTTTGAGTTTCTAAAAGATCAATGTGTGCAGTGAATTCAATTTTTTATGTTTGGGATGTTGGTAACTGTCTTTCTCACACCTGTCGTCAATTAGAATGCTTACATTTTCTAACTATAGAAGAAATACTATGAATAGTACCACAGAGAAGCCCAAGAGTAAATTAAAATTACTTTTAAAATTAGTAGGAATTTTGTTAAAACAAATAGGGAAAGGCAGTTTTCTCTGGTTGCAAGTCAGTGAGAAGGAGTTGATTTAAAATTGTCAGAAGAAAGAGAGGGGGTGAGGATACTGTATTCAGTTTTGGTCACCTTACTTAAAGAGGGACAAAGGTGCATTCAAAGCAGTTCAGAGAAGGTTCACTAGGCTCATTCCTGGGATGAGGGGTTTGTCTTATGAGGAAAGGTCGAGCAGGTTGGGCCTGTACTCATTGGAGTTTAGAAGAATGAGAAGTGCTCCAATTGTTTGATGAGGGTTGAATATTAGCCAGGATACCAGGGAGAACCACCACCCCCCAACTCCCAAGTCGTCTTCAAAACAGTGCCACAGAATCTTCTATATCCTCCTAAGACAGACAGACCTTGTTCTAATGTCTTGTCTGAAAGACAGCACCTGTAACATTGCAGCACTCCCTCAATACCACACTGGCTGCACCTGCCTGGATTTTTGTGCTATGTCTCCAGAGTGGGGTTTGAATTCACAACCTTCTGTCTCATACATAAATTAGGAACAGGAGGCCATTCAGCCCCCCAAGCTTGCTCCATCATTTGATTATATCATGGCTGACCTGATTGTGACTTCAACTCCACTTTCTTGCCTACTCTCGGTAACCCTTGACTCCCTTGTCAATCAAGAATCTTTCCAACTCAGCCTTAAAAATATTCAATTATCCTGCTCCACTGCTCTGAAGGAAAGAAATCCACAGAATTGAAACATATAAGATTGAGGGGACTTGGCGGGGTGGATGCCCAGATGATGCTTCCTCTCATGATGAAATCTAGAACTAAGGGGCACAGTTCCAAAACAAGGGGTCTCCAATTTAAGATGGAGATGAGGAGGATTTTTTTTTCCCTCAGAAGGTGATTAGGGTTTGGAATTCTCTTCCCCAGAAAGTAGAGGCTGGGTCACTGAATATATTCAAGGCTGAGTTAGGCAGATTTTTGATCTACAAAGGAGTTAAGGATTATTGGGGGGAGGCAGGGAAGTGGTGTTAAGGCCACAATCAGATCAGCCCTGATGTTATTGAATGGCAGAGAATGCACAAAGGGTCGAATGGCCTACGCCTGCTCCTATTTCTTATGATCTTATGTTCTGTTTGCAGACAGTTATTAGAGGTTGAAATGTTTTGCTTTAAGCAGCTGAGGCAAAGAACAGATGAAGCACAGAAAGGCACATGGGCTAGGAGAGAGGCCAGTAGGATTAGCTGTGGATTTCGGCACCAAAAAGAATAGGCACACACACAGCAGGCCAAATGGCCGCCTTCAGTTTTATAAACCTCCATGGTTGAAATAAGCTAAGTCAGCATAGATCAAGATTGAGCCCAGTACATTCCTGGTTTGTATTGCTATTTCCCACTAGCCACTAAATTTACCATCTGAAACATAAAGTGAATACCTGTATTAAATAAAAGACAATTCGGAAAGCAGCATTTACATAGCAGCTTATCACATCCCAAAGCATAAGCAATTCCTTTTGAAGTGGAGTGACTTTCAAGTAAGCTGCCAATTTAAGCATCGCAAGATCCCACCAATAATATTAGAATTGCCAGTTAATCTGTTTTGGTGTCATTAGTGAAGACATTGTTGTTATGTAGAACACCAGAACTCCATTATTCTTTATCAAATGGTGCCCCATGATATTTTAAACCCACCCGATTGGGTAGACAGGCCCACAGTTCAACTCTGAACTAGGTAACTAACCCTCACAAGCACACTGAGGTGCCAGCCTAGATTATTTGCTGAATTTTTGCAATGGGGCTTGAAGCCACGACCCTTTGCTTCAAGAGTGCTGCCATCTGAACCAAACTAACAGTTTCACCTTTATAACATTACCAATAATAACTAGCCATTGCAATCAGGCACCACAAAATATTGAACCTTAGTGCATGATGTGTTTAATAGTTGTTTTTTGGAAAGGCTGTTAGATGTCATTTTAAGAAAGCACAATTTGTTCGTGGGTAGGTCCAGCAGAAAATGCTGAAAAGTTGAGTTGAACAGGCATCATTCATGGCTCAGTTGGTCTTTCTTGCCTCTGGGATGAAGGAATTATCTCATGAAGAAAGGTTGGACAGGTTGGGCCTCCAATGCACTGGTTTCAGAAGAATGAGAAGTGCTGCATATAAGATCCTGAGGGGCCTTGACAGGGTGGATGCCAAAAGGATGTTTCACCTTATGGGAGAGACTGGAACTAGGGGACAGAGTTTAAAAATAAGGGATCTCCAATTTAAGATGGAGAGTAGAAGAATTTTTTTACTCTCAAAAAGTCATTAGTCTGTAGAATTCTCTTCCCCAGAGAGTAGTTGAGGCTGGGTCATTGAATATTTTTAACACCGATTTATATAAATTCTTGATTAACAAAGGAGTCAAGGGTTAAGGGGGAGCAGGCACGAATAAGGAGTTGAGGCCACAACCAGATTGGCTATGATCTTACTTAGCGGTAGAGCAGGCTCAGAGCCTACTCCTGCTCCTAAGCCATATGTATGTATGTATGAGTCAGAAGGTTGTGGATTCAAACCGCACTCTAGAAGGCTTGAGCACAAAAATCCAGGCAGACAAACCCAGTGCGGTACTGAGGGAGTACAGCCACGTCGGAGGTGCTATCTTTCAGACGAGACAGTAGACCGACGTCCTGTCTGTCCTCTCGGGTGGACGTAGGAGATGCTATGGCCGTTATTTTGAGGAAGAAACGGTGGGGAGGGGAGGGGAGGGGTGCGGTTCTCCCTGGTGTCCTGGCCAACATTCAGCCCTCACTAACAACTGGAAAACAGATTATCTGGCCGTTATCACATTGCATAGAATTACTGTCACGTTTCCTACATTACAAAGGTAACTATATCTCAAACAGCCCTTCCTTGTCTGGGAAGGGGGCTTTGGAGCACCCTGAGGATGTGAGAGGCGCTATAGAAATGCGGGTTTCTCTTTTTTTTTTGCCTGCAAGCAGGGAGGGGCGGCTGCCCCGGTAACTCACCGTCATCTAACTCCACAGTGTAAATGGGCAGCGTCTCCAGGGAGAGTTTGTAACTGTCAAACTTGGGGTCGAGGAGGTGCCGGCAGACACTGAGGGAACAATTCGCAGCCGCCATCACTCACTTCCGGCTGTCCGCCAGGCTCTTCCGGTCACCAGCCCCGGGGCATGCCGGGAGTTGTAGTCCTCCGAATAGATTGTTAACGTATTAACTCAATACCCGCGGTTGGGTTTGTTGACACCTATCAACATTCATTTAGAAATACGATCTGTGTTTGTGACGCCGGATTAGTTTAGCTGTGGGGTTATGATTTGATGTCGTTCTGTTCGGTATTCGGGGGACGATGATGGTGGCGGCACCACGCGTCATTTCCGCTGCTCCTCAGTCACAATCGAACAGGATTCATTCACTTTTTTTAATTAAAAAAAAGAAACATTTCTCTCTCTCGCTTTTTTTTTGTTGTTGTTGTTGCGCGGCCCCTTGTGTTTTTATTGACTCCAGGAATGGGTCACAAAGCCGGTTCCCGGCGCCCAGGAACTGTGGTTGGGGGGCCGCGGGTGTCCGGGGGAAGCGGTGTAGCTGAGGCGCCGTCTCCTCGGAGAGAGGGAGAGGGAGAGAGAGAGAGAGGCGCACAGAGAGGTGAGGCTGAGGCCCTTGGGGGGGGTGGAAGGGAACAATCTGTGGAGGGAGGGAGAGAGAGAGAGAGAGAGAGACAACTGGAGGGGGAGGGGAGAGGTCGGGGGGAAGGGGGGTTGGAGAGGTCGGGGGGAAGGGGGGGGTAGAGGTCGGGGGAAAGGGGGGGGAGGTCGGGGGGGTGGGGGGGGAGGGAGAGGTCGGGGGGGTGGGGGGGGGAGGGAGAGGTGGGGGGGGTGGGGGGGGGGGAGGGAGAGGTGGGGGGGGTGGGGGGGGGAGGGAGAGGTGTGGGGGGGGAGGGAGAGGTGGGGGGGGTGGGGGGGGGGTGGGAGAGGTGGGGGGGGGTGGGGGGGGGGAGGGAGAGGTGGGGGGGGGTGGGGGGGGGAGGGAGAGGTGGGGGGGGTGGGGGGGGGGGAGGGAGAGGTGGGGGGGGTGGGGGGGGGGTGGGAGAGGTGGGGGGGGGTGGGGGGGGGAGGGAGAGGTGGGGGGGGGGGGGGGGGGGGGGAGGGAGAGGTGGGGGGGTGGGGGGGGGGGTGGGAGAGGTGGGGGGGGGGGGGGGGGGGGGGGGGAGAGGTGGGGGGGGGTGGGGGGGGGTGGGAGAGGTGGGGGGGCTGGGGGAGGGAGGGAGAGGTGGGGGGGGCTGGGGGAGGGAGGGAGAGGTGGGGGGGCTGGGGGGGGGAGGGAGAGGTGGGGGGGCTGGGGGGGGGGAGGGAGAGGTGGGGGGGGGTGGGGGGGGGGTGGGAGAGGTGGGGGGGCTGGGGGGGGGGAGGGAGAGGTGGGGGGGCTGGGGGGGGGGAGGGAGAGGTGGGGGGGGGTGGGGGGGGGGAGGGAGAGGTGGGGGGGGTGGGGGGGGGGAGGGAGAGGTGGGGGGGGTGGGAGAGGTGGGGGGGGTGGGGGGGGGTGGGAGAGGTGGGGGGGTGGGGGGGGGTGGGAGAGGTGGGGGGGGAGGGGGGGGAGGAGGAGGGAGAGGCCGGGGGGGAGGGGGGGGAGGAGGAGGGAGAGGCCTGGGGGAGGAGGGGGAAGGGGAGAGGCCTGGGGGGGGGGGAGGAGAGGTCTGGGGGAAGGGGGAGAGGTCTGGGGGGAGGGGGAGGGGGGAGAGGTCTGGGGGAGGGGGGAGAGGTCGGAGGGGGGGAAAGGTCTGGGGGAGGGGGGAGAGGTCGGAGGGGTGGGTGGGAAGGGGAGAGGTCTGAGGGGGGCTAGTCCTCGGGATGATTGGGGGGGAGGAGAGGCCTGGGTGAAGATGCGGGTCAGGGGGGGTTGTGGATAGAGGGGGTAAACATGAGTGTAAGGTGGGAAAATGCGAACTCCTCCACCTTGTCAGGAAGAATAGAAAAGCATCAAACTATTTAAATGGAGAGAGAGATTGCAGAACTCTGAGGTGCAGAGGGATCTGGGTGTCCTGGCACACGGACCACTAAATGTTAGTCTGCAGGTACAGCCAGTGGTTAGTGGTTAGGAGGCAAATGGAATGTTGTTGTTTATCGCAGGGGGGATGGACTATAAAGACCACATCTGCAACGCTGTGTATCGCTTTCATCTCCTTACTTAAGGATATTACATTAGAAACAGTTCAGTAAAGGTTCACGGGACTGATACCTGGGACAAAGGTGTTATCTTAAGAAAGGTTGAGCATGTTGGGCCTATATCCATTGGAGTTTAGAAAATTGAGAGGTGATCTCTTATAAGAGATCCTGAGGGGAATTGACAGGGTGGATGCTGAAAGGATGTTTCACCTTGTGGAAGAGACTAGAACTAGGGGACACAGTTTAAAATTAGGGGTCTCCCATTTAAGATGGAGATGAGGAGAATTTTCTTTCTCAGAGGGTCATTAGTTTTGGATATCTTTTCCCCAGAGAGCAGTAGAGGCTGGGTCATTGAATATATTCAAGGCTGAGTTAAATAACTTTTTGATCAACAAGAGACGGTTTGGGGGGGGTGGTGGGGGGGGGCGATTACAGACAGGAAATAGGGGTTGAGGCTACAATCAGATCAGCCATGATCTTATCAAATAGCAAGCTTGAGGGGCCGAATGGCCTACTCCTATTTTCTGTGCTCTTGTGCCTGTGCAGGGGAGGGGTTGTTGTGGTACAGTGAACAGCTATGTAAGAGAGTGAAGAGCAGGATTATGTATGGGGAAAGAAGGTTAGCAAGCTGGGTGCATGGAGGGAATGAAGAGATGAATGAGAGAGCCAGCCGGTGGGGGTAAGGAAGAGAATTTCTCATTGTGGGATGAAGTCCTGGCCCAGGCTCAGTCAGTGAATCTCCTGCTTATCTTTTCCTCCCAGGTTGAAACTATCCCAAGTTTTTGTCTCATTTGCAAGCTGCACTCCAACCTCGGGCCAGAATTTTCCAGACCCCCCATCCCAACCCCGGCAGGTTCACCCGCAGCAGGGCCAGTGAGCCATTGAAACCTCCATTCACATTGGAAGATCCCACTGGTGTGAGGGACTGGAAAATTCCGGCCTAGATTTCTGATTTTGGGCATTTTCCCCCAGTAATTACTGATGTAAAACGTGATACAGCTTCTTTGTGACTTTTCAAAAGGTATAAGTTGAGTGTTTTGGTGCCTTTGCTTTACTCTGAATTGTGGCTACAATCTCTTTGCATTCAGATTCTTTCTATATGGCACTTGTATTATTTCTCCATGCTGGCACCATTAGCACAGGTCTTGGTGCTATATAAAAGCAGCCATTACCTCTTTTTGGCTTTTCTCAGTTTTTGTTCTGCTAACAATTCTCTTTTTCAAAGATTGGTGTGGGTGAGGCATGGTGAGCTGGCAGAGAGCACTTTCATGCTGTTATATAATTCCTAGCATCACGATGCAAGGTAACAACATGGGGTAGCATTCAAACACTGAACAGCACTACAGTTAACATGGCTGCCACTGAGAAGTCATTACAGCTTTGATTGTACTCAGCACTGAGATTTTCGGTGCTATCTAATGGAAAAGTGTGATTGTGGTACCTCAGTCATAATGCAGAAGCAATGAATGTTAATTACAAGGCTGTCTCTTGGATAGTCCCTTCTAGGCTTTTGATAAATCACAGAAGTGTTGTAAGGCTATGTTTAGCCAGGTCTTATTCACAAGTGAAGGATATGTTACATCTCATGTTATTTGAAGGGTAACTTAATTGCAAGTTTTTATGAAATTTTCTTGCAGCCACTAGTGTACTACTTTTGTTACTGCAGTGTTTAGTGAATAGAAAATGTCTGGTTTGAAATCTTGCAACTGCAATTTGTGTTGGTGTGATTGTAGCTCCTTTTTGTTCAATGCATATCTCCTATGACTGTGGTGCGTATATGTAAGGAAGGTGAGAGACTGCTAAACAAGGCATCTATGCAGTTGTGTCCGGAGTCAGTTTTATTAGAAATGTATGTGTAGTTTGTGTAGGGTGGAACTTGGGAAGGGTGTTGGAGATGTTGATTCGGGAGATGGAAAATATGGGTAAGATTTTCATTGGCAGCCAGGGTGAGGTAAGGGCCGATGTTAGTAACATTACAGCAATGGAAGAAAGCAATCTTGACAATTGATGTATTATGGAGTTCGAAACTCAGCTCAGAGTGGGACTGGGCATGGGGATTGTATAGCATCTGATTTAGCAAACAACGAGGGAAGGGGCTGGAATCAGGGAGTGCGTGGTGCTAAAAGCTTTTGTACTATTTCTGATTGCTTTCTGTTTTATACCAAAGAATTTCAGAACTGAAGAGCCGCTAGTCAGTCACCTGTCTTCCCCTTAAATCTCCCTCTTGTGACTGTAACCTGAATTCTACATATCTGATGTAATATGCTGGGTGTAAGTGAAAATGATAGAAGGCTAAAGGGCAACAATAAGCCAACAATTACTTTTGAGACCTAGAAACAGATTAGCAATGGGGATTTTTCCTCAACTGAGAGATTATTGTATTAATTCACAGTTTGTTTATCCTCTGTCCCTTGTACCTATCTGTCCATTTAAGAACAAGAAACTTTAGTGTATAAAATCAGAATATGCTGGTAATTTCCAATTCCCTTGTGAAAAACATTTTCACAGCTAAGAGCTCTGTGCTTTATTAATGTCACAGAAATCCTATATTTCATGCACTTGGGGCTTTGCACATTTGTGCATTTTATCCTCATCTGTTCACACCCTGAATGTGAACCACTTGTGAAAAGTTCAAATGCACTAAATGGTCAGCTAATAATTTTGCTTAAATGTTAAGAAAAATCAAAAGAAAACACTTCTGTCCCTTTCACATTCATAAATGCCGATGCTTTCGTGCTGTTACAGTTACTAGGTTTCTGAAATGAATAAAGACGCACAACTCCGAGCGACTATAAACCAGAAGTTGATAGAAACGGGAGAACGAGAACGGTGAGACAGTTTCCATCTTAAATGTATTTTCCAATGTCTAAATAATTGGGATGTCAATTCTTTCTAGTCTGTCTTTTTTCCCCACAGTCTGAAGGAGTTGCTCCGAGCAAAGCTCACTGAATGTGGATGGAAAGATCAGTTGAAAGCGCACTGTAAAGGTAAACGTTCATTGGGGAAGAGGGCTGATTTCACTTTGCAGGAAGCCTTCCAGCTGCAACTTGGAACTGGAGAAAGTGTTCCAGTTAGCACAGGGGTAGAAGTGACTACAGGCTGACCAAGAATGAGCATTAGGATCATTTACTAGTTTCGTATAGTTTTCAGGACGAGCGGTTCTGACAGTCTGTGCATAAAAGCACTCAGTTCAGCTTCGGTGTAATTTCTTGTGCAGCTTAAGTGATTGCCCTTAAACCTAACTAGATTTTTTAAAAATAAAGTAATTCGGAGGGGATAAAGACAAACTTTTAATTTACCGGTGAAGAATACAAACTCTCATTAAATGATTTGAAGCCTCCCTCAACCAGTGAGCATCACAGGACCTTGACTTAACAGTATTGAAATGGAATTGCTATAAAATATAAGAATGTGTTTTTAGCTGGTAGATTACCAGTGTTGTTTTTCTGGCCCCCTTCTCCCAGGAGGAACAATTAGAAATATTTGTCCCAGTGGCATTGAGCCAGCATAATTAAACTGTCTAAGAACAACCTCAAGAAAATGGAGTTGTATCTCTCAAGCAATTACATAAGCACCTATCTTTATGTTAATAACAGTGACTGCAAAATGGGGTCGATCTGCGTAAGCTGAATTGAGAGTTGCTCAAATCATAGAATGGCCTGTTTCTATGCTATATGATTATTTTGAAAAAGCTATCCAGTTTGAGGCAGCTAGTTTAAAAGTGAGGTATTCTAGAACAGTGGCAAGTCCCAGATGTGGAAGAACAATGCTCCAGCTGTGCTGTCCCTGTATGCTGGAGTACCTCTTCTCTGCACATTGTTCTCATGTGTATGGGGGCATAGCTTTAATGCTTAAAGTTCTGGCGGCAAGTTTGTTGAACCAATTATTGGAGTTAGTTGAAGTGTGAGTTTACAGTTGCATGTTCTACTAAGTTCTGACATTTTTGTGTGTATCATATCAATAATATAGTTCAAGTAATGTAAAGAAAATACAGAAAGGGATAATCTGATTTTAGGAGCTAAGAAAAATAGAGTACAATGCAATTATCAGTAGCTCAACAGATTGCAAATGTCAGATTTTGAAGTTTTGAACTGGATATTTAGCCAGCTGCTTATTTTGATGCAAATATTTTGTGGCTTTTTCCTTGTCCTGGATTTGAAATTGTTTTTTCCTGTTTTTCTTAATAGATGTGATCAGGGAAAAAGGGTTGGAACATGTTACAGTTGATGATTTGGTTGCAGAAATTACTCCAAAAGGGAGAGGTATGTATATGTGTTAATTTATGTGGCATGTACAGGTTGGTGATTCATCAATTTCAAACGTGAGCTTGTCTGCAGCACCAATTTCTGGTGCAGTCTGAGGATCTGCTTTGGGATTCATTCATTGGAACTGTTCCTAAATGAAAGAAGTGTCTTAAAGTGACACCTTTCTACAAGGAACAAAAATGAGCACCACTCTGAAGTAAAAACAGAAAATGCTGGAAATACTCAGCAGGTATGGCAGTGCTTGTGGCGAGAGAAAACAGTGTCAATGTTTCGAGCCGAGTTTCTTCAGAATCACTCTATTTCTATAAGGCTAGAGAAATATTGGGTGGGTTAAAAACAAAAAAACTGCGGATGCTGGAAATCCAAAACAAAAACAGAATTACCTGGAAAAACTCAGCAGGTCTGGCAGCATCGGCGGAGAAGAAAAGAGTTGACGTTTCAAGCCCTCATGACCCTTCGACAGAACTCCAAGTTCTGTCGAAGGGTCATGAGGACTCGAAACGTCAACTCTTTTCTTCTCCGCCGATGCTGCCAGACCTGCTGAGTTTTTCCAAATATTGGGTGGGGTTCTACTTCATAGTTGCTATCTTATCCCTCTGGATCAAACAAAGAGGTAAATATTTTCTTCTTTGCTTATCCAATTTGAAGTGAAGGATAACTATATTGGTATCAACAACTTCATTTTATGTAGCACCTGTTTAAGGTAGGAATAAAATCCCAAAGTGCTTCACAGAAAACTAATCAGGCAAAATTGGAAAGAAGGAGTGAGAGGTGAAGAGATAGAGAAATTTAGGAAGCAAGTGCTGGAGGTTCAGGCTGAGACTGCTAATGTCACAGCTGCTAATGTGGAGTAAAAAGACAGGGGAGACGTGAAACCAGGGTCAAAGGAACACATGTTCTGCAGACTTAATGGCTTGGAGAAGGATAAAGAAAGGGATGAGTGAGGCCAAAAAGGGATTTAAAACTGGGATAAGAATTTTAGTGTTGTTGAAAAAAAGTCATGCTGTCAAAGCTTTTCACCTTGAACTCATCAGGACGCTATCAGAATTTTAATGGCAGGCACTGAGAAACCAAGAGCCAATGTAGGTCAGCAAGAAGATGGGTGAGCAGGGTATCATTCTAGTCAACCCTCATAATAATAAACTAGTGCAATCATGCATTATTTTTCACGAACCATAAATCAAAACAAAATTTTACATATTGGAAATGTAGAAGTTATTTGGTGTCCCACATTCTGTTATGATGAAACTTGCCTATTCATTTTTGATTTATCCTGTGCACTCATTAATGGTCTTCAGGGTAAATGATGTTGCTGTATACTTAGCTCAGACATTCCGGTTCTATATACGAGATGGGTGTTGTTTTCCACAGCCCTACCTGTTCTGGACCTTTTATACTTTTACCCATGGCCTAATGCTAACTGCTCAGAATTAGCAAATGCTTCAATGCAGTGTTTCCCCTCAATATATCTAACATATCAAACTGTATCTGTTACCCATATGGCCACTCTGCTAGCCTGCCTGTGTCTCCCTATAGTGTTCCTTAGTGTGCCATAGTCCCTAATCTGTTAGAAAACAGTCAGGCTCAACATTGTTACTCTTGTGCCTATGTCCAAACTATTTATGTAAATTGAAACAATAGAGGCCCCAGTAAATCCTGGGAAGTATCACTACTCTGCTAATCCACAGTGTTCATTTATCCACAATCTGCTTTTTGTCTATCTGTACAGGTACATGCCCTTTAATGTCATGTGTTTCATGGGCATGATGTTCCAAGAGCTGAGTCCAGTCATGCTCAGACTGCTGATCAGGGTTAAGTCAGAAATTTAAAGATAATTAATTTTTGAATTAACTGAACTTTGGAAAGTACTTGTTGAGACATTATAAAAAAAGTAAACACAAGCACGTTTCCAACAGCATGGAATGGTGGAATAAGTTTAAGAGACTGAAGAGATGACAGAGGTAAGGCAAATATGGAAGCATACATCTTGAGGACAGTATAATGGTTAGTATGGGAACCTAGGGGACTTGTTAGAGTTCAAAGGAGCAGTAGATCTGGCAGGCAGGAAGATGGTAAACTTGATTTTTATTCACAGAATCTCACAGTGCAGTAGAGGCCCTTCGGCCCATCGAGTCTACACCGACACGTGAGAAACACCTGACCTACCTACCTACCTAATCCCATTTACCATCACTTGGCCCATAGCCTTGAATGTTATGACGTGTCAAGTGCTCATCCAGGTACTTTTTAAAGGATGTGAGGCAACCTGCCTCCACCACCCTCCCAGGCAGCACATTCCAGACCGTCACCACCCTCTGGGTAAAAAATTTTTTCCTCACATTCCCCCTAAACCTCCTGCCCCTCACCTTGAACTTATGCCCCCTTGTGACTGACCCTTCAACTAAGGGGAACAGCTGCTCCCTATCCACCCTGTCCATGCCCCTCATAATCTTGTACACCTCGATCAGGTCGCCCCTCAGTCTTCTCTGCTCCAATGAAAACAACCCAAGTCTATCCAACCTCTCTTCATAACTTAAATTTTTCATCCCAGGCAACATCCTGGTGAATCTCCTCTGCACCCTCTCCAGTGCAATCATATCCTTCCTATAATGTGGCGACCAGAACTGCACACAGTACCTCCAGCTGTGTCCTCACCAAGGTTCTATACAACTCCAACATGACCTCCCCACCTTTGTAATCTATGCCTCGATTGATAAAGACAAGTGTCCAATTTGCCTTTTTCACCACCCCACTAACATACCCCTCAGCCTTCAGAGATCTATGGACGCACACACCAAGGTCCCTTTGTTCCTCAGAACTTCCTAGTGCCATGCTGTTCATTGAATACTTCCTTCTGTAATTACTCCTTCCTCACTCTTTTCAGGGTTAAATTCCATATGCCACTTATCTGTCCATTTGACCATCCCATTTATATCTTCCTGTAGCCCAAGACACTCAGCCTCACTGTTAACCACCTGGCCAATCTTTGTGTCATCCACAAACTTACTAATCCTACCCCCCACATAGTCATCTATGTTGTTTATATAAATGACAAATAATAGGGGACCCAGCACAGATCCCAGTGGTACGCCACTGGACACTGGCTTCCAGTCACTAAAGCATCCTTCTGTCATCACCCTCTGCCTCCTACAACTAAGCCAATTTTGAATCCACCTTATCAAATTACCCTGTATCCCATGTGCATTTGCCTTCTTTATAAGTCTCCCATGTTGGACCTTGTCGAAGGCTTTGCTGAAATCCATATAAACTACATCAACTGCACTACCCTCATCTACACACCTGGTCACCTCTTCAAAAAATTCAATCAAATTTGTTAGGCATGACCTCCCTCTGACAAAGCCATGCTGACTATCCCTGATCAAACCTTGCCTCTCCAAGTGGAGATAGATACTCTCCTTCAGAACTTTCTCCAATAGTTTCCCTACCACTGACGTGAGACTCACTGGCCTGTAGTTCCCTGGCCTATCTCTACAACCCTTCTTAAATAGCAGAACCACATTAGCTGTTCTCCAGTTCTTTTGTACCTCTCCTATGGCCAGAGGGGAATTAAAAATTTGTGTCAGAGCCCCTGTGATTTCCTCCCTTGCCTCCCTCAGCAGTCTGGGGCACAAATCATCCGGACCTGGAGATTTGTCCACTTTTAAGCCTGTCAACACCTCCAATACCTTGTCACTCCCTATATCAATTTGCTTAAGAACCTCGCAGTCTCTCTCTCCGAGTTCGATACTTTCATCCTCATTCTCTTGGGTGAAGACGGACGTGAATTATTCATTCAACACTCTAGCGATGTCCTCTGGCTCCACCCATAGATTGTCCCCTTGGTCCCTAAGGGCCCTAATCTTTCCCTGGTTATCCTCTTCCCATTGATATACATAGAATATCTTGGGATTTTCCCTATTTTTACCAGCCAGAGCTTTCTCATATCACCTCTTTGCTCTCCTAATTGCTTTCTTAAGCTCCACACTGCACTGTCTGTACTCCACTAATGCCTCTGCTGATTTGCTTCCCTTGTACCTGCTAAAAGCCTCTCTTTTCCTTCTCATCATAACCTGAATATCTCTGGTCATCCATGGTTCTCTGGGCTTGTCACTCCTTCTTATCACCCTAGAGGGAACATGTTGAGCCTGTACCCTCCCCATCTCCTTTTTGAATACCCCCCACTGTTCCTCTGTAGATTTCCCCACAAGTAACTGCTCCCAGTCTATCTTGGCCAGATCCTGCCTTATTTTACAAAAATCCATTCCCCCCCAATCCAAAACACATTTTTGCAACTTGTCGATTTCTTTGTCCATAACTAACTTAAACTGTTCCATGTTGTGGTCGCTATTGCTAAAATGCTCGCCCATCATCACCTCAACCACCTGTTGGGCTTCATTCCCCAGAATTAGGTCCAGCAATGCACCGGCCCATGTTGGACCCTCTACATATTGACCTAAAAAGTTCATCCGGACACATTTCAAGAAATCCACTCCATCCAAGCCCTTAAAACTATGTCTATCCCAATTAGTGTTGGGAAAGTTGAAATCACCTAATATAATTACCCTATTGTTATTGTTTTTACACACCTCTGCAAATTGTGTACATATTTGCTCCTCAATTTCCCACTGACTATCTGGGAGTCTATAATAAACACCTAATAATGTGGTTGCCCCTTTTTTATTCCTAAGCTCTACCCACAAAGCTTCATTTGATGCCCCTCCAAGATATCGTCTCTCCTTGCTGCAGTAACTGACTCCTTAACTAATAATGCAATGCCTCCTCTTCTTTTACCCCTCCCCTGTTTTGCCTGAAGGTTCTATATCCTGGAATGTTGAGCTGCCAATTCTGCCCATCCCTCAACCACGTCTCAGCGATGGCTACAATATCACAATTCCACGTGCCAATCCTCACCCTTAACTTATCTGTTTTACCTGTAATACTCCTGGCATTAAAGTAGAGGCTATCCAGCCTTGCCTTACTCCCTTGAAGCTTGTTGTAGCTGTACTCCCTCTGACTTGATTGTTTTACTGTATTATGATGTCTCCCTATTCTGCTAACATGCTGTGACCCCTCCCCCTGCCGAATTAGTTTAAACTCCTCCCAACAGCACTAGCAAACCCACCCGCAAGGATATTAGACCCGCTCTGGTTCAGATGTAGTCCGTCCCGCTTGTACAGGTCCCACCTTCCCCAGAAACGGTCCCAGTGATCCAGGAATCTAAAACCCTCCCTCCTGCACCAACTCTTAAGCCACGTATTCACCTGCGCTATTCTCCTATTTCTGAGCTCGCTAGCACGTGGCACTGGGAGTAATCCAGAGATTACAACCTGAGAGGTCTTGCTTTTATATTGATTGAACACAGCAGTCAGATAGGAGGATGTCCTCTATGGAGCAATTAGAATTTGAGATGACAAGTGAGACAAAAGATCAACTTCTTCAGAAAGTCAATAGCTGAACTATTAGGAGTATTCCCAGAACAGTTTTGACCAGGGTTTGGGAGAAAGGACAACTGAAGGAGCTGAAAGATAACAATTGATTTTCAAATTTTAAAAAATATACATTTAACATCTAAAACAGGGGATTTGCAAAGCTTAGAAGAGATAAAAGCTGCCTTTCAGTGTTACAAACTGATCATGTCAGATGAAGTAAATAGTTTTGAGGCAAGATTGAGTGCAGGATCTTGTAGGGAAGAGTGCATTATGAACCAGTCAAAAACACAAATACTTCACTTTCCCTGAGCACTCTGGGAAGGGGGAGAGGGAAATACTTCTTTCAAACACTGGCCATCATTCAGCTGACACTCTTTGCCTGATTCTTGCTACTCTTAGCCAGACCTGTTGGTTTTTCCTCCCCATGCCAATCCCAACTCCTGTTATAATTTCCAAACATTTTGACCATTCCCAGCGAGTGTCACATGGGGTGAATGGGTGAGAGGAGAGAGAGAGAGACTATAAGGGATGTAGTATAACTCTATCTTCAGTAACTTTATTTTGCCTCCAAACCTAGGCTACCTCAGCACTGGATGGGTAAGTGTCTCTTATGAGCAAAAACCGTCCTCCTTTTGTCTAACTTTTCATTTAGTTTACAACAGTTTTCTTGCCAGACTCGATGGCTGAAAAACACTTACTGGTGGCAAAGTTTGGTCTTTTCATTATTGGGCCTCCTTTCCCTAAGTAATACTAAGTACCCGGTAGACCCTGTAGACCCCATGGACCCCGTAGACCCCGCGCCCCATAGATCTTGCGCCCCGTAGACCCCGCGGGTTAACGCTGTCTCTTTCACCAACCGCTATCCCAACTCCAAAACCAAACTTCTAATCCAGTCTGGTCCTCAGCTGTGAAGAAAGCCTCTACTCTTGCTCTCCTCTTGTCCCAGCTTCTGGATAAGAAGAACACCCACTCAACCCCTGCTCCAACTCTGTTCTTGCAGCCTGCTTCATTTATGCTCCAGATGTTTCGACCAATTGCTCCACTCCTTGGCCCTTCAAAAAAGTGTAGCCCACTGGAAATTGGAATTGGTTCATTCTTGCTGTAAACATATATGTTGTGACCACTTTTATATAATGTAGATAATTTGAAATGTGTGTACTTCTGTTATGCGGACCACTATGATCCTGGGTGGAACTCTAACCGGTTCAGTGCATTATTGCTGAATTTGTGCTTTGTTCAAAAGATCCTGTTGAATGTGTTCTTGGTCTCTGTGTCTTCTTTTCAGCCCTAGTACCAGACAGTGTGAAGAAGGAACTTCTGCAGAGGATAAGGACCTTCCTTTCTCAGCATGCCAGTCTCTGAGTTTGGGATGACCAAATTTCGTTGCCATTTCTTTGCTGTTTCAGAACATGGAGTACGTGGATCATCAGAGTGGCTCCAGCGCCCAGATGAAGCTGAACATAGTTTTATTTTTGTGACAGTTTTTTTTAATACATTTATTGTCTTATTTTTTATTTCCTGAACGTGATTCGCAAACAGCTTTTCTACCCACTACTTCTGTCTTTTCCTTGATATGTTATAATTTCAATAAAATTATTTTGAAATGATTATTTTCTTGATTTAAGATTTTGTGGATTGATTTTAGGTCATTTTTGTTCCAGAAGAACTGAAGTCTAGACTTGTGCATGTAGTTATCAGTGTTCAGAACAGTTAGTGAATGGAAATTTTTACAGTTGTCAGCTGCTACTGACTGAAAGTCCAGCTTATATTTCTTTCATTGTGTGTGTGTGGAAGGTGCCTTTTGTAACTTGAGTTTCCATGAACTTGTTGCATCGTTCTTGTTCTGGGAGCAGCCACTAACTAACCTGTCAGCTTGGCTCAGTGATGAGCTCACTTACCTCTGAACCAGGTGGTCATAGTTTGAAGCGCCACTCAGGATATAAGCTTATTAACACAGCACTGACTGTGTGCTGCATTGTCAGGAGTACATTTTCTTTCTAGAGATCTGTGTGCCTGCTCAAGTGAAGGTAAAGTATGTCAGAGCTGTATTTGAAGAACAAGAGAGTTCTGGTGTTCTGACCAATATTTATTTCTCAAGCAGGACCATTAAACAGATTACAGAGATAAAATACTGGCACAGGAACATAGGACATAGGAGCAGGAGTAGGCCATTCGGCTCTTCAAGCCATCTCCCTCATTCAGTAAGATTATGGCTGATCTGATTACTAGAAATCAGAAATAGAAAATGAAAATGCTGGAAACATTCAGCAGGCCTGATGGCATCTGTGGAGGAAGAAGCAGCATTAACGTTTCAGGTTGATGATCTTCTATCAGAACAGTTCTGGCTAAAACAAAAACAAAAATAGAATTACCTGGAAAAACTCAGCAGGTCTGGCAGCATCGGTGGAGAAGAAAAGAGTTGACGTTTCGAGTCCTCATGACCCTTCGACAGAACTTGAGTTCGAGTCCAAGAAAGAGTTGAAATATAAGCTGGTTTAAGGTGTGTGTGTTGAGGGGGGGGCGGAGAGAGAGAGAGAGAGAGGTGGAGGGGGGGTGGGTGTGGTTGTAGGGACAAACAAACAGTGATAGAAGCAGATCATCAAAAAAGAGTTGAAATTACACTAGTTCTGGCTAAAGTTCATCAACCAGAAACTTTTACTCTTGTTTCTCTCTCCACAGGTGCTGCTAGACGTGCTGACTACTTGAAGCATTTTCTGTATTTAGCATCAAACAGGTTAACTAGGCATTTATGTCACTGCTGTTTATGGGATGTTACTGTGTGCAAATTGGCTGCTGTGGCCCCTACCTGTGAAGAGTGTTCTGACACAGCAGTTGATAAAGGCTGAGTTGTTTAAATCCCAGAGGGAAACTTGGAACAACTGTCATAACCTATATTTTCAATTAGTATGTTTGAGATGCAGCTCTGAATTCAGGAATAAAACCACCAAGCCTCGAGTTTTTTTATATATAAAACTAAATTAAACAGTTATTAATTTAGCAACAAATTTAAACATACACATGTCTACAAATTACTACTACTGGAACCTCAGCAAATCCCCAAATCAACCACTCCCAGGCAAAACTTCACCAAAAAAGAGTAACCCATAGACTTTAAACAGACACCAGACAAAGCACATTTGACCTTACGAATTGAAAATGAGGTTCCCTTCACTTTGATTCCTTTGCACAGTTGTAGGGTTACAGGCCTCTGACCTACACACGTGAACTCATTTTTGTTTATACCTTTGAATGTAAATTTTCCATTGTATTGCTAGTTTATTTAAAATTTTACCTCTCAACAATAATCCTTTAATTTCACCAATTTTATTAGTAATATAAGCACATTGCTTAGCGTCTCCCAGCTAGGTGCAAGATTTTACACATCCTTTTGAATGGTTTATTTAAAAATGCAAATTGCACTTTACCTTTTAAGTAACTTATGTTTATCTATTTAACAGCTCAAAACTACTGTATTTCAAAACACCCAGACTAGCTGGCTTTAATCCAATAAAGCCCCACACAGACACGCACATAGATACAGACTACTACAATTCCAATTTAAAAATAATTTTCCAATATATAGGCATTAATATCTACATGACAGCAGTGACTGCACTTCAGAAAGTTTCACTTACTCTGAAGAGCTTTAGGATAACAGGAGCTCATGCATGATATAGATATTAGTATTTTTGCTGCTTTCTATAGGCTGTTAACCCGTTAACATCTGAATGTAATTGGTTGCTAGAAAGTGCATTGAAATCTGGGGGAGTTGGCCAACTTGACATTCTGGTGATTTTTTTTTTAAATTGTGAAATTTGAGATGAAAATGTTCTTTGAGCCTCCTGTAGTTTTTCTAAAGTCCCTTTCTAGATTCAAGGGTTGCAGTTGGATAATATATGAATAATTCCTTCATGGGCTCATTTGCTGCGCCATGAGATGCTGCATTTTATTTTTTGCTTACAGGTAGGTGTAATGAATGTTTTTGCTTGAAGCCTGGTTGACCCTGAGGATACTTCTGATGATGGTTTGAAAAATTAATTCCACGCATGCCTTAAATAATGCACCAGTCCTGATCCTGGAGGGCTTTGCCTGCAAAACAATGCACACGGGTACCTCATCTTACATATGAGTAATAAATAATCACAAAACTAAGTCTCATACCAATAGTGTTTGCCTTTGATTCTGCACACAGCTGGAATACTGATATTAAGTCAAAACTGGAGTGTGCATTCATTTCTATCTCAAAGTACTGATTGTGAAATAACCTTGTTTTGCCACACTGCATAAAATCAATGATAAATCTGTACCAAGTATTGGATTGGCCACAATTGGAGCAATGTGTGAGGTTTTGGATAATCCGTTGCAGGAAGGAGGCTTTTTATGCAATTGCAACAGCGTGATGTTCATTTTTACTGAGACCAGTTTTTATTTCCAGGCTTTTTCATATAAGCATATAGATGGAGACCATTCAGCCCATCCTGCCTGTGCTAGCTCTTCAAAAGAGCTATCCAATTAGTCCCACACCCCTGTTTCCCCATAATGCTGCAATATTTTCCCTTTCCAGAGTATATCCAATTCTCTTTTGAAAGTTCCTATTGAATCTGGTTCCACCATTCTTTCAGGCAGTGCCTTCCAGATCACAACAACTTGCTATATAAACGAGTTCTTCTCATTTCCGCTCTGATTGTTTGGGCAGTTATCTTAAATCTGTGTCCTCTGGTTACTGACCCTCCTGTCAACAGAAACAGCTTCATGTTATTTTCTCATCAGTTTTTTAAAACAGAATTCAAATTCTTAAACTGCTGCGGGTTTGAGCTCTCATTCTCTGCAATCTCAGCACAGGTTTGTAGGTCACTAGTGCAGCAACACAGCCACGACACTCCAGTATTCCATACTGTTTTGAACAGACCTTTCTCCCTTTTATCTGGCAGAAAATGCGTTTCTTTACAATTAAGTCTGTTCCGAGATTCTGAGCTCCTTGGCAGATTTCAAAATAATTATGAAATAAACTAGCACAGGAGATGCTGAAGGTCAGTCCTCAATCGTCATGAGGAGGAACCTCAAAAGGTTTTACTGCTCCACCAGGAGCGAAGGGGGGACAAATGATCACTCAAATGCTGGAGTTGCTGTGTCAGAGGAGCTCATTCACATTTATTTTCAAGGTCATCCCCACAAGTTCACCATTCAGCAATTTGCTAAATCCATTTGATGGCAAGGAGTTCTCACAACACAATGAAAACAGGGACAGAACATTTCCTTTGTGTTTTGAAGAATCGGGTTTCTTCAGAAATGGATGGATAGCTTTGTTTCTCAGCATTCTGCTTGCTTCTACTCCACAATGAACAGCATCTCCTTGAACAGTATATGATGACATACCCAGTATCTGATTACCTAAAACCAGGAAAAGCGCATGTACAAACATGTAATCTATTGTTAATGTTGTTAAGGATTACTGTAATGGGTAGCTGCTCTTGACCTAGTTTCCAAAGTTTCTGATTACCCTTGTTTCTCAAGTTATCCAAAGCAAATTAGTTGACACCTCTTATGTAACAACATAATGCCATAATACAAACAGAAAATTCTGGGAGACCTCAGCAGGTCAGACAGCATGAGTGAGGAGAGAAACAAAATGTTTCAGGTCAATGACCTATCATTATAACTAGAAAATGTTAAGCGAAGTGGAAGTTTTAAGTGCAGAGGCAAGGAAAGTTGGGGATGTGAGGAAAGCACAAAAGGATAGTTTTGTATTAGGGTGGATGGCAGGAGAGATTAAATGTGGTTATTAAGAAGAAAAAAAACTACCTGAAGTCTATATTTTAAATATGAATTTAACATTGTTAATCATTCAATAACAAATTAAGACTTGAATTTACGTAGAACCTCTCATAACTTCAGGGTGACTTCAGAGTGTCCCAAAGTGCTTTACAGCCAATCAAATGTTTTGAAGTGTCATCACCATTGTAATGTAGGAAACACAGCAGCCAAATTATGCATAGCAAGCTCCCACAAATAGAAATGTGACTAAGACCAGGTAATCTGATTTTGGTTAAGGGATAAATGTTGGCCAGGGCACAAGGGAGAATTCCCCTATTTTTGTTTGAAAGCGTGCCTGGGATCCTTTAGATGGGTCTTGGTTTAACATATCCATCAGCAGCTCCCCTTTAGATTGGAAAATTGTAAATGCAATTCCATTACTTAAGAAAGATGAGAGAAAAAACAAGAAATTATAGCCCTGTTAGTCTAACATTTGCAATGGAGAAGTTATTGGATTGAAATTAATCTATAAATAAGGACAGAGTGGCTGAGCACCCAGTGAAATTTGAGCTGATTAGAGAGAGAGCCAATAAAGATTTCTAAAGAGTAGATCATACCTAACAAATGTAATCAAATTTTTTGAGGAAGTAACTAAAGTCATGGACAGTGGAATGTCTATGGATGTAGTTTATATGGACTTCCAGAAGGTAATTGATAAAGTTCCACATTAGAGACTGTTAGCTAAAATTAAAGCCCATGTAATTGAAGGCAAATTATTTAACTGGCTAGGAGATTGGTTAGGTGGTGGAAGACAGGGTGTAGGGTTACTGAGTATGTACTCAAAGTGACTATTGGTGCCCCACGAGGATAAGTGCTGGAGCCTCAACTATTCACTATACAGTATTTATTAATGACTTAGAAAACAGAATAGTGAGCCATATATCCAAGTTTGCCAATGGCACAAAGATTGGTGATGTGATAAGCATTGTAGATGGGAGTATAAAATTTGAAAGAGACATTGATAGATTAAGTGAGTTGATGAAACTATGGCAAATGAATTTCAACCCAGTTAAGTGTGAGCTCATGCATTTTGGATGAAAAGCAGATACATCTGAGTATCACTTAAATCATGAGAAAAGCTAGGAACAGGGGAGGTCAAAAAGGTTTAGGGGTCCATACAGACAGATTGCTAAAATGGAGAGGTCAAGGAGAAAAAGAGAGTCAGTATGGACCCGATGGACTGAAATGCCTCCTCCTGTGACAAACAACTCTATCTGAGTATCGCTGCCTAGGCCAGTGTTTATTGCCTACGTGCCCTTGAGCAGCTGGTGGTGAACCATCTTCTTGTCCAACTTGACCAGGGGTTTTAAGCTCTCACCTCCTCTCACTTTAGCAACTCTTGCATGTACATTTCAATCGACTTTATGCCAACTACCCACTCCTTAGAGACTCTCATTCAGCAACATGTCTATGCACTGGTGCTAATCTGGGGAGGCAGAAGGGAGAATTGTATCAGGAGGCAAGTTTGTAATTAACACAAGAATTAAAATTAAAGAAGAAGATTATCAAGTGATGCATTGTAAAATCTTAGCATTCAGAAAATGTAGAAGCAGGTCATAAGCAAATAAACAGAGACAAAATTTCATTGCCTATTGTAGTTACATCCATTTAGATAGTTTAGTAATTGAAGTGGTTTCTGTGTAGTGCAATTAGCCATTGTCCCTCTATTGCTTAGAGTATCTATTAAAGCACCAAGAGCCAGGATTAGGTGTCCAGGTGACATCTCCTTGTACTGATGTTTACAGCCAAGTTGCTAATAGTGACCACAGTGTGTGTGGTGTGAATCTTCACAATGTGATCAACCCACTGGCAATACAAACCTTAACGAGAAGGAGCCATTTACCTGAAGCGTGTACCTGGGGGAAGGTAAGGGGGCACACAGTGTCCCAGGAGATTCAAACATCTACTCCACAATGTCTCACTCTCTAGTTGCTAGTTCCAATACTGGAATGAGCCAAAGGGTAAGTTACAAAACCCTGCATTGGGAGTTTAAACTAGGACCCCAACAATCAGGGTTAGGGAATCCAAGAGATTGCTGTTCATGGTTGGGATTTGGCGAGTTTCTTTAGGTAAATTTGATTGACTTCCTCAGCTTTCTCTGAACAAGCCGTAATTAGCAAATTGATTTATCAGAAGTTGTATGTGATAACATATAGATTGGGCAAATCAGAAATTATATCCAATAACATATAGCTGGAGAAAATGGTGGACAATAGTGTGTAGATTGGGTCAATCTGGAATAGTGTACAATAATGTACAGATTAGGTAAAGCAGCAGCTTGCACTTAGTGATTGATATTCAAAGCCCTGATTCCATTTCTCCCACAGAATATTTCACATTTTTGTTACTCTGATCTGATGGTTCGCACCCTTGACTCTGACTGAATTGGGGAAAATATTTACACCCCATCAAGTCACCCTCCAAATAAATGGGGCAAATCTGAGCTACTACTTTCAATGTCCCTTGTCTCACACTGTCTAGTAGGGAGAGCATTTTCTGTGTTTTTCTAAAATCTAGTTCGAAACACTGTGATCTTTTCAAGTGTTTGAAATGAACACAAATTGAATTCAAGATAATTTTAAACTGGAAATAAGGGCAAAATCATCTAGATGGCCCTTGAATGAAAACTACTTTTTGCACAACTTATTTAAACCCATTTACCACTGGAGTGATAAGATAAAAACAGAAAAGGTTGGAAATACTCGGCAGGTCTGGCAGCATCCAGGTAGAGAGCAACAGAGTTAATGTTTCAGGTCAATAACCCTTCATCAGAACTGGACATTTAACAGTTTATTATCAAGTACAGGGTCCAGGGAAATTGGGGAATAAGGGAGACAATGGAGAAATGTCAGTGATAAAGTAGAGAGCAGAAATAATTCAATGACAAGTGATGCGTATAATCTGTAAACGCACAGCCTGATGTTAGTTAATCTGCTTCTTCTTCCAGCTGACAGATACCGAGAGGGGTACAGGAGCTGTGGGAAAGCATGAGAGGCTACTCAGGGTGGTGGATTGCGGCCATCACTCTCAGTCTCTGGTCACTGGATAGTTCAGGTAACTACAGATCAACTCGAAACAGTCTAAGGACAGCCGAGAAGTATCCCAAATCTTAACCTCCTGTACCTAGTAAGTCGGGCATGGGTTTTCAAAATCACTTTTATCAAAACGCATTTTATTAATCAAAATTTTAAACCCAAATTTGCAGGGGGTTGTTGAACAAATTTAACCGAGAGCTATAATCAGCTATCTGTTCGTCTGTCCATCCATCCATTGGTCAATCTGTCCACTATCCATCTTTCTTGCTATTTATCAATCTGTAGTATTCACTGTTTTTTTATTCATTCATGGGATGTGGGCATCGCTGGCTGGGCCAATGTTTATTGCCCATCCCTAATTGCCCTTGAGAAGGTGGTGGTGAGCTGCCTTCTTGAACCGCTGCAGTCCATGTGGTGTAGGTACACCCACAGTGCTGTTAGGGAGGGAGATCTAGGATTTTGACCCAGTGACAGTGAAGGAACAGTGATATATTTCCAAGTCAGGACGGTGAGTGACTTGGAGGTGAACTTGCAGGTGGTGATGCTCCCATCTATCTGCTCTATTTAACTATCTTAGCTTTCAATATCTATATCTTTCTATATCTTTTACTATTTATGTATTTATTTATTTTTCAATTTCCCAAACTGTTCCCATTGTTCTGGATATCTCTCCTCGCCATAGCAGCATCAATGGAGCAACCAGGTTGACGATTAAAGGACGGGGTACGGATGATTCATGTGCCTCTGCTATGGGCTGATTGTTAGTCCCCTCTCCTGCTGCTTCTGAGATACTTTGACTGTCTCCACAGGATTCTCGGGGCGGGGGGGGGAGCAGTTTGATTACATATCAGCAAGTGAAAGGCTGGGCAACGGCGTGCAGCTGCTATCCGAAGCTAGCTCCATCCCCTGTGATGTAGAGAGAGATTCCAGCCACCAGACACAGATCATTTGCTACACCAGGTACAGATACATTCATCCTGTAATCGATGGGGAACTGCATTACTAAAAGTTAGATAATTTAGCACCCAGCTAGAAAACCATAGAGAAAGGTAGACGGCCGACAGAGCCAGACCGATAGACATTATTCATTAGACAGCATTCATTGTCTATCATTCTGACACCCAGCTGATCAAAACAAAGGACTTTAAATGCTGCTTTTGTCTAATAGTGGAGGTGATGGTGTAGTGGTATTGTCACTGGACTAGTAATCCAGAGAATCAGGGTAATGCTCTGGGGACCTGGATTTGAATCCTCTGCCAAGGCAGATGGACTATGAAACCATTGTCAATTGGCATAAAAACCCACCTCTAATGTCCTTTAGAGAAGGCCTACATGTTGGCTCCAGATCCACAACAACATGGCTGACTCTTAAATGGCCTAGCAAGCCACTCAGTTCTCAAGGGCAACAAACGCTGGCCTAGCCAGCGATGCCCCCAGCCCATGAAAGGATTTAAAAAAAACCTGCAGTGTGTAAAAGATGTTCCTTTGGATTTAATGAATGTTTTCCCTTGTTCAAGACCTCTGCCAGAAGACAGCTAACATGTTCTAGTGAGTGTAGACGGGGTTCCTATCAATCACAACAACAGGATGAACTTTAATCCAAGTGCAACATTTTTACCCTCGCATCCTTCGATGAAGGAGCAATCACAGGCCAAGCCTTTCCGTGTGCTGCTCATACTATGATGTACTTGATTGGTAAATATAATGTGAAGCATCAACCCAAATAAGAAATCAAATAATGATAGGAACATGTGAAAAATAAAATGAAATTTAAGGTGTAGGCACTGTTGACTTTTAAAACCCCCCCATTCAGTGAAAAGATACCTGCCGCTGGTCAGAAGCTGTTCCTTTCTCGTGGAAAGATTAAGGGGTAGATTTTCACTCTCACAGTCTGAGCTGTGATCTGAAGGAGCAAATCATTCCCCGATTATAGAACCTACCTGATTTTTATTCCATGCATATACAACTCTTACTTCTTCTGTTCAGGAAAAGACCAATGATTAGGAATCAGGGAGGTTGCAAGAGTGTAAAAACACACCCACCTTCCAACTGAAATTAAAGAGCATGATTTCATCAGTAATTAATTAATGACTTTTCTTTTACCAGGCAGAAGACTGCTATACCCCAACTATTGATGAGAGTTCACCTGTGTCTGGGTTGCCATGTCTGCGCTAAAGTCATCTCCTTACACTCTTACAGATAGGGAGAAAGGCTCATGGGCTCAGCTTTAAACTGATTGGCAAAGGGAGCACCGACATGTGAGAAAAAAACTTATTTACACAGTGAGTAATTAGGATCTGGAATATACTGTCTGAGAGTGTGGTGGAGACAGGTTAATCGAGTGGTTAAGATCTGGAATGCACTGTCTGATAGTGTGGGGGAGACAGGGACAATCGAGTGGTTAGGATCTTGAATGTACTGTCTGGGAGTGTGATGGAGACAGGGTTAATCGAGTGGTTAGGATCTGGAATGTACTGTCTGGGAGTGTGATGGAGACAGGGTTAATCGAGTGGTTAGGATCTGGAATGCACTGTCTGAGAATGTGGGGGAGACAGGGTTAATTGAGTGGTTAGGATCTGGAATGTACTGTCTGAGAGTGTGGGGGAGACAGGGTCAATTGAGTAGTTAGGATCTGGAATGCACTGTCTGAGAGTGTGGGGGAGACAGGGTCAATCGAGTAGTTAGGATCTGGAATACACTGTCTGAGAGTGTGGGGGAGACAGGGTCAATCAAGTGGTTAGGATCTGGAATGTACTGCCTGAGAGTGTTGGGGAGACAGGGTCAATCGAGTGGTTAGGATCTGGACTGTACTGCCTGAGAGTGTGGTGGAAACAGGGTCAATCGAGTGGTTAGGGTCTGGAATGCACTGTCTGAGAGTGTGGTGGGGACAGGGTCAATCGAGTGGTTTGGATCTGGAATGTACTGTCTGAGAGTGTGAGGGAGACAGGGTCAATCGAGTGGTTAGGATCTGGAATGTACTGTCTGAGAGTGTGAGGGAGACAGGGTCATTCGAGTGGTTAGGATCTGGAATGCACTGTCTGAGAGTGTGGTGGGGACAGGGTCAATCGAGTGGTTAGGATCTGGAATGTACTGTCTGAGAGTGTGAGGGAGACAGGGTCAATCGAGTGGTTAGGATCTGGAATGTACTGTCTGAGAGTGTGGGGGAGACAGAGTCACTCAAAAGGGAATTGGATCATTTTCTGAAAAGGAAACATGAAGATCTATGGGGAATGGGCAGGAGGGTGGCACTGGGTGAATTGCTCCTGCAGAGGACCAGTACAGACACAGTGGGCCTAAGGGCCTCCCCCTGTGCTGTAACCATTCTTATTCTTTGATTCTAGATATATTCACAATGCGTCAGAGAAGCAACTCTCCCAATATACCACACACGCTACTTACATATCCTGTTCATCTTTCCATTGAAATAGCATGTGAACAGGAGGAAGAGAAAGGCAGACTGATTGATAAACTTGTATCGTGCAGGAGCTGAGTAAGAGGTGGGAAGTCATGGTTTATCGGTACACTGGCTGCTGATCCTCTTAGACAAGGTTCAGCATTGTATTTCCATCTTTCTCACATCAATAAATCTTTATGCTCTTAACAACAAGTATTTCAGCTTTTGGAGTTTTCCAACTGTTGAAACTTCTGGCAGTTTTTGTGTTTATTCTCAGGATGTGTATTTATTGTCCACCCAATTGACCTGAGAGGTGGCAAGGCAGCTTCTGTCTGATGCTATTTAAGGGCTTCCCAAAGCACTTCAAAGGTTAGTTAAGTGTCAATGATGTTGCTGTGGGACTGGGGTGACAATTAGGCCACATATATCTTTTCACAAAGAATATTGGAAATCTGGAACTCACTCCCACAAGAAATTGTTAATCTTGGAAATTTCAAATCTGAGAATAATAGATTTTTGTTAGGCAAGGGTATCGAAGGATACAGAAGACGAGTGGATGGATAGTGTCAGGACCTAATCATTCCTTGAATGGCAGAACAGGTTTGAAAGATGGAATGGCCTCCTCCTGTTCCTGCAGTCCTATACGATATTGTTTGCTTCTCTGATGGACATTGGTGAACCAGTTGGGATTTACGATAATTCAACAACTTTATCGTCACTTTGCTGGTGTCAGATTTTTATTTCCAGTTTTGTGTTTTTTTAATTCAAGTCAAATTCTCAAACAGTCAGGGAAGTGTCAGAGATGTTCATTCAGCCAAAAGAGGAATTGTGCCTGGGCCTGCCATGGAGCCTAGCTGACTGCAGGTTCCTCCTGATCTCACACTCCACTTGCAGCAAGAACAACAATCGAAACAGATTGTCCCTCACTGATCTCCCAACAAAGTTACTCTGCGAGATCAAGAAACCCGTCAATCAATCAGTTCCCTCACTGTGGACATTCTGAGACAATGCCAGAGATTCCACTCTCTCCACACTCACTCCACCCCAACTCTCTCCACACTCACTCCACCTCAACTCTCTCCACACTCACTCCACCTCAACTCTCTCCACACTCACTCCACCTCAACTCTCTCCACACTCACTCTACCTCAACTCTCTCCACACTCACTCTACCTCAACTCTCTCCACACTCACTCCACCTCCACTCTCTCCACACTCACTCCACCTCAACTCTCTCCACACTCACTCCACCTCAACTCTCTCCACACTCACTCCACCTCAACTCTCTCCACACTCACTCCACCTCAACTCTCTCCACACTCCACCTCAACTCTCTCCACACTCACTCCACCTCAACTCTCTCCACACTCACTCCACCTCAACTCTCTCCACACTCACTCCACCTCAACTCTCTCCACACTCACTCAACCTCAACTCTCTCCACACTCACTATGCCTCAACTCTCTCCATTCACACTACAGTTCAACTCTCTCCACACTCATTCCACCTCAACTCTCTCCACACCCACTACACCTCAACTCTCTCCATACTCCCTACACCTCAACTCTCTCCACACTCACTCCACCTCAACTCTCTCCACACTCACTATGCCTCAACTCTCTCCATACTCCCTACACCTCAGCTCTCTCCACACTCACTCCACCTCAACTCTCTCCACACTCACTCCACCTCAACCTTCTCCACACTCACTCCACCTCAACCCTCTCCACACTCACTCCACCTCAACTATCTCCACACTCCCTAAGCCTCAGCTCTCTCTGCTATTTATATTTCTGATCACTGTAGCCATCTTCCAATTCACTTCCCTCCCCTCTCCATTTTGGAACAGTATTATCTCTTTTATTTCTGTCTTTCTCTGCTCCATTCATTGTAGGCGGAGTTGGTTTCTCTCCTTTGTGCTTTTTACACCCTGACAATCTGATGGAGGTGACCAGCGTGTTTAATCCAGCAGTTTCCAACTTTCAAAGCTTCTCTGTAACCACAACCAGTTCATCCTCCACCCAGACTTGTTTTACTCTTCCATTGGCGGCCATAGGATCTTGTACGTCCACCTGAGATGGGATCGCGATTTACTATCTCATCTGAAAACAGCACCTCCAACAATGCCGCACTCCCTCAGTGTCAGCTTAGGTAACGTACTCAAAATCTCTAGAATGGGGCTTGACCCCATGAATTTGAAAATAGCCCCTGTGCTCATGTTATGACAATCTCCAGCTTTGTGAACAGGCCTTCAGTGGAAACGTTCTTTAACCATGTTTTCTCCTTCACTCTTCCTGATTTCCCCTTGGTTGCTAGGTCAACTCATTACCATCATTACTCATTACTAGGTCAACTCATTACCATCATTACTCATTACTAGGTCAACTCATTACCATCAATACTCATTACTAGGTCAACTCATTACCATCATTACTCATTACTGGGTCAACTCATTACCATCAGTGGAAATATTTTTACTGATATCTACAGCAGTAACAAACCAACTGACTCCAATTCCAGAAATACCAGGATTTTGAGGTAAAAACATTCCTTTGAGTAAAGTGCATGGGCACAGCCCAGCCACATATACACAATGTCGCTTGGATCAGATTTGTTGAGCTCAGTGGGTTATTCCCATTCCTATGTTGTTTGTATGAAAGCAGCTTCTCGATCTGGATTTTGGGGTGTAGATCAGCCAAAGGATTGAATTGACGTGAATAGTGGATAATTCGCAGTTTTGTGTTTAAACCTTCTGACCTTCATTGCCACTGGGTCAAAATTCTGGGACTTGTTAACGAAACAAGATTATGGGAGGTCACGGTTTGGAGAGAAAGAGAAAGGCAGAAACAGGAAGAAAGAGAGAAAGAAAGACTTGCATCGATATAGCACTTTTCACAACCATCTCGAAGCAGTTTATAGCCAATGACAACATTTTTGAAGTGTAGTCACTGTTGTAATGGAGGAAACACAGCAACCAATTTGTGCACAGCAAGATCCCACAAACAGCAATTTGAAAATGTCCAGACAATCTGTTTTTTTTTAGGAAATGATGTTTGGGTCATTCTTGTCCTTGAGTATTTTTTAAACTTAAAGAAAGGAAAGCCTTTTTTAGCCTATCAGAGGATACTCATTGAATTGAATCTTTTTTGAGAAGTCCTCTTTTATTCTTTTCTTTATGGACCTCTGAGGACAGGGGGGCTCTCGTGGCCTTCGAACGTCGGTCACTGTGGCATCATTGACTCATCTGCCTGTTTTTCAAAATCTGGTCTTTTTTTAAAATTTAGAATGAAAAGCCTTGAAAATAAAAGTGACAAGCAGAAAACAATCATGTGAAACAAAAACAGAATTACCTGGAAAAACTCAGCAGGTCTGGCAGCATCTGTCATGAGGACTCGAAACGTCAACTCTTTTCTTCTCTGCCGATGCTGCCAGACCTGCTGAGTTTTTCCAGGTAATTCTGTTTTTGTTTTGGATTTCCAGCATCCGTAGTTTTTTTGTTTTTAACCAATCATGTGATGTGTTTTTCAATTCTAGAGTCTACACTGGAGGAATGCCTCGTCACCTCCTTCACCCTGATTCAGATACATTGAGTTTTGTAACATGGATTGCAAGATCCTTAATGATGAGCGAGCTCCATTCGTCCTGCTTTAATTAATTCATCCAGTCTGATTCTGAAGTCCTCCCATTGCAGTATCCAATTCAGTGATACAGGGCTTTTATTTAATATGTTGTCCAATTAATCTGAACTTCCTGAATTGCTGCCTCTGATTCCAGACAGTGTTCCTCCTCCTAGTTTAGTGCCATTTGCAAATGTCACCAATTAAGGTTTCTGTGCACGTATAATTGATTTGCAACAATTCTCCCTATGGCACTCCGTTCATTACTCTGCTGATAGGCATGGATTACTCTTAGTAAATGAATGACCTGGAATCAACAGCTCATTTTATATCCCATCAAATTCTCATTTCCATTCAAATTGGTTCACTTTCACCTGTGCTCCATCACTAAACACCATTTCACCCGCAGTTTCTTATCCATACCCAAGTTCTGCAACTTTGTGCTTGACAAACAGCCTTTCAAGTGGAACTTTGGTAGAAACTTTCTGGAAGCCTGGGTGCAACATGTTGTAAGGCCCACCCCTGTCCCTGAACAATGGATTTCCTTTATAGATTCAATCCTCCCATTAGAGTAATGAATTGTACACAGCAGCTTAACTGACATTAATAAATAAAAACAGGAAATGCTTCTTCAGAGTCGTAAGGACTCGAAACCTTAACTGTGTTTCTCTCTACACAGACGCTGCCAGACCTGCTGAGTTTTTCTAGTGTTTTATATTTTTATTTCAGATTTCCAGCATCCACAGTATTTTGCTTTTAGCTTTACTGGCAATATTTATATCATTATTGAATAACTTTATTTTACACTTGCAGGTACGGTTTGAAACTTGACTAAATATTGCAACAGGGGCACAATGACTTGCAAAATGACTAGAACCTATGTTGGGTAAAGTTGAGATGTGTTTCCTTAATGTTCTGTATGACATTCTAAATGCAGTAACTGGTACAGCATGTCAACTTATAAATGTTTAATTCAGGTCACCACAATGTGAGTTTCATTTTGGACGATGGCCATGGAAGGTAAGATATTTACAGCAAGCAATAGGTTGTGAGTTTAAAGTTTATGTGGTAGTAATTATGTTGCACTGGCCACTTGTGGAGTTCTACCAGGGTACATATATAGCAATGGGGAGGTGGTGGCATAGTGGTATTGTCCCTGTCATGAGATCCAGGGTGGAGACCTGGGTTCAAATCCCACCACAGCAGATAGTGGAAATTGAATTCAATAAAAATCTGGAATTAAGAGTCTGATGATGAACATGAAACCATTGCTGATTGTTATAAAAACCCATCCTTCCTTTAGGGAAGGAAATCTGCTGTCCTTACCTGTCCCACACATGACTCCAGACCCATTGCAATGTGGTTGACTCTCAAATCCCCTCTGGGAATGGGTAATAAATGTTGGACCTGGCCCTGTGTTATTATACAGCAGCAATCACATAGCACCAGTTACCAGCTTTTCGCATGCTCCATATATATCATCATATATATGTGGTCAAAACATCAAACTTTATTTTCAATATTTCAATTTTCTTAATTTTTAAAGAAACTTTGAAAAATATTCCAATTTTTTATCACAGACCTGAAAGAAGCCTGGTTTGTATGTTTCATTTATCCAACCAGGTATATTATACCTCCAGGATGATAAACATGCAGGGATGATGACATGGACACATCTATATTTGTATATTGTTTATATGTTACACAGGCACATAAAGAATATTCATTTTTCAAACAATATATTCAAAACTGTATAGCTTTTGCATTATTTCATAGCATTAGACATTAGGTTGAAATTATTTTAAAATTCACAATGTATAGAACTCGACGGTTTAGATTTGACAGAAGCCCTGCTTTCTTCTTCTTGTAAGTTGCTCTGATTTTTCCCCCACTGTAGGTCTTTGTCTCATGTGAAAACTTACTTTGTTTCTTCTCTCAACAAACTCAGTATGTTCCAAACCTCTGCAGGTAAGGACAATGGTAGTTTACTCAGGTTAACTGGCTGCGATTCCATATCTCATTGTGCTATACCACATTAGCTAGAGTTATCTGCTGCTTGTATGTGTCCATCACACTTAGCTACAGATTCTAGTCACTATTGAATATCAAACTTATTTTATTTATTAGGGGAGATGGTGGCGCAGTGATAATGTCACTGGACTAGTAATCCAGAGGACAAGGGTTTAAATCTCACCCTGGTAGTTGGTGGACTTTAAATTCAATTAATAAAATCTGGAATGTAAAGCTAGTCTCAGTAATGGTGACCATGTTACTAACATGTTTTGTTGTAAGAACCCATCTGGTTCACTATAGTCCTTTAGGGAAGGAAATTGGCCATCCTTACCTGGTCTGGCCTACATGTGACTCCAGACCCAGAGCAATGTGGTTGACTCTTAACTTCCCTCTGAAATGGCCCTTGCATGACACTCAGTTCAAGGGCAATTAGGGACGGGCAACAAATGCTTCCCTTGCCAATGATGTCCACATCCTATGAAAGGATAAAGAAAAAAAAATAGAGCTTTTAACTGGGAGAAATGTCCCAACGCACTTCAAACAAAAACTGATACTGAGCCGCCAGTGAGCTTAGAGCAGGCGACCAAAAGCTTGGTCAAAGAGGTGGGTTTTAAGGAGAATCTTAAAGAAGGAGAGAGGTGGAGAGGTTTAGGGAGGGAATTCCAGAACCTGAGTCCCAGGAAGCTGAAGACACGGCCGCCAATGACAGAGCAGTAAAAATCAGGATGTCCAAGAGGCCAGAAGTGGAGGAGAAGAGAGATCTGAGGTTTGTAGGAGGTTACTGATCAAGGAGAGTTAAGGTCAAGGAGGGATTTGAAAGCAAAGTTGAGAATGTGGACATCAAAGGGCAAATTCAATCATCTCACCCTCCTAGAAGGAGTCATGCTGAAAGGCTGCATTGGTGCTGAGCGTTGCAGCTCGAATGTACATTCCCTTTGAGCATAGCTCAGAGCAGCTGGAGAAGTGAACTTACTCTCACAGTTCATCGAGGAACTCTGTTTGGGATGGTGGAGGCCAGTGCAACTTTCCAGAGCCTCATGAGGTCCTCAGTGGCATTCATCTTCTTTAGCATTAAGTCTTGCACTAAATCATCAGGGTTCAGGATTTGTTTCGTTATAATTCTAAGAATAATCGCCTAGTAGGACAAAGGACAATGTGCTTCTCTGCACTAATTATGGATTAAGAATGTGGTATTAGAAGAGCAACAAATGGTGTTTTGTGTAACAAAAGTGAGATATTTTTGTCTAGTTTTGAATAAGTCATAGAATCATACAGCACAAAAGGAGGCCATTCAGCCCAGCATGTTTATGGGAGAGTGTCCAATTAGTCCCACTTCTCCTGCTCGTTCTCCATAGCCCTGTAAATATGGCCCCATCAAGTATTTATCCAATTGCCTTTTGAAAGTTCCTGCTGAATCTATCCCCACCAGCCCTATGGGCATCGCTTTCCAGATCACAACAACTCACTGTATAAAAAAAATCCTCCTCTCCCCCTCTGGTTCTTTTTTGTCGATTCTCTTCAACCTGCATCCCTCTGGTTACCAAGCCTCCAGCCACTGGAAACATGTTTCTTCCTATCCCCTCCACAGGCACATTCTGCAAAGTCAAAGAAATTTACCCAAGTCATTTAAAAAGTGGCTCCAATCCCAATCACTATGGGCGGGATTTTCCAGCCCCGCCCACTGCCAGGATCACACGGTCGTGCCGAAAGCCGACGGACTTCTGGCTGGGCCGCTACATCCCCACGGCAGGGCTGGGAAATCCCGGCCTGTAACAAGTTTATTTTGATACGATGTTGCGAATTTAACCGGAAACAAACCGGAGAGTGCGAAACAATGGCTGATGTTTCCCTCAAATCCAGAAGGTCCTAGAAACCCATGCCCTAGATTTCTTTTGGTTCGTGGGTTGCGAGCGTTGCTGGAAAGCATGGCATTTATTACCTAATTGCCTTTGAGAAGGTGGTGGTGAGCTGCCTCTTTGAACCAGTGTAGTTCATGTGATGCAGGTACATCCCCATACCAGGTTAGAAACTAAATGAAGCCATTCAGCTCAAGTTAAACGGTCAGTATGGAAATCCTAGAAGAGAATATTCCTTCCAAGAAGTTAATTTGGTTCCCACAGTGATAGGAAATTCAAAGAAACCAAATGTTGTTTCTTTACGCCCTTCGAGTAGCACTCAAAACACACGTGCAGTGCAGAGGAAATAGGCCTTAATCTTTTGCTCCCATTTTGCTCCTGAATAGTTCTGCAACTCAACTTCCTTGATGGGCTGTACATTCATCCTTTCTCATGTCATCCCAGAATAGCCAATAACAACTTGAGAAATAGGAGCAGGAGTAGGGGTGTGCGTGAGGGCGATGTGCTCCATTGTCAAAGGCTTTCAGCTGGATAATGTGTAAAGACTATGGGACCAACACTCCATGTTGAGCCTTGGATGGAGTGCCTGCTGGGGAACAGGCTCAGGTGTCCCCTCCTGGGATCTCCACTGTTGAACTGTGCCTGTCTGTGAGGTCAGGGGGACACCCTTTTGTTAAAATGGTGACGGCAGCTTCCCGCTCCACCAGGGGCACATCTGGTCATGCACATCTGGTCGTGCACATCTGGTTGTGCTCCTCCACCAACCCCCACCCCCAAATCCCGCTTCACCTGGAAAGATTTGGGGGGGGTCGGTGAATGAGACAATGTCTGCTTGAGGAAAGAATGGTTGGGGTCTTTCAGAGGGCTGCATTCACATTTTACTTTTGACAAATTTCTTGCCTTTTCCCTGGGGATCCAAGCAGCAGCCCTGACCATTGCCCCACCCTCTACTTCCTGCTCCAGGTGGGCCCCACAACTGCTGGTGGCCATCATCTTACGCCTGGTCTCACCAGGCCTCTGGTTGCTGATCCAACGCTTACTGGAACCAGGTGTAGCTTGAAGACTCTGGCTTGAGTCCAGAGTCCAAAGTCCAGGCCAGAATCATTCCTTGGAGGCCAGAAGATGGGAGCATTATCAGATTTCTCATGTCCTCCTATACAGATAAATGCCTAGCAAAACCTATTAGCTTGATTTATTTTCTTCATCTACTGTAGTTTTATTACAACGTTGTAAAAATACTTTGTTAGTTGAATGTGCAAAAGTTTTGTTTGATAGCTAGTATCAGGAGGCCAAAAAAGACCTGATAAAGAATAAACAGCAGTAAAAATGTCATCTGGCTAATTCGATTGAAGCATCTACTGTGGCCAGTCAAGTCTCTGGGCTCGACACAGAGCAGTGGTTCCACATCAATAACTGAAAATACAAACCTGCAAAGATTTAATCCACCCCATCATTTAAGTGTTCCCTCAGCCCTTTATCAGCCCTCCTCCTTTTTACAACAGCCCCCACATCCTTTCACTGCCCACGGATTCTGTAATATTGTCCATCTCCGTTTTAATGTTTCTATTCAGTCCTGCATCTAAAGGAGCTCGGCCTTGATTCTAGCTCGCTCATTGTGAGAGGGGACGTCCCTATAGAGCCTGACTTGATGTTGGAGCTGGTCACAGAATCCTTATATCCCCAAGGCACTGGGCTAGAGGCCCAGAGCAGGTCATTGCTGCATTACACTTGTTAAACAAACCCAATGCAAAGTAATAGTTCCTCCAGAGTTGTGTTTTGTTCCGTCTTTCATTAAGAGGGTTAAATGCCCCTGCTGCTGTAGAATCGGGTGATAGAAATGATGGGTGAGGGGAGACTAGGGGGGGTGTGGTGGTCGGTGGGGGTGGTGGGGTGGGAGTATGGGGGCAGCTAATGGGTGAGCGGTTCTTTGAGAGGAGGGTCATGGTCCATTCATTGAGGTAGGATTGTGGCAGTGAGTTCATTGCTGGGCTTTATCTCATTTCTGCCCTTCACACCATCCAGAAAAGGCAGGCAGTGTTCAAAGGAGAATCCAGGCTCGGATATCAGCACCAAGTCAGGGAAACTAGGAGCTGTGTTCGTGGGAAGGGGGATTTGATAGAGAAGTTTAAAATTATGAAGGGATGGGACTGGGTGGATAGGAACATTGTTGTCAGTGGTGGTCGGGTCTAGACTGGGGCATAGATATAAAATTAAGACAGAGATGAGGAGAAGATGTTTGTGCACAGAGGGTTGTGAGGTTGTGGAATTCACTACTGGAGTTAGTGATTGATGCCGGGACCATGTCAACATTGACATACTGATTTGGTAGGTGGTGAATGAAAAGGGGATGAAGGAATTTGGGAGCAGGGTAGGTACGTGGGATTAACATTCTAGATCACGTGGAGGATGAGCACTGCTTGGACTTGATTCTGTCAAGATTCAGAGTGAAATTTTCTCTATCCTGCCTCAAAAATGTATCTCAGTCCCAACCTCGATCCTTTTCTCATCCAACTTTTACATTGTAAACTGGTGTCTGGGAGGGAGGGGGGTGGGGGTCACAGAATTGCATTGAGAGCCTGACTGATTGTTTTTTCTTCCCTATGGGAGAGCTGAGGCTTTGCAGAGCCCCATCACCTGGTCTGCCTGCAGATAAACAGGAAAAACTGGAGACACTTAGCAGATCAGTGTCTGCGGAGGGAACTGAGGAGTAAGTGTTTCAGTTGGAGACCCATTCTCATCTATCCTCCCCACACATGCTGACTGACTTGGTGGAGTGTTTCCAGAATTTTCTGTCTCTGTTTCAGAATTTCAGCATCTGCAGCGTATTGCTTTTTACCAATATCAGCTATTCACTGGATAAACCTGATGATTAGTTGAGACTAAAACCATCTGAATACAACAAAGGAAGATGGTTGTGGTTGTTGTATGTCAATCATTTCAGCTCCAGGACATCACTGCAGGAGTTCCTCAGGGTAGTGTCCTCATCCCAACCATCTTCAGCTGCTACGTCAATGACCTTCCTTCCATCATAAGGTCAGAAGTGGGGATGTTCGCTGATGATTACACAATGTTCAGCACGATTCACAACTCCTCAGGTACTGAAGCAGTCCATGTCCAAATGCAGCAAGACCTGGCCAACATTCGGGATTGGGCTGATAAGTGGCAAGTCACATTCGTGGCACACAAGTGCCAGGCAATGACTATCACCAACAAGAGAGAATCCAATTATTGCCCCTTGACATTCAATGGCATTACCATCACTGAATCCCCCACTTTCAACAATCTGGGGGTTACCATTGACCAGAAACTGAACTGAACTAGCCATATAAATACTGTGGCTACAAAAGCAGGTCAGAGACTGGGAATTCTGCAGAGACTAACTCACCTTCTGACTCCCCAAAGCCTGTCCACCATCTACAAGACACAAGTCAGGATAAGTGCAGCTCCAACAATGCTCAAGAAGCTTGACACCATCCAGGACAAAGCAGCCCGCTTGATTGGCACCACATCTACAAACATTCACTCTCTCCACCACCGACACACAGTAGCAGCAGTGTGTGTACCATCTACAAGATGCACTGCTGAAACTCACCAAGGCTCCTTCGACAGCACCTTCCAAACCCACCACCACCTAGAAGGTCAAGGGCAGCAGAAAGATGGGAACACGACCACCTGTAAGTTCCCCTCCAAGTTACTCACCATCGTGAGTTGGAAATATATCACCGTTCCTTCACTGTCACTGGGTCAAAATCCTGGAACTCCTTTCCTAACAGCACTGTGGGTTCAAGAAGGCAGCTCACCACCACGTTCTCAAGGGCAATTAGGAAATAAATGCTGGCCCAGCCAGTGAAGCCCACATCCTCTGAAAGAATAAATTAGAAAACTAATATTCATTTCAACATAATGTTTGATTAATAGCAAATATTAACAGCTGGAGCTTCACCATTTGGTGCAGAGATAGGTTTGAAGTGTGTTGTAGTCCTGAAACGTTACGGAGCCAAATAGAATGTGATTTTCTATCTTTGAAGAGGTGACTGGGGTCCACCCATCTGAAGGGAGTATGGAAGGAGGAACTCTCCTTACGGTGACTGGGAGGTTCTTTGATGAAACAGACGCTCCTGCCAGAGTTACTGTCGGAGGTATGTACAAAAAAAAATGAAAGAACTTGCATTTCTATAGCACCTTTCACCACCTCAGGACATCCTAAAGTGCTTTACAGCCAATGAAGTAATTTTGAAATTTAGTCACTGTTGGAATGTAGGAAATGGGCAGTGGTCAATTTGTGCACAGCAAGATCCCACAAACAGCAACGTGACACTGACCAGTAATCTGTTTCAGTAATGTTAATTGAGGATAAATATTGGGCAGGACATCGGGCAGAACTCCCCTGCTCTTGACCAATAGTGCCATGGGATCTTTTATGTCATTAACATCTCAAGTGAAAGATGACAGTGCAGCACTCCCTCAGTATTATACTGCGAGTGTCAGTCTGGATTAGGTTCTCAAGTTTCTGAAGTGGGACTTGAACCCAAAACTTCTGCCCCAGATATGAGAGTGCTGCCTGCTGAGTACCCCCCGGGCTGACATGGCTAACAGACAGTTTGTGGGCTATGCTCCATTTATTTACAGCATAACTCTGCGATTGATGGACCAGCCGAGGTAGGAGGAGACTCTCAACTCCCCCTAGTGCTTCCCTTGAGACTGGTCCTATTTTCTAACACCATTTATAAGGTGTTCATTAAATATAGATGCAGTTCTGGGAATGTGGTTTATAGTCTGTGATGTGAACTAATTTTTATTTGAACATATATATATATATATATATTTGGTCATTTGGAATGAATCCATTACACTCTGGTCAGTAAATAATTAGAGCTTGCTTCCATTTCAGAAAGCAGCTATATTCACTCTATACAAGGAACTAAACCTATTGTTCCAGTTTTTGTGCCTATATTTCGTTTTTTTTTCATTTTTCACACAGGTCAGAGCTGTGAGATTCTGAGCATCAACACAACTCAAATAATCTGTCGGACTCCAAAGGAAAACAATCTTCCCAGAACAGTTTTTCCAGGTGCCGTTTATTTTTGCTCATTTATCAATTTTATTTTTGAATTTTAATTTAGAATCTACATTAGACAGTTATATAAATATATATACTGAAAATTGATAGGACTACATATCTACAGGGAGATGTGCTAGAAACACAATGTGATATCTCACTTGCTACCTTCTTCAACTTAATTCATGCATTTGGCATTAAAATAGATCTATCTATTGTGCTCTAACTGCATCAGCACATTCTAACTCGGGGGACAGTTAACTTGTAAGTAAACTTGGCCTCCAGTGGAGGCTGGGCTGTCTGATTGATTATTTTATGGTGGAAGGAGTGATCGGGAGATTCTGTTCATTTGTTCATTCTCGTTAAATAGAATAGTTTGCTCATTCAGAATCAGCTTTATCCCACTGGGGCAATTTTTAGTTTGTCTCCTGAAAAGGAGAGAATTTGGAAATAGAAATCGCTCCCACACCTATATCCAAGATGTCTGTTGTCATCCCCAGCTCTCCTTACCATGCACCGTGTCTCCGTGTGTGTGGTGATCTGCCCACTAATTTCTCCAAAATAACCTAGGGATTAAACAGATTGTTTTACTTTTAAGGCTCAAAGGCAATCAATGATACCTAAAACCAAGTGATTGTAATCAGGACTTTCGAGAAAGATGTGCTGTTCACCAACAATAGCCAGTGTGTTTCCGGAGGCTCCTGTTGGTCTCAGAGGTGATAAGTTTTAAACCACTCGCTGAGTAAAAAGCGAACATAGGAAAATGAAGGAGAGAAACAGAGCAGCTAGTCCACTGACCCTGCCCCAGACTGTGCTTCTTCTCCGCCGATGCTGCCAGACCTGCTGAGTTTTTCCAGGTAATTCTGTTTTTGTTTTGGATTTCCAGCATCCGCAGTTTTTTGTTTTTATCTACTTATATATCACCTGACCCTTTCCATCAGCACTAAACAAACAGAAAAAAATAAATCTTAAGACAATTGAGGAACAATACCTCCAAAGTGATCAAATTCCAGGGGACCCCAGAGACACATTCCCCTAATGCTTAACCCTCCTATACAGTCAGGGAAAGGCTTAGGGGACAGTGATCATAATATCATGAGGTTTAGTTGGCTACAGAAAAGAACAAGGAGCAATCTAGTGTAAAAAAATTTGAATGGAGAAAGGCTAATTTCAATGGTTGTGAGAACATATCTGACACGACTAAATTGGAACCAGAGATCGATAGGTACAAATGTACCTGAACAATGAGCTGCCTTTAAAGGTGACAGTTCAAGCACAGTCAGGGTATGTTCCCACAAGGGGGAAAGGTAGGGCAGACAAATCCAGAGCTCCCTGGTGACAGAAGAGATAGAGAGTAAGGGGAAGCAGGTAAAAGGTGCATGTGACAGATGTTAAAACAAGTGAGAACCAGGCTGAAAATAGAAAGTTCAGAAGGGCAGTGGGAAAGGAAATAAGAGAAGCAAAGAGCGAGCATGAGAAGAGACTGGCAGCCAACATAAAAGAGAATCTGGAAGTCTTCTATACACATATAAACAGTAGAAAGGTGGTAAAACAAGTTGGGCCAAGTAGGGACCAAAATGGGATCTATGCATGGAAGTAGAGGGTGTGGCTGAGGTATTAAATAAACACTTTGCATCTGTCTTTACCAGGCAAGAAGATGCTGCCAAAGTCAGAGTGAAAAACGAGGTAGTTAAGACACTGGGATTGGCTAAAAATTGATCAAGAGAAGATACTAGAGAGGCTGCCTGTACTTAAAGTTGGTAAGTCACCAGGAACAGATCATTTGCATCCACGGATACTGAGGAAAGTAAGGGTGCAAATTGTGGCACTGACCATAATCTTCCCCCAGGTACAGGAATGGTGCTGGGGGACTGGAGAGTTGCAAGTGTTACCCCCTTGTTCAAAAAAGAGTGTAAGGGTAAGCCCAACAACCACAGACTAGTCAGTTTAACTCACTGGTGAAAAAGCTTTCAGAAATGATATTCCGGAACAAAATTAACAGCCACTCAGACACATCTGGATTAATGAAGGGAAGCCAGCATTGGCTTTTTAAAGACAAACCATGTTTAACTAATTTGATTGAGCTTTTTCATGAGGTAAAAGAGAGGGTTGATGAGGATAATGAAGTTGATATGTATATGGACTTACAAAAGGCAATAGATACACTGTCTCAAGACAGGCTTATCAGTGAAGTTGAAGCCTAAGGAATAAAAGGGACAGTGGCAGCATGAATACAAAGTTGGTTGAGTGACAGGAAACAGAGAGTTGTGATGAATGGTCATTTTTTGGACTGGAGGAGGTTTATGGTATTGTTTCCAAGGGGTCAGTATTAGGACCTCTGCTGTTCTTGATCTACATGAACAAGAAAACATAGACAGGCTGGTAGAATGGACAGACACATATGGCAGATAAAATGTAATGCAGAGAACTGTGAAGTGATTCATTTTGGTAGGAATAACAAGGAGAGGCAATATAAGATAAAGGGTACAACTCTAAAGAGGTTTGCTGCTGTGTGGATTCGTTTACCAAAATCCATCTGGTTTAAATATAGCAATGAAGGAGCAGCGGGGCCTGGGTGTACATGTGCATAAATCATTGAACGTGGCAGGACAGTTTGAGGGAGTGGTTAATAAAGCATACAGTATCCTGGGCTTTATAAATAGGGGCATAGAGGACAAGAGCAAGCAAGTTATGATGAAGCTTAATAAAACATTGGTTCAGTCTCAACTGGGATGTTGTGCTCAGTTCCGGGTACTGCACTTTAGGATGGATGTGAAGGCATTTCAGAGAATGCAGAAAAGGTTCATGAGGTGATTCCAGGGATGAGGAACTTCAGTTATATGGATAGATTGGAGAAGCTGGGGCTGTATTCCATGTAGAAGAGAAGGCTGAGAGGAGATTTGATCGAGGTGTTCAAAATCATGAGGGGTCTGGACAGAGTAGATAGGGAGAGACTTATCCCATTGGTGGAAGGATTGAGAATCAGAGGGCACAGATTTAAGGTGATTGGCAAAAGAGCCAAAGGCGACATGAGGAAAAGCTTTTCATGCAGCGAGTGGTTAGAACTGGAACGTACGGCCTGAGAGTTTGGTGGAAGCAGGGTCAATTGAGTTTTTCAAAAGAGAATCGGATAATTATCTGATGAGAAAAGAAATCGTGGAGCTACGGGGTAAAGGTGAGGGGGGTGGACTAGCTGAGTTGCTGTGGAGCTAGCATGTATGTGATAGGCTGAATGGTTAGAGATCAGAAGTAAACCAATCTATAATTCTGCAATTCTAATAATGATGCAGACTCTAGTGTACAGGGCACAACTGCAAAATTTGTAAATAACACAAAAATGGGAAGTAATGTGAACTGTGAAGAGCGTGGTGAGGAAGAAGCCCCATCTCTGAGATCCGCTGTCCAATCAAATGGCCAGCAGCTCTCCAGCCACAGTCGTGCCGCAGGGAGCACTGGCCACTGCAGGGAGTGCATCTAATCCCAGAAGAGGAGGAACTGGGGGCCCAGGTTCAGGAATTTTACTGGAGTCAGGCTGATACTAGCAAGGGGTGTGTGAGGCTGGGGATTGCGGTGCAGTGGGGCGAAACATGGGGGCTGGGGGATGGGGGGGTTCCTCCATTGGGCATAGGGTGCATACTAATAGACCAAAGTACTCATTTCATCCTTCAGCAATGCCCTCTGCCTCCGAGCGTAAATCCTCTTTTTGGTCCCTAATTGACCTCACCTCTCCTCTTTTTACCCTTTTACTATTTCTATGTCTATAGAAGACTTTGGACTCTGCTTTGTTAGCTGCCAGTCTCTTCTCATACTCTCTCCTTGCTTCTCCCATTTACATTTTCATTTCCCCTCTGAACTTTACAAACATACGAATTAAGAGCAGTAGTAAGCCATTTGGCCCCTTAACCCTGCTCTGCCATCTAATATGATCATGGCTGATCTGATTGTGGCCTCAACTCTACTTTCTGACCTACTCCCGATAACCTTTGAATCCCTTGTTAGTCAGGAATCTATCTATCGCTGCCTTAAAAATATTCAATCACCTCATCTCCACTGCTCTCTGGGGAGGAGAGTTCCAAAGATTCATAAACTTTTGAAAGAAAAATTCCTTCTCATCTCTGTCTTAAATGGGAACCCTTATTTTTAAACTTACTATATTCAGCCTAGTTCGCCCTTGTATTATCAACCTGGCATTTGTCATGTTCATCCTTTTTCTGCTTTCTCTTACTCCCTATCCTTTTTTTGTTATCTGAGGAGCTCTGGATTTGTTTGCCCTACCTTTCCCCCTCAGGAGAATGGACCTTAACTGTACCCAAACCATCTCCTCTTTAAAGGCGGCCTATTATTCAGTTGCCAATGGACGGATCTGTTCTCACCGCACTGTAATTGACCCTCCTCCAATTAAATATCTAGATTGTTCCTTGTCCATTTCCATTTGGTCAGGACACTGAAGAATGACTCTTCACAACATTGTCCTTTTTTGATAGGTACTTTTTGGTGAGAAACAGATTCAACAGTAAAACCAACCACAGAACACAATCCTATGAACTAGCTATCTTCAGTTGGGCAAATAGAACAGATACATTGTCAATCTGAATTACATTGAAAAGTCTGCTCCCCTGGGTACAATTCCATCTTTTACCTGTGTTCCTGCATTGGGAAAGGCTGTGCAATGGGAGCTGCTCCAAATCACTCTTTTTAAACCCAGCTTTGGATTGATATAGCATCTTTCGTAACCTCAGGGTGTGCCATAGTGCTTTACAGCCAAATAAGTGCATCTAAAATGTAGGGTCCTGGGTGTACATTTATGAACACATCTACCCATTAACAATTATGTCAAAAAAAGTTCAAATAATTCCACAATGGGAGAAGCTCACTCACTCACTTGTCCAGAACTGCTTCATCCAATTCAGGGTCGTGGGAAGTCAGAGCCTATCCTGACAGACAACAGGCGCTAGGGGGGGTACACCCAGGACAGGATGCCAGTCCATCATAGGGCACACAAACACACACACACACACACACACACACACACACGTAAGGGAAAACTATATACCTAATTTACTGGTCAGTTAACAAAATTAATTGCCAACTCATGAGCAAATATATACCTATCTACAGTGCAACTAAAAACAGCAGTATAGTTTCTCAATCCTGTTATTTAGTCACAATGCACTTCCTCCCTCCAGTTAGTTCCTGTCCAGACAAGTGTGTATACTGTTCACAAGTCTGTTTTTAGTTCTACATTTTAATTTATTAGTCAGTTAGCTGAGGTATGAGAAGCATGTACTCCCACGAGATCATTCATTTCTGCTTGAACAAACAGATGGGGCCAATTAACAACGCTTGATCCCTCCACCATCCTCAATTAGGTGATTAGCTCACACAAGTGTAAGCTAATTAAGAGTTAGCTTCAGTTCAAAAGTTCAGTAACTTTTATGGTATTTTCATACAGTGGCTTCCATCTTGGGCAAACAGTATTCTCTCCAGTAGAGAGGGCTGAGTGCTAACCTAATGGAAGTTTCTTAACATTATGAAAGGGTTTGTTAGGGACATGGAGAACAGTTTGCCATTTGTGTGGGATGTTTGGGTGGGGAGCTCCAGAGGATATGAGGCTGATGGAGATGTGAGGGTGTGTGTGAAAGTTAGTGGTGTTGTCCCTTGAGGTGTGAGGTCCCTGTGGGTGTGTGACGTGCTGGTGAGTGTGAGAGCTGAGAGTGATGAGGTGGTTGACTTACCCTGGGGAACGGATAAAATCATTCACCCTCTTCCTGCACTGGATGGCTGACCTCCTCTGTGATCCAGTGGTGCTGACCACCACTGCCACCGCCTCCCAGGCCGGATTGGTCACTCTGGTGGATGTCTTGTGGCCAGAGCTGGGGTAGAGAACATAGCAACATCCTTCCAGCACATCCAGCAGACACCCCAGAGAGGCGTCACTAAATTTGGGGGCTGCCATCTTCTTTGCTTTTGGGACCCCCTGTCACCTGGAGCGGTCCCGGTCTGGAGACATGAAGTAGGCTGCACTCTGGTGCACTTTAAATATGGTGTCCGGAGCGAGGAAGCGCTGAGGTCACAGCGTGGTGGGTAAATCCAAGCCGGCCCGCCAGCGATCCGGCATGTTTCCCGTGAATGCGTTATTAATGAGGTGGGATGCACCGGGAAGTGATTGATACAGTGCAAAAACCCACCATTGAGGCTGGTGGGTAAAACATCCTTCATCCCGCCCGCTACTGCACTTTGTGCAAATGAGGGACGATTCCACCTCATGTAATTCTAGTATCAGCATTAAACTTGTCCAGTTCCTGAAACCCTATCTGTTCACAGCGGGAAAACAGGATCTTACAGGTAAGGGGTGTGCCTTTTGTTGCAAAGGCCTGTCTGAATCTAACTCACACAGGACAGATGCGTGGACTACTCGAGTGACCCTTGCAAAACAATTTCGTAGACCTTTTCCAAAACACGTTCACTGTGTTCCAGTGACAAAATCTATCAGTAGAACTGTTATTGGTAGGCTAAAAAAAATTGTCAATTTATTCCTGCTCCTATTTATTGAGTTATTTTCATATTGGTTTAGGGGGAAGAGGATTGAAGGTGGCAAAGTGGCACCCTGAATAATTTACCACACTACAATGAAAGTACTCCAGGATATTCAGCGTCCTGGACTGATGAGGCTTTGTATAAATCCTCCACACCATGGAGAACATCTTTAACACGTTTAAGTGGGTTCTTTGTTGTTCCAGAGACTAATGATTACTGTTTCTATATCCGAGAGTGGGGCTCATTCACATTTTATCTCAGCTTAACTGGTCTCCCTGAGGACATGGTACATAAGCAAACACTTGCAATCGTACTTCCAAAGAAGAGTCATATGGACTCGAAATGTTAACTCTATCTCTCTCTCTCTCTCTCTCCACAGATACTGCCAGACCTGCTGAGTTTTTCCAGCACTTTCTGTTTTTATTTGCAATTGAACGTCAATGTTTACTGACTCAGCTAGCCACTAACATTTAACACAAGGAGGTGCGTATTGGCAAGTGTGGAGACCTTATCATTGTGAAATGTTTAAGTGATGAGATGTGGTACTGTACACACCTGTACACACCGTCACACCATCAACTCTTTGCATGGAGACAGAGTGGAGAAGTGGAGTTGGACTGGTCTTGGACTGGATGGCACATTTCAGTTCTATGATAATGTGTGTCAATGTGCTTTAACCTTCGGAAGACCTTTTCCAACCTAGCAAATGATTCAGACTGGAGTTAACAATTAACGTTTCGAGTTCTGTTGAAGAGTCATACGGACTGGAAACATTAACTGTGTTCCTCTCCGCAGATGCTGTCAGACCTGCTGAGTTTTTCCAGGTATTTTTATTTTTGTTTTGGATTTCCAGCATCCGCAGTTTTTTGCTTTTATCTTGGAGTTAACAATTGTTTGCTCTGGGGAATGCCATACAATTCTTATTTGGAAAAGGAAGGTTGTAAACTAAAACAGTTTAACCCTTAAATCCCAATGAGGGTCTTTAACGGCCTTTGTTATCCATTGAGTTTTAACTCCAACTGCCAAGAAAAAGAGATGTTCTACAGAATGGTTCTGAGAGATATAGGGAGCAATGGGGCTTGGCATCAGGTGGTGAGGGGCTAGAGGGTGGCAAACACTCCAGGATCTGGGATCTGGCAGCAAGATGAGATAACAGAGGCTGGTCTCAGTTTCTTTGGAGAAAGGGGAACTTGGATTTGATCCATTAAAGGGACCTTTGAAGATCGCAAGTGGGCCAATGAAAGCTGATGCACACAGATAGATCACTTTGATTATGGATTCAGGAACTAGGAGTAATTGGGAATAAAGAAGGAATTTGGGTGGATCTGCTGGTAAGTTCACATATTTGTTCCTGTGTCATTCCTCAGGTAAAAGTTGCCTCTAGGTCTCTGCTTTCCTGTAGAAACAATCCCCAAGATTTTGACAACATGCAGCTTCAGAAAGGAAAAGAGTGAGTATCATCCACCTGATAAAACTTTCACGTATATAATTGTAAATGTACGTATGGAATTTACATACACAATCATATAGTAATTTACATATTTAATTGCCAGTTTACATGTGTAATGCTTGGTCTAAATAGCCAAGTGGTTATGGTACTGGGTTTGTAACCCCAAGATCAAGAGTTTAAATCTCACAATGGCAAACTATGAAACAATGTAACTTCATCTGAAACAGATGGAAACGTGTTTGTACTCGATAGAGTTACATATAATTAGACATTGTGTTTCATTTACCTAGTTAATTGAACATTTACCAGTAATTTATGCATGCCACCGATAATTTACATCTTTGACTTACATTGAATTATGAATGTATGTGTAATTTATATCCTTAATAGAAAATTTATGTATTAATGTAACATTTACCTGGAATTATATTTCAGAAGTAATTGAAGTTCATTTGAAAATAGTGACCCAAAATTCTACTGAGTGCACTAAGGGACTAATATATGACAGGGCTGGGAAAGTAAATTGATAACACTTTTTTATTATTCATTCATGGGATGTGGGTGTCGCTGGCCGGGCCAGAATTTATTGCTTATCCCGAGTTGCCCTTGAGAAGGTGGTGGTGAACTGCCTTCTTGAGCCGCTGCAGTCCCTGTGGTGTAGGTGCACCCACGGTGCTGTTAGGGAGGGAGTTCCAGGATTTTGACCCAGTGACAGTGAAGGAATAGTGATATATTTCCAAGTCAGGATGGTGAGTGGCTTGGAGGGGAACTTCCAGGTGGTGGTGTTCCTTGCATCTGTTACCCTTGTCCTTCTAGATGGTAGTGTCGTCTGTTTGGAAGGTGCTGCCTAAGGAGCCTTGGTGAGTTGCTGTAGTGCATCTTGTAGATGGTACACACACCTGCCATTGTTCGTCAGTGTTTGTGGATGGGGTGCCAGTCAAGCAGGCTGCTTTGTCCTGAATGGTGTGAAGCTTCTTAAGTGTTGTTGGAGCTGCACTCATCCAGGCAAGTGGGGAGTATTCCATCACACTCCTGATTTATGCTTTGTAGATGGTGGACAGGCTTTGGGGAGTCAGGAGGTGTGTTACTTGCCATAGGATTCCTAGTCTCTGATCTGCTCTTTTAGTTATGGTTTTGCCTGGCTAGCCCAGTTCAGTTCCTGGTCAATGGTAACCCCCAGGATGTTGATAGTGGGAGATTCAGCGATGGTAATGCCATTGAATGGTTAGATTCTCTCTTGTTGGAGATGGCCATTACCCAGCACTTGTGTGGTGCAAATGTTACTTGCTACTTATCAGCTCAAGCCTGGATATTGTCCAGGTCTGGCTGCATTTGGACATGGACTGCTCCAGTATCTGAGGAGTCACAAATAGTGCTGAACATTGCTCAATCATCAGCGAACATCCTCATTTCTGACCTTATGAACACTGACAGAAAGCAAAAAGTATTGAATCAACAGAAGGTATTTGAATAGAGATTTCACCATGTTATGAATTTAGCCCATTGGTGGAGTAAAGTACCCACTGCAGCTTTGCCTCTGGGATAAACCTAGTAACTCTTGACAAGATGTTGTACCTTAGGTAATGAAAATGTTAAACAATGCTTTACTAATAACTGCTTCACATGTTGTCCATTGATGGTGTTCAACAGGCAACTGTGAACCTAGGGACTGATTTAATGAGCAGGAATGATCCAACAGCACAAAGTGAGTCATGAGGCAGTTACTAAGGTCTTATTCATGAATTCATAAGAAAGCAAAATGAGTGTGGATCATTGTAGCGTGGGGACATTTTAAAGGGGGATTGGTAAACTCACATTGTTAGTGTGTGGATCAGATTAATGCCAACTGTACAGGTTTCAGTCCCTGCTCTAGCTGCTGTCGATTCTTGGCCTGCCACCCCATCCTAACTAGTAAATAAATCACAGCACTTTACTGTGGTTCGGCAAATAATCACCAAGGACTTGACTTCAAGTAGCGAACTCAGGAAGAAGATGATATTTTAAAACAGCACCTCTCAGTGAGATACCAAGGTTATGTTACTGCACTAGTAATCCATGGGTTCAAATCCCACCACAGCAACTGGAGAATTTAAATTCAATTAATTAACTAAATTTGGAAATGAAAATTAAAGCCACTATCAGTAGTAGTGACCATTACACTGCTGAAGTTTTGTAAAAACCCGTCTGATTTACTGGTGCTCTTTAGGGAATAAAATCTGCTGTTCTTCGCCAACTCCAGACCTGCAGTATGTGGTTGACTCTTTCCTGTCCTTGGAAATAGTAGCTGACCACCACCTGCTCAAGGGCAATTAAGGATGGGCAATAAACAACCACATCCCATGAACAAATGAAAAGTAGATTATATGAATGATCAATTGATACTCTCCAAAAATGACTGTCTTCAAAATCAACCAATCAAAGGACGATGACTTAAATTTACAGAGACTGACAGCCCCAGAGATCTCATTTTGGTACACTGAACTCTTGACTTGGCATAAACACAGAAGCAGTGCTTTCACCAATGGTGAATTGGTGGTCAATGGAATCCCCCATTGCGTGTGTAAATTTGGATTCTACCATAATTCCACTCAAGTTACAGCAGCAGAGCTGGAACCAGGAATTCACAACCAAGGAGTATTTAATTTTACATTGCCATGAGGAGATGGAGGAAGGGTTGACTGTCTTTGTACACAAAACAGAGTGCACAGGAAAGTTAACATACAGCAAACTATTAGGCAGGTAAATGGCATGTTGCTCTTTATTGCAAGGGCGTTAGACTACAGGAGTAAGGGAGACTTGTTGCAATTACACAGGGCCTTGGTAAGATCACACCTGGAGTATTGTGTATGGCTTTGGTCTCTGTACCCAAGGATGGAAATACATGTATTGGAGGAAGTGCAAAAAAGGTTCACTAGATTGATTCCTGGGTTGAAAGGGTTGTCACATACGGAGAGATTGAGAAGAATGGGCCAGCACGTTCTGGAGTTCAGAAGAAACAGAGATGATCTTTGAAATGTATAAAATACTAAGAGGATTTGGGAAGATAGATGCTGAGAGCCTGTTTCCACTGACTGGAGTGTCTAGAACTAAAGGCCTTGTCTTAGGATAAGGGACCGATCATTTAAGACTGAGGTGAGGAGAAATTTCTTCACTCAAAGGGTTGTGAATCTTTGGAATTCTCTACCCCAGGCAGTTGTGGATGCTCCATCCTTGAATATATTCAGCACAAAAGATTGATAGATTTTAAAGTCTAAGGGAGTCGAGGGATATGGGGATTGGGAGAGGAAGTGGAAAACAAGGTTGAGGATCATCCATGATTGTATTGAATAGTGAAGCAGGCTTGAGGGCTGAATGGCCTACTCCTGTTCCTATTGTTTATGTTCTTATTAGGGGAATTAGGAGAAGTGTATTTTTGCAGAGGGATTTTAGAGTATGAATTGCTCTGTCACAGGATAAGTCCTTGATGATGAACCTTGTCACGGAAAATTGGATAAATTTGATAAATTGGGAAAATGGAATATGTATTTGAAGTACAGGGAAGCCCAGGAACCTGGTGAAAGAGCCAGACAGCAGGAATAGTTTTGGATTTCTTCAGTAAAGAACTAGCACAAACACACAGAGCCAAATGCCAGCACCACCCCCCACCCCCCGCCCCACAACCCCTCCAACACCTCCCTGTGCTGTGTTTACTTTAAACCAGGACACGTGGAAACTCCCTGCACCCCTTCAAATTGTGCCATGTTTTTTTAAATATAAAAATCCACTGAGTAGGCAAGTGAATAGGCATGCAGGGCCTGGTTTAGTGTTAAATCTGAAAGATGACACCTTCGGCAGTGCAGCACTCCTACAGTACAGCACTCAAGTGTCAGCCAGGATTATCATCCTAGTGTGTAGTTTCAGCACACAAACCTCTGCTCCAGGAGTGCTCACTTCTAAACTATAACCCCCAACACATCTATTGTTCTGACTCATGGATCTGTAACCATGGTGATAGGCTTTATGATCTTGCAGGGGTGGGTGGGGGTTGGCTGGTGGAAGGGACAATCCAATGAAATCAGTGGAAAGGGGGTGGGGTTCTATCACACAGTAGATCTACTCCACCAGATTTCTGCCAATGGGGTGAGGACCACCCCCTCCCCCACTGTCTCCAAATCCCAGCTCAGTGAACCACCGTGAAATATTTGCCATTTGGGTGTGTGGTTATTAAAGAAATAAAAAAGGAAATAAATGTGGAAGAAAATAATTGAAAGATTAAAAAATGATGCACGGGATAAAAACAGAGAAGATTCAAGCCGATGAAAATAAGGATGGGATAAGACCAGCCCGTCTACAGTCATAGGCCTGGAACATCACAACCAGACATCTCCCCGCACCCGACCACCCCCACCCCCACCCAACTCTGACCACCCCCACCCCCACCCCCACCCAACTCTGACCACTCCCACCCCCACCCCCACCCAACTCTGACCACACCCACCCCAAACCCAACCAACTCTGACCACTCCCAACCCACCCCCACCCAACTCTGACCACTCCCACACCCACCCCCGCCCAACTCTGACCACCCCCACCCCCACCCCCACAAAAGCAGAAACACTGGGAAGAGCACAGGAGAGCAGTCAGGATGAAGGAGAACTGGATGTTGTGCTGGAAAACAAACACAAACCATCCTATAGATGAGACATTCTGTTCAAGCAAATTTTAATAATCATAGAGCAGGGGAGTTCACTCTAATGTCTTGGCCAATGATCCTCTTTCAACCATTACCACCAATAACTGGCCATCAATCTTATTACCGCATGTGGGAGCTTGCTGCAAGATGTTTGCCTACAAAACAACATTGAAAAGCACTTTGAGATGATGCTGTGCAAAGCCATGAAATGCACCCTTTGAAACTTTTACTAATCTATTGCAGAATGAACTTCCTGTGCACTGTTTTTAATTCCACCAACAGGCTGTTTCTTTTACTCCACAGATATTACATTGAACTGGTGCTGCAGGGAACCACTGCATCCTCTGTTAGTGTTGGGATGTACAGGATGAACACGGCCTAAACTGAACAACAGACAGCAGACTCTGTCAGTGAAGTCCAGCTCATCAAATCTCACACTGATATTGCCCATGAGAAACAGGTCAATACTGAATCTTTAACTCCCATTAATGAGGCAGCAGGGATAGGGTGGAACTAAATATCTGCTAAATTCTATATTGGCAGCTGATTCATATGGTGATGAGGCGCTGACATGGTTTCCCTAGTCCCAGGGCTGAATTTCCCCTGATTTCTGTCTCTGCTGGGAGATTTTGGGGGTGGGGGTGATGGTCAGGGTTGGGGGGAGGGGGTGGGGGGGTGTGGGGAAATGTCTGGTTGTGATGCTCCAGACTGTGGACAAGCTGGTCTTATCCCATCCTTATTTTCATCAGTTTGAATCTTCTCTGTTTTTACCCCATGCACCATTTTTTAACCTTTTCAAAAGTTAACAAGACATTTGGAGATAAATATCTTGGACATGTATTGTTGACATACAGAAGACATTGGGAGATGCGTCTGCTGGTCAGTTTTTATCACCTTGATGGTGGAAGAGAAATTTACCTAAATTGACTGAAAGGCTTTTCTCTATTTCTTTGCCTGTCTCAGAAGACTGGACAACTGCATCACTGGGTGGGGGGTGGCCATGTTGTGCAGTTATCCCGTGTCAAGCTGCCAGAGACCCAACTGACCTTTTACTGCCCTTTGTATATATTTTAGGCCAAATGTCACAGTTCACTCGCCCAGGGCCAGCTACTAACCCCAGATTTGCAAACGCCTTCCTCACAGTTTTGACCCTCAGAGAATGTTCTGTGTACAGGAATGTGGGCTGAGATTACATTCAGGTCAGCCACGATCTTACTGAATGGAGGAGCAGGTTCAATGGGCCAAGTGGCCTGCTCGTCCTCCTAATTCCTATGTTCTCCCAGACCAGGGGGGGGTCTGCACCCAAGGCTAGAGAGCCTCACCCTCTCATTACAATGTGGGCCCACCCACACCCCATCAGACCCTAATGCCCCAGTGGAAATGAATAGTGTATTCTAACAATGCAGCAGGCTCTGCATACTGGACTCAAACTCATCCCGCTCTATATATTAGCCCCTGGCCAGAGACTCACTCTGAAATTTCAGGGCACTGCCCAAAACAAATAAATACAGATTATAATTTAATCTGTTTCGTGCCTATACATCTCCTTATTAGAAAATAAAATATATATTAATATATAATATGGCATTGCCATTATAGTGAGGATTGGAACAAAAGCTAATTTCATGATTCCTTGTTGTTTCTTGTTCCCCCTCGTTGTCCTTCCCTTGAGGCTGTGATGTCTTGTTTCAGTATATCTCCATCAGTTCCCACACCAGCCAGTACCACCACCAACAAGCCAGAGAATACAAGCCCAGCCTGTGCCCTCCGGTTTTAACCCTTTCAGTAGGGTGACCGGGGACACATTGAAAAGCCTTGGGGAAGGCAGGGCTCTGTGACCATGTACACATTGGGCAGCCAATAGCAGGACTCTGGGGGAGGGGCAGTTAAAGGTACAAGTCATGTGATGACTTCCCACAGCATACGTCCAGCCAGAGTTGGCAACTCTATTAAGACACCTAATTATCGAAGATAGCAGTTACAAACCACAGGCTTTTTGTTACAATTATATTCATTATGGGGAGGTGGTGGTGTAGTGGGATTGTTGCTGGGCTAGTAACCCAGAGACCCAGGGTAATCCTCTGGGGAGCTGGGTTTGAATCCCACTGCGGCAGATGGTGAAATTTGCATTCAATAAAAATCTGGAATTAAAAGTCTAACGATGACCATGAAACCATTATCAATTGTCGTAAAAACCCACCTGGTTCACTAATGCCCTTTAGGGAGGGAAATCTGTCACTCAGTTGTATCAAATCGCTAAAAAGGAATGAAATCGGATGGACCACCTGGCATCGACCTAGGTACCACAAAGTTGAGATTAACCTGTCGACCCTGCAAAGTCCTCCTTACGAACATCTGGGGGCTAGTGCTATCTCACAGACTAGTCAAGAAACACCCTGACACAGTCATCCTCATGGAATCATACCTTACAGACAATGTCCCATCGCCATCCCTGGGTATGTCCTGTCCCACCGGCAGGACAGGTCCAGCAGAGTCATAAAGTCATAGAGGTCTACAGCACAGAAAAAGGCCCTTCGGCCCAAGTACCTAACTATTCTAATCCCATTTTCCAGCACTAGGCCCATAGCCTTGTATACCATGGCATCGCAAGTGCACATCCAAATGCTTCTTCAATGTGATGAGGGTTTCTGCTTCTACCACCCTTTCAGTCAGTGAGTTTCAGATTCCCTCCACCCTCCGGGTGAAAAAATTCTTCCTCACATCCCCTCTAAACCTCCTGTCCCTTACCTTAAATCTATGCCCCCTGGTTATTGATCCCTCCACCAAGGGGAAAAATTCCTTCCTGTCTACCCTATCTATGCCCCTCATAATTTTATACACTTCAATCATATCCCCCCTCAATCTCCTCTGCTTTAAGGAAAGTAACCCCAGTCTATCCAATATCTCCTCATAACTAAAACTCTCCAGCCCAGCAACATCCTGGTAAATCTCCTCTGCACTCTCTCTAGTGCAATCACATCCTTCCTATAATGCGGATTCCAGAACTGTACATAATACTCTAGCTGTGGCCTAACCAGTTTTTTATATAGTTCCAGCATAACCTCCCTGCTCTTATATTCTATGCCTCAGCTAATAAAGGCAAGTATCCCAAATGCCTTCTTAACCACCTTATCCAGAGGTGGCGGCACAGTAGTATAAAGGTGGGAGGGAGTTGCCCTGGGAGTCCTTAACATCAACTCTGGACCCCATGGCATCAGGTCAAACATGGGCAAGGAAACCTCCTGCTGATTACCACTACCACCCTCGCTCAGCTGATGTATCAGTGCACTTCCATGTTGATCGTCACTTGGAGGAAGCACTGAAGGTGACAAGGGCACAGAGTGTTCTCTGAGTGGTCCATCACCAACAGTGGCTCTGTTGCACCATAACTGACTGAGCTGGTCAAGTTCTAAGTCTTAAAGGACACAGCTGCTAGACTGGGTCTGCAGCAGGTGGTGAGGGAACCACCAAGAGGGAAAAACATACTTGACCCCATCCTCACCAACCTGCCTGATGCATCTGTCCATGACAGTATTGGTAGGAGTGACCACCACACAGTCATTGTGGAGATGAAGTCTCACCTACACATTGAAGATACCCTCCATCGAGTTGTGTGGCACTACCGCTGTGCTAAATGGAATAGGTTTTAAACAGATCTAACAACTCAAGACTGGGCATCCATGAGGTGCTGTGGGCCATCAGCAGCAGCAGAATTGTACTCAAACACAATCTGTAACCTCATGACCTGGCATATCCCCCACTCTACCATTACCATCAAGCCAGGGGATCAACCCTGGTTCAATGAAGAGTGCAGGAGGACATGTCAGGAGCAGCACCAGGCATACCTAAAAATGAGGTGTCAACCTGGTGAATCTATAACACGGGACTACTTGCATGTCAAACAGCATAAGCAGCAAGTGATAGACAGAGCTAAGTGATTCCACAACCAACAGATCAGATCTAAGCTCTGCAGTGCTGCCACATCCAGTCATGAATGGTGGTGGACAATTAAACAACTCACTGGAGGAGGAGGTTCCACAAATATCCCCATCCTCAATGATGGAGGAGCCCAGCACATCAGTGCAGAAGATAAGGCTGAAGCATTCGCAACAATCTTCAGCCAGAAATGACAAGTGGATGATCCATCTTGGCCTCCTCCGAAGGTCCCCAGGATCACAGATGCCAGTCTTCAGCCAATTCAATTCACTCCACGTGATATCAAGAAATGGCTGAAGACACTGGATACTGCAAAGGCTATGGGCTTTGGCAATATTCCGGCAATAGTACTGAAGACATGTGCTCCAGAACTTGCCGCGCCCCTAGCCAAGCTGTTCCAGTACAGCTACAACACTGACATCTACCCGGCTACGTGGAAAATTGCCCAGGTATGTCCTGTACACAAAAAACAGGACAAATCCAACCCGGCCAATTACCACCCCATCAGTCTACTCTTGATCATCAGCAAAATAATGGAAGGGGTCATCAACATTGCTATCAAGTGGCATTTGCTTAGCAATAACCTGCTCACTGATGCCCAGTTTTGGTTCTGCCAGGGCCACTCAGCTTCTGACCTCATTACATTCTTGTTCAAACATGGACAAAAGAGCTGAACTCCCGAGGTGAGGTGAGAGTGACTGCCTTTGACATCAAGGCTGCATTTGACCGAGTGTGGCATCAAGGAGCTCTAGCAAAACTGGAGTTAATGGGAATCAGGGGGAAAACCCTCTACTGGTTGGAGTCATACCCAGCACAAAGGAAGATGGTTGTGGTTGTTGGAGGTCAGTCACCTCAGCTCCAGGACATCACCGCAGGAGTTCCTTAGGGTGGTGTCTTAGGTCCAAAAACCTTCATCTGCTTCATCAATAACATTTCATCCGTCATAAAGACAGAAGTGGGGATGTTCGCTGATGATTGCACAATGTTCAGCACCATTCACAACTCTTCAGATACTGAAGCAGCCCATGTCCAAATGCAGCTAGACCTGGACAATATCCAGGCTTGGGTTGACAAGTGGCAAGTCACATTGGTGCCACACAATTGCCAGCAATAACCATCTCCTACAAGAGAGAATCCAACCATTGCCCCTTGAAGTTCAATGGCATCACCATCACTGAATCCTCCAATACCCACTTCCTGGAAGTTACTATCAACCAGAAACTGAACTGGACTAGCCATATAAATACTGTGGCTACAAGAGCAGATCAGAGGCTAGGAATCCTGCGGCGAGTAACTCACCTCTTGACTCCCCAAAGCCTGTCCACCATCTACCAGGCACAAGTCAGGAGTGTGATGGAATACTCCCCACTTGCCTGGATGAATGCAGCTCCCACAACACCGAAGAAGCTGGACACCATCCAGGACAAAGCAGCCCATTTGATTGGCACCACATCCAGAAACATTCACTTCCTCCACCACTGACGCACAGTAGCCGCAGAGTGTACCATCTACAAGATGCATTGTAGGAATTCATCAAGGCTCCTTCGACAGCACCTTCCAAATCCATGACCACTACCATCTAGAAGGACAAGGGCAGCAGACTCATGGGAACACCACCATCTGGAAGTTCCCCTCCAAGTCACTCACCATCCTGACTTGGAAATATATCGCCGTTCCTTCACTGTCGCTGGGTCAAAATCCTGGAACTCCCTTCCTAACAGCACTGTGGGTATACCTACACCACAGGGACTGCAGCGATTCAAGAAGGCAGATCACCGCCATCTTCTCAAGGGCAATTAGGGATGGACAATAAATGCTGGCCCAGCCAGTGAAGCCCACAACGCGTGAATGAATTAAGAAAAAAATTCTGGCTCATTTTCATAAAAAATCTGAACCAAGGCCTCATTTGTCACAAGATCCCAGAATCCTCTATTCAAGCCTAACTGTACTGTGCAATGCACAAGGGTAAGACCAATGATAAAACCTCGTTTAGCTTCATTTGCATTCTGGGTTCTAACAATAGATGTTTCCAACCAGAAGATGAATTTTAAACGAACCAATGTACCTCACGTGTGAGAGATTTTGTTTGCAGCCTGAGTCATAAAGGGGAAAGCACGCAATCTTTGAAAGAAGTTTGGTTAAACCTGCCATGGCTGAACTGAACTTGCTGCCACCTTCCCCAGCACTGGTTGGTTGTTTATCAATCAACGCTGTTCAAATACCTCTTCAAGTAAGGCCTGCCATTGGCAGACATGGCTGTCAATCTTCTGTCATCAACCCAGAGACTGATTCCCTCCCAGCTCCCAGATGCTCATGGGGTTAACTTATGGTATGTCATGGAGGAAATTAACCCCAGTTACTCCTAGAAATTATTGCCTCCTCCATTGACCTTTGGCTCTCCTCCCCCACCACCCTCTAGCTCTCCATCGCTGACCTCTGGCTGTTCCCCGTTGGCCTTCTCTATGGAATCCCTGATTGGCCATCAGAGCGTTCTGACAGAATGGCCAATCAGGGCACTGAAAGGGGAACCAATCATGGCAGTGAAAATCTGTCCCATTGAGAACCAGTCCATTTTGGAGAAAATCAATCTGCTTGGCACCAGCTTTGGATACCGCTGAGGATTTCTGCACATGCAGAGGTGGGGGGCATTCCGAATCCCAGGGTCCAGTCCAGTCCTGTCCAGTCAAGTTCAGCGCAGAGCGAGAGGGGCCTTGTTGGATTTGCCGACAGCAAATGGGCTGTGAGGGCGGTTAAAGGGGAGGGGACGGTTAGCGGGGATGGTTAAAGGGCAGGGGACAGTTCGAGGGGACGATTAAAGGGGTGTTTAAAGGGGATGGTTAAAGGGGAGGGGACGGTTAGAGGGGATGGTTAAAGGGGAGGGGACGGTTAGCGGGGATGGTTAAAGGGGAGGGGACAGTTCGAGGGGACGATTAAAGGGGTGTTTAAAGGGGATGGTTAAAGGGGAGGGGACGATTAAAGGGGATGGTTAAAGGGGAGGGGACGGTTAGAGGGGATGGTTAAAGGGGAGGGGATGGTTAAAGGGGAGGGGATGATTAAAGGGGATGGTTAAAGGGGAGGGGATGATTAAAGGGGATGGTTAAAGGGGAGGGGATGATTAAAGGGGATGGTTAAAGGGGAGGGGACGGTTAGAGGGGATGGTTAAAGGGGAGGGGATGATTAAAGGGGATGGTTAAAGGGGAGGGGATGATTAAAGGGGATGGTTAAATGGATGGGGATGATTAAAGGGGATGGTTAAAGGGGAGGGGATGAATAAAGGGGATGGTTAAAGGGGAGGGGATGATTAAAGGAGCTGGTTAAAGGGGAGGGGATGGTTCGAGGGGATGGTTAAAGGGGAGGGGATGATTAAAGGGGATGGTTAAAGGGGAGGGGATGCAGGGAGCTGAAAACCTGGACATTTGAGAACATTGGAGAAAACTGTCAGGCCTCTGAACTGTCCCGGCAAAACCGGGATGCCTGGTTTACTTTTTAGTCCCAGTATCATTTTGCACCCCCTCCAATGATGATGAGTCTTTCTTCATTTAATTCCGTGAAAGAAATTCTCCATTTTCTTTGCCTGCTTTTTGCTGCCAGCTTCAGTTTAGCACTGTTTGATTTTACAATTGTAGATTTTGACCTTGGAGAATTAGAAAACGGGAAGTGCAGTCCGTGAGATCCAGAAAATCATCGTCACTAGTCCTTATCAAATGTCTAGTACCTGTTCATACCACATGTACAGGCTCGTCTATAAACAGGAGGTCACAGGTATAGTAGTGGCAAATGCAGCATACACGTAACTAGAGGTATGGGCCAATTGACCTTCTTCTCTCTGCTTTGTATTACCTCCTATAAACACTCTGCAATCTCTGAACTTCTTCAATCCTAGTATCTTGAGAATCCTTGATTTCCATTGCTCCAACATTGGCAACCATGCCATCAGCTCCGTGGGCCCTAACCTCTGGAATTCTCTCCCCAAACCTCTCTACCCCTCTCTTCTTTAAAAACCTACCTCTTTGACCAAGCTTCTAGTCACCTGTCCTAATATCACCTCTGTGGCTCAGTGTCAAATTTTGTTTGCTAATTGATCCTGTGAAGTGCCTTGGGATATTTGCCTACCTTAAATGTGTGTTATAAACGCAGTTTGCTGAGGTTGTCAGGAGAGTACTGTCAGCCCATATTTACGTGGTAGTTCCATGGTGCCAGCCTCAGTGTACGTCAGCTATGGAATTTAGCCACACCGCTTTGAAGGCTGCATGAAACACTGATGCCTGGAGTATCTGTCTTTAGAACATTAGCTCACGATTCTGCTGACTCAGAATCTGTGAGGTAGAAACTTGTTTGGGACCCATTTCCAGGCCTATAGTCTTCATGACACCAAGCCCATGCCTAAACTGCGAGGACCTGAGACCAGCCATATTTGAGGCCCAGGACACACTGATGTTTCATGTTGGAGCCACTTAGACCGATCTCCATGAAATTGGACAACTTCCCTCATTGGCTGAGGCCCCAAGGTAAGTCCTGGGTAGCTGCATGGATGATGGGTACTTGGATTGAGGGATGGAGAGAGTGCAGGCATTTGGGGGTTTGCACATTGTCCTGGCTGTGAAGTTGGGGCACATACTGCTAACTCCTTCCAGCTGCACAGCAAGGTTTTATGGCCAACTTCCAGGATTCCATGTTAACCATGTGTCTAAACCTGTTTTAGGCCCTGAGGGAAATTGGACATCCCAGGAACCTGGGTTTGCTCCACTTCAGATTCTTCAGTAACACCCAATAAAGAGTATTTAAAAATCCTTATGGATGCATTGGGAGCAGGAAAATCCAAAGTATCTCTTATCGGTTCCCTTTCTTTCAGTCTTTAATGCAAGTGACAGGCTGTGAGATATCTCATGATGCACAGAGCTTCCAATCTCAGTTTCATAAATACAAGTTGTCTTTTTCACTTGCTACTCAATGTAAGCAATGTAAGTGCACAATGTTTCACTCAATTAACACAATGTAAAAAGTTTGAAGTTCCTCAATTCCCACTGCTCTAACATATAATTATATATACACACATCTGGCATAAAAACACAATTACTCTGGACGTTACAGATATTGCAATTGTAAATCTGAACAACTGGCAAAACATTAATGGTGAAATCACTGAAATATTTTCATTCTTTTGTTACAATTTTTGTTCAGAACTGTCTGAGGTTTCCACAGAGTAAATAAGGAGAAGTTGTTTCCAGTGTTAGGAGGGTCAGTAACCAGAGGGACACAGATTGGAAAGAATATGTAAAAAGACCAGAGGGAGAGGGAGATCCCGCAAGAGTTCTCTGTCCATCAGGCCGTTAAGAGCCGCTGGACAGGGCTCCCGTCTCTTTAACAGCAGAGACCCCACCTCCAGGACCTGTCAGCCAATCAGAGGGCCAGAGGCCCTTCAGTCCCAGCAGCACCACCGAGAGCAGGGGCTGCTGGGATAGCAGCCGGCCTGCGGAAACATCCAGCCCTAGCAAGGTCAGAGTGGCCAGGGTCATTGGGGCCAATTAGGTGGGGGTGGGGTTATTGGGTGAGGGTGCAGGATATGTTTCTACAGGGCTGCTCCTTGCTGCCAGGGGACCCCCTTGCTCGCCACCCCCCCCCCCCCCCACCCTCCATGGGTCACATGATGCCCAATCAAGCGGGTTCTCCCGACCCTCTGAGCTAGCAAGGATGCTGCCAGGTTTCACCAGGCAGTCTCCCCACATGTTGGAGGATCCCCCCAATCACTGGTAAAATGCCAGCAGTGCAGGAAAGTGACAGGTACTCCAAACCCACCGGAGCCGATTTCTCAGCCCACTGGCCCCTCAGCTGCTCCTCGAGACCCCTTAGAATCCCAGCCTTTGTGTGGGGATGTGAAAGGCTCTATAGAAATGTAAATTCTTCTCCTTTATATGCCCTGTGTGTAATGATACACTCTCCTTTCTAAAAATTCAAGCTGACGATAAATTACTCGGGTTGGTCATTTTCTTTATGTTGTGGTGTTAACTCTGGACCCTGTTTCTCCCCCTCACCTCAGTCCAACCTCCTGTCGGTGCTCCAGCTGGAGAGATTCAAAGGGCCTTAAATGATCTGTGGTCAATCAAACCAGATAAGGTTTACGTGTTGAGCACATTAACCAACCAAAGCTTTATCTACACCATGACATTCAACTCCACAAGAGGTACAGTTTATCTGCTCCCAGCCAGTTACTCTGAATGTTTCTTCACCAGAGTGCATGGCTCAGTTCAGCTTGGGGTCTGTCTCTGAGATTAATTCTTTATTCTTTGTTCAAACTTGACAGTGTAGCCAGTTAATCTGCTGGAAATGTCCAGGTGATGGTGGCTGCGCATTTGATCCTGGAAACATTCTTTGGCATTTTTTTTCCCCACTTCCCCAGACTCTTGTTTCCTCAATCGATCCACCTTCTAAAGATGCTTCTTCTTGCTGCTTGATGGCCGGGTGCTGGGTGCTGTGCTCACTCATTGAGTGACCATCCTTCATACCAACGTACAAAACTGACGGGCATAAGACCAACTGGTCATCCCCAGGCCACCCATCGATGTGGCTGACTGCTTCTTCCCACCAACTACCCCACCCCACCCCCCACCCAAACGCCCAACAACCACCCCGTATGTATCCATGTAATCTCCCAGGAGAGGCAGAACACCAGAGGAGGATCCCAGGGAGATAAGGGGAAGAAATGCTCTGGAGTATTCATCCCCAATATCCAGTCCCTCTAATGGACATTCTGAAACCTGTGGAGCAGGTGTAAGTGTGCGAGCATGTGGGAATCGGGAAGTCACAGAGTATGGAGCTGTGGGTGGACATTGTGGGGGATGCTAATCCAGGCCTCCCCCAATATCCACAAGTCCTACCTCAACAAACACAAAAGACAAATGGGGCAGGATTTTATGAGTCAGCGAGTGGGGGGCGGGGCCTAAAATGCCAATGTCATCCCGCCCCTTTAAATTTTCAGGAAGGTGGGGGCACAGCAAAATCAGCTGCGCAACCACCCCCCCCTCACCCCCACCCCCCCGCCTGCTGTCGGGCAGGTCAGGAGCTCCAGCGGGCAATAGAAAACACATGAAACCTCATCCACCGACAAGATGAAGTTTCACGTAGGGTTTAAAAAGTTTTAATAAAGTTGTTATGGAAATTATGAACATGTCCCAACTCATGTGACATTGTCACATGAGGGGACATGTTAGGGAAATTTTACTTTTCTATTTTAAGGTTTTGTACATTTTGAGCTGATCTCCCTGAGGCTGCACTTAGCCTCAGAGAGGTGAGTGCGCTCTTTCATGCGCATGCGCAAAATCACGCACTCTCAATTTTGGGATCTCCCCCCCCCACCACACAGGGAGCGTAAAGCGCTTCTGTGCAGACGTCACGCTGGGCGGGCCTTAATTGGCCCTCCCATGTAAAATGGCGCCACACCTCCGATCGGGGGTGCCACTTGGAAGCATGCCTGTGCACGCCCACCCATCAACATCCCCCCCAACCCGGGGGAAAAATTCAGCCTGTGGAATTTTTTAAAAGTGTCTTGGTTGCATCTTTAACATTTATCTCAAATTCTTCCTATACAGGGGACTTTGATTTACTTCAGTATGAGATTCTGGTTGGAAGTAATGTCACCATTGAAGTGGTGGAAAACACCAAAGGGAAGCCCAAACTGGATACGTTTACACTGACCCTGGGTGGAGTTGTTTCTCAACCTCTTTCACACACAGCAACTGTTACTGAGGTGTGTCCCACCCTGTTTTATAGATCAGGGTCCTGAGTTTGGTTGCAACAGAGATCATGGCTGCACAATGCTTCTTACAGTTACTGGCTCATTCTGCCTCATTAACATCGACTGTATAATGGAACAGTCTGTTGGGTGGGATAATGGAGACTAAACCTCTGGAGTCTGTGGTTAGTTAAACACCTTAACTTTCTGCCCTGAGATTCATGGGGAATCATTGTGCAGCAATTTCTTAAAACTCAGGGAGAGTTTGAGGGCAAGCTGTCATTTTCATGAGACTGATAGCAGAGTGACACAAACTATGCAGTAACTTGTGGCAGTTCTCTCAACTTCCCGCCTATATGTCTTCCTTATCACAAACCACTGGTCAATTTAAACATTAATAACAGTGAGTGCCATTAAACTCACTCCGACCTTACCCAGCAAAATCTAGGCCATTATCCATATTTGTGAGAAATAGAATCATTGTGTTTTAAAAATAATCTGACTGTTCTCCTATTTCTCATCAACACCATGCCCCTCAGCGAAACCACCCAGAAACACTGTTAGTTTACACACAGCATCACCCAGCTCTATCACACCAGCACCTCTCTCAACCGCTCTGTGGTCGATAAATTATCACGCTGTTTATCCGACATCCAGTGCTGGATGAGCAGAAATTTCCTCCAATTAAATTCTGGGAAGAGTGAAGTTACTGTTTTCAGTCCCCATTCCAAACTCTGGTAACACCATCCTTCTCCCTGGTAACACCATCCTTCTCCCTGGTAACACCATCCTTCTCCCTGGTAACACCATCCTTCTCCCCTGGTAACACCATCCTTCTCCCTGGTAACACCATCCTTCTCCCTGGTAACACCATCCTTCTCCCCTGGTAACACCATCCTTCTCCCTGGTAACACCATCCTTCTCCCTGGTAACACCATCCTTCTCCCCTGGTAACACCATCCTTCTCCCTGGTAACACCATCCTTCTCCCCTGGTAACACCATCCTTCTCCCCTGGTAACACCATCCTTCTCCCTAGTAACACCATCCTTCTCCCTGGTAACACCATCCTTCTCCCCTGGTAACACCATCCTTCTCCCTGGTAACACCATCCTTCTCCCTGGTAACACCATCCTTCTCCCTGGTAACACCATCCTTCTCCCCTGGTAACACCATCCTTCTCCCTGGTAACACCATCCTTCTCCCTGGTAACACCATCCTTCTCCCCTGGTAACACCATCCTTCTCCCTGGTAACACCATCCTTCTCCCTGGTAACACCATCCTTCTCCCTGGTAACAGCCTGAGATGAAACCAGTCTGTTTGGAATCTTCGTGTCACGTTAGCTTCTGAGATGAGCTTCCGACTGTATATTTGCGCCATCACTAAGATGGCTGATTTCCACCTCCATTACATCTCCCACCTTCACCCATCTCAGCTCACCTGCTGAAAATGTCAGTCAACCTTCCTTACCCTCTAGCCTTCACTATTCCTGCCTGATCTCTCACATTCTATCCTCCATAAACCTGAGGTCATCCAACATTCTGCTGCCCATGTCTCAACTCGCAGGACATCCTGTTTCCCCTATTCCCCCGTTTTGGCTTCCAGTCAAGCAATGTGTTGCTTTTAAAGTTCTCATCCTTGTTTTCAAATCTCTCCATAGCCTTCCCCCTTCCAATCTGTGTAATCTCCTCCAGTCCCACAACCCTCTGAGATATCTGCGCTGCTTTAATTCTGCCCTCTTGCGCATTCCCTGTTGTGATCGCTCCACTATTGGCGGCCGTGGCCTTCAGCTGCCTGGGCCCCAGGCTCTAGAATTCCTTCCCTAAACCCCTCCACCTCGCTCTCTTCCTTTAAGATGCTCCTTAAAACCGACCACTTTGACCCAAGTTTTTGGTGACCTGCCCTCATATCTCCCAATGTAGCCCAGTGTCTTACAGCTTTACAAAGCTGCTGTGAAGGACCTTGGGAGGCTGGCGTTGTTGTTGTAATTGTGTAGTAGTATCACTTTGTGCCTTAATTATTCTCACCTTCAGGTAGGAATCCTTGGAAAAGAAAGAAATTCTGTCCCCAGAGCAAAATCCACTTTTGATTCTTCCAGCCTGAGCTTCTGATTCATTCCCCTTAGCTGATGAATAATTGTTCCTTTCAGTCAGAGTAAGGCCAGCATATTTGTCTATCCCTAATTGTCCTTGAGAAGGTGGTGGTGAGCTGTCTTCCTGAACGTTGCTGAGAGGCTTGTTAGGTCATTTCAGTAAATCTTTAAGAGTCAATAATGTTGCTGTGGGTCTGGAGTCACACACAGCCCAGGCTGGGTGAGAAGAACAGATTCTTTCCCCTAAAGGGCATTAGTGAACAACAATCCAGTATTTCATGGTTACCATTACTGATACTGACTTGTTATTCTAGGTTTAGTTCATTAATTCAAGCTGCCATTGTGGGCTTTGAGCTCTGACTCTGGGTCATTTGTCACAGGCGTCTGGGTTACGAGACCAGTAACATAACCACTGTACGGCCATCATCTCTAGTGTATTAGACGTGTGATATTGCCTGTACAGTGATAGACGAAGGAGCGAAGGATAGCTCGAAGCTGCAGTTGCTTGGTCAGCATCAAAAAATCAGGGAACTTCCTGCTTCAGTTCATTAAAACCTTTCATTCCAGGTCAAAGCTGCTTTAGAACAGTTGGTGGGTGTCAAATGTCCAGACCACATCGTGGACTACAGGGAGGGATATGCAGTCAAATATTTCAACAATTTTGAAGATGACCAAGCCAAGATATTTGCACAAAATAAAAATAATCAGATTAAATCAAACATTCAATTTATTACCTCTTTATTCAGAAAATAAGTGTTTATTAAAAAAAATAATTTTCAAAGTGTCAGCATAGTTCGGTCTTAGTTCCTCAGCTCTTACTCCAAAGGACTTGGGTCCAAGATCCACACTGGAGACATGAGCACAGACACCAGGCTGACACTCCCACTGCAGTACTGAGGAAGTGCTGTACTGTCAGAGGGTCAGTACTGAGGGAGCGCTGTACTGTCAGAGGGTCAGTGCTGAGGGAGTGCTGTACTGTCAGAGGGTCAGTGCTGAGGGAGTGCTGCACAGTCAGAGGGTCAGTACTGAGGGTGTGCTGCACTGTCGGAGGGTCAGTACTGAGGGAGTGCTGCACTGTCGGAGTGTCAGTACTGAGGGAGCACTGCACTGTCGGAGGGTCAGTACTGAGGGAGCACTGCACTGTCTGAGGGTCAGTACTGAGGGAGTGCTGCACTGTCAGAGTGTCAGTACTGAGGGAGTGCTGTACTGTCAGAGGGTCAGTACTGAAGGAGTGCTGCACTGTCAGAGGGTCAGTACTGAGGGAGTGCTGCACTGTCAGAGGGTCAGTACTGAGGGAGTGCTGCACTGTCAGAGGGTCAGCACTGAGGGAGTGCTGCACTGTCGGAGGGTCAGTACTGAGGGAGTGCTGCACTGTCGGAGGGTCAGTACTGAGGGAGTGCAGCACTGTCAGAGGGTCAGTACTGAGGGAGTGCTGCACTGTCAGAGGGTCAACACTGAGGGAGTGCTGTACTATCGGAGGGTCAGTACTGACGGAGCACTGAACTAATGGAGCGTCAGTACTGAGGGCATGTTATACTGTCAGAGTGTCAGCACCAAGGGAGTGCTGCACTGTCAGAGGTGCCATCTTTCATCAGTCGCCTGTTACTCACCCCATCTGTTTTTTCTTATTCCCATAGCAGATAGTGGAATATGGGAAACTGGGCGGGATATATAATGAGCAGCCAAGCTATTACTTGCAGTTCTCTGCCTGGACAAATTGAATATTATCTCTACAATATGAATTCTTAGTATATCAAATACTGCTGATCAAAAAAGGCTGTTCAGTTGAATCGATATTGGTGCAGCTTAGGCTATGAATATTCAATAGAGCCCAATAATAAAATTGTAATTTTTAAATTCATTCTTGGGAGGTGCTGTTACTACCTAGTTACCCTGGAGAAGATGATAATACAGCTGTGTGACTTGCTGCGTCATTTCAGAGGGCAGCCAAGAGTTAACCACATTCCTTAAGTCTGGACTCACATATAGGCCCAGACTGGGTAAGGATGGCAAATTTCCTCCCCTAAAACACATTACTGTGAGCCAGATGGGATCTTAGCTCAATCCAACGGCTTCATGGTCATTGTTACTGAAACCAGCTTTCTGTTAAGAGTTTTAAACTGGATTCAGAGTTCTCAAACGGCCCACAGGGGGATTGGAACTCGAGATCTGTGGATTGTTAGTCCAGGATCCATCAATAGAATGTAATTCCCTGTTTCCTTTTAAACTTGTAGAGCAGCTTTCAGAGTGGTCAGGTGACAAAGGAAACCGACGCTTTCTGTGGACATTGCTGTGTAAAAAATCCCAGATCTCTGTTTGGCTCTGCAAGCTATCATCATCCATTTCCATTAAGCATATATAACCAGGTGAGTCTAAAGCTACTTGGAGATGAGTACAAGCACTTCTGCAAGCAGGCTGCCAACTGATACTGGCTGCATTGGAAGTGGGTTCATTATACTGTTACTCTGAAGAATGAAAGGTTTTGAGGCTGCTGTCTACTTACGTTTCCAATCTCCTGCCTTCTGTTGACAGGCCATGTTTATGTATGTTTGATGTTCACTGACACTTCTCCCTTAAAGGACTGTGATGAGTCTATGAATCAGAACATAAGAAATAGGAGCAGGAGGAGGTTATCTAGCCCTTCATGCCTGCTCCACTATTCGATCTGATCCTGGCTCATCTTCTATCTTGACTCCACTTTCTGCCCTACCCCCGTATCCCTTCATTCCTCCAGTGCCCAAGAATCTATTGGTCTTGTACTTGACTCTATTCAGTGACTGAGCCTCCACAGCTCTCTGGGGTAGAGAATTCCAAGTATTCACAAGCTTCTAAGTGAAGACATTTCTCCTCATCTCTGTCCGAAATGGCTGGTCCCTATGAGATTAAAACTCCTAGGCCTGGAATCTTGAGCCAGAGCAAACAACCCTCCCAGCGTCTGCTCTGCCAATCCCTCTAAGTGTTACACATTTCAATGCGATCGTCTCTCATCCTTCTGATCACCAGAGAATATATTAGCTGTACAGGCTGCCTGTTAGGTTACTGAGTTATTCAGACTAAGGCCAGAATTTTCTGACCCTGTTGGCATTGGGCATCATGGTGGGCGGGTGGTGGGAGGGTCGGGGGGGTGGGGGTGGTGGGAGGGTCGGGGGTGTGGGGGTGGTGGGAGGGTCGGGGGTGTGGGGGTGGTGGGAGGGTCGGGGGGGTGGGGTTGGTGGGAGGGTCGGGGGTGTGGGGGTGGTGGGAGGGTCGGGGGCGGTGGGAGGGTCGGGGGTGTGGGGGCGGTGGGAGGGTCGGGGGGGTGGGGGCGGTGGGAGGGTCGGGGGTGTGGGGGCGGTGGGAGGGTCGGGGGTGTGGGGGCGGTGGGAGGGTCGGGGGTGTGGGGGCGGTGGGAGGGTCGGGGGGGTGGGGGCGGTGGGAGGGTCGGGGGTGTGGGGGCGGTGGGAGGGTCGGGGGTGTGGGGGCGGTGGGAGGGTCGGGGGTGTGGGGGCGGTGGGAGGGTCGGGGGGGTGGGGGCGGTGGGAGGGTCGGGGGTGTGGGGGTGGTGGGAGGGTCGGGGGGGTGGGGGCGGTGGGAGGGTCGGGGGGGTGGGGGCGGTGGGAGGGTCGGGGGGGTGGGGGCGGTGGGAGGGTCGGGGGGGTGGGGGCGGTGGGAGGGTCGGGGGTGTGGGGGTGGTGGGAGGGTCGGGGGGGTGGGGGCGGTGGGAGGGTCGGGGGGGTGGGGGTGGTGGGAGGGTCGGGGGTGTGGGGGCGGTGGGAGGGTCGGGGGTGTGGGGGCGGTGGGAGGGTCGGGGGTGTGGGGGCGGTGGGAGGGTCGGGGGTGTGGGGGCGGTGGGAGGGTCGGGGGTGTGGGGGCGGTGGGAGGGTCGGGGGGGTGGGGGCGGTGGGAGGGTCGGGGGTGTGGGGGCGGTGGGAGGGTCGGGGGGGTGGGGGCGGTGGGAGGGTCGGGGGGGTGGGGGCGGTGGGAGGGTCGGGGGGGTGGGGGCGGTGGGAGGGTCGGGGGGGGTGGGGGCGGTGGGAGGGTCGGGGGGGTGGGGGCGGTGGGAGGGTCGGGGGGGTGGGGGCGGTGGGAGGGTCGGGGGGGTGGGGGCGGTGGGAGGGTCGGGGGGGTGGGGGCGGTGGGAGGGTCGGGGGGGTGGGGGCGGTGGGAGGGTCGGGGGGGGTGGGGGCGGTGGGAGGGTCGGGGGGCGGTGGGAGGGTCGGGGGTGTGGGGGCGGTGGGAGGGTCGGGGGCGGTGGGAGGGTCGGGGGGGTGGGGGCGGTGGGAGGGTCGGGGGGGTGGGGGCGGTGGGAGGGTCGGGGGGGTGGGGGCGGTGGGAGGGTCGGGGGGGGTGGGGGCGGTGGGAGGGTCGGGGGTGTGGGGGCGGTGGGAGGGTCGGGGGGGTGGGGGTGGTGGGAGGGTCGGGGGTGTGGGGGTGGTGGGAGGGTCGGGGGGGTGGGGGCGGTGGGAGGGTTGGGGGGGTGAGCAATATGGCAAAAAGGCCAAAAATCAGTTTCACACCGGCATGAAGGCCCAGCGGGATCATCCGAAGGTGTCTACCATGGTGGAACGTGAATCCCGCTGGAGGCCAGCGTGAACCTGATTTCCATCCCACTAATGAGATGTAAAATAAGGACCGACCGGAATCGTCCCCCCTGCCCCTCCCCCCCAACCCCCACCACCCGATTCTCCGTTACGCTGACGGGAAAACGCACCGGCCCAGAACACATCTGGACCAGTGTGACGTGCACAACCCGGGACTTACCGTTAGGGCCTTGCTCAGATCACAGACATCCGAGGAGCAGAAGATGCTGGAGCCCTCACAGCTACCGGGCCCTGGAGGAACACGCGTATCTCACGCTGGGTGGATTCTCATGGACACGGCACCAAAAGGAAGCGGCTCTCAGGAGGTGGGAGGTCTCTGTTGATGCCTGGGGTCTGCACCCAGGAATGGGACGATATGGCACGAAAACCCACCATTGTGGCTGGCAAATAAAACGACTTTTTTCCCGCCCGCTACCCCTCACTTTGTGCAAATCGGGGATGATTCTGCCCGAAGAAGTGGCCCCAGTGACCCCAGTGACCCCAGTGACCCCAGTGGTCCATTACCCAAAAATTGCTGCTCGTAACAGTCTCATCTGTGAGGTTCCCTGGGTCAGTAGCCTGCTGATATTCATTGCCAGCTAGCTTCAGGCATAGAACGGAGGCTCGAGCAAGGCAAGGCGAGGAAGGGCAGTTATCAGCACATTCAGCTGGGGAGGGGTGAAGAGTGGGGAGGAGATTTTGACTTTGCAATGTTGCAGAATTACCAAAAAGGACAACATGGTGTGTGTTGGGCCCCAATTGTTCACAGTGATTTTACACCCATTTTAAATGTGGCAGTATTGTGATGAAGTTGGGTGAGCACTCGGGTTTAACTTCACATCAGCAAAAAGAGTAGTTTAGGGTTTTATAATTGTTAGTATAAGTCTCGATTGAAGTAAACCCTTGTGATGGGTTGCTGTACATTTATTCTGCTCAATGCACTGACCAATGCTGTAGGATACATTAAAACAATGTCCTGTGAGACAGTTTTTAAGTAACTGACTCTTGGATATGATATAATAAAGAGCAGCATGCCAATGTAACTTTAATCATGTGTTCAGCTTTGTTTTGCATATAAAGGATTTTTGAGGAATGGTCTTCATCTGTCATTCAGTTATACAAATGAACATGGAAAATTTGAAAATAATATTTGGTTCCGGTACAATTTTGCTCAAGAAAATCAGTAAGTGCTGGTGTTTAAATATTATTTCATTTGAATTTAGAATCAGTGTGGTTACAAAACAGAAGGAGGCCATTCAGCCCATCATATCTGTGCCAGCTCCCTGCAACAGCAACTCACCTGGTGCCACTCCCCACCTTTACCCTGTAGCCCTGCAACTTTCTTTCTCTTCAAATAATTATCCAATTTCCTTCAGAAAGCTATGATTGAATCTTCCTCCACCACACCATCAGGCAGTGTATTCCAGATCCTAACCACTCATTGTGTGAAATGGTTTTTCCAAATGTCCCCATTGCTTCTTTTGCCAAGTACCTTAACGTTGTGCCCTCTCGTTCTCAATCTGTTCACCAATGGGAAAAGTTTGTCCCTATCAACTCTGTTTTTCAACATCTCTATCAAATCTCCTCTCAGTCTTCTCTGCTCTAAGGAGACCAGTCCCAACTTCTCCAATCTATCCACATAACTATCCTCATCCCTGGAACTATCCTCGTGAATCTTACTTTATACTCTGTCCAAAGTTTGCCTTACCTACCAGATGTACCCAGTAGGTAAATGTCACTGCCTGAATGCAGTCAGAATAAAAGTGACCGATGATTGTCTTTGGATTCGAGAAGAGACATATTAGAAATTTGCGAAGTTCCACTCTGTGCAGGAAGGCTCACTCGCTGGGCATGCTGAGAGTACTCAACTCAGCATTCAAACTAAATTTCTGAAGTTTAGACTTTTTAGCTTGTGTTCTATATCATTGGGACAATGAGGAAAACTTATAGCATTGCATTTTATGGTGCTCAGTGAGAGAGAAAGTAGAAACAATTTGCTTTTACCGAACGCCTTTCAAGACCCAAGGACGTTGCAAATCACAAGATATTTGTGCATTCGAAACCCACCCAGAGACTTGAGCCCATAGTCCAGACTGAAGCTTCTGGTGCAGTACTGGGGGCAGTGCTGCATTGTCAGAGGTGTCATGGTTCAAATGAGATGTTAAACTGAGACTGCTCGCTCAGTTGGAAGCTAAACATTCCAGCGCTCTTATCAAAATAAGACAGGAGCATTCTCCCTGCGTTCTGGCCAATATTTATCCCTCAATCATTGAAACAGATTACCACGTCATTTATCTCATTGCTGTTTGTGGGAGCTTGCTGTGTGCAGATCGGCTGCTACATTTCCCCCATTATGACAGTGACTAGACTTCAAAAGTACTTCATTGCCTGTGATGTGCTTTGGGATGTCCTGAGGCTCAGAAAGGTACAGTAGGTGCACACTTGTTCTACTGAACATGAGAGAAGCTCAGTCCTGAAGGAACCCACCCCACCCCACCCCCCAAAAAGGAGACAATTCTTCAAGTTAATGATTTGAGAAATTTTCTTGGATGGGCCCTCAGTGAATAGGTTACCTTTAGGACATTGGGGGAAAGGCAACAGAAGTGTCCAACCATTAACCTGAGCCCCGGCAACAGGGATTGGAAACCTGTGAAACATGCTACCGTTTACACTTTACTGTTTGCTGCTTCTCTCTGTGTATAAATTTTATTAGTTACAAAGTTTGGGAGTGGATGTAATTTCATTGATGATAAAGCTTAATTGAAGTGACACTTGCTTAGCAATAACCGCTGCTCACTGACGTCCAGCCTGGGCTCTGCCAAGGTCACTCAGCTCCTGACCTCATTACAGCCTTGGTTCAGACATGGACAAAAGAGCTGAACTCCTGAGATGAGGTGAGAGTGACTGCCCTTCACATCAAGGCAGCATTTGACTGAGTGTGATCAAGGAGCTCTAGCAAAACTGGAGTCAATGGGAATCAGGGGGAAAACTCTCTGCTGGTTGGAGTCATACCTAGCACAAAGGAAGATAGTTGTGGTTGTTGGAGGTCAGTCATCTCAGCTCCAGGACATCACTGCAGGAGTTCCTCAGGGTAGTGTCCTCAGCCCAACCACCTTCAGCTGCTTCATCAATGACCTTCCCTCCATCATAAGGTCAGAAGTGGGGGTGTTCGCTGATGATTACACAATGTTCAGCACCATTTGCGACTCCTCAGATAATGAAGCAGTCCACGTCCAAATGCAGCAAGACCTGGACAATATCCAGGCTTGGGCTGACAGGTGGTAAGTAACATTTGCACCACACAAGTGCCAGGCAATGACCATCTCCAACAAGAGAGAATCCAACCATTGCCTCAATGACATTACCATCACTGAATCCCCCACTATCAACATCCTGGGAGTTACCATTGACCAGGAACTGAACTGGACCAGCCATATAAATACTGTGGCTACAAGAGCAGGTCAGAGGCTAGGAATCCTGCGGTAAGTAACTCACCTGCTGACTCTCCAAAGCCTGTCCACCATCTACAAGGCACAAGTCAGGAATGTGATGGAATACTCTCCACTTGCCTGGATGAGTGCAGCTCCCACAACACTCAAAGCTTGACACAGCAACCCGATTGATTGGCACCACATCCAGAAACATTCACTCCTCCACCACCAACACACAGTAGCAGCAGTGTGTACCATCTACAAGATGCACTGCAGGAACTCACCAAGCCTCCTTAGACAGCCCCTTCCAAACCAATGACACTATCATCTAGAAGGACAAGAGCAGCAGACACATGGGAACACCACCACCTGGAAGTTCCCCTCCAAACCACTCGCCATCCTGACTTGGAAATATATCGCCGTTCCTTCACAGTCGCTGGGTCAAAATCCTGGAAGTCCCTTGCTAACTGCACTGTGTGTCTACCTACACCACATGGACTGCATCGGTTCAAGAAGGCAGCTCACCACCACCTTCTCAAGGGTAATTAGGAATGGGCAATAAATGCTGACTCAGCCAGTGACACCCACAACCCATGAATGAATAAAAAAAGAATCCGAACCACAGGATTTTTAGTATCAAGAACTTAAGTTATATGGTAATTAGTGAGAACATGGAGGGACACCCTTGGTGTTCAATTGTTCTGTGTTTGATTATGTGAGTTTGTTTACTATTGATGCTCAGTGTTTGATTGGTTAAGCCTGGGTGTCAACTTACAGTAAAGTAAGCAAAGTTGCAGAAAGAGCTGGAAGCCTGAACTGAGCATGGAGCAGACATTTTAAAACACTGTGAATAAATCCAGTTATACACATGGAAACTAGGACCCTCTCTGCATTAGCTCTGAGATGTAAAATATACAACAATGCCAAAATTCCACCTGTCCTATCAGTCGACAGATGTAATGTTTGCATCCTCCTCCTTTAGGACCCTCCCTCACATGAGGAAACCTACCTTGGAGCAGATTTTCAACTTCCAGTCGGCAGGTTAAACTTAGGTTCAGGTGATAGAAATCATTACGTTTGTGCCTATTGAATTTGTGTTTAAACGTTAAGACTTGATGTGCTGGGCTGAACAGAACCTTAACTGAATGCCTCTTGACTCTAGATGGTCCTACACGTGCATCAATTTGATTGACCGCATGAGATCCTGGTTTCCCAATGGAAAACACTTTATGTTAATGGGGATTTATCTACGCAGCAATACACCGGGCCAGGTTTTTTGTGTGGAAACTGTTTACATTGGACTGAGGGCTACAACGCTCAATCAAAATGGTATTTTTATTTTGTGTTTCAAATTTCAGTGAGGATTTGACCAGAAATCTGTTACTGTGATAGTGATAAAACAGGAATGTAGTATGGAATTCCTGTAGATTCAATTCAAGTTTATATAGCTCAGCAGTGCCTGAACCAACACAGGTCATAAGAAACAGAAACAAACACAAACGCTGGGATTTTCCTGCCATGATTGGGCCTGAAAAATCCCAGAAAAGGAACATTAAATCCATGGAAACCTTTTGGCCTCTTTGATGTGAACAGCCCTGCAGCATGAGCACAGAACCTGAATCTGTAAAACCCACCCTCATGTATCTGATGCTCCCTCTGAGTGCTGTGAAGGGTGAGGGAAATGGTAAGGTTTGTTATGAAAAGATATCTAGGGATATGGATTGGAGACGGGAAGTAATGTGGAAATACTGATCAACCATGATCTCAGGGAATGACAGAACAGTCTAGAGGCACTGCATGGCCTCCTCTTGTTGCTGTGTTTCCATAACTGGAAAGGCATGAATTAAGAAATGTTTGGTGTCTATCTAAAACCAGTGATCTGAGTCAATGGTATTAGGAGCTGGCACAGGGCTCTTGATCGACAGTCTCTAGTCGAGATCTTATCTACAGTGGTCTTATCTAATGTAGATCTTATCTAAGATTGATCCTTATAACCAACAAGACTGGTCTGAGGTGGCATCTTATTCTGAAAGTTTTACCTTTGAAATATACCTCAGAGGTTTAGTCAAGGTTAAGTATTATATAAATTGTTTGTAATATTTTGATTTTAAATTCCGTGAATGGCATCTTTATATTGCCGATATATCAATGAGAGCTGGCCCTCCTTTGTTTGACAAAGGAATTCTTTTTGAAGAGTTCATAGTTACCCAAGGAAGAATTAAAGATGCTATTGTGCATAATCAGTATGAAGTGACCGTGGTTCCCATTAACTGTGCCTACAACATTCCACTGCTAGAGGTTGGCTTTGCACAGGTCAGTAAAACATGCCATTTGACAAAGATTCAGCTTCTGGTCAAATCTGTATTCTTCTCGGAGAGCTCCAGCCAGGGTATATTGTTCCTGGTGTCCAGCAAGTGTGAGGACAAACATTCTGGAGCAAAGGGAGATAAATCAGTGTGTTTTCTAAATGGTGAGAGAATGAGAATTGCAGAGGAGTCTAAATACTGAAATAATTGCTAATTCTTTTTTTGTGCCTGAACATCAATCAAAATGGCCAGTGGGACCTTGGTCCTTACCCCAACAGGACTGTGATACAAAGGAGGGAAAGTGATGCTTCAGTTGTATAAAGCCTTGGTAAGACCTGATCTGAAGTAACTCCACTCAGTCCTGGGCACGTCACCTCAGGAAGGATATATTGACCCACGTTGAACTTCACTTGCCATCATTTTGCCCATTCACTTAATGTGTTTTTTGTCTCTTTGCAGCTTCCTGCTCACACATAGACAGAACTTACTGTTCATCCTACTAGGGTTGCCAACTGTGATTAAATGTATTCCTGGAGGTTTCATCACATGACTTGCCCCCATGCTCCAGCCAATAGTCAGCCACCACATTCATCCATGAGACACATGGCCTTGCTATGCCAATTGGAAAGCAAAAGACTCATTACCCAATTGGATGATGCCTGACTGTCAGCCAAACAGCCTTTCCACCCCCACCATCCAGGCAAGTGGGGAGTATTCCATCATATTCCTGACTTGTGCCTTGTAGATGGTGGACAGGCTTTGGGGAGTCAGGAGGTGAGTTACTCACTGCAAAATTCTCAGCCCCTGACCTGCTCTTGTAGCCACAGTATTTATATGGCTAGTCCAGCTCAGTTTCTGGTCAATGGGAACTCCCAGGATGTTGATAGTGGGGGATTCAGTGATGGTAATATCATTGAATGTCAAGGGGCAATGGTTAGATTCTCTCTTGCTGGAGATGGTCATTGTCTGCACTTGTGTGGCACGAGTATTACTTGTTATTGTCAGCCCAAGCCTGGATATTGTCCAGATCTTGCTGCATTTGGACATGGGCTGCTTCTCCCACCTATTACTGCTATGAGTCTATCCCTCTCTAACTAAATATAGTTGGTACATTTCCTATTTTCAATGTCACCAGTATCTCTCCTGGTTTTCCAATCTAATGTCTGACAGAAGGATTTTGTTGGATCCTGTAAGGAACATGTCTTTTTATTTTTCTTTATTTCTGTTGTTATTTCTGTGGTTTTAAAAATTGGACTGTGACTTTATAAACTACCATGGCTGCAGTTGAAAGACATGTTCACTGGAACAGGATAAGGAGTATACAATATTGCTATCTCCTGGAACAGAGCGTGCCATGTTGGACAAAATAGTGCCGGAACGGGGTCGTGAACTAAGGGGTATTGCCTAGCAACAATATTTTAATTGGCTCCTGATTAGGTGGCCAAGGTTTGTGTGAAGTGAGCAGAGAGATCCTAGCCTACAAAGAGAACACACCTAAAACTTTTCTCTCCTGTGGGTGTGCAAGATTCCAGTAAATCTATAAGGCTAGTTGTTTTTTCCTTCATATCTCTGTAACCTGCTCTCTCTGAAAAAACCCCTGTCAAGAGGAAAAGGGGGAAATCAACAGTAGAGACTTGAAAAGCAAATTTTTAACCAGTGAACCACAGACTGAAAGTGCTGGAAGACCATCTCGTGTCATTAACAATGAACTGCAAGGAATTTGGGAAGATATCAATCAAAATGAACCCATCTAATCCTGTATTCCCGATTGGTACTATTGAACTGTTTTATCCCGCCCTAAAAATCCATATTTTGTATGTCTTATGTGTGTGTGTGTTTGTGTTTGTATAGGGGTTAAGATGGGGTAGAGTTTAAGTCTTAGAGTTAAAAGTTAGCAGTTCATATTTCTTTCTTTTGCCACTGGTTAATGACAATTTGTTTAATGAATAGTTATTTACTTGTCAAGTTTACAAACCTGGCACTCATATTCTGTTAGCCTAAGTTAAACAGTTTGGTAGAATTGGGCAATTTAGTGGTCTAATCAAACTTTTCACATCTGTCTCGGCTCAGGGAGCAGTAGGGCTTGACGTGACAGCGCACTATCCCCAGTGAGTCGTGCCAATCCAAATTCCCATTGCTCATTAAATCTTTAAATCCTTCCATCGAGTTTCTTCCTGTGGCTACACCTTTCCATTATTCTGTTCTTCTGCAGAGATTAATGTCCCAGAATGCACAACCTTTCCCTATAACCCAAATCTCTTAAATCCAGGAATTCACCTTGAGGCCTCCACAGGACTCTGTCCAATCATTCTTCATACCTCCTGTATGGAGACAGAAACTGAGCACAGTTGGGAGTCAAGGGTTATGGGGAGCAGCAGGAAAGTGGAGCTGAGGCCACAATCAGATCATCCATGATCTTATTGAATGGCAGAGCAGGCTTAAGGGGGCAAATGGATTACTCCTGCTCCGACGTCCTGTGTTCCTAGTACTCCAGACACAGTGTTATTAGAGCCAGACACAACTAATACCACCTCATAAATCACCTCAAGCTATACATCCACCCATTTATTTTCTATCTAGGAGCACTGAACATCCTATTTATAGAAGAAAGTTTTTAAATTGTGAGGCACCTCTCTGCTGCAGATAGCTGGGAATTAGACTGGTACCTGGTGAAAGTGGAATCAATTTTAAAACACAGCTTTGGAATAAGATTACAGTACAAAAGCTGTTTGGATCTTCACTAGTGGTTGAGTGTAAGCTCTTCACTGGTATTTGGTAGGGTTGCTGGGAGGTTGGCTCTGAGATTGTTCCCAAGTCTTGGAGCCTCTGTGTGGTGGTATCTCACATTGTTGGACGAATTTCCCTCGACACTTTCAACAGATCCATGGAACTGTGAGAGGACCGGTGTAAAGGTCTGTGTTTCTCTGGACCTTTCATACCAATATCCCACTGAGGTTAGAGTGGAAGGTTGGGAGAAGCCCATGTGGAAATGATAGTGAAATGTCTCTGTTTGGAAGGGGAACATTTATGATGAATGTTTGTTCAGGCTGTGTCCAATGGCACAAAGGATGAGATGGTTTACAGAGGGAGCACATGGTCTGAGGGGACTGTTGCAAGAGTTCTCAGAACAGAAGCAGCATCTCCTCCAATCACTGGCACCCTGGATATTGAGATATTTGGGAAATTTTTGAAAGGTAAGCAGCGAATACTGAAACTACGAGGGAAACTTCCTCCCAATCTGCTTGCTTTCTAAAAAATCTCTTCATACGAGGTAAACCTAGGGAGATTCTGCTCTGTATGGAGTGTCACCTGACAGGAACATTCTATATTTTTCCAGTCATGACAATTAACCTCTACAGAGTCGAACACAGTGACATACGTACTTGATTCTCTGATTCACATTGGGCGATGTCTCTTATAATTAGTTAGGCTGTGATATTTGTGTTCTGGGCCTATAGTTCTTCTGGTTAAACTTCAGTTTAATAAAATGACAACAGATTCCAATAACTTGGAATTAATGTTGATTTCAGTGCAGCTAACAGGAGAGAAGCATTTATGTTAGCTTTCTACAGGTCAACATAACTTCACACCTCTTCCTTCTCACTGACTCACTCTGCAGAGATCTGTGTCAGTGTGACTCAGTGGGTAGCACTCTCACCTCTGAGTCAGTGGGTTGTGTGTTCGAGTCCCACTCCAGAGATCTGAGCCCATAACTCAGGCAGGTTGCAGTTAGCTCTTGCATACTAGTTTGAAGGCCAGTGTCCTTCATTTCCCTCTGAGTACCAGTTTCCACTAAGATGTCACATTGTGACTGAGCCCCTTCTCCTGGCCCAACTTTCCCCCACCCCCACACTCCACAGGACTGCTCTTGCCTTCAATGGGGAGGGGATAAGGAGAATTAGTGGAAGACTCTGTTGCAGCACCATCCGTGCTGTTTCCAGAAGGTTCCCAAGCTCTGCCCCTCTCTCCGACTGGCATTACAGCAGGATTCTGCTGAAATCTTGATGGAGAATTCTGGCTTTATGTTCCTGAAATGGAAAAATGCTCCACCAGGTGTCAAAATTATTTCTTCATGGGATTATTCCCTCTGGGGCAGAGAAAGTTAAGGGGGTAGATTTAATCGAGGTGCTCAAAACCACAAGAGATTTTGAATGAGTAAATAAGGAGAAGCTGTTTCCAGTGACGGGAGGATTGGTAACCAGAGGGACACAGATTTCAGATAATCGGCAAAAGAACCCGAGAGGAGATGAGGAGAATGTTTTTACACCGTAAGTTGTTGTGATCTGGAAGGTGCTGCCTGAAAGGGCGGTGGAAACAGGTTCAATAGGAACTTTCAAAAGGGAATTGGATAAATAGTTGAAGGGGGAAACGTTTACAGGGTTATGGTGAAAGAGCAGGGGAAGTGGGATATCTCTTTCAAAGAGCCAGTACAGACCTGAACAGGCTGAATGGCCTTCTTTTGTGCTGTAAGATTTGATTAGTAAAGCTTATCACCACGTTGATGTTTTCTGTGTTTTTTTTTCATTTTTATTTTTGAAGATTTGTCAGCTAATTCCACAGCCTCAGAAATACAATATGCTTTACAAACCCTGCCTGAGATTGGGACAGTTTCTGTGACAAAATCAGGAAACTGTTCTGCCTGCCAATGGAAGGTGAAGTGGCTTAGCAAAGGCGGCAATCAGCCTACCTTAAAGGTGAGACACCGACTCTTGTGAAATAAAACAATCATCTTGATCAAAATCCCAACACAGCTTGACTCGTCTGCTGATCCTGTTGGCCTGAACAGATGCAATGGAAGCAACAGAAGGAACAGAAATTGGAACAGAATGTTCTTTTATTCATTCACAGGATGTGGGCTTCGCTGGCTGGGCCCAGCATTTATTGCCCATCCCCTGATTGCCCTTGAGAAGGTGGTGGTGAGCTGCCTTCTTGAACCGCTGCAGTCCATGTGGTGTAGGTACACCCACAGTGCTGTTAGGAAGGGAGTTCCAGGATTTTGACCCAGCGACAGTGAAAGAACGGTGATATATTTCCAAGTCAGGATGGTGAGTGACTTGGAGGGGAACTTGCAGCTGGTGGTGTTCCCATGTATCAGCTGCCCGTGTCCTTCTAGATGGTAGTGGTCTGCTGCTTCTCTACAACAATCAGGGTTTCATTCTGTCTATCATCAACCCCATATCCTTAAGTAGTTTAAATGTATTGCTTCAGCTCCACATTCCAATCCTGTGACCTCTACCATCTAGAAGGACAAGGGCAGCAGACATTTAGGAACACCACCACCTGGAAGTTCCCCTCCAAGTCACTCACCATACCGACTTGGAAATATATCGCCGTTCCTTCACTGTCGCTGGGTCAAAATCCTGGAACTCTCTCCCTAACAGCACTGTGGGTGTACCTACACCACATGGACTGCAGCGGCTCAAGAGGGCAGCTCACCACCACCTTCTCAAGGGCAATTAGGAATGGGCAATAAATGCTGACCCAGCCAGCGATGCCCAGATCCTATGAATTAATTAATAAAAGAGCAGCTGTATATAATAATTGCTTCTGGGAGGTTGGGAGTAAAATTAAGTATACAGCAGCATGAGTTTGGGGCTGCAAAATGGCATGTATTAAAATGTATGGTGATTTTGTGTTGAACAGGTTAATGATTCGAATGCCAGTGGAGTCAATGCAACAATAACTGTTTACACTCTGCAGCAAGGAGGACCGTTTAGTCAATATCTGTCTGGAGATCTGTTCCAGACACCACACACACAGCCTCAGGTACATACATAAATGCTGCTTTGATCCTGTCTGCAACATACGCTTACACAGAAGAACAGGAGGAGGCCATTCAGCCCCTCAAGATTATTCAGCCTTGGCTGATCTGCACCTCAGTTTAATTTATCTGTCTTTTCTCCATAACTCTTGCTCCCTTAACCCAACAATAATCTATCACCCTCAGTCTTGAAAGCACCAGTTGACCCCCCAGTATCCATGGCTTTCTGGAGGAGAAGGTTCCAGATTTCCACCCCACTTTGTGTGAAGAAGTGCTTCCTGATATCATCCCTGAATGACCTGGCTCGAATATTGAGGTTATTCCCACTTTGTCCAGCACTCCCCCCAACTCCTCACCCACCAGCGGAAATAGTTTCTCTCTATTCACATTATCAAATACCTTGAACATTTTCAAAACACAAATTAGATCGACACACACCTGGACATACTTAGGAAAGCCTGTACAGACGTGTGCACATCTACACACACCAACATACACCTGTACAAACCTAAATACACCTAACACACCTGCACACACTTGTACACATCTTCACATAGCTGTATGCATCTGTATACAACTGCATATACCTGGACACATCTGGATATACCTGGACACACCTACACATACATGTACACACCTGCACAAGCCTGTGCACACCTGCACGCACCTATAACGCTTTATACGCTGACTGTGAGCGATAGCAGGAGCCTGACTGATTGACTGATTTCTTTACAAAGCTGAGGAGCAATAAGGCCATTTAAATATTGCAGGAACTCTGGGTTATAGGACACAGCGAAAGATCAGTTCTTCATTAGAAAGGGAATGTGGGAGTCTTGGTAATGGGGTAGATTTGAGCTCTTTCCCTCTTGCACTGGCCTGGTGGGTGATGCAAAGTGAGGATGTTGGGGTGCAGGGGGCAGGGGGATTTACCCACTCTTTCCTGGCTCAATCTGCTCGACTGCAACTTCAATTTGCAGGTGTCAGGAACTCTCACCCACACTGGCCAGCTGCAGATCAGGTTGCAATTATGCGCTTGGACAATTATTTTAGTCTGAATGGGAGAGCAGTGGTAACTTTCTTTCAGCTGCCTGGGCCAGACCCAGCAGCCCAATCTGATTCGAGGCCCCTCGATCTCAGCCCAGACCAGCTCGGCTTCCACTTTGACACCTCCAGCTTCTGCACTAACCCTAGCATATGTTACTATCATCAACAGGCACGGGTGGGGTCTCACGCCATGAGTACAACGATTAAATCTGTCAGGCTGCTCCATGAATACAGAGCCATTCTGTAGCAACGTGAGCCTTTCTCTTCCCCACAGCTAGAGGTTCTCATCAATGGTATTCCCAGTAATTGTTCCGGGAATTGTGGATTGAAGCGGAAGACTGAGAAAACCCCAGTCATTTTAGGCCTCAGCCCAACAACAGGTAAATGCTGAAATTTTTTAACCGTGTTCTCTGTTCAAGCCCAATGAATCTGTGAAGGTGTCTCAAATTATTTCACAGCAGACTTTCAGAAACAGCGTTTGAAACGTTGGATTGGATTTTACTGCCCCCTGTCAGGGCTGTTTTGGTGGGGGGAGGGGAGTGATGGGGTGATGGGGTGTGGCAGCATTTAAGATATGACAAGCGAGTAGCCCCCACCTCCTCCCCGTCCAACCACGACCCGGTCCCCAGGTTACAGGGGGTGGGTAAGGCACCCACTCACCTGCCTATCCTTAGGCCCAGAAAGACCCTTAAGTGGACAATTATTGCCCACGTGGGGATGTTAACCCACTTCCACTGCCAGAGTGCGCTGGATAGCGGAGGACGGGCAAGAGTGAGAAAGTTGGTAAAAGGGCGGGAAGGAAGGGGGTACATCCTTTAGAGGTGGGGGGTGGGGGGGGGTGGGGGGTGCAGTGCACATCAGGGACAACTTCCACTAAGATCATACCCCACTTTGTGCCTACCTGCCTGGCCTCTCAACGCCCCCCCCAGCAGGGGACCCAATCCCTCCCTGCCCTAAAAGCCCAGGTTTTGCCTGGGTCTGATGTCTATGACACCCTTCCCCAGAGACGGCTCACAGTCCCAGCAGTGCCTCCAACTCCTCTCTGGTGCTGCTTGGACCACAAGACCTGCCGACACATCAGATTGGCTGGCAGCTCTGGAGGGTGGAGCACCCTCCCACTGAGGGGCAGAAGTTCCACCCTCTGCTCGGTAAGACCCACCGGCAGCGTAATGTGACTGCGGGGTGGGGGAGAGGGCGAGCGATACACGCACACACACACACCACCCCCACCCCCACCCCCTCCCTCCCCCCCCAACCCCCCACGCCCTCCACCCCCCCCCACCTCACTGTAAAACTCAGCCCCATGAGACTGATGATTACCACAATATCATTGTGGGGACATTGGAACAGGACGTGGCCATTCAGCCCTTTGATTCTGGTCGTCATTCAATTAGATCGTGGCTGATCTGTATCTTAGCTCCATCTACCCGTCTTAAAACCCTTTGTCCAAGAAAAATCTAGAGCACTCAGTTTTGAAATTTTTCACTGACCCCAAATCTCCACAGCTTTTGCGGGGGGGGTGGGGGGAGAGAGTTCCAGATTTCCACTCCCCTTTGTGTGAAGAAGTGCTTCCCGATATCACCCCTGAATGACCTGGCTCGAATTTTAAAGGCTTCCCCCTTGGGCTCCCCTCCCCAGCCCCCAAACCTGCCCCCCTTTCTCTCTGTCGAGCCAGCAAGTCCTTTAATCATCCCTTAATCTGCTTTATTGCAGGGAATACAAAGCTTGTCTATGTAAACTGTCCTCATAATTTAACCCTTTTATTCCTGGTGTTAGGTTTTGTGACGCAGTGGGTAGTGTCCCCGCCTCTGAACCAGAAGCTCCAGGTTCGAATCCTCCTCTAGGACCCGGTGGCCAAGGGAGGTGTGTTCACAACTTGTTCAAACAGGTTGAATGTCAACCTGTAAATCCTTCCAACACACGCCAATGGCAGGTGGGAAGAGCGGGATAGATTCCTGGTCAGTCATGTGATGGAAAGAATGTTGGAGGCTCTAACATCACCATCTGTAGCTTCAGACTGCACTGAACCCAGTTACTCCAGGTTGAGGTGTGACCCCCTGTGACTCCCTATCTGAGGCTCTGCGCAGTTATGATAATACTTGTGCCCCATTCCGGCCCCCTCAAGATAAAGGCTTTTTTCATCCTATTTACTACCTGTTCTCTTTCAAATTGATCTATAATATTGTAAACTATTGATCTATACTCAGTGAGCTCTGCTCCTTCACAGGGTTGGAACACAATACGAGGTGCTGAGTGAGAACAGCAATGAATCTGACTGGCCTGAGTGAATGTCTAGACCACTAGCCCGAGTGGAACATCTCCCAAGCATCTGGTGTAGCTTTGTGAGATCACCAGGCACCCAGCTGACTCTCTCCTCTGGCTGTCACCAGCCTAAGCCAGTGCTCGAGGGAGAGTCTTGCCCCTTGGCAGATCACAGTGGCTAACTTCCCATTCAAATCAAATTGTCCTTTTACTTTTTCAGGATCCAGGGCCGGCCAGACTGTTCTGACCATAACCGGCTCCAGATTTGCCAGCAGTTCAAGAACTGATAACACCTGGGTTTCGATTGGAAGTTCCCGATGTCCAATCACGGGGTTAACTGGTAAGCAAATGTTCAAAGCAAATGAAGATCAGTCAATACTGAATCACGTGAGTGGGAGGGATGAACAGTGTGCACTTAACCCTGGGACCAACTCTACCAGGCTACAGGGGCCAAATGGCCTATTCCTGCTCTAGTTCATATGATACTGTGTGCATTGATGGAATCCTGATCCTTTGACACTAAGAACACATCTGTAGGCCTCTTTCCCCTTGTCCTGGGCATCAGTGGAGTAGAACAAACAAACTCCAGCAAAGTGACCAAATGTAGAGGGAAATGCATCTTGCCATATTTTTTGGGACCACTGGATTTTGCCATTCTGGAAGAGATCACTCACTCCATCTTTCCAAGCCACTCTTAACTGCAGATATCCAAAACTAATCCCATTGTTCCACATACTCCCCAAATCCGTGTGTGTGTTTTCCCCCCCAAGTGCCAGTCTATACCTTGCTCTCATCTTTTTGCTTTCAGACAGTGCTGACCTCTATTCTGCTATTCACATCTATTCTGGACCAATCCTCTGTGTCTTTAATACTATCATTCCCCTCCCTTTGACTTTTGTTCCATGACATCTTTGTTTTTAATCTCCCCTGCCTACTAACTTACCCCTGACCTTCTCTTTTGCTCCATCTGCCCCTCCCCAGTTTTTCAACAACATCAAACCCATCATATTCCTGCCTCTCTTCAGTTCCAACAAAGAGTCAGACAGACTCAAAACATTAACTCTGTTTCTCTCCCCACAGGTACTGCCAAACCTGCTAAGTCTTTCCAGCACTTTTTGTTTTTATTACTCCCGTATATTTCTTTGCTTCATATATTTATCCAACCTTCACTACACGATGCAATGTTTCCTGTCTCGACCACTCCCTTGGTAAAGTATTCACTGCAACCCGCTCTCTAATTTCTTTCCCCATTTCTTAATTTTTTTTATTCATTCACGGGATTTTGGCATTTATTGCCCATCCCTAGTTGCCCCTTGAGAAGGTGGTGGTGAGCTGCCTTCTTGAGCCGCTGCAGTCCATGTGGTGTAGGTACACCCACAGTGCTGTTAGGGTGGGTGTTCCAGGATTTTGACCCAGCGACAATGAAGGAACAGCAATATATTTCCGAGTCAGGATGGTGTGGGGCTTGGAGGGGAACTTCTAAATGGGAGTGTTCCCATCTATCTGCTGCCCTTGTCCTTCTAGATGGTAGAGGTTGTGGGTTTGGAAGGTGCTGTTGAAGAAGTTTTGAAGAATTCCTGCCGTGCATTTTTAGAAATGGATGAGCCATTTCCATTGACTCTCCAGCCAGAGGAAATCGGCACTCCCTAATTCACTCTAACAACCTTTATAATTATATAAAACTGGGATTAAATCATGTCCTTGCCTTTTCTGTTTTTGAGTTGTGGAAACAGTGACATCAGTGGGTCCATGGGAACTACAGGCCCCTCTGATTGAGAATGTCGATCTCGGGCACCTCTCCACTCATTGCGAGTGTCACTTGGGTTTGGCAGTGACACTCCTGAATACTCCAGTGGTGGGGGGGGGAAATGGAGAGATTCAGAATGCAATGTTGTGTTTTGGTTGTAATCTATTATATCACAATGAGACGCATTTATTTGTGATTAAAGATGACAAATATTCTGACTTGTTTTTATACATCACAACTACAGGTTACATTGATATAGCATCTTTTAGCCAGTAAATCTTCCCATAGTGATTCACAGGAATATAAGACAAAATGTAACACTGAACTACATAACAGATATTACAACATGTAGTTAAAAGCTTGGTTAAGAAGCTTTAAGGAGCATCTTAAAGGGGGAGAAAGAGGTGGAGAGGTTTAGGGAGAGAATCCCAGAGCTTAGGGCCCAGGCAGCTGAAGGCACAGCCACCAATGGTGGAACGATGGGAATTGGTGATGCACAGGAGGCCAGAATTGGAGGAGCACAGAGATCCCCGGAGGGTTAGAGGAGGTTACAGAGATAGATCTATATCTCATCATGTATGTGCAAAAAAAAATGCTGCGTATCTCTTTACATTGCAATCATTGGAGGGTTAAATTAAAGAAAAATGCACCCTTTTCTATTGCTAGTTGGATTTGATCATTTGCATTCTTTGTTACTTTGTCTTCAGATACTGAAATAACCTGTACGATTGAGACTGCAGTAATACATCATCTCCTCTCGCTGTCTACATCTCTGGCCTTGGCTTTGCAAAACATTCCGGCAACCAGACTTTCACGTTCACCCTTCAGCTGGAGGTTACAAACATATCACCATCTCTGGGCAGTACTGAAGGTACTGACTGTAGAATAAATAAGCAGATCATAAATCACTATTAAATATTAACATGTCCTCTTTCAGTTGCAGCCCTGGCACTTAAAACATCCATGTTTAAAATGGGCGTTCATGCCTCAAGGCCGAAAGCAATAACCACTTGCACTAACATCAGGTTCACAGCTTAAGGCGTCTCTTGCATCCTGTTCATTCCAGACAGGAACTACTGTGTTCCCTCGTGGTCTCACTGAATGTAATAAAACAGCAGTCTTTAAAGATATATACTTTTTGGAAAAAAATAGATTTTTACAGTATTTTCAACCCATTAAAATTACGGCCAATGTAATTTTGAACTGAAGATAGTCACCCACGTTGTTCAGAGCTTAGGATATTGAAAGCAGCTGCGGGTTACAGTGTGCTGGGGAATCTTACACAGGCTCAGCAAAAGCTTACATGAAACTACTGCCAGAGGAAGGGTTGATCAAAGATTAAGTCTTCTGCAGGAAATTTTTTAAACTCTTCATTGATCATTTATCATACAGAAAAGGTCTCGGTCTGTTACCATTATTTCTTATGACTCTCTGTCCATCTGTGCAGGTGGTAAGAGTTTGAAATACTTTTTGTCAAATGTTTTGTGTTTGAAGTGTTAGCTGTGTCAGGCCAGCAATGCTATTCCTGAATTGACTTTATTAACACTGCCCTTTTATACTGGACATTGTATATGATGGGCAAATCTTGTTCTAACAGGCCCCCATATAAAGTATAAATGTTTTTAGGGTTCGCTTCCTCCGCACTTGTAAAGTTGGTGTGAAGTGGCTTTGCCTCATTGCAATACTGCAGCCGAAGTGTAATCCCAGCCAGAGTCCAGAGTTGGGATTGTGCCTTAAACCAGTCCTGAAGGGAGGGAGGGTCAAAATCCTGGAACTCCCCCCCTAACAGCACTGTGGGTGTACCTACACCACATGGACTGCAGCGGTTCAAGAAGGTGGCTCACCACCACCTTCTCAAGGGCAACTAGGGATGTGCAATAAATGCTGGCCCAGCCAGCGATGCTTACACACCGTGAAAGGATAAAAGAAATCTTGCTCCCTCTGTGACTGAGTCAAAGGCTGGGATATTCCCATCCGCGGCCAGAAATCCCCGCCCAAAGTCAATGGACATTTGGCTGCCTCTCCGACTTTTCCATCCTGTCTGCGATGGGTCCCTCCTGGCCAAAGAGTCATTCACGGCACAGGAGGAGGTGATTTAGCCCACCAAGCCCATGCCGGCTCTCCACAGAACAATCCGGTCAGTCCCATTCCCGTAGCCCTGAAAGTTTATTTCCTTGAAGCGTCCGTCCAATTTCCTATTGAAATCATCAATCACCTCAGCTTCCACCACCCTCGTGGGCCATGAGCTCTAAGTCATTACAACTCACTGCATAAAAAAAACAACCATCTCAGAACCCATCCAATCAGAGCAGAAGTCATCTTTGATCCTGAGTCAGCTTCGGGGAGGCAGCCAAGAAATGTCATAGCCACAGGCAGACGGTCCAGTTAAGTTAACTTGGAGAAAGGGCTGCCGGGAGCAGACTTTAAGGTAAAGAGGTCTGTTGGGCTGCAGGTTCCCCTTTGGAGCAGTGGTGTCCTGCTTGGCACGGCCATAGATCTGAAAGTGTGCTTGTGAGCTAGTGTGAGTGTACTTGGGAACCCAGGGAGAAGGAATCTCGGAAGGTGAGATTGAAACCCTGTGAGGTGGCCCATTGTTCAAACCATCTGGGTGGGAGTGAAATTTGGAGAGAATTCCAAGGAGAGATCTTCAACGGTGGAGTTTGGAAACCCTCGTGAGAAAGATGACATTGCAGTGAGATTGGTTGACTCACAGCGGGACTAACGTCTGGGTGATTTATTGAGAAATCCATGGACTCTGTCTTGGTTGCATCTGCCATTTAGTGTGTTGTGTCTGACCATGGTTTGTCTGTTAATTCACATGTGCCTCATCCTTACCCTGAATGTTAGAGTATAAGATAGATATTGTAAATTGTTTTATCTTTCTGACATTGGATAGTAAAGTTTATTTTTGTTTGTTCCAAACTCATGGAATCTTGTAGCTTTATTCCAAAAGCAGATGCCTTGAATCTCAACCTTTATCTACTTTAAACAAAATGTTATTGGTCCCTAACCAGATCTCCCCCCATGTGCCGGGGTCTGTTGTGTATTTCTATGAGGGACTGCCTAAGAAAGAGATTGCCTCTCCCTATCCATTCTGCCAAAATAGATCACCTCATACTTCTCTACGATAAATTCCATCTGCCACTTGTCTGCCCTTTCCACTAGTCTATCTATGCCCTGTTGTAGTCAATTGGCATCATTCTCATTGTTTGCCACTCTAAGTTTGATACCATCAGCAAATTTTGAAATTCTGCTCTGTTTTCCAAGATCCAAGTAATTTATATATAGCAAGAAAAGCAGTGTCCCAGCACTGACCCTTGGGGGACACCACTGTCTACCATCCTCCAGTCTGAAAAATAACTATTCACAGACACATTGTTTTCTGTCCTTAAGCCATTTTTTTTATTCGATTGGACACTGACCTTCTCTTCCATAGCCTCTAGGGCACTTTGGCAAATGCTTTCTTAAAATGCAGTTTGGACATTCTCAGTCATGTTTAGTGTCCATGTGAAACCACTTCACTCCCTCAATGAGGACTATTGGAACACAGTCAAGCCAGGCCATTCAGGGGTGAAGTCAGGAAGCATTTCTTCACACAAAGATCAGTGGAAACCTGGAATTCCCTCCCCCAAAAAGACCTTAAGAGGTTAGGAGTCATTTGGAGTTTTCAAGACTGAGATCGATGGATTTTTATTGGATACAGAGGGATATGGAGCAATTGCCAGCAAATGGAGATGAGATGCAGGTCAGCCAGGATCAAATAGAATGGTGGAACAGGCTCAAAGAGCTGAATGATCTCCTCCTGTACCTAACTTCTGTTGTTTGTACGTGAACTTCAATCATTATTTAACTTTGTACCTTTAATTTGGTGTCCTATTTATTTATCATTTATTCCTGTTGCTCAGGAGGGACTATTCTCACGATATCTGGCTACGGCTTCACTCCCAATTCAATGGTTTTAATTGGAGGGAGGAGCTACTTCCTCCTTACAGAAAGTCCTGTTGAGAAGAAATGCAGCACTCCAGCGGTGAGTGGCTTTCAGGGCACCTCATCTTGTGCGTGTTTAATCTTTGCAGTGTTCAGTCTGAGGGGGGTATTAGGGTATTTAGCCTTGACAGTGTCTAGCCTTGGCTATGGTTATTTTTTTTTAATTCATTCATGGGTTGTGGGTGTTACTGGCAAGACCAGTATTTATTACCCATCCCATCCCTAATTGTCTTTGTTCAGAGGGCATTTAAGAGTCAACCACATTGCTGTGGAGCTGGAGTCACATGTAGGCCAGCTAAGGACAGCAGGTTTCCTTTCCTAAAGGGAATTGGTGAACCAGATGGATTTTTACAACAATTGACAATGGTTTCATGGTCATGATTAAACTTTTAATTACAGACTATTATTGGATTCAAATTCCACCATTTCCTGTGGCAGGATTCAAACCCAAGCCCCTAGAGCATTACCCTGGGTCTCTGGGTTATTGATCCAGTGACACTACCACCATGCCATCACCTCCCCATGGGGAGTGTCTAGTCTTGGAGAGTAGCTAGTCTTGGCCATGTTTATTCTTGGGGGTGTCTAGTGTCAGAGGGAGGTGTCTAGTGTTGGAGTATTTAGCCTTGGCAGCATCTAGTCTTGATCAAGTCTTGGCAGTTTCTGGTCCTGGGGTTTATCTATTCTTGGAGAGTGTCTAGCCTTGGGATATTTAGCCTTGGCGATATCCAGTCTTGGGGAGTGTCTAGTCTTGGGGTGTTTAGCCTTGGCGGTATCTAGTCTTGGGGAGTGTCTAGTCTTGGGGTATTTAGCCTTGGCGGTATCTAGTCTTGGGGAGTGTCTAGTCTTGGGGTGTTTAGCCTTGGCGGTATCTAGTCTTGGGGAGTGTCTAGTCTTGGGGTGTTTAGCCTTGGCGGTATCTAGTCTTGGGGAGTGTCTAGTCTTGGGGTATTTAGCCTTGGCGGTATCTAGTCTTAGGGTGTCTAGTCTTGGAGGGCAATAAAAACAGAAAATGCTGGAAAATTTCAGCAGGTCTGGCAGCATCCATGGGGAGAGAACCAGAGTTATTCTTTCAAATCTGTATGACTCTTCTTCAGAGCTTACCTTCTTTGGAGGGTGTCTAGTCTTGGCGATTGTCTAGTCTCGGTGGGGGGAGATGTCGAGCCTTCGGGGGGTTGTCAAGCCTTCAGGGGGTTGTTGTTGAGCCTTGGGAGGGTGTTGGGTCTTTGGGGGGGTGTTGGGTTTTGGGGAGTGCCTAGTCTTGGGGGGTGTCTATTCTTGATGGGTGTTTATTCTTGAGGGATGTCTATTCTTGGGGGGGTTGTCAAGTCTTGGTTTTCAGGGGGTCCATTTTCAAACTGTCCAGCCCCACTAGCTCAAATCTTTGGGTTGTATATAAATGCTTAGGATGGGCTAAGCTGGGATGAGCTGCAACGCTTCAGTGGATTCAGGTGGCAAGTTCTTATGGCCCAACACCAACAACTGAGGCTCCTCGCCATGTGATGGGTACAGATGGGCACCTGTCCTCTTCCCAATGATTGGAACAATTTCTAACAGAGAGGTAGAAGAACATTATTCCTAATGTCATTGTTCCTGCCCCTAGTGTGAGTCTCTAAGGCATGGAATATGTACAAGATTTAAGGATGAATTCTCCATCTTTCTTCCAACACAGATATCAAGGCCTCAATGCCTTTGGCTCACATCTAATGTTTTAAGGTCAGATTTTTCCGTTAGGATTTGGGTCTAACTCCATGTGCTCCCTGAGTCAATATTGATTTTTATCTCTCTTCTCTCCCTTTGTTTCTCCTCTCCTATATTGTTGCACAAAAAAGCTTCTGAAATTCCAAGTTGAACAGAATCCCTGACTTACTGGTTTGACCCCAACTGATTGCTGGATATCTATACTGAGTCCTCATGACCCCATGAGCTCCCTCCAACCAGTTTAATTGAACCAACAAGGATAACTATACAAATTCATGCTCCCATTGGGAGCACACCTCAGAACCTCACCATTCTTCATCCACTTGCCTGGGAAGTGTTAATACTCAAAATACCCGGACGGTTTGCCATTGCCAAAACCTGCGCTCTGGTATATCATTAATAAGTCTTGAAATTAGTGGAAGTGGATATTAGCTTCTTGCCATTCAACTTCTTCATATTAAATCAAGGTTATCTTAATGGAGGAATTAATATATTTTATTTTAAAAAGATTTGCATCTCTTTTAAGTTGGAGAATAACAGAATTTCATACAGATGTTTGGACATTGATAGTCACCAAGTATAATTTGAGGAGGATGAAGTCTTGTTTTTTTTACTTGATTGTTAAGTGCAGAATTTTATTATAGCAAAATGATTTGATCACATGGATAATTCTCTTTGTGAAGAGCAGATTCTGTTTCAGCGCCTGCTCCCCTATAGACAGAATGGAGCTGCACTCTGGACATATAACAATGGTTTCAATGGAATAGGGATTGGCAACGAATGAGACAGCTCCAAGGGGAAATAGTTCAGTTATAAATGACAAAAACAGGAACTATCTAGTGGCCATTAACTTTACTTCAACACATAATCCGTAAAATATGTAACATGCTTCAAGTAAACATGCCATATTTCTAAGCAGGGAATCAAAAAATCTGCTTGAAGTGTGACGATTTTTTAATAAAGTTGTATGAGTTAAAAATGAGCAAACAGGGTTGAGTGATGCATGAAGCAACGATTGTGATTTTAACATCTGTGCTAATCTGGGGCTCACTTGTCTGGTAAAGCCTACAAGTTAATTTTAGTCTCAGTTCTATCTATCAAAGTGATAATGATTGAAGTCATTCATGGTTTTGCTGAGGCTCATTTAACTCTTCACTTCATTACATTCTGGCTCTCCTAGAAAAGGACTTGAGAAATAATGAATTCCCTTCTGTCCCTCAATATCTCTTCCACCAGTCACCAGTCAGAGTCTCCAATATCTCACTGATTGCTGATGGAATATCCAGCACACTGCCCTTCTCCTTCACTTATATTGACACATAGATTCCAGTAATCTCACAAATAAGCCCCACAACAAGCAGTGTAGCAGGTAAGTGACAATTTAAAATAAAAAATGCAAAGTTCTGTGGATGTTGGAAATTTGAAATAAAAGCAGAAAGTGCTGGAAATGTTCACCAGGTCTGGTAGCATTTTTGTTTATTCTTTAACAGGATGTGGGTGTCACTGGCTAGTTCAGCATTTATTGCCCAACACTAATTGACTTGAGAAGGTGGTGGTGAGCTGCCTTCTTGAACCACTGCAGCCCAGGTGGTGTAGATACACCCTCAGTGCTGTTAGGGAGGGAGTTCCAGGATTTTGACCCAGCGACAGTGAAGGAACGGTGACATATTTCCAAGTCAGGATGGTAAGTGACTTGGAGAAGAACTGTGTCTGCTGCCCTTGTCCTTCTAGTTGGTCGAGGCCACAGGTTTGGAAGGTGCTGTCGAAGGAGCCTTGGTGAATTTCTGCAGTGCATCTTGTAGATGGTACACACACTGCTGCTACCGTGCGTCAGTGGTGGAGGGAGTGAATGTTTAAGGTGTTGGATCAAGCTGATCAAGCGGGCTGCTTTGTCCTGCATCAAGTCAAACTTCAAGTGTAGTTGGAGCTGCACTCATCAAGTCAAATGGAGAGCATTCCTTCACATTCCTGACTTGTGCATCTAGATGGTGGACAGGCTTTGGGGAGCCAGGAGGTGAGTTGCTCTCTGCAGAATTCCCAGCCTCTGACCTGCTCATGTAGCCACAGTATTTATATGGCTAGTCCAGTTCAGTTTCTGGTCAATGGTAACCCCCAGGGTGTTGATAGTGGGGGATTCAGTGATGGTAATGCCATTGAATGTCAAAGGGCGATGGTTAGATTCTTTCTTGTTGGAGATAGTCATTGCCTGGCACTTGTGTGGTGCAAATGTAACTTGCCACTTGTCAGCCCAAGCCTGGATATTGTCCAGGTCTTGCTGCATTTGGACATGGACTGCTTCAGTATCTGAGGAGTCGCGAATGGTGCTGAACATTGTGCAATCATCAGCGAACATCTCCACTTCTAATCTTATGATGGAAGGAAGATCATTGATGAAGCAGCTGAATATGGTTGAACCTTGGACACTACCCTGAGGAACTCCTGCAGTGATGACATGTAACTGAGATGATTGACCTCCAACAACCACAAACATCTTCCTTTGTGCTAGGTATGACTCCCATTGACTCCAGTTTTGCTAGGGCTCCTTGATGCCACACTCGGTCAAATGCTGCCTTGATGTCAAGGACAGTCACTCTCACCTCAGCTCTGGAGTTCAGCTCTTTTGTCCATGTTTGAACCAAGGCTGTAATGAGTTCATGAGCTGAGTGGCCCTGGCAGAACCCAAACTGAGGTCTGTGAGCAGGTTATTGCTAAGCAAGTGCTGCTTGATAGCACTGTTGATACCCCTTCCATCAGTTTATTGATGATCGAGAGTAGACTGATGGGGCGGTAATTGGCCGGGTTGGATTTGTGCTGCTTTTTGTGTACAGGGCATACCTGGGCAATTTTCCATATAGCCGGGTAGATGCCAGTGTTGTAGCTGTACTGGAACAGCATGGCTAGGGGCGCGGCAAGTTCTGGAGAGAACAGAGTTTGTGGAAAGAAAGAGTTAATATTTCAGGTTGATGACAGATGTTGCCAGATCTGGAGCTTATTTGCAAGATTTTCTGTTTTTAAGCCACTTGGTTTGTTGTGCAAAATCTAAAATTTGCGGTTTTGTCACCAATGCACTTCCCCAAACCAAATGTCTCCTCCTCTGGCTCTGTGTCAGTTAGTGACTGATTACAGTCATGTAAAGGCTGTGGGGGGAGGTCTTTAAGATCCTAGAGGGGTCTGATAGTGTAGGCACAGAGAAGATGTTTCTACTATGGGGAAACCAAAACCAGGTATCATCAATATAAGATAGTCACTAATAAATCGAATTGGGAGTTCAGGAGAAATTTCTTTACCCAGAGAGTGGTGAGAATGTAGAGGACAATGTGGAAGGTGTGAAATGTGCAGGACAAATCCAACCCGGCCAATTACCACCCCATCAGTAAAGTAATGGAGGGGGTCATCAACAGTGCTATCAAGTGGCACTTGCTTAGCAATAACCTGCTCACTGATATCCAGTTTGAGTTCTACCTGGGCCTCTCAGCTCCTGACCTCATTACAGCCTTAGTTTAAACATGGACAAAAGAGCTGAACTCCAGATGTGAGGTGAGAGTGACTGTCCTTGACATCAAGGCGGCATTTGACTGAGTGTGGCATAAAGGAGCCCTAGCGAAACTGGAGTCAATGGAGGTCCAGGGGAAACCTCTTCACTGATTGGATTCATACTTAGCACAAAGGAAGATGGTTGTGGTTGTTGGAGATCAATCATCTCAGCTCCAGGACATCACTGCAGGAGTTCCTCAGGGTAGTGTCCTCGGCCCAACCATCTTCAGCTGCTTCATCAATGACCTTCCTTCCATCATAAGGTCAGAAGTGGGGATGTTCGCTGATGATTGCACAATGTTCAGCACCAGTTGTGACTCCTCAGATACTGAAGCAGTCCATGTCCAAATGCAGCAAGACCTGGACAATATCCAGGCTTGGGCTGACAAGTGGCAAGTAACATTCACACCACACAAGTGCCAGGCAATGACCATCTCCAACAAGAAAGAATCTAAACATCTCCACTTGACATTCACTGAATCCCCCACTATTGACATCCTGGGGGTTACTACTGACCAGAAACTGAACTGGACCAGCCATATAAATACTGTGGCTACAAGAGCAGGTCAGAGGCTAGGAACCGTATGATGAGTAACTCACCTCCTGATTCCCCAAAGCCTGTCCACCATCTACAAGAACAAGTCAGGAGTGTGATGGAATACTCCCCACTTGACTGGATGAGTGCAGCTCCCACAACACTCAAGAACATTGACACCATCCAGGACAAAGCAGCCTGCTTGATTGGCACCACACCTACAAATATTCAACATCCACTCCCTCCACCACCGCTGCACAGTGTGTAACATCTACAAGATGCAGTGCAGCAACTCTCCAAGGCTCCTTAGACAGTACCTTCCAAACCTGCAACCTCTACCATCTAGAAGGACAAGGGCAGCAGATAGATGGGAACTTCACCACCTGGAAGTTCCCCTCCAAGCCACTCACCATCCTGACTTGGAAATATATTACCGTTCCTTCACTGTCACTGGGTCAAAATCCTGAACTCCCTTCCCAACAGCGCCGTGGGTGTACCTACACCACATGGACTGCAGCGGTTCAAGAAGGCAGCTCACCACCACCTTCTCAAGGGGCAATTAGGAATGGGCAATAAATGTTGGCCTAGCCAGTGACACCCACATCCCATGAACGAATTAAAAATAACAACTACTATGTGGAGTGGTTGAAATGAATAGCATGGTGAACGTGATACAGTTCACTCCATGGAATCCGAGTTGCTGTACCTTGTCCATGAATGTTGTAGCCTGGAGCGGTGGATCGTGATACGAGAGGCTCCAATGACCTTACTATCACATGACTGGCCAGGAAACGCTCCCACTCTTACCGCCTGCCATTGGTGTGCGTTGGAAGGATTTACAGGTTGATACTCTACCTGTTTGGCCGCTTTATGAACCCACCTTGCCTAGCCATCAGGTCGTGGAGTGGCTCAGAGGGTGAGGTGAGGTTGGGGGGGAGGAGGCCCAGGAAACACCAGTTGGGCCAAATGGCCTGTTCTTGAGTTGGGCAATCTATGTAGTTTGTTGTTTTCCTATGTTAAAGGTGCTATATAAATGCACACTATTGTTGTCGCATGGCTATACTGATTTCAAATGGCTGATACTCTGTGTCCCTGCCTGAATGGTGAATTTTAACACTTGCCACTTGTTTTCCAGGTGGTTCCAATCTGACAATCTATGGATCAGATTTTGGCGACAGATCCAAAGGCAGCTTTGTATTCGTTGGGAACTCGGAGTGTCCAATTCTTCGATGGTCAACTAACAACCTCACCTGTCGTCTGCCCAGTCTCCCTCTGGGGAATTACAGCACGTACTAACAAACTCCCGTTACGTATGAGATCCGAGCCTTTACACCCCATTCTGCTGTTGTTTACCTCTACGTTTTGCTCCAAGCTGGTGTAAGCCATGCGAACGATTGCAGAATTTTAAGTATAAATTGCATTCAGCGTAATTCGAGTTTCTGTGATTTCTTTTTTTGCATTAAGTTATAAAACCCTGCGTTGGAAGCAAGCCCCATCCATAAAACTGGCCATACCTCCAGGGTAAACGGATTATCAAGGGGAGTTGTCTCATTGGCCAGAGGCTCCGAAAATTAAGTTGGTTCTTTTGGTCTGAGAGACAATGAATAGACGTGTTTTAAAAGTTTTTGAATATAATGTTTTAAATTTTAATAAAAACCTGATGACTTGATGCCAATATAACTGGTAAATGATTCAGTAAGGTTTTTAAAAGTCATTTACAGCCACTTAAAGCCGGGTTACTCACAGATGATGAACTCTGATTCAGATGCTGATATTTTGATGAGAACCCCATTTTCAGTTGTGTCATAATCAAACTGCACCCACTCGGGTCAAGGAATATGTTTTAAAGCATCTTTTTGTTTTATATTTCGGTTTGAAGACACTGCCTAATTATACAGATTCAGGACAGATCTTGTATTTGGTGATATGCAAATGAGTGAGCAGAACCTCAAAAAAAAAATCTCTTAAAATGTGGGTGAGTTCCCCTCCAAGTCACTCACCATCCTGACTTGGAAATATATCGGCCGTTCCTTCACTGTCGCTGGGTCAAAATCCCTCCCTAACAGCACTGTGGGTATACCTACGCCACATGGACTGCAGCGGTTCAAGAAGGCAGCTCACCACCACCTTCTCAAGGGCAATTAGGGATGGGCAATAAATGTGACACCCACATGCTGTAAATTAATTTTTAAAAATCGTCCGCTTGAGAGTCAACCCTTGTGACACTAAAAACCTAGATCCAGTAAACCAGTGGCTCCAGTAAGTTTTATTATTCCTATTTATATGATCAATGCCAGAATTTCTTGCTCTGTTTGTTTGCAGGCTCGGTGTTAATCTAGTGAACTTTACCTGATTTTTAAGCTAAACTTGCTACACTTAATTATCAGTGAATTGGTTCCAGAGAGCTGGAAATTGTCAGCAATGTGTCCCCTGTCAGTCCTGATTGGGGTGGAATCAGCAAATCCCAAAGTCGTTTTGCTGAGTTTCATAGAATGACACAATGCAGGAGGAGGCCTATCTGCCCATCATGCTTGTGCTGACTCTTTGAAAACCTACTCTGAAAGCCCCGCTCTCCCTGCTCTTTCCCCATAGCCATGCAAATTTTTCCCCTTCAAATATTTATCCAATGGGAAGTTCCTGTGGAACCTGTCTCCACCACCCTTTCAGCATCCAGGTCACGACGACTCGTTGCACCCCATCGAACAATGTTCCCACAGCGATGTTACATTTGATGTACATCCGGGGACTGAATAGTAATGTTTCCTGTAAAATTTCATCTGTTTTGTTTTCAGTAACATTAGTGCTTTGTTAAAATCTGCATCTTTTCCATTTCCCTTTCACTGCAGCAGTTCTGTAAATGCTTCAATTGAGTACGTCTTGCGTGTAACAGAAGTGACTCCTCAGCTGGGCTCATTGTATGGAGGCACCAAAATCACCATCTCTGGCTCTGGATTCAGTCATGTCCCAGAGGACAATATTGTCCAAGTTGGTAAGTTTATGACAGCCGGCAATGCCCATCACTGAGAATTTCTACTCGTTGATGCAACCTTTCCTCAATATTCACATTATTGCTCTGTAAATACATGGCTAGAGTAACTTAATATTTCACATTAATTTGAGAAAAGGAAGGTAATCTGATTGAGCTGAATTACAACAGGATTTCATGACAATCAATGATTTTGTTTTCTCTGTTCTAGAATACCGTGATGTGTAACGTTTACAGATCCTGTTCCGTGTCACATAACCTTCGCTTCACCAAACCTATTGGAGTGTTTTCTTGGCCCAACCGGAAGCAGATTTGCCATCACCAGCAATGGCAGCAGCCAAAGTACGTGACGTCCTTTCGGAACTGTACTCTGGTGTGTCCCAGCTCTCTACGCTAAAGAGGAACATAGGGCAGGATTTTTGGGTATCGGGTGGGCCTGGGAGTGGCTGGGAAATGGCCCGCTACCGCCCCCGCCCCCCCACCCCGATCGGTCCCCAGCCGCGATTGTGTGCTGGCCGGCCGCTAATTGGCGCGCTGAAAGACTCAGCGCTGCCGGGGTGTGGGCGGGAGGATTCTGCGCATGCACTGGGGGAGCGCGCACTGAAATCTCCCTGAAGGCAAGGAGCAGCCTCAGGGAGGGGGCTGAGAAAGTTTAAAATCAAAATTAAAGATTTTGAAAATAGAGAGAAAAATGTCCCACACGGGACTCGCCCACATGAACAGAAACATAATAAGACCTACGCCAAAACATTTTTAAAAAATTAATATCGGAAACCTCATCCCACCCGTGGATGAGATTTCCTAAAAACTCCAAAGGCCGCCTGGCTGATTCGCACACCCCACCAACTGTAAGGTTGGACAGGCAATGAAAAATAGGAGTTAACTGAAACTTTAATGGCCTTAATAGGCCTCTTAGTTGTCGGCAGGCGCGCTGCTGGCCCTCGTGTGTGCCCACCGAACGACATATCGCGCAAGTGCGCGATGAAGTTGGAAAGTTCGCCTGACATCATCACGCACTATTTCACGCTCGGGCATGTCAAGCTGCGCCTAGCACACTGAGCAGAAAATCCTGCCCCTAGGAACCAGGAGGAGATCATTCAGACCCTCAGACGTATCTAATTCAATTCACTCCAGGTGATATCAAGAAATGGCTGAAGGCACTGGATACTGCAAAGGCTATGGGCCCTGACAATATCCTGGCAATAGTACTGAAGTCTTGTGCTCCAGAACTTGCCGCGCCCCTAGCCAAGCTGTTCCAGTACAGCTACAACACTGGCATCTACCCGGCTATGTGGAAGATTGCCCAGGTATGTCCTGTACACAAAAAGCAGTACAGATCCAACCCGGCCAATTACCGCCCCATCATCTGCTCTCGATCATCAGTAAAGAGATGAAAGTGGTCATTAACAGTGCTATCAAGCAGCACTTCTTTTTTAATTCATTCATGGGATGTGGGAATCGCTGGCTGGGCCAGCATTTATTGACCATCCCTAATTGCCCTTGTTCAGAGGGCATTTAAAGAGTCAACCACATTGCTGTGGGTCTGGAGTCACACGTAGGCCAGACCAGGTAAGGACGGCAGATTTCCTTCCCTAAAGGACATTAATAAATCAGATGGGTTTTTACAACAGTTGACAATGGTTTCCTAGTTATCATCAGATTTTTAATTCCAAAATTTTTTATTGAATTCAAATTTCACCATCTGCCATGGTTGGATTTGAACCCAGATTCCCAGAGCATTACCCTGGATCTCTGGAATACCAGTTCAGTGGCAATGCCACTATGCCACCACCTCCCCCAATCAGCAATAACCTGCTCACTGACCTCAGTTTGGGCCATTCAGTTCCTGACCTCATTGCAGCCTTGGTTCAAACATGGACAAAAGAGCTGAACTCTCGAGGTGAGGTGAGAGTGACTGCTCTTCACATCAATTTGACCGCATTTGACCGAGTGTGGCATCAAGGAGCCCTAGCAAAACTGGAGTCAATGGGAATCAGGGGGAAAACTCTCTGCTGGTTGGAGTCATACCTAGCACAAAGGAAGATGGTTGTGGTTGTTGAAGGTCAGTCATCTCAGCTCCAGGACATCACTGCAGGAGTTCCTCAGGGTAGTGTCCTTGGCCCAACCATCTTCAGCTGCTTCATCAATGACCTTCCTTCCATCATAAGGTCAGAAGTGGGGATGTTCACTGATGATTGCACAATGTTTACACTATTCGCGACTCCTCAGATACTGAAGCAGTCCATGTCTAAATGCAGCAAGATGTGGACAATATCCAGGCTTGGGCTGACAAGAATCCCTTGGGCTGCCCACCTCCCATGGATAATTTTTTAGAAATTAGATCGTAGACTCCATCCACCCAGCTTGGTTTGGTGCCCCTTAACACATTTTCCTGAGAAAAATCTATCAATCTCAGTTTTGAAATTTTCAATTGACCACCACCCTCAACGGCTTTTTGGGGGGAGAGAGTTCCAGATTCCCACTTCACTTTGTGTGAAGAAATGCTTCCTGACATTACCCCTGAACAGCCTGGCTCCAGTTTTAAGGTTCTGCCCCCTCGTGACTCCACGAACCTTGAAGCCCGGAGGCGATTGAATTAGATAGTGTCGGAAAAATCTGAAATATCTGTTTAACATGATGAATACTCAGTGAAAAGAATCAAACTCTCACACTGAGGAGATGAAATATTTTCCTTTGAATCACAGCCATCTTGGAAATCCAAGGATATCACTGACTGCAAGTTTAAAAAGTTGTAAATTCTTGTTACCGAATTTCTTTACTGTGACTAACGTTTTATTTCTTGAATATATTTTCCATTCCCATTGGTCCCCATTTTTCTTGACAGCACTGGGAGTGGGGTACAAATGGAATCCCTCGATCTTGAATATCTTTGTAGGGGACACAGTGGGATGGCAGTTGAAGGCTCTGCCTTTGATTCAAGGGCTGAGATACAGAGTCTTCAGTGTCACCAAGCCCAGTGATGTGAGCTACAAAGGCAATTGGTTTATTGGTGGCGATCCTGGCACTATATCAGGTAAGATCACCACCACTGCATTTAGTTTCACAGGAAGATCCTGTACAGCAGTTCCTTGTGAATTAACACAACACTTCTGCTGGGTGCCTAAGAATTTAGCTTGGTCTATTTCCAGATTTTCTCGGTGCAGCAAATTACCCAGGAGTTTCATTCATATGCAAAAACAAAAATGTAATAGTGCTGCAAAGGGGGTGAAACTTGCTTTGGGTAATCTTAAAGCTGATTGTGTTCAATCAGACTCCTGTGTGGATGAGAAAGACATGCATTCGCATATCACTTTTCACAACCTCAGGACATCCCAAAGCGTTTGACAGCCAATGAAGTATTTCTGAACTGTAGTCACTGCTGTAATGTAGGAAACCCGGCAGCCAATTTGTACACAGCAAGATCCCACAAAGAGCAACGTGGTAATTGACCAGATTATCCATTTTAGTGATGTTGGTTGAGGGATAAATATTGGCCAGGACACTAGGGAGAACTCCCCTGCTCCTCTTTGAAACACTGGGGAGGATTTCCCAGTCGGCGTGTTTGGGGACAGGGCCCACTCGCTGATGTGTAAAATGAGGAGGGATGATGTTGGGTGGAACCCCCGACATCACCCCGCGTTATTTCAATATTCAGGTTAGCAGGGGTGCAGCCGAATCAGCTGTGCACACGCCGACCTGTCAACGGTCAATTGAGGCCATTTAAAAACTAATTGAAGTAGTTAAAGGACCTGCCCGTCCAATCTTAAAATTGCCGGACAGGCCAGGAGCCCTGGCGGGCTTCAGAGAAAGCATCAAACCTCAACCACGGGCAGGTAGGTTTTTAAAAATTTAATAAAAGTTTGAATAAAACTCATTGAATGTCCCAACTCATGTGACAGGGTGATATGAGGGGACGTGTCAGGGAAATCTTATTTTTCTATTTTTGACACTTTTTAAATGGGAGCCAATCTCCCTGAGGCTGCACAGGGAGTGCATAGTCCTTCCTGGCGGACGTCACACTGGGCAGGTCTTAATTGGACCGCCCGCGTAAAATGGCGGCACGCCCCCAATCGGGTGCGCTGATTGAAGGCGCGCCTGCACACGCCCACTCCTGAACTCCGCACCCCCCCCTCCCGCCCCCCCCACCATGGGGGAAAATTCTGCCCATTGACTGTGTGATCTTTGATCTGCTACATTCATTACTTTACAACAATAACTGCACTTCAAAAATCTCTTTGGCTGTAAAGCACTTTGGGACATTCTGAGGTTGTAAGGGACACTATTTTTTAATTATTCACTCACAGGATTGGGCTAGGCCAGCATTTGTTGCCCATCCCTAATTACCCTGGAGAAGGTGGTGGTGAGCCATCTTCTTAAAAACTGAGTGATTTGCTAGGCCATTTCAGGGGGCAGTTAAAAGTCAGCTACATGGCTGTGGGACTGGAGTCACATGTAGGCCAGACCAGATAAGGATGGCAGATTTCCTTCCCTAAAGGACGTTAGTGAACCAGGTGGGTTAATTTTTATAACAGTTCGGAAGGTTCGTGGTCACCATTAACTAACATTTTGTTCCAGGTTTAGTTAATTAATTAAAATTAATTACCCCAACTGGCTGTGTGGAATTTGAGCTCCAGTCTCCAGATCAGCTTTTGCCTCTGGGTTTCCAGTCGACTATCAGAAACACCAAACCACCACAGGGTAGAAATGTAAATCTTTCTTTTCACTATCTTCCTTTATACCGACAGCTTCTCATTGTACTCAGGGTACAATGTCAAGCTGATTGGGTGATTTCTCTTCCCCTAATGGCTGATGCTCTTTCTGTGCGGGTTCCTTCTCCTACCGCTACACCTCCCCCGGGTCCTTTTTCTACAGCAGTGGCTATGTGGACCAGAAACAAAGGGATCTTCCTGCAAGGAATGGTGACTGTGAGACCCACTGAAGAAAGCAGCAACATGGTGCATGTTTTTTTTGGGCAGGGACTGAAGCAGAATATGTCCCAGGTGAGATGTCCATCTGCTTTATAGTTTGGAAGGTTTACAGGCCGTTGTGTTGGCTTAAGGCATTTCCTCAATAAGTTAATTATATAAAGCAGCGCAAGCAAATACTGGGATTGGTTAACCCTCTCCCTGCCTCACCCTGGGCGAGGCTGTGATTGATGCTGAGGCTGTGATTAAGCATTGTGACAAATCACCATTTACCTCAATGTGGTCCAATAGAAATCACTGACTAGTTATTAGCCACAAAGACTGATTTCATATGGAAAACACCTCACGCACAGCACAGGTACATGGACTTCACAATTCGGCCATTACTAAACAAACATCTCCCACCATTCAGTAACTGAGGGGGTAAAGCAGTCACATGATCAAAGCTCGGAGCTAATCAAATGGGCTTTCATGACAATCCAATAGTTTCACGGTCACTCTACTGATTACTAGTGTTTTATGATCCAGATTTATTTCATTTATTTTAGTCGAATTCATTTACTTCATCACCCTGCCTCTACTCTCTCTCTCCCTCTCTCCATTTTACCAACGAATGGACAAAAAGGTTAAAGTTCACATGTATACACATGTGAGTGTGAGGATTGAGATCACATGAGCAATGACAGGCTCAGTTGCTCATTCTTTACTTTCTAATCAGAAATGCAATCCGTCACATCTGGGCCCATGATTAGTCACACGTGCATGAGAATGGTTTACATGACAGGGCACATGCAGGTCTGGTCACATTGGGTGGATTTTTAACTTTCACCCATGGCATTGAGAATCAGCTGTATCATATAGAAACCATCCCACTTTCACCATCACTGACTTTAACAGAAATTAACCGGACAGGGATTTGCAAAGCTCCTCTTTTAAATCTTCACCCGCCAAAAGATGCTGTCAGGATTTTGATCTGGTATTACTTGTCACGAGGTCAGGGGTGCAGTGCCAAATTTTGAGGGGTAAAATAATCTTTTAAAAAAGTGTTAGCAATATCATTTCTAGATCTACTGTTACGTTGTTTGCCTATTTATTCATCATTTGAGTCCCCAAACGTCAGTAAAACTAGGCTTTTTAAGTGAAAATTATTAGTGCCGGTAGGCATTTTATTCCCACCATGCGGTAGTTGAATCAATAGTCTTTAGCATAGCTAGAATGTCATTAAGCAAGTTTAATTATTTAATTCAAATGTATTAACAACATGAATTACAAAAATCTTTCTTTGCTTCTGACTGGGGGATGGGACATTCAGAGTCAGTGTGTACACATCAGCATCGTGCTTCAGACATGAACTAAACACCTGTACTGCACTAAGGTCAAAGCAAAATACTGCGGATGCTGGAAATCTGAAATAAAAACAAAACTTGCTGGAAAAACTCAGCGGGTCTGACAGCATCTGTGGAGAGCTGTCTGTAGAGGGCTGTCTGTGGAGGGCTGTCTGTAGAGGGCTGTCTGTAGAGGGCTGTCTGTAGAGGGCTGTCTGTGGAGAGCTGTCTGTAGAGGGCTGTCTGTAGAGGGCTGTCTGTAGAGGGCTGTCTGTAGAGGGCTGTCTGTAGAGGGCTGTCTGTGGAGAGCTGTCTGTAGAGGGCTGTCTGTAGAGGGCTGTCTGTGGAGGGCTGTCTGTAGAGGGCTGTCTGTAGAGGGCTGTCTGTGGAGAGCTGTCTGTAGAGGGCTGTCTGTGGAGGGATGTCTGTGGAGAGCTGTCTGTAGAGGGCTGTCTGTGGAGAGCTGTCTGTAGAGGGCTGTCTGTAGAGGGCTGTCTGTGGAGAGCTGTCTGTAGAGGGCTGTCTGTGGAGAGCTGTCTGTAGAGGGCTGTCTGTGGAGAGCTGTCTGTAGAGGGCTGTCTGTAGAGGGCTGTCTGTAGAGGGATGTCTGTGGAGGGCTGTCTGTAGAGGGCTGTCTGTAGAGGGCTGTCTGTAGAGGGCTGTCTGTAGAGGGATGTCTGTGGAGGGCTGTCTGTAGAGGACTGTCTGTAGAGGGCTATCTGTGGAGGGATGTCTGTAGAGGGCTGTCTGTGGAGGGCTGTCTGTAGAGGGCTGTCTGTGGAGAGCTGTCTGTAGAGGGCTGTCTGTAGAGGGCTGTCTGTGGAGGGCTGTCTGTAGAGGGCTGTCTGTAAGGGCTGTCTGTAGAGGGCTGTCTGTAGAGGGCTGTCTGTGGAGAGCTGTCTGTGGAGGGCTGTCTGTAGAGGGCTGTCTGTAGAGGGCTGTCTGTAGAGGGCTGTCTGTAGAGGGCTGTCTGTGGAGAGCTGTCTGTAGAGGGCTGTCTGTGGAGAGCTGTCTGTAGAGGGCTGTCTGTGGAGAGCTGTCTGTAGAGGGCTGTCTGTAGAGGGCTGTCTGTAGAGGGATGTCTGTGGAGGGCTGTCTGTAGAGGGCTGTCTGTAGAGGGCTGTCTGTAGAGGGATGTCTGTGGAGGGCTGTCTGTAGAGGACTGTCTGTAGAGGGCTATCTGTGGAGGGATGTCTGTAGAGGGCTGTCTGTGGAGGGCTGTCTGTAGAGGGCTGTCTGTGGAGGGCTGTCTGTAGAGGGCTGTCTGTAGAGGGCTGTCTGTGAAGGGCTGTCTGTAGAGGGCTGTCTGTAGAGGGCTGTCTGTAGAGGGCTGTTTGTAGAGGGCTGTCTGTGGAGGGCTGTCTGTAGAGGGATGTCTGTAGAGGGCTGTCTGTAGAGGGCTGTCTGTAGAGGGCTGTCTGTGGAGAGCTGTCTGTAGAGGACTGTCTGTAGAGGGCTATCTGTGGAGGGATGTCTGTAGAGGGCTGTCTGTAGAGGGCTGTCTGTAGAGGGCTGTCTGTAGAGGGCTGTCTGTGGAGAGCTGTCTGTGGAGAGCTGTCTGTAGAGGGCTGTCTGTGGAGAGCTGTCTGTAGAGGGCTGTCTGTAGAGGGCTGTCTGTGGAGAGCTGTCTGTAGAGGGCTGTCTGTGGAGAGCTGTCTGTGGAGGGCTGTCTGTGGAGAGCTGTCTGTAGAGGGCTGTCTGTAGAGGGCTGTCTGTAGAGGGATGTCTGTGGAGGGCTGTCTGTAGAGGGCTGTCTGTAGAGGGCTGTCTGTAGAGGGCTGTCTGTAGAGGGATGTCTGTGGAGGGCTGTCTGTAGAGGACTGTCTGTAGAGGGCTATCTGTGGAGGGATGTCTGTAGAGGGCTGTCTGTAGAGGGCTGTCTGTAGAGGGCTGTCTGTAGAGGGCTGTCTGTGGAGGGATGTCTGTAGAGGGCTGTCTGTGGAGAGCTGTCTGTAGAGGGCTGTCTGTAAGGGCTGTCTGTAGAGGGCTGTCTGTAGAGGGCTGTCTGTGGAGAGCTGTCTGTGGAGGGCTGTCTGTGGAGAGCTGTTAGACCTGCTGAGCTTTTCCCAGCAATTTTTGTTCTTGTACCTGTAGCACACATTGTACAGAACCAACTTAAACTATCAACTGGTACACTTCCAGTCCCAGCATGGGATGAACAAAGTGTACCATTTGTACACACCTTCTCCTCCCAAAGTGAGATATCCTCTGCCTGTGACCCATTTCACAGTTAGAACAAGGAGTCACCCAACTCAAATTATCACAACAGCTCAGGTGAAGAAAGTTGGTGTTAAATCCTCAACACATAGGAACAAAGGAGCAGGATGAGGCCATTCAGCCCATCGAGCCTGCTCCACCATTCAATACGATCTTGGCTGATCATCCACTTCAATGCCTTTTCCCACACACTATCTCCATATCCCTTTATGTTATTAATATTTAGAAATCTGTCAGTCTCTGCTTTAAACATACTCAATGACTGAGCTTACACCACCCTCTGGGGTAGAGAATTCCAGAGATTCACAACCCTCTGAGTAAAAGACAATTCTCTTCAACTCCGCCCTAGGTGGCTTCCCCCTTATTTTAAAATCGTGTCCCCTAGTTCTAGTCTCCCCAACCAGGGGAAACATCTTACCTGTATCTACCCTGTCTATCCCTTTAAGTATTTCGTAAGTTTCAATGACATCGCCTCTCATTCTTCGAAACTCTAGAAAATACAGGCCCAGTTTCCAATGACCAAATGCAGCAAGACCTGGACAATATCCAAACTTGGGCTGACAAGTGGCAAGTAACATTCACACCACACAAGTGTCAGGCAATGACCATCTCCAAAAAGAGAGAATCTAACCATTATCCCTTGGTGTTCACTGATATTACCATCACTGAATCCCCCACTATCAACATCCTGGTGGTTACCATTGACCAGATACTGAACTGGACCAGCCATATAAATACTGTGCCTACAGGAGCAGGTCAGAGGCTGGGAATTCTGCAGCGAGTAACTCACCTCCTGACTCCTCAAAGCCTGTCCACCATCTACCAGGCACAAGTCAGGAGTGTGATGGAATATTCTGCACTTGCCTGGATGAGTGCAGCTCCCACAACACTCAAGAAGCGCGACACCATCCAGGACAAAGCAGCCCACTTGATTGGCATCCCATTTACAAACATTCACTCCCTCCACCACTGACGCACAGTGGTAGCAGTGTATACCATCTAAAAAATGCACTGCAGAAACGCACCAAGGCTCCTTAGACAGCATCTTCCAAACCCACGACCACTACCATCTAGAAGGACAAGGGCAGCAGACACATGGGAACACCACCACCTGGAAGTTCCCCTCCAAGCCACTCACCATCCTGACTTGGAAATATATCGCTGTTCCTTCACTGTCGCTGGGTCAAAATCCTGGAACTCCCTCCCTAACAGCACTGTGGGTATACCCACACCACATGGACTGCAGCGGTTCAAGAAGGCAGCTCACAACCATCTTCTCAAGGGCAATTAGGGATGGGCAATAAATGCTGGCCCAGCCAGCGAAGCCCACATCCCATGAATGACAAAAAAAGATCTGTTGGAAGGATTTGAGATGTGCCACGAACAGGGTTCAGGTCCAGCTCCCGAAGTTAAGGATCAATGGTCTCGCCCCTCGGCTGTTAACGAGCTGTGAATGTTAAAGCATTTACATAGCAGGTGCTGGAGTGGCGCTCTAGCAGCAGCTACACCCTGGCACTAGGGTCCTGTTGAAAGGCATAACTGAAACTTGGAAACATACCAAGAGGTGATGGTAAAGTTCACAGAGCTGAAATCTTTTGCTTAGAAAAGCTTCTGCACAAAATCAGCCCATTTATGCTGTGCCTTTCATCAGCACAGGATGCCCCAAAGCACAAGGTTTCTGGCCACCAATGGGTAGAATTGGAGGAGTGCAGATATCTCAAAGGTTTGAGGGGCTGAAGGAGATTAAGGAGATAGGGAGGAACGAGGCCATGGAGGTATTGGAAAACAAGGGCCAGAATTTTAAACTCGAGACGTTGATGGATAGGGAGACGATGCAGGTCAGCATTCAAATTATTGTTAAACAAAACAACATTAGGCAGAGCAAGTCATTTACAGTAAATCTATATTTTTGTGAGCTTCTCCTGCCAATGAAACTGAATGTACTTGAGCTCTTTCTAGATATGTTGTTTTCCTTTACCCTCACCTCTTTGGCCCCCTTCCCCTCCCCCTCCCCCACTCCCTGGGCTAAAGGCTGCATTCACCACTCGATGATAACTGTAGAGCATCGAACCCCATCTGTAACCAGGCATCAGACAACAATACAGACCAGCGGCACCTCACATTTCAACTCTCCCCCTGCTATTCCCCCACCATCGACAGTATCACACCTTCAAAAGGAACAGGGAACGACAGATTCATTATTACCGGCACTGGATTCAGCAACATCAGCTGTGCTAATGAGGTAACCTAGCACGTTTGAACATTAATGAAGTAAATTTGAATTTGCCCTCTTAAATGCTAGCAACACAATTATCTGTGACTTTACCACTGTTCTTAACTTTTATTTAAAAGGAACTTACATTTCTACAGTGCTTTTCACAATCTCAGAATGCTCCAACATGCTTTGCAGCCAATAAAGTACTTTTTGAATTGTGGTCCTTGGTGTGATGTAGGAAACACAGCAGTCATTTCACACACAGGAAGATCCCACAAATAGCGATGTGACAATGACCAAATAGTCTGCTTTGGTGATGTTGGTTGAGGAATAGACATTGACCCAGGACACTGGAGAGAACTCTCTTCTTCAAAAGAGCGCTATAGGATCTTTTACACCCATCAGAGAGGGCAGGCAGAGCCTTAATTTAACATCAAATCCAAAAGTGCAGCACTCTTTCAGTACTGCACTAAAGCATCAGACTAGCTCTGCAAGAATAGGAAGGATACAAAACTTGGAAGCATTGTGAACCGTGAGGAGGCTAGTGTAAAAATTCAAAAGGACATAGGCAAGTTGGTGTAATGGGTGAACAGGCGCCAGGTGAAGTTCACATGAAGTGATTAATTTTAGTAATAAGAATACGGAGAGACGATATAAAACAAGGGGTTCAACTCAACTGCAGGAGCAGAGGGACCTGGGGGTATATCTGCATAAATCATTGAGGGTGGCAGTATTGGTTGAGAGAGCAGTTAATAAAGCTTACGGACGCCTGGACTTCACTAATAGGAGCATAAAGTACAAATGCAAGTAGGTTATGTTGAACTTGTGTAAGTCACTAGCTTGGCCTCAGCTGGAGCCTTGCCTCCAACTCTGGGTATCGCATTTTAGTAAGGATGTGAAGGCTTTAGAGAGGGTGCAGAAAAGACTCACAATAATGGTTCTAGGGATGGGGAACTTCATTTATGAAGATATATTGGAGAAGTTGGGACTGTTTTCCTTGGAGAAAAGGAAGCTGAGAGAAGATTTGATAAGAGGTTTTCAAAATCATGAGGGAGCTGGAAACAGTAGATAGGGAGGAACTGTTCCTGCAGGAAAGGGTTGGGAACAAGAGGGGGACAGGTTTAAAATAATTGGCAAAAGAAGCAAGAGCGATATGAAGAGAAACTTTGTTCTGCAGCAAGTGGTTAGGATCTGCAATGCCCTGCCTGGGAGTGTGGTGGAGGCAGGCTTGATCAAAGCATCTTGAAGGGAATTGGACTGTTATCCGAAAAGGAAGAACGTGCTGGGCTATGGGGAGAAGAAGGGAAAATGGCACTAGATGAAATGTTTATTGGGAGAGCACAATGGGCTGAATGGCCTCATTCTGTGTCATAACAACTCTGAGATTCTGTGATGAACACAAGAATTAGGAGCCAAATCCATCCTGCCCCTTGAGCTAACTCTGCCATTCAGGAAGATCATGGCTGATTTGACTGGTGCCTCAGCTCCACTTCCTGTCTGTCTAAACCATAATCCTTGACTCACTTGCCAATCAAGAATCTCAGCCTTGAACATATTGAATCTCCACCGCTCCCGGGGGAAGAAAGTTCAGCAGCATCAGGTCTCTGGTATGGCAGTTAAGCCTTCAACCTTCTGATGTAGCATCAAGAGTGAAACCAATGAGGCAGCAACTGACAGCTTGGCAGCTTTTAAACACCGTAGATTTCATCACAGTCCACTTGGGTTGTCACTTCCTCAGAGGAGGTTGGTGAGACACCTTCCCCATCCCCATCCATACTGTCTACACAAGCCCTCAAGGTTACCACTGATAATCAATTATGTTCTTTAGCATGGAATAGCAGGCTGAGGGGTCTGTAGATGAACACTATGGTAACTTATCTCACTCACCTGGCATTCCACAACATTGACTGACTTCTCAAAGTTGTTGTCACTGTCTCACAAACCACCCTCCTTGTGCCTGGGATAAATATCTCCCGTCCTTGATAAATATCTACTGTCCTTGATAAATATCGCCCGTCCTTGATAATTATCACTCGTCCCTGAAAAATATCACCCGTCCTCGATAAATATCTCCTATCCTTGATAAATATCCAACGTCCTTGATAAATATCATCCGTCCTTGATAAATATACCTGGTCCTTGATAAATATCCCTCATCCTTGACAAATATCCACTTTCCTTGATAAATATCCCCCGTCCTTGATAAATATCACCCGTCCTTGATAAATATCACCCGTCCTTGATAAATATACCTCGTCCTTGATAAATATCCCTCATCCTTGATAAATATCCCCTGTCCTTGATAATTATCCCCTGTCCTTGATAAATATACCTCGTCCTTGATAAATATCTCCCGTCATTGATAAATATCTCCCGTCCTTGATCAATATCTCACGTCCTTGATAAATATCCCCCGTCCCTGATAAATATCCCCCGTCCTTGATAAATATCCCCCGTCCTTGATAAATATCTACCGTCATTGATAAATATCTCCCGCCCTTGATAAATATCTCCTGCCCTTGATAAATATCTCCCGCCCTTAATAAACATCCCCTGTCCTTGATAAATATCCCCCATCCTTGATAAATATCTCCCGTCATTGATAAATATCTCCCGTCCTTGATAAATATCCCCCGTCCTTGGTAAATATCTCCCGTCCTTGATAAATATCCCCCGTCCTTGATTAATACTTCCTGGCCTTGATCAATATCTCCCATCATTGATAAATATCTCCCGCCCTTGATAAATATCTCCCGCCCTTGATAAATATCTCCCGTCTTTGATAAATATCTACCGTCCTTGATGACTATCTCCTGTCCTTGATAAATATCCCCTGCCCTTGATAAATATCACCCGTCCTTGATAAATATCACCCGTCCTTGATAAATATACCTCGTCCTTGATAAATATCTCCTGTCCTTGATAATTATCCCCGTCCTTGATAAATATACCTCGTCCTTGATAAATATCTCCCGTCATTGATAAATATCTCCTGTCCTTGATCAATAACTCACGTCCTTGATAAATATCTCCCGTCCTTGATAAATATCCCCCGTCCTTGATAAATATCTACCGTCACTGATAAATATCTCCCGTCCTTGATAAATATCCCCCGTCCTTGATAAATATCTCCCGTCCTTGATAAATATCCCCCGTCCTTGATTAATATTTCCCGGCCTTGATCAATATCTCCCATCATTGATAAATATCTACCACCCTTGATAAATATCTCCCGCCCTTGATAAATATCTCCCGCCCTTGATAAATATCTCCCGTCTTTGATAAATATCTACCGTCCTTGATGACAATCTCCTGTCCTTGATAAATATCCCCTGCCCTTGATAAATATCTCCCTTCCTTGATAAATATCTCCCGTCCTTGATAAATATCCCCCGTCCTTGATAAATATCTACCGTCATTGATAAATATCCCCGTCCTTGATAAATATCCCCTTCCTTGATAAATATCCCCGTCATTGATAAATATCTCCCGTCACTGATAAATATCTCCCGTCATTGATAAATATCTCCCGTCCTTGATAAATATCCCCCGTCCTTGATAAATATCTCCCGTCATTGATAAATATCCCTCATCCTTGATAAATATCCCCTGTCCTTGATAAATATCCCTTGTCCTTGATAAATATCTCCCATCCTTGATCAATATCTTCTGTCCTTGATAAATATCTCCTGTCATTGATAAATATCCCCTGTCCTTGATAAATATCTCCCGTCCTTGATAAATATCCCCCGTCCTTGATAAATATCTCCCGTCATTGATAAATATCACCCGTCATTGATAAATATCCCCCCGTCCTTGTTAAATATCCCCCGTCCTTGATAAATATCTCCCGTCCTTGATAAATATCCTCCGTCCCTGATAAATATCCCCTGTCCATGTTAAATATCCCCCGTCCTTGATAAATATCTCCCATCCTTGATAAATATCCCCCGTCCTTGATAAATATCCCCCGTCCGTGATAAATATCCCCTGTCCTTGTTAAATATCCCCCGTCCTTGTCAAATATCTCCCATCCTTGATAAATATCCCCTGTCACTGATAAATATCTCCCATCCTTGTTAAAAATCCCCCGTCCTTGTTAAATATCTCCCATCCTTGATAAATATCCCCCGTCCTTGATAAATATCCCCCGTCCCTGATAAATATCCCCTGTCCTTGTTAAATATCCCCCGTCCTTGTTAAATATCTCCCATCCTTGATAAATATCCCGCGTCCTTGATAAATATCCCCCATCCCTGATAAATAACCCCGTCCTTGTTAAATATCCCCTGTCCTTGATAATTATCCCCCGTCCTTGATAAATATCCCCCGTCCTTGATAAATATCTCCCTTCATTGATAAATATCTCCCGTCATTGATAAATATCCCCTGTCCTTGATAAATATCCCTTGTCCTTGATAAATATCTCCCATCCTTGATCAATATCTTCTGTCCTTGATAAATATCTCCTGTCATTGATAAATATCCCCTGTCCTTGATAAATATCTCCCGTCCTTGATAAATATCCCCCGTCCTTGATAAATATCTCCCGTCATTGATAAATATCTCCCGTCATTGATAAATATCCCCCGTCATTGATAAATATCCCCTGTCCTTGATAAATATCCCCCGTCCTTGATAAATATCCCCCGTCCTTGATAAATATCTCCCTTCATTGATAAATATCTCCCGTCATTGATAAATATCCCCTGTCCTTGATAAATATCCCTTGTACTTGATAAATATCTCCCATCCTTGATCAATATCTTCTGTCCTTGATAAATATCGCCTGTCATTGATAAATATCCCTTGTCCTTGATAAATATCTCCCGTCCTTGATAAATATCCCCCGTCCTTGATAAATATCTCCCGTCATTGATAAATATCTCCCGTCATTGATAAATATCCCCCCGTCCTTGTTAAATATCCCCCGTCCTTGTTAAATATCCCCTGTACTTGCTAAATATCCCCTGTCCTTGATAAATATCTCCCGTCCTTGATAAATATCTCCCGTCATTGATAAATATCCCCCGTCATTGATAAATATCCCCTGTCCTTGATAAATATCCCCCGTCCTTGATAAATATCCCCCATCCTTGATAATTATCCCCCATCCTTGATAAATATCCCTAGTCCTTGATAAATATCCCCCATCCTTGATAAATATCTCCAGTCCTTGATAAATATCCCACGTCCTTGATAAATATTCCTTGTCCTTGATAAATATCCCACGTCCTTGATAAATATCTCCCGTCATTGATAAATATCCCCCGTCCTTGATAAATATCCCCCGTCCTTGATAAATATCTCCCTTCATTGATAAATATCTCCCGTCATTGATAAATATCCCCTGTCCTTGATAAATATCCCTTGTCCTTGATAAATATCTCCCATCCTTGATCAATATCTTCTGTCCTTGATAAATATCTCCTGACATTGATAAATATCCCCTGTCCTTGATAAATATCTCCCGTCCTTGATAAATATCCCCCGTCCTTGATAAATATCTCCCGTCATTGATAAATATCCCCCCGTCCTTGTTAAATATCCCCCGTCCTTGTTAAATATCCCCTGTACTTGATAAATATCCACTGTCCTTGATAAATATCTCCCGTCCTTGATAAATATCCCCCGTCCCTGATAAATATCCCGCGTCCCTGATAAATATCTCCCGTCCTTGATAAATATCTCCTGTCATTGATAAATATCCCCCGTCATTGATAAATATCCCCTGTCCTTGATAAATATCCCTTGTCCTTGATTATTATCTCCCATCCTTGATCAATATCTTCTGTCCTTGATAAATATCTCCTGTCATTGATAAATATCCCCTGTCCTTGATAAATATCTCCCATCCTTGATAAATATCCCCCGTCCTTGATAAATATCTCCCGTCATTGATAAATATCTCCCGTCATTGATAAATATCCCCCCGTCCTTGTTAAATATCCCCCGTCCTTGTTAAATATCCCCTGTACTTGCTAAATATCCCCTGTCCTTGATAAATATCTCCCGTCCTTGATAAATATCTCCCGTCATTGATAAATATCCCCCGTCATTGATAAATATCCCCTGTCCTTGATAAATATCCCCCGTCCTTGATAAATATCCCCCTTCCTTGATAATTATCCCCCATCCTTGATAAATATCCCTAGTCCTTGATAAATATCCCCCATCCTTGATAAATATCTCCCGTCCTTGATAAATATCCCACGTCCTTGATAAATATTCCTTGTCCTTGATAAATATCCCACGTCCTTGATAAATATCTCCCGTCATTGATAAATATCTCCCGTCATTGATAAATATTCCCTGTCCTTGATAAATATCCCCTGTCCTAGATAAATATCCCTTGTCCTTGATAAATATCTCCCGTCCTTGATAAATATCACCCGTCCTTGATAAATATCTCCCGTCATTGATAAATATCCCCCGTCCTTGATAAATAACCCCCGTCCTTGATAAATATCTCCCGTCATTGATAAATATCCCCGTCCTTGATAAATATCCCCATCCTTGATAAATATCTCCCGTCATTGATAAATATCCCCTGTCCTTGATAAATATCTCCCGTCCTTGATAAATATCCCCCGTCCTTGATAAATATCCCCCATCTTTGATAAATATCTCCCGTCATTGATAAATATCCCCCGTCCTTGATAAATATCCCCCGTCCTTGATAAATATCCCCCATCCCTGATAAATAACCCCGTCCTTGTTAAATATCCCCTGTCCTTGATAATTATCCCCCGTCCTTGATAAATATCCCCCGTCCTTGATAAATATCTCCCTTCATTGATAAATATCTCCCGTCATTGATAAATATCCCCTGTCCTTGATAAATATCCCTTGTACTTGATAAATATCTCCCATCCTTGATCAATATCTTCTGTCCTTGATAAATATCTCCTGTCATTGATAAATATCCCCTGTCCTTGATAAATATCTCCCGTCCTTGATAAATATCCCCCGTCCTTGATAAATATCTCCCGTCATTGATAAATATCTCCCGTCATTGATAAATATCCCCCCGTCCTTGTTAAATATCCCCCGTCCTTGTTAAATATCCCCTGTACTTGCTAAATATCCCCTGTCCTTGATAAATATCTCCCGTCCTTGATAAATATCTCCCGTCATTGATAAATATCCCCCGTCATTGATAAATATCCCCTGTCCTTGATAAATATCCCCCGTCCTTGATAAATATCCCCATCCTTGATAATTATCCCCCATCCTTGATAAATATCCCTAGTCCTTGATAAATAGCCCCATCCTTGATAAATATCTCCCGTCCTTGATAAATATCCCACGTCCTTGATAAATATTCCTTGTCCTTGATAAATATCCCACGTCCTTGATAAATATCTCCCGTCATTGATAAACATCCCCCGTCCATGATAAATATCCCCCGTCCTTGATAAATATCTCCCTTCATTGATAAATATCTCCCGTCATTGATAAATATCCCCTGTCCTTGATAAATATCCCTTGTCCTTGATAAATATCTCCCATCCTTGATCAATATCTTCTGTCCTTGATAAATATCTCCTGTCATTGATAAATATCCCCTGTCCTTGATAAATATCTCCCGTCCTTGATAAATATCCCCCGTCCTTGATAAATATCTCCCGTCATTGATGAATATCTCCCGTCATTGATAAATATCCCCCCGTCCTTGTTAAATATCCCCCGTCCTTGTTAAATATCCCCTGTACTTGATAAATATCCACTGTCCTTGATAAATATCTCCCGTCCTTGATAAATATCCCCCGTCCTTGATAAATATCCCCCGTCCTTGATAAATATCTCCCGTCATTGATAAATATCTCCCGTCATTGATAAATATCCCCCCGTCCTTGTTAAATATCCCCCGTCCTTGTTAAATATCCCCTGTACTTGCTAAATATCCCCTGTCCTTGATAAATATCCCCCGTCCTTGATAAATATCCCCCATCCTTGATAATTATCCCCCATCCTTGATAAATATCCCTAGTCCTTGATAAATATCCCCCATCCTTGATAAATATCTCCCGTCCTTGATAAATATCCCACGTCCTTGATAAATATTCCTTGTCCTTGATAAATATCCCACGTCCTTGATAAATATCTCCCGTCATTGATAAATATCCCCCGTCCTTGATAAATATCCCCCGTCCTTGATAAATATCTCCCTTCATTGATAAATATCTCCCGTCATTGATAAATATCCCCTGTCCTTGATAAATATCCCTTGTCCTTGATAAATATCTCCCGTCCTTGATAAATATCACCCGTCCTTGATAAATATCTCCCGTCATTGATAAATATCCCCCGTCCTTGATAAATAACCCCCGTCCTTGATAAATATCTCCCGTCATTGATAAATATCCCCGTCCTTGATAAATATCCCCATCCTTGATAAATATCTCCCGTCCTTGATAAATATCCCCTGTCCTTGATAAATATCTCCCGTCCTTGATAAATATCCCCCGTCCTTGATAAATATCCCCCATCTTTGATAAATATCTCCCGTCATTGATAAATATCCCCCGTCCTTGATAAATATCCCCCGTCCTTGATAAATATCCCCCATCCCTGATAAATAACCCCGTCCTTGTTAAATATCCCGTGTCCTTGATAATTATCCCCCGTCCTTGATAAATATCCCCCGTCCTTGATAAATATCTCCCTTCATTGATAAATATCTCCCGTCATTGATAAATATCCCCTGTCCTTGATAAATATCCCTTGTCCTTGATAAATATCTCCCATCCTTGATCAATATCTTCTGTCCTTGATAAATATCTCCTGTCATTGATAAATATCCCCTGTCCTTGATAAATATCTCCCGTCCTTGATAAATATCCCCCGTCCTTGATAAATATCTCCCGTCATTGATAAATATCTCCCGTCATTGATAAATATCCCCCCGTCCTTGTTAAATATCCCCCGTCCTTGTTAAATATCCCCTGTACTTGATAAATATCCCACGTCCTTGATAAATATTCCTTGTCCTTGATAAATATCCCACGTCCTTGATAAATATCTCCCGTCATTGATAAATATCTCCCGTCATTGATAAATATTCCCTGTCCTTGATAAATATCCCCTGTCCTTGATAAATATCCCTTGTCCTTGATAAATATCTCCCGTCCTTGATAAATATCACCCGTCCTTGATAAATATCTCCCGTCATTGATAAATATCCCCCGTCCTTGATAAATAACCCCCGTCCTTGATAAATATCTCCCGTCATTGATAAATATCCCCGTCCTTGATAAATATCCCCATCCTTGATAAATATCTCCCGTCATTGATAAATATCCCCTGTCCTTGATAAATATCTCCCGTCCTTGATAAATATCCCCCGTCCTTGATAAATATCCCCCATCTTTGATAAATATCTCCCGTCATTGATAAATATCCCCCGTCCTTGATAAATATCCCCCGTCCTTGATAAATAACCCCCGTCCCTGATAAATATCTCCCGTCATTGATAAATATCCCCGTCCTTGATAAATATCCCCGTCATTGATAAATATCTCCCGTCATTGATAAATATCCCCTGTCCTTGATAAATATCTCCCGTCCTTGATAAATATTCCCCATCCCTGATAAATCTCTCCTGTCCTTGTTAAATATCTCCCGTCCTTGATAAATATCCCCCGTCCTTGATAAATATCTCCCGTCATTGATAAATATCACCCGTCCTTGATAAATATCCCCCGTCCTTGATAAATATCTCCCGTCATTGATAAATATCCCCGTCCTTGATAAATATCCCCGTCCTTGATAAATATCTCCCGTCATTGATAAATATCCCCGTCCTTGATAAATATCTCCCGTCCTTGATAAATATCCCCCGTCCCTGATAAATATCCCCCGTCCTTGATAAATATCCCCCATCCCTGATAAATCTCTCCTGTCCTTGTTAAATATCCCCCGTCCTTGATAAATATCCCCCGTCCTTGATAAATATCCCCCGTCCTTGATAAATATCCCCCGTCATTGATAAATATCTCCCGTCATTGATAAATATCTCCCGTCCTTGATAAATATCCCCCGTCCTTGATAAATATCTCCCGTCATTGATAAATATCCCTGTCCTTGATAAATATCTCCGTCCTTGATAAATATCTCCTGTCCTTGATAAATATCCCCCGTCCCTGATAAATATCTCCTCTCCTTAATCAATATCTCCCGTCCCTGATTAATATCCCCCGTCCTTGTTAAATATCTCCCATCATTGATAAATATCTCCTGTTCTGAGGATTTAATTATTTTGAATCCCTTTAGTCTGTTTTCAACTTTCACCTCATTGGCCATTGGATTTATTTGGGACAGTATGTTTGGGGAAGTGCCTGGTGACTTGTATGCCTCCTCAGGTTTTGAGCCTTGTTTTCTTTTCCCACATTAAAGAATAGATAAAAATGCAACATATTATTTGTATATTGAAAAGTTTTCAGCTCTCCCTTCATGTGGTCCTCCTGAAGGATCTTCATACTTCAAGTTCAGCCTCTGCTGGATGTTTGGTCTTTTCTTCCTCTCTATTTTTACAATGTTTTTGGATGGCCACCATTACACATTACAAATAACTAGTATTGTGTTGTGTTCAGTTCAGATGGTGGGGGATTGGTTGATTTCTGGAAAGCAGACGTTCTCTTTCTGACATGTTGCCTTGTTGGTGAGAGTTGGAACACATCCGTGCATTGTTGAAAATAGCACTGAGAATGAATTTTTGTGTTGGGTGAATCCTGAAGCAGTGATGGATATTGGCGTTGCAGTCCTCGTGTCTGTAACAGTCCATAACCTGGGCACTGCTGTCAACACTTTAACCAACGAACTGAGTCGTCGTTTTGTGCTGCTTCCTCATGTTGACCACGTTAACTCCAATGTTGGATCTATGATGGGAAAGGCCAGGGTAGCTATCACTGGGTCAGGCTTTGGAAGTGATCTGAGTGCTGTCACGGTCCAGTTAGCCAATGTGCCTTGCGTGCTGGTTTCTGTTAACTACACAAGGTCACCTGTGACTCTTCAGCTTCCATTGCCTCCTGCGGGATCGTCAAGCTTTCTGTTCGTGGGATCCCAGCTGTGTGTCATGGCCCCTGTGACTATTCCTATACAGAGAGTGCAGCACCAAATATACTGAATGTCTCCTCCAAACTCCTGAGCACCGTCTACACAGAGATGACGATAAACGGAAATGGATTCAGGAGTCACGTGGATGCAGTTTTTGTTCCAGTTGGAGAAGCTCGTTTTGTTTCTCGGGAGGTTTCAGACAGGAGCATGAATTGTGTAGTAGGGCCTGTACCTGTCGGCGTGCAGAGGTCTGTCTGTCAGAGGGACTCCCATCACCAGTGCTGCCAGAGCCTCCCTCTCACCAGCATCAGGAGGTATTCATGGTGGCACAACATTGCTCATCACAGGAAATGGCTTTGTCCAGGATGAAACCACAGTGACAGTTCATGGTTCTCCATGTCACCACCTGTCAGTCACACCCAGTGAAGTCCAGTGTATCACTCCTGCTGGCCCCCCCGGCACTGTCGATATAAACATTATTGTTCAATCCACAACGTATCCGCTCCTTAAATTTACCTACAGTCAGACAGAGACTCCTGATATTCTAGCTGTTTCTCCAATCACAGGTAAGTGGATGTTGAAGCTTGATCTTCTATTACAGTTCTGTAGTGCAACTCAAACACTAATCTTAACCCTAACCCTAATGCAACATCAATAACCCTGGTATCAACCATAAACCTAACCCCAACCCAACCCGAATCCCAAAAACTAACCCTCATCCCAACACTAAACCTAATCCCAACACTAACCCTAATCCCAACGTTAATCCTAACCCTAATACTCCCTCTAACACAAACCCTCCCTCTCACACTAATGCTCCCACTCACACTAATGCTCCCTCTCACACTGACACTCCCTCTCACACTGATGCTCTCTCTGGCACTAACCCTTGCTCTCACACTAACAATCCCTCTCACACTAATGCTCTCTCTCACACTAACACTCCCTCTCACACTAATGCTCCCTCTTGCACTAACTCTAATCTCCACAAACTCACTCTCACTAACCACCAGGCCCACAGCCCAAACTCTAACAATAACACTAATTCTAACGCCAGCTCAAATACTGAACCCTCACCCCAAATGCTAACACTTATTGTCAGATCAACCCTAACCCCCAATATCCAAACTAAACACTAAATCTAACATTAATTCCAACCTCAACCCCAAACACTTCCCCACTCTGACCCTAATGTGCAGTTTCAATGATTCCTACCCATGTCTTCACTAACTCTCATTTCAGATGCTGTTTTATTTGTTTTTGAATCAATGCAGATAAATATTTCACCAGAAGATGATTGTTGCACATCTCAGATCTTTGCATTGTTTGTTGTCAGTCACGGGTCAGCTGTAGCTCCCCCGCCCTGGAGCCCATAATCAAAGGAGTGCATTACTGAGGGAGTGCTGCAGTGTTGAAGGTACACACTTGCAGATGAGATGTTAAACCTTGCATAGGCGTAAAAGATCCCAGTGTACGATTTCAAGGAAAAACAGAGGCATTCCTCCTGGTATCCTGGCCAATATTTACCCCTCAACTAACATCACTTTAAGATAAAGAAGGTGGATTTTGTGATTTATTGATTTGCTGCCTTGGGATCTTGCTGTGTGCTATTTGATTGCTCTGTTTTCATTTATTACAACAGCAATGATACTTCTGAAGTACTTCATCAGTTTGTAAAGTGCCCTGAGACATCCGGAAGTCATAAAAGGCTCTGTATAAATGCAGATCCTTTTGTTGTAGTTGACCCCTATCAGCCAGCATGCACCTTGTGACTTTAAAACAACCTGTGCCCATTTAATCTGCCAGGTGAGTGTAATACCCTTATCAGTAGCTAACTACTGTGCTCGATTGGGAAGAAACTAACTTGTTAAAAGATTGTTTATCTCTTTCCTTTCCAAATGCTGCTCACCACCTGTAACCAAAGGACAGAGCGCTGGTTTCTGCACAATATCATCTTGCAAAGCCAGCCTGGGGAGTTTTCCTGTGTTCATGGGAAATCACTTGTTCTCTCCAGGACAGCTGAGATAGGGAACTCGGGGGAAAAGGGTTGTTTTTCTTCTGTGTTACAACAACAACTTGCATTTATATAACCCTTTCACATAGCAAAATGTTCCAAGGTGCTTCACAGGACCATGATCGAACACAATTTCACATTGAGCCAGGCAGAGAGGTCAAAGAGATCGGTCTTAAGGAGCGTCTTAAAGGAGGAGAGAGAGGTGGAGAGGTTTAGGAAGGGAATTCCAGAGCTCAGGGCCCAGGCAGCTGAAGGCACAGCCGCCAATGGTGATGGAATTTAAATCAGGTTTGTACAAAAGGCTAGAATTGGAGGAGTGCAAATATTTTAAAGGATTCTAGGGCTGACAAGAATTGGATAGAATTTACTCATAGAACAGTCCATTCAGCCCATCTGCTCTGTGCTGGTCTTTATGCTCCACACCAGCCTCCTCCCATTTTATCCCATATCGCCCTATCAACATTTCTTTCTCAGAATTCTTTCCCCCTCCTTGCTTTTAGGTGTGAGTGGATCAACAGTCACCATCGTTGGGTCAGGATTTGGACCTATTGCCTCTGATATCAACGTCTCGATAGACAATGTCTTGTGTAATGTGACCATGGTGAATGACAGCTGTGTTGAGTGCATTGTGGGCCATCATGCTAGTGGTACTTTTCCGATTGCCCTGAAACATGTGCGGAGGGGATACGCAAAGACCTGGGTCTCTTTCCGCTATGAATTCAATATAACCAGCATCTCTCCAACTGAAGGCAAGTACGGAGTCACAATTCTTTTCATCTTTCCTAGGTACTTTTGTAAAGATGAAAAATAAATTGGATTTGATTCATCGTGGAAGATTACAGGAGTGTAGTTGTCCTTTCCGAGACCAATAATTTGTGGTTGACTCTTAACTGCCCTCTGATGTGGGTCACTCAGTTGTGCCTCCACCTTCTAAAGGAAATATAGGAATGGGCAATAAATGCCAGCCTTGCCAACAATACCCGCCTCCCAAATATGGAAAAAATAATAATGAGGCCCTTGAATGTGCAAGTTAACTCACAGCTGTGGTACTGAGGCACACAGACACGCAAGGGGCTGGTTTTGATCCCTGATCTGTTAACTTGGCTGATCTCACTTGGGCAGAGTGTGCTACTTGGTCTCAATGTCCATGGACGATGGGGAGAAGCTTCTTACCCTGCCCCCCCCCTCTTGTAGCTCCAGTAAACAGAGATCAGAATGCCCTGGTCTTGTCCACGGTGGGAATCGTTGCCAGTGGGATGGAAAATTGGATGGACCAGCCAAAGGTCCATTGACTTCAGGTGTTAATTTCCAGTCCTGCAGTGAATCTGGCTGGAAAATCCCAGCCAGAGAGTGGAAAAGATCATAAGAAATAGGAGCAGGAATAGGCCATTCGATCCCTCGAGCCTGCTCCACCATTTGATAACGGCTGATCTGATTGTGGCCTCAACTCCGCTATCCTGTCTGCCCATCATAACCCTGGACTCCCTTGACAGTCAAAAATCTAACTCAGCCTTGAATATAGTCAATGGTCCAGCCTCCACTGCTCTCTGAGGGAGAGAATTCCACAGTCAAATGATGCTCTGTGTAAGAACAGGGTCAGCTCTTACAGGTGGATATATATATGTCTAAACTTCAGATCAGAGAGCATCATCAATAACTAAGAACTCTATATCCCAGCCTAAATCGCAGCTTTTGTTAGATCCCATTAAAATGGCTGTATAAGAATCTCAGCATCCAGACACATTGAAAACAAATTAAATTCACACACACATAACGATTTTCATTGTGTTTTACTCTTTCTTTTCTGGTACACAGGAAGTTTTGGCGGTTGCTCGATACTGACCATAAAAGGTGTTGGATTTGACCAACAAAGATCCAGAGTGTTTGTGTGCGATGGTGAATGCAGAGTGGGATTATCAGCCTCCACCTCCAGCACTCTATACTGTCACGTGCCACTGCATAATGGTAAGGTTCAGTCAGCAATTGGATTTGGGTCAAGCGAGGGCACAAGCAACAGGTTTCGGTGCTGGTGCCAAGTTGCTGTGTCTCGCTTCAGTCGGAGGCCTTGTTCCTTCAACCTTTCTGATCTTTTCTTTATTCTTTCACAGGATGTGGTTGTCGCTGGCTGGGCTAGCATTTGTTGCCCATCCCTAACTGCCCTTGAGAAGGTGGTGGTGAGCTGCCACCTGGTGATGCAGCAGACTCCCCACTAGGATGGCTAACTCTGAGTGTATTTCTGAAGACTTCATCACATGACTTCCCACCTCCAACAGCTCCGCCCCCACACTCGTGTCATTGGTTGTTGAAATTGCCCATTCTTGAGGCAACCCACCTTCTGACAGCCAATTGGCTAGCAAACAGAGATCACACTGTATAGTGGAGATCACACTGTGTAGTGGAGATCACACTGTATAGTGGAGATCACGCTATATTGTGGAGATCACGCTATATTGTGGAGATCACACTGTATCGTGGAGATCACACTGTATAGTGGAGATCACGCTATATTGTGGAGATCACACTGTATCGTGGAGATCACACTGTATAGTGGAGATCACACTGTATAGTGGAGATCACGCTATATTGTGGAGATCACACTGTATAGTGGAGATCACACTGTATTGTGGAGATCACACTGTATAGTGGAGATCACGCAATATTGTGGAGATCACACTGTATTGTGGAGATCACACTGCATAGTGGAGATCACACTGTATTGTGGAGATCACACTGTATAGTGGAGATCACACTGTATTCTGGAGATCACACTGCATTGTGGAGATCACACTGTACAGTGGAGATCACACTGTATTCTGGAGATCACGCTATATTGTGGAGATCACACTGTATAGTGGAGATCACATTATTGTGGAGATCACTCTGTATTGTGGAGATCACGCTATATTGTGGAGATCACACTGTATAGTGGAGATCACACTATTGTGGAGATCACACTGTATAGTGGAGATCACACTATTGTGGAGATCACTCTGTATTGTGGAGATCACGCTATATTGTGGAGATCACACTGTATTGTGGAGATCACACTGTATAGTGGAGATCCCGCTGTATAGTGGAGATCACACTGTATCGTGGAGATCACTCTGTATCGTGGAGATCACACTGTATTGTGGAGATCACACTGTGTAGTGGAGATCACGCTGTATAGTGGAGATCACACTGTATTGTGGAGATCACACTGTATCGTGGAGATCACACTGTATTGTGGAGATCACACTGTATAGTGGAGATCACACTGTACAGTGGAGATCACACTGTATAGTGGAGATCACGCTATATTGTGGAGATCACACTGTATAGTGGAGATCACACTGTATAGTGGAGATCATACTGTATTGTGGAGATCACACTGTATAGTGGAGATCACACTGTATCGTGGAGATCACACTGTATTGTGGAGATCACACTGTACAGTGGAGATCACACTGTATAGTGGAGATCACGCTATATTGTGGAGATCACACTGTATAGTGGAGATCACACTGTATTGTGGAGACACACTGTACAGTGGAGATCACACTGTATCATAGAGATCACACTGTATAGTGGAGATCACACTGTATTGTGGAGATCACACTGTATAGTGGAGATCCCGCTGTATAGTGGAGATCATACTGTATAGTGGAGATCAGACTGTATAGTGGAGATCACACTGTATTGTGGAGATCACACTGTATAGTGGAGATCCCGCTGTATAGTGGAGATCATACTGTATAGTGGAGATCATACTGTATAGTGGAGATCCCGCTGCATAGTGGAGATCACACTGCATAGTGGAGATCACACTGTATAGTGGAGATCCCGCTGTATAGTGGAGATCACACTGTATAGTGGAGATCCCGCTGTATAGTGGAGATCCCGCTGTATTGTGGAGATCACACTGTATTGTGGAGATCACACTGTATAGTGGAGATCACACTGTATTGTGGAGATCATGCTGTATTGTGGAGATCACACTGTATAGTGGAGATTCCGCTGTATCGTGGAGATCACACTGTATAGTGGAGAACACACTGTATAGTGGAGATCACGCTATATTGTGGAGATCACGCTATATTGTGGAGATCACACTGTATAGTGGAGATCACTCTGTATTGTGGAGATCACGCTATATTGTGGAGATCACACTGTATAGTGGAGATCACACTATTGTGGAGATCACACTGTATAGTGGAGATCACACTGTATTGTGGAGATCATACTGTATAGTGGAGATCACACTGTATAGTGGAGATCACACTGTATTGTGGAGATCACACTGTATAGTGGAGATTCCGCTGTATCGTGGAGATCACACTGTATAGTGGAGAACACACTGTATAGTGGAGATCACGCTATATTGTGGAGATCACGCTATATTGTGGAGATCACACTGTATAGTGGAGATCACACTGTATTGTGGAGATCACACTGGATAGTGGAGATCACACTGTATAGTGGAGATCACGCTATATTGTGGAGATCACACTGTATAGTGGAGAACACACTGTATAGTGGAGATCACGCTATATTGTGGAGATCACGCTATATTGTGGAGCTCACACTGTATAGTGGAGATCACACTGTATAGTGGAGATCACACTGTATTCTGGAGATCACACTGTATAGTGGAGATCACACTGTATTCTGGAGATCGATGGGTCATTTTCTTTTAAAGGGATGTATTTTAAGAGTTACCAGCAGTTGCTGCCTTGAGTAGATGTGAATTTATTCTTTTCAAACTTCCTTACACAGGTAGCAAAGCCTGGCTGACATGTGACGTGTCCATTGTAAATGGTAAAGATTCAAGTAAACTGTCTAATGGCTTCACCTACACATCAGCTTTGACCCTTGTCATTACAGCGATTAACCCTAAGAGAGGAGGCACTGGAGGAGGCACCAAACTGACTATCACAGGGACAGGTTTCAGGTGAGTGAAGATCCAAAATTACATCAGGCATCATACTCAGAATGACTTTTAATATTGTTCAAATGTATTCTCCATTTGTACTTGTTACCGTTAATAGAATTGTTTTGTATTAAATGCTCACAAATACAGCCTATTTTCATATGTTTCATGTAGATATATTTCGATACGGCGTACATGCTAAGAGGTTTAAAATAATGATGCATATACTAAATATGCTTATTATTTTTAGCCTATTTTAATCAGTTGGCCACCCCCTCCCCCTCTCTCCCTCTCTCCCTCCCTCCTCCCTTCAGAAACCAGTAACTCCTCACTGAGGTACATTCCTTTCCTGCAGCCTGGTACCTTAGTGTGTCACCATCAGACTATTTACTCACATGTGACATCGCAGCTCCTCTCTCGATGTCCCAGTTTGGAGTGACACTAGGCTAGCGGATTGGAGTTATACTGCCAGCCACGCACCGCTCTCCAACAAATGGAACAAGAGTCTTACGTCTGCTAGTTCAAGTTTTGATGTTGCTGGGGAGTCCGTGCTAGATTACAAATGAAGTTTGGAAAGTTTTTCTGTGTAAACAATGCAGCTAATTGGAGACATGGTGTGTGGGGAGAGCAGTGAGCCTTGGAAGGAACTGGGGGCTCCAGATCTATGGTTCCCAAATCTCTCCACCACTGGGGGTGTTGTCCTCACCCCATGTCTGGGTCTGTTGTAAACTCACTGACAGACATTGAACTCTGTGACTGGTCAACAATCAGGTGACTACCAAGTTGGGAGAAGGCCAATGAGGTGACCCTGGCCTGTTCTTGTCCGATAATTCTCCTGTTATTTTGTTTACACGGGTGGTTTAGAACCAAAACAAAACCACTTCACATCATTGCAAAATCTGCAGAGTTCCTGACTTAACAGGTCCTTGGTGGGAATCGTCTGCCCTGAAGACAAAGTTCGGGGGTGGTTGGGGGGGGGGGCGGGGGAAGTGCCAGTGATTCCCGCTGGGAGAGGGCGGGGGGGAAGTGCCAGTGATTCCCGCTGGGAGAGGGTGGGGGGTGGGAAGTGCCAGAGATTCCTGCTGGGAGAGGGTGGGGGGGAAGTGCCAGTGATTCCCGCTGGGAAGGGGTGGGGGGGTGGGAAGTGCCAGTGATTCCCGCTGGGAGAGGGTGGGGGGGTGGGGGGGGGGGGGTAGGAAGTGCCAGTGATTCCCCCGGGAGGGGGTGGGGGCGTGGGAAGTGCCAATGATTCCCGCTGGGAGGGGGTGGGGGGGGTGGGAAGTGCCAATGATTCCCGCTGGGAGAGGGTGGGGGGCAAGTGCCAGTGATTCCCGCTGGGAGGGGGTGGGGGGGGGGAAGTGCCAGTGATTCCCGCTGGGAGGGGGTGTAGGGGGGGGGGAAGTGCCAGTGATTCCCGCTGGGAGGGGGTGGGGGTGTGGGAAGTGCCATTGATTCCCACTGGGAGGGGGTGTAGGGGGGGGGGATGTGCCAGTGATTCCCGCTGGGAGGGGGTGGGGTGGGGGGAGTGCCAGTGATTCCCGCTGGGAGGGGGTGGGGTGGGAGGGAAGTGCCAGTGATTCCCGCTGGGAGGGGGTGGGTGGGGGGGGGGGGGACAGCTGAACACGTGATCTCCTGCTTTTCAATTCATCACTGATGTGTCCGCACGCAGGATGGCGAATCTCATGGTGGGGGCGCGTCTCATGGGATCGAAGGTCCGGGCATCATCCGGACAGCCTCTCCCCCTTTTCCCCATAGCCTGTCTTCGAGCTCCAGCCTCCAGCCCACACTGTTCATCAGGAAGATTAGCCACCTTTGAAGTCCAGAGAACAGAATTCCCACAGTTCATCCCAATGTTGTGCTAGGAACAAGGTATAATTTGGAAGTTGAATATATATATATTTGTGTGTTAAGTAAGGTAAAAAGGGTTTCAGTTTCATGTAGGTTTGGCATGAACCTTGGTGCCTGGAAGTCTGGTGGAGCTGTGGCTGAAAGGTCAGCCTTTTGGGTTTATATGTATATATTTTATTATTGAGGTCTTGCAACCCCCGAAGTTAAAGAGATGGGTTAAAAAGGGGTTGGAAGTTTAGTGATTTGGGGGAAAAAAACACAAAGTAGAAAAAACTGGGCTGTTGCTTAGCAACAGTGGTCAGTGACACAGAGAAAGACAGGGGAGAGTTCAGTGTGTGTCAGAGAGTGCAGACAGGGATTTTCAGCTCTCTGACGTAAGAAATGCTACCGGGCGACTGGGAGACTGCGTTTAGGGAACTCGAGTTTGCACTGCAGTTGAAGCAAAAGTGAGTTTACAGCGTGGCTTTGGGGTCTCAGGGAGAGATACGAGTTTAGGGTCTCAGGGAGAGATATGAGTTGGGTGAGAAGCATTCAAGAATTTACCAGTAGAAAACCATTTGCATGTGTGCGAGTCCCAAGCAAGGAGCCTTTGTGTCAAGCTACTGGCAACTCTTCATTGGTTGATGTGCCTGTATAGATACTGCTGGGTAAAGGAGTATTGGGAAATTGAACTACCATCTTGTGTTTGCATTGAGATCTTTCCAATCCTTTATCTGGTATAATATAATTCATTTTTCTTGTTTAAAAAATATTTTATTTGTTGTGTTAAAAGTGCATCAGCAGACTCCTGTGAATTTGTTCAGTAATTTCTCTCCATGGTTAGTTTGAAAAAAGGTTTTACTCTGGGATCTGACTTGTCCAGTATTAAAATCAGCTAGGATTGGAACAGTCAGGGAACTGATTTTTGGCCTCATTCAGACAGATTTACTGTATATGGTTGTTAGAACAATTCATATAATACTGGAAAAATCTTAAATAAAGTTAAATTGTGAGTATTTATAAATGCTTCTAAACTCAAACAATACTTTTTAGTCAGTGCAGAGACAGTGGATGAAGGATGGAGAACTGTTTTAATGTGTGTTGTCTGTGTACAATGTCAAATACCTGAGGTCAGTCTAACTAGTTTAGAAAGTTACTCACTCACTCACCAGTAATATCCAATTCTCTAATAATGTCTTGTTTTCTCTCTCAGTTCAAACATTAGTGAGAATGTGATCACCATAGCTGAAACTCCCTGTGAGATCCAATCTGTGAATGAAACCAGCACTGTGTGTGTTACCAACGCACACTTACCATCCCAACAAACTAAAGTCCTAGTGAACGTAAAGGGCAATGGCGTTGCCAAACCGGTAAGAGAATTTGTCATCCCAAGGCCTGATATTTGGGAGGAGGTGGAGGGTTGGTTTCTTGGGGCCAAAGTGATATAAGGTCTGGTGCTGAGTGTTGGAACCTGGCGTATCCGTTCGACCCAGCAGAGTAATTCCTGCTCATAAACACAGGCTCAATTCTGGTAGAATTGGCTCTTGGCAGAAGACAAGCTTTCCTCCAAGCTGGTACATGTAATGTGGAAATGAGCTGCTGATGCTGAGATTCCCCCATTTACAGAATTACACTTAAAGGTGTTGAGGAATGGGAGTCGGTCAGATACTTGTAGGAACTGTCAAAGTGGTTTGACATCGCAAGCTTTGAACGTCCAAAACTTGACCATTGATTGAAGTGAGTAGTGAAAGCTCTGCATGTATTTCAGTGAAAGGCAAAGGCTAGTGATCATGCCTATTATAGACCGGAACGTTCTTTGTTTTGCTCCAGGACTATGCAGATTTCAGCTATGCTGATGTCTGGTCCTCACGTTACACATGGGGAGGTGAGTCACCCCCTGAGAAAGTTTCACTTGTTATCACCAGAGGGCAGACGATACTACTGGACCAAAGCACCCCCATCCTGAAGATGCTTGTCATTCAAGGTAATACCGCTAAAAACCTCATTGACTGAGGAAAAAAGTATCGCTGTACAGTCCAGGGCATGATTTAATACTGAGAAAGACTGACCTACACAGTGGGCTGGCACATTAAGTGTTTGCCTTTGCAGCCTGTGTTAATGGAGTGGTTACAGCACAGAAAGAGGCCATAAAATCCATTGTCACAGCTGTGTTGAAGTCTCCGCTGTCACCTGGATGTGACGGTCCTACATAAAAGGGGTTTTGGACGGTCCAAACCCAGTGACCAGAGCCTGCAGACACCCAGAAAAAAGCTGCAGAAAATTGAAATGACAGGTCAGACTGATATGGAACCGAGATGTTGTATTGTAAATGATGTGGCTGCTTCTATATCTAATGACCTCTTTATAAAACACTGAACACTGCCACATGGAAGTGTTGTATGGCTCCAGCCTCTGGACATGGGCTGGAATTTATTAAGGCAGGTTCCAGACCTGAAATGGGTCCAATGTCCACCCAAGGCTGGGCCTCATGTGGATTATCCAGGTGCATTGTCAGCATCTGTTCTGTCTCCAAAAGCAGCTTGCCCCTTTTACAAGGGAGGATTTTGAACTGTTGGCCTCACCAACAGCAACCTGAGGAGAAGATTGATGGTGAGTCTGGGAGGAACTGAGGGATGGGAGTGAAGAGCTTCTGTTCATACTTGGCTCAGCACTAACCATCTTAAGCTTGCCTTATATTGCCAGACTGTATTGGAGTGAAGACAAAGCTCCTACTCCACTCCCTTACCTCCCACTTACAGCATGAGGTCCTGAAACAAGTTCCTGTCCCTTAATCCCATGTGGATTTCTGCCCCCAAGACTGTCTGTGGGGTTATTCCCTGAAGCTGGGGGTTCCCCATGTGTAGCCTCTGAAGCACAGAGCCAGAAATTACACAGAATGTACAGCACAGAAACCGGCCATTCAGCCCAGCTGCTCCATGCTGGTGTTTCTGCTCCACATCCACATCCTCCCAACCCTTCTTCATCTCACTCTATCAGCATACCCTTCTATTCCTTTGTCCCTCATATGTTGATCCAACTCTCTCTTAAATGCATCGATACTATTCACCTCAGCCACTCCCTGTGGGAGCGAGTTCCACATTCTCACCACTCCCTGGGTAAAGAAGTTTCTCCTGAATTCCTGATTGGATTTATTAATAAACTATCTTATACTGAGGGCCCCGAGTTTTAGTCTCCCCAACAAGTGGAAACATCATCTTGATGTTAACCCTTAATAATCTTAAATAATCTGTTGGGATTTATGGATCCAGGTTGCACGCTTGTTGTGGGATGGTCGAGTTGGTACAATAGACAGAGTTGATCAGCAGATAGTTCTTATCTACAAGGTACTCAGCAGCTACACATGTGCTTCCACATCAAACCCTGTCTCCATACTTCTTCTAACTACAGACTACTGACTCCAGAGGCAGCCCGTGCTACTCCTCTATTGGTTACCAAGATCATGTGATCTTCCTTTATAACATCCTTCTTAAAGGTATACTACACATTACATACAACCATAATTACCACATAATCTTCATAATCTTAAAGACCTCGTTGGGCTCACTCCCGGAGAAAATGGCCACAGCCTATTCGCCCTTGACTGATTGGTATAAACTCTGTTCTGGCATCGTAGTAACATGGAACCCTAGAATAGTTACAGCACAGGAAGAGGCTATTCAGGCCGCTGAGTGTGCCAGCTCTCTGAAAGAACAATTCACCGAGTGCCACTCCCCCACATTTTCCTGCAATTCTTTCCTCCTTCACATAAGGATCCAGTTCTCTTTTTGAATCTGCCTCTCCCTCACTCTCAGGCCGTGCATTCCAGATCCTAATCACTCGCTGCATTAAAATACTTTCTCCTCAGGTCACTGTTGCTCCCTTTGCCAGTCACCTTCACTCTGTGCCCTCTGATTCTTGATCAACTTTGTAAATATTCTGGAAAATACTTTGGTTTAACTCACGTAATCAGTCGAATGAGAGCCAAATCCTGCGGATGCTGGAAATCTGAAATAAAAACAGAAAATACTGGAGAAACTCAGCGGGTCTGGCAGCATCTGCGGAGAGAGAAACAGAGTTAACGTTTCGAGTTGAATCTGAGTCTTCCGAACTGAAGGGTGGGAGAAATGTGATGAGATTTTTGCTGTTGATGGGGGACAGGGGGAGGAAGAATGAAAGCACAGGTCTGGGCTAGTGTACAGGGTGGGAGAGGGTTAAATAACAAAGACATCACAGAAGGAAAGGTAAATCTTGTCCGAGACCTTTCCTTGTCTTCATCTTCATCGTCCCCCATTCAAGATATAAAACCCATCACATTTTTACCTTCCTTCAGTTCTGAAGGAGAGTCAGACAGACTCGAAACGTTAACTCTGTTTCTCTCTCCACAGACACTGCCAGACCTTCTGAGTTTTTCCAGAACCTTCTGTAATCACAGTCAAAGTTGGACACAAACAATGACTGGGACAGAGTGTTAGGTCACTTGTTTTCTGGTGCTGAAGCTTATTCGTATCACTGAATCCCCCCATCTGCAGGTATTCGATGAGGCCGATATTGAGCTTCAGGCAGAGAACATCCTCATCACAGATGGAGGAGGGCTCCAGGGAGCAACACACCAAGTGAACCTGTATTGATCAAAGTGTAGGACCAGATCTCAACGGTTTCTGGATGCAGGCTGTGTGCATAAATCAGGAGCTGCAGTGACTTTGGATAAACCAATTCTATACCATTTAAAAGGAACTTGGATATGCATTTGGAAAGAGGAAGTAACAGGTTGTGAGGAAGAGAATGGGGAGAGAGATTGTGTCCACGTCCTGAGCCGTCGACTGTCCAGTTCCTCAGTGATGTAGGAAGATTGTGCAGTGTGAGGATGGTGACATCATCCCACCTCCTAAGACAATGGTTAGCACCAGGATGATCAACTGCGTTAGGCATCGCCTGGTGTGGCTCAGGACCCCACTCTAACATGACAGCCTCTGCTGTAACTGCTGCAGGGGAAGACAGTGAGCTCAGAAGATGCATGATTCGCTGGTCTCTGTTTTCTCTGGACCCTCTTCTCAGCCAGCTGAACTTTTCATTTCTGTTCACCTTTTCCAATGCCATTCCAAACAGTCAGCCTCCGGAGGTCATGACCATCAGCAACTCTCTCTCAATTGTCCATGGTCCTCAACTGTGTACCTGTACGAGTTGTAAGAGGGACAATGGGGTAGGACTCTGCCTGTCTGATCTGTGGCATTGGTTTCTCAGCTAGTGTAAAGCCACTCAACACTTAGGGCTAACAGATAAAATCCTGTGTTGAAGCAGGAGATTATCTAAGGCAATGTGAGCTGCTGACTCTGATTGTAGAGATCAAGGAAACGTTTGTGGGGGAACAATGCTAATCTGCTCAGCTATAGACTCATCCAGGCAGAACAGCTGCAACTTTTAAAAAAATGTTTCCACTATATTTTTTTAGTAATTAATTCATGGGATGTGGGCTTCACTGGCTGGGCCCAGCATTTATTGCCCATCCCTAGTTGCCCTTGAGAAGGTGGTGGTGAGCTGCCTTCTTGAACCGCTGCAGTCCATGGGGTGTAGGTACACCCACAGTGCTGTTAGGGAGGGAGTTCCTGGATTTTGACCCAGTGACAGTGAAGGAACGGTGATATATTTCCAAGTCAGGGTGGTGAGTGACTTGGAGGGGAACTTCTTTCCTGCCGGTGGAACAGGACATACCCAGGGATGGTGATGGTGGTGTCTGGGACATTATTGTAATGTACGATTCTGTGAGGATGACTATATCAGGCTGTTGCTTGACCAGTCTGTGAGACAGCTCTCCCAATTTTGGCACAAGCCCCCAGATATTAGTAAGGGGGACTTTGCAGTGTTGACAGGGCTGCGATTGCTGTTGTTGTTCCTGGTGTCTAGGTCAATGCCGGGTGGTCTGTCCAGTTTCATTCCTTACTGACTTGTTTGTAGTGGTTTGATATAACTGAGTGTCTCGCTGGGCCATTCCAGAGGGCATTTAAGAGTCAGCCACCTTGCTGTGGGTCTGGAGTCACATGTCGGCCAGACCGGGTAAAGACAGCAGATTTCCTTCCCTAAAGGACATTGGTGAACCAGATGGGTTTTTATGACAATTGGTAATGGTTTCATGGTCACTATTAGACTTTTAATTCCAGATTTTCATTGAATTCAAATTTCACCACCGGCCATGGTGGAACCACATCACCGCTTCCCCCTCACAAACCCCCCAACACCCTCCAGCCCCCACAACCACCACCCCCACCCCTCCCCACCTCACCCCCCACCCTCCACCCTCCACCCATCAACTTGGCCACAGGCAGACAGAGAGATATCATGGTCTGAACCTCTGGGCAGTGAATGGGAGACCCCACCGGGTGGAGGATCAAAGACTGCGGCTCCCGATTTCACCTCTGTTTCAATCAGTGGGTGAAATGTGGGAGGGCTCGGAGCCCTGAATCCTCCACTCCACCCTTCCTGCCAATGTCACTCCCACCCACTCCTCCACCCACCCACCCCTCCACCCCCACCACTTGGGAGAAGATAAATCCCACTCTCCAGGTGTTTTATGATGGGTTGGCCACTGAAGGTTTTAAGAGTTGGGGGGACAATGCTGAGGGTAATAGTCATTCAAATCACCTATCAAATGTTTTCCTGTGGCTAGATTGGAACTGAAGCTTCCCCATTCCGACACAAAGCGATAATCACACTGCATGGTCACCTCCGTGCTAAGGAGTTGCCCCTGTATGGAGCCAAGGCACTCGCTGTTCGAGAGGGAACTCTGGACGTTCATGGTAAGCCGCTGGGCACTGAAGGCAAGCTAAAGTTTCCAAAGTATACATGTTTCATCAAACAACAACAACTTGCATTTATCTAGCACCCTTAATGTGGTAAACTGTTCCAAGACACTTCACATAAATGTTATCAGACACACGAGGGAATATTAGCACAGGGGACAGAAACCTTGGTCTAATAATAATGTAGCTTTTAAGCAACATCTTCAAGGAGACCAGAGGAGTGATTTATTCCCAAACACATTTCAAGTTTAAATACCTGGAGCGGTGTAATCTGAATCTATTTTAAAGCCCACAATCTGCGTTCATTTTTTACAAAGTTTATGGCCAGAATATCTCGTTGGTCGGGCGGGAGCTTGTCCGGCCAGGACGCGTGTGAAATTGCACCAAATGATGTCGGACGTGCGTCCCGAAGTCACCGAGCACACGAGCAACATCGAGGTGGGCGGGGGGGGGGGGGTGAGTGGGAGTGAAAGCTGCGTCCACCGACAATTAAAGGGCCAATTAAGGATATTGAAACCCTATTGTCCATGACTTGACATTGCCCGCACAATTACACACTCATTACACAGGCAAAACAGGCAAGCGGGCAGCCCGATTTTAACGAAATCTCATCCAAGCGTGGGATGAAACGTCCAGGCTGAAATATGACAAGAAACGATATCTAGGGACTGACGTCTTTTGAGTTCTGCTGTCAGGTGCTTGCTGCACGGACTCAGTTTGCTGCACTTTCTCCTGCCCATCCAACCTGCCCAGGTCCGCAGCTCCCGGAGGTAGCTCCACCAGCAGCTGCCCGCCTTCAGGGAGCTCACCAGAGGTGCCTGCCCTCACCTGCACTTGTGTCCAGTGCCCACCCTCCTCGTGTCCCCCCGGCAGCGCTGAGGCTTTTTCAGCGCCGGTTTCATGCTGTCTGCCCGTTAATTGGCCGACCCCCGTGAAATTGCACTCAGGGCCGATCGCGGGGAGCTGCAACCTCCACCTCCCCTCCTGGACCTGCCAACTTATTCCGCGCACCAAGCGTGAAATTCAGGCCTATATTTCAATGGGAAAAAATCATTAAGACATTAATCGCTTGCCCCCATTGCAGGGCACAACGTCAGGGGTGTAGTGTAAACAATCGAGCATTCTGTTCATCTACTGCAGTCAATCACTTGTTGTGGGTGAGTAACATATACAACTCACTAAACAGCTCTCTGTCACTTGGCGCAAATGAATACTCATTAGGTTTATTCTGTGGTGTGAAGGAAGGATTGCACTCCCAGAGTAATGTAGGATTTAAGAGCAGCTTTGGAAATGCTGGAAAAATTCAGTATCTGCGGAGAGAGAAACAGAGTTAAGGTTTCGAGTCCGTGTGACTGGTCTTCAGAACTGAAGAGGTATCATATTCCACTTGAAGCACTAGCTCTGTTTCTCTCTCCACAGACACGGCTAGGCCTGCTGAGTTTTTCCAGCATTTTCTGTTTTTATTTCAGCTTTCTAATTAATTTGAAAGTACACAGATGGGGCATAATGTCCCACACAATCTGTGCCACTCTGAAAGTACCAAGCAAAGGATGAGAGAAAACCGGAAGTGTCACATTCAAGGAATGTTATGGAGGGAGTTTAGCCTTCCTGTTGGAGTATTATAAACCCAGTGATCTGAGATGTCTGTTGTCTTCTAGATTAACCTGACTATATCCACTGAAAGAAACAGATTATCTGCTCAATAATAACTCGCTGTTTGTGGCAGCTCACTGTGCAAAATTGGCTTCCACATTCCACATATTACAGAAGTGGCTACTCTTCAGAAGTATGTGACTGGGAACAACCTGAGGCTGTGAAAGGTGCTATAAAAATGCAAGCCTTTCTCTCGTTCTTTGAATTGAAAGTTAGTAACAGGCACCAACATTCACCGGAATTGTTTCAACTGCAGTAAATGTTAGTTTTCGTATGACAAGTGGTTGTTTATTTTCTCCGATTTAAGCCTCCCTGTTCCTGTAACCTGGACTCGCTTATCTCGCACTGCTGAAGCAGGCTCCTCCACCCTCATTTTACAAAAAGCTGTGACATGGAGACCAGGGGATGAGATGGTCTTTGCATCAACTGGTGACAGGTACATCTGGGGATATCTAGGCTCAAGTAGCGTGACTCAGGAGACCCTACCTGGAAACTCTGAGGGTTTTACCTTGGCCATTTATAGCCCAGTGAGCGGCACTTGGACACAAAATCCGGGCTGACATGGTGGTGCTGTAGGTGGGGAGTGCTGCACTGTCAGAGGCACTGTCTCTCACGCAAGGGGCAGGATTTTATGCCCCACGGGTGGGCACGCGCCCGACCTGATCGGGTGTAAAATCGCGCGAGAAGACATCGGGTGGGTGTCCTGACATCATTGCGCAATCGCCCAATATCCCGCTTGGTGGGCTTGCACTAAAGCCGGGAGTGCGCCCACTGACAATTAAGAGGGGAGTTAAGCCCATTAACGGCGCAATTGACTCAGATTTTTCATTGCCCGCGGACAGGTGAATCGGCCTGGCGGCTTTTATATTTTTCATCAAACCTCATCCGAGGGCAGAATGAAATTTCTGTGATGTGGACAGAATTTTTTTTATCAGCCATATTTTCAGGTGATTGATTATGATGCATGGACACTTCTTTTCAGCTTTTAAAACCCTTATTTTAGCTTTTTCAGGTCTGCAGCTCTCTGAGGCAGCTGTCTGCCTTCAGGGAGCTTTCTTGCAGCGCTCACCCATGTTCGCGCAAACGTCATCACCTGCCCTCTTCCTATCCCCACCCCGGCAGCGCTGAGCTTTTCAGTGTGCGTTTCACACTGGCTGGCTGGTAGTTGGCCAACCAGCAAGAAGTCACAGTCGGGGGCCCATTCCCAGACCGCTCCTGGGGCCCACCGATTGGGCGCGCCCACCAAAGGTCAAATCCAGGCCTATATGTTAACTCAAGGCCCCTGTCCACCTTCACAAGTGAATGTAAGAGATCCCATAGTCCTACTTCAAAGCAGAGCAGGGGCTATTCCCCGATAAGTCTGGCCAACACTTAACCCTCCAGCAACATCGAATGCGATTGACCCAGTTATTTGTGCCATTGCTGCGCGTGGGATCTTGCTGTGCGTAAATGGGCTGCCGTGTTTCCTGCCTTACAACACAGCCCACGCTTCAGAAACGCCTTCACTGGCTGTGAAGCACTTCGGGATGTCCTGAGCTGGAATAGGCCGAATTGTAGGTTCCTCCTCCCATCGACTTCCACGAAACCTGATAACTCAGCCCCCAACCCCCACCCACCCTACCCTGTCTCCGTCCGGTCTGGGAGGTTGAATTCCGTGACGTTGGACAGGATTTTCCACACCCTCCCCCCACCCCCCCCAAGCTGAGATCTTCCCATGAGCTTCTGGCTGCAGCCCCCCACCCACCACCACCCCCGCCAAACCCCTGCCCACAGTGGGTCCCACCTACGACAGGGCCGGAAAATTCCGGCGGTTAATCTTAGAGTCAATTCTCTGACGAGATCTTAGATTCAATTCTGTGACCTTATGTCAGATTACTTAACGTTATCATAGAATCACAGGAAGCCCTTCAGCCCATCGAGTCTGCACCAGCTCTTTCCACAGGCAATTCAGTTAATCTCACCCCCACCCCCACTATCCCTGGAAATTTCCCCCTTTAAGTATTTGTCCAATTCCCCTTTTGGAAGTTCCTATTGAATCTGCTTCCACCGCCCTTTCAGGCAGCGCCTTCCAGATCAACAACAACTCGCTGTGTGTAAAAAAGATTTTTCTCACATCACCTCCAGTCCTTCTGGTAATGACCTTAAATGTGTGTATCGCTGGTTATTGATTCCTCAGTCAAAGGGAACAGGTTCTCTTTATTTCATCTATCTGAAGCCTTCCTTACATTATGTTGTGCTGGGGTGATCGTTTCTATCGGTATAGCGATACGTTAGCGTCTCGTTTCCCTGTGAACTCCTGCAGTGTCAGTTCACCAACCCGTCCACAATTTCAGGAACCTTACACCCTTTGGGCTCTGCTTCAGCTTTTCAAATGTTTCCCTGAATTATTCAGGCACGGCCAGAGAGAGAACGAGAAGAGGGTTATAGAGGCAATAGCGGCTGGAGGAAGGACCCTGAACCTGACTGATCCACTGAATTACCGACACCTGGGGGGGTCTTACCCCCTGCCCTGGTGGGATTGTCTTTGAAGCAAGAGCTGAAGTGGGTTTGTTGACTCGCAATATCGTTGTCCGAGGCTCAAATCATGTTGAGTGGAACGATCAGATTGAATCGTGTCCTGATGGGTTTGACACAGCTACAGCTGCTAGTTCACTAAGTGACAGATTATCCAGTGTTTCTGAAGATGTTTGAATGGAGGTTCACATACAATTCGAGAAATTCAATCAGGCAAAACCGCTTAGGCCCCAATATGGTCATCAGGAGCGGCTTGGCCATTAAAACCTCGCCCGTCTCCCTGTCTCCCCCCAACACCGTCTCCCCGTCTCCCCCCACACCCATCTCCCTGTCTCCCACAGCCCGTCTCCCCCCAACCCCGTCTGCCCGTCTCCCCCCAACCCCGTCTCCCCGTCTCCCCCCAACCCCGTCTCCCACCAACTCCGTACCCCGTCTCCCCCAAACCCCATCTCCCCGTCTCCCCGCAACCCCGTCTCCCCGTCTCCCCCCAACCCCATCTCCCCCCAACCCCGTCTCCCCGTCTCCCCCCAACCCCATCTGCCCATCTCCCCCCAACCTCGTCTCCCCCCAACCCCGTACCCCGTCTCCCCCCAACCCCGTCTCCCCCCAACCCGTCTCCCCCCAACCCCGTCTCCCCCCAACCCGTCTCCCCCCAACCCATCTCCCCCCAACCCTGTCTCCCCGTCTCCCCCCAACCCGTCTCCCCCCAACCCGTCTCCCCCCAACCCTGTCTCCCCGTCTCCCCCCAACCCTGTCTCCCCGTCTCCCCCCAACCTCGTCTCCCCGTCACCCTCAACCCCGTCTCCCCGTCTCCCCCAACCCCGTCACCCCCAACCCCGTCTCCCCGTCACCCTCAACCCCGTCTCCCCGTCTCCCCCAACCCCGTCACCCCCAACCCCGTCTCCCCCCAACCCCGTCTCCCCGTCTCCCCCCAACCCCGTCTCCCCGTCTCCCCCCAACCCCGTCTCCCCCCAACCCGTCTCCCCGTCTCCCCCCAACCCCGTCTCCCCGTCTCCCCCCAACCCCGTCTCCCCCCAACCTCGTCTCCCCCCAACCCCGTCTCCCCCCAACCCCGTCTCCCCCCAACCCCGTCTCCCCCCAACCCTGTCTCCCCGTCTCCCCCCAACCCCGTCTGCCCCCAACCCCGTCTCCCCCCAACCCCGTCTCCCCCCAACCCCGTCAACCCCAACCCCGTCTCCCCGTCTCCCCCCCTGTCTCTCCCTGCCCCCTCCATCTCCCCCAGTTGCTACCTCCCTACACCCACCCCACCCCCGATCATCCTCATCTCCTTCCCCCACTCCCAGCTCCCCTCCCCTCCCCCAATTTTCTCTCCCTTCACCCCTCGCCATTGCCCCTCTCTCCTGACCAGGTGAGCAGCCCCATGGGGTCAGAGCGTGCCCCCCCCTCCTGCTGCTTTCACCATGTTCACTTGCTCCTCGTGTCCATCAGTTTGTGGCTGGTCTGGAGCTGCCACAAGCCATTCCTGATGGAACCCTGCCCTCTCGTGGCCGCCGGCAGCAGCGCTTTGGAAACAATCCACTCTCTGATTGTCGCTGGTTATTTTTGAATTGGACATTTGCTGAGGACTTCCTAACAAATCCTGGTTTTGTTTGGGATTGCGGTTTTTTTGGTGAGAATTGAAAATAAATCCTAGCTTTAGTTCTTAGGAACACTCCGCCTGAGTCAGTGGTGAGTCAATCAATTCCTTCTCTAAAACACCATCCTTGAAAGTGCACTGCAGCTGTTGTGATCCTTAGTAACCAGTTCCTTCGCTGGGCATCTCAGGCAGAAATGAAGACCACAGGTGGCCTCGCGGGTAACCGCTTAGCGCTAACGCCTAGCAGTGAAGTTGCAGCCTGTGCTGCTGCCTCACTCACCGTCTTGACTTGGAAATATATCGGCCGTTCCTTCACTGTCGCTGAGTCAAAATCCTGGAACTCCCTCCCTAACAGCACTGTGGGTGTACCTACACCACGTGGACTGCAGCGGTTCAAGAAGGCAGCTCACCACCACCTTCTCAAGGGCAATTAGGGATGGGTATTAAATGCTGGGCCCAGCCAGCGAAGCCCACATCCCATGGGTTAATATTTTTTAAATTAGTGTGCACATGAAACTAACTACAGTTAGCACGTAAATAAATTTACACAGGCTTCCAATCACACCTCAGTCGAAAACTCCTTTCGTTCCAGGTGAATTTGCCACGCAGATCTGTTTCCAAGGATGCTTTGCTGAAGAAACTGGGAGCGACCAGTTTGGGGGCTGCATCATGTTCCACGTCCCTCAGCCCAGCGAGGGTCTCACAGTGGGGAGAATCGAATATGTTGAGGTAACACCTTCTTCCTAACCCCTCGGTTTAGCTACTCGAGTCTTTAGAACCGCCATTGACTGCAGGAATGGGAAGGGGAGGAGGGAGAGAGAGATACCGGCTCAGATAGAAAAGGAGAAGAACAAGAGATAACGAGTTTCCAGATTTGATCCTGGAGAATTCAGAATCGGGGGAAGCTGGGACAGGGAGACAATGGTGACCTGTTGAAACCCTCACTGCCATGATGTCAATGAGGGCAATACTTCTTTGTCACATTTGTGAACCTCCAACATTTCCTGAACATAAAAAATAGGAGCAGGAGTAGCTCATTCAGCCCTTCGACCCTGTTCTGCCATTCAATATGATCATGGCTGATCCTCTATCTCAACACCGTGCTCCCGCTCTCTCCCTTCTCCTTTGCTGAATGCTAAACTGCTCCCAATCCTCAGGCTTGCTACTTTTTCTGGCAACTTTCTATGACTCCTCTTTGGATCTAATACTATCCTTAATTTCTTTTGTTAGCCATCCTATTCATGAAATGCACATGTTACGTTATATGTCATATGGAAAAGAATTTTCATCCATAACTCCCACTGACAATGCAAGTTACAGGTTATTAGACTTTGTGCAATTCAGGGACAGTTCATGACTGGCAAGATTGGTCAGCTGTGATATTACTAATGAATAAAACTCACTTTCCATTTGTATATTGAATAAATTAAGAGTAAGTTTGATAATTCTTTAATAAACAGCAGTGTATAGGAGCAGAAAGAGGCTGGTTGAGTTTAGTTATTGGCTGTTTGCTGTCTATTAATACAAGTGTTTGTTAATTCCAGTTTGTAAAGAGGTTAGGATGGTTTTCCTTGGAGAAGAGAAGGCTGAGAGGAGGTTTGAGATGTTCAAAATCATGAGGGGTCTGGACGGAGTAGATAGGGAGAAACTGTTCCCATTTGTGAAAGAATCAAGAGGGAGAGGCACAGATTTAAAGTAATGGGCAAAAGAAGCAAAGGCAAAATGAGAAAAAAACTTTCACACAGCAGGTGATTAGGATCTGGAATGTACTACCCCAGGGTGTGGGGGAGACAGGGTCAATCGAGTGGTTAGGATCTCGAGTGTACTGTCTGAGAGTGTGAGGGAGACAGGGTCAATCAAGTGGTTAGGATCTGGGATGTACTACCCGAGGGTGTGGGGGAGACAGGGTCAATCGAGTGGTTAGGATCTGGGATGTACTACCCGAGGGTGTTGGGGAGACAGGGTCAATCGAGTGGTTAGGATCTCGAGTGTACTGTCTGAGAGTGTGGGGGAGACAAGGTCAATCGAATAGTTAGGATCTGGAATGCACTGTCTGAGAGTGTGGGGGAGACAGGGTCAATTGAATAGTTAGGATCTGGAATGCACTGTCTGAGAGTGTGGGGGAGACAGGGTCAATTGAGTGGTTAGGATCTGGAATGCACTGTCTGAGAGTGTGGGGAAGACAGGGTCAATCGAATAGTTAGGATCTAGAATGCACTGTCTGAGAGTGTGGGGGAGACAGGGACAATCGAATAGTTAGGATCTGGAATGTACTGTCTGAGAGTGTGAGGGAGACAGGGTCAATCGAGTGGTTAGGATCTGGAATGCACTGTCTGAGAGTGTGAGGGAGACAGGTCCAATTCGAAAGGGAATTAGAATGTTATCTGAAAAGAAGCAATCTGCAGAGTTACAGGGAGAAGATGAGGGAATGGTGAGCAGGAGCAGCATGATGGGCCAATTGGCCTGTTTCTGCATTGTAACAGTTCTATGGTTCTGTGATATCAGTTCACACTCACTCCATCGCTCCCTCTGCATCCTTGTTTTGTATACCGACTGATAATCTCACATCTCTGTTCCTCCTATATGTGGTCTCCAGCTTGGGTTGAATGGTTGAAGTACCATTAAAGGGACAGCTATATTTATAAAAGTGTTTCTACAACATACTAAGATGGTGCCTTTTGTTGAAGTGTAGTCACTGATGTGCTATAAAAATGTCATGGTCATTTTTTGAACAGCAAGATCCCACAAATAACAATGACAAGATAATTTCATTCAGCGATAAATATTGACCAAGACATGAGGGAGAACCTGTCAGCTGTTTGAATGAATGGTGCCCGGGGCTGTTTTACAGACGCCTGAGAGAGCAGATAGTGGCTCAGTCACACTGGTCACTCAGAGGCTGAGATTCATACATTTCCTAGGATATCAGAGTGGACTGGGTGTCCAAGGTGGGCTTGAACCCACATCTTCTGATTCAGGGCTACCCCATTCAGCTACCTCTGGTTTGATAAAGTTCCTGTGAAGCACCTTGGGATGTTTTGCGGTGTTAAACTTAGAAAACTTCCACATCTGAGAGCTTTTATCTCTTTGCATCAGCCACATTTCCTGTGAGCAGTGGCCTCCAACCTGAGGGGTAACACTCACATCAAACCTGGCTGCCCAGGAGTCTCTCACCCTCTTACCACCTGCCACTGACCTGTGCTGGAAGGATTTTTTGGCCAATTTATGAACACACTTTCCTTGACCATCAAGTGTCTGGAGTGGGATCGAACCCAGGGGCAAGAACACGACCCACTGCTCCACAAGAGCTCCGCTGTATAAGTACAGGTCATTGTTTATAAAAGAATAGAAAGAGCTGTGTTTCTATAACACCCTTCACAACCTCAGAATTCCACACAGCACTTCACAGCTGTTAGAGAAATACAGATGTTTCTTTCTTTTCCAACTCTGTTGCTTTCTCTCTCTGTCAGATATATCACACAGGACAAGCCTGGGCCGATTCCCAATTCACTGGCACCTTACGGGGGACCTGAGATATGAGCTGTATGTGTGAGGCTGTGCAATACACCAGACGTTTAACAGGGCTGTGACCATCCACGGCACACACCGCCTCCTGCTGGAGGGCAACGTGGTTTACAACATCATGGGGGGAGCTTTCTTCATTGGGGATGGCATCGAACAGGGCAAGGTGTTACAGCACAACCTGGCAGCGATGGTGCGACAGACCACAGGCCTCCTCAGTGACGATCTGACCCCTGCAGCGTTCTGGGTGACCAGTCCAGTGAACACGGTCAGTCACAACGCTGCTGCAGGAGGGTCGCATTTTGGCTTCTGGTACCGTCTGCTCGAGCACCCCGGTGGGGGTAGGGGGCCCCACGCACTCTCGCAACGTCTGCCCGCGCAACGTCCCACTGGGCCAGTTCCGCAACAACACCGTGCACTCCCAGGGCTGGCTCGGCCTGTGCATTTGTGAAGTCTACCATCCACGGGTGGGAGGACAGTGTAACTCCCTGGACCTCGGAAGCGGCCAGGTTCGAGTCGCCGACCTCGTGGAACTGTGAGGAAGGGGCGGAGTGGGTGGATGGTGGAGCTCTCCAATTCCACAACTTTGTGATGGTCAACAATGAGATGACTGGGATAGAAACCAAGGCTGTCATGAGGTCCCTATGTGAGTGAGTGGGGAGAGGGACAGCGGGGGTGGGGGGTGGGGGGTGCGGACTCTGATCAAGAACGCAACCATTGTCGGTCACCTTGAGGGGCTCGGCTCGGTTTTAGCTCCACCTATTGCACCACCACAGGGATCGCCTTACCCCTTTCTGAAGGGTTGACCCTGTCATCCGTAAGGTTTGTGAACTTTGACCGGCCCAGGTGCACTGCCCTAGGACTGACCACACTGCACGGGGTTCACAGCATCCGGGCTGGAGGCTGCAACAGCAGGTTCAGCGGCGTTGAGCACGTTAATGCCTTCCACTCGGAGCACCAGGTGGTCCTACATGAGCTGGAGGGATCTCTGACAGGTGAGGGAGAGTGGGGTGGGGGGGGGGTGGTTGCAGGGCAGCTAGTGCTGATGTAGGGGGGTGGGTGAACTGGTTATAAACAGCCCCTGAGAAAGAACTTTCCCCATGAATTGGGAGTGGGGGTGGGGAGTGGGAGTGGGGGTGGAAGTGGGGGTGGGGAGCAGGGGTGGGGGTGGAAGTGGGGGTGGGGAGCAGGGGTGGGGATGTGGGGGCTGGGGGAGGGGGTGGTGTGGGGTGGGGGGGGTAGGAGTGGCAATGGGGGTGGGGGAGTGGGTGTGGCGGTGGGGGTGGGTTTGGGGTTTGGGCTGTGGGAGTGGGAGTGGGGGTGGGAGTGGGAGTGGGGGTGGGGAGTGGGGGTAGGAGTGGGAGTGGGGGTGGGGAGCGGGGGTAGGAGTGGGAGTGGGGGTGGGGAGTGGGGGTAGGAGTGGGAGTGGGGGTGGGGAGCGGGGGTAGGAGTGGGAGTGGGAGTGGGGGTAGGAGTGGGAGTGGGGGTGGGGAGCGGGGGTAGGAGTGGGAGTGGGAGTGGGGAGCGGGGGTAGGAGTGGGAGTGGGAGTGGGGGTAGGAGTGGGAGTGGGGGTGGGGAGCGGGGGTAGGAGTGGGAGTGGGAGTGGGGGTAGGAGTGGGAGTGGGGGTGGGGAGCGGGGGTAGGAGTGGGAGTGGGGGTGGGAGCGGGGGTAGAGTGGGAGTGGGAGTGGGGGTAGGAGTGGGAGTGGGGGTGGGAGCGGGGGTAGGAGTGGGAGTGGGGGTGGGGAGTGGGGGTAGGAGTGGGAGTGGGAGTGGGGGTAGGAGTGGGAGTGGGGGTGGGGAGCGGGGGTAGGAGTGGGAGTGGGAGTGGGGGTAGGAGTGGGAGTGGGGTGGGGAGCGGGGGTAGGAGTGGGAGTGGGGGTGGGGAGTGGGGGTAGGAGTGGGAGTGGGGGTGGGGGTAGGAGTGGGAGTGGGGGGTTGTGGTGTGGGGGGTAGGAGTGGGAGTGGGGGGGTGGGGGTAGGAGTGGGAGTGGGGGGTGGGGGTAGGAGTGGGGGGTGGGGGTAGGAGTGGGAGTGGGAGTGGGGGTAGGAGTGGGAGTGGGGGTGGGGAGTGGGGGTAGGAGTGGGAGTGGGGGTGGGGAGTGGGGGTAGGAGTGGGAGTGGGGGTGGGGGTAGGAGTGGGAGTGGGGGTGGGGAGTGGGGGTAGGAGTGGGAGTGGGGGTGGGGGTAGGAGTGGGAGTGGGGGGTGTGGTGTGGGGGTAGGAGTGGGAGTGGGGGGTGGGGGTAGGAGTGGGAGTGGGGGGTGGGGGTAGGAGTGGGGGGTGGGGGTAGGAGTGGGAGTGGGGGTGGGGGTAGGAGTGGGAGTGGGGGGTGGGGGTAGGAGTGGGAGTGGGGGGTGGGGGTAGGAGTGGGGGGTGGGGGTAGGAGTGGGAGTGGGGGATGGGGGTAGGAGTGGGGGGTGGGGGTAGGAGTGAGAGTGGGGGGTGGGGGTAGGAGTGGGAGTGGGGGGTGGGGTGTGGGGGGTTGGGGTGGGGGTAGGAGTGGGAGTGGGGGGTGGGGGTAGGAGTGGGAGTGGGGGGTGGGGTGTGGGGGGTTGGGGTGGGGGTAGGAGTGGGAGTGGGGGGTGGGGTGTGGGTGTGTGCAGGGTGGGGGTGGGGGTAGGGGTGGGAGTGGGTGTGGGTTGTGGGTTGGGGGGTGGAGTGGGGTTGGCGTGGGGGTAGGAGTGGGTGTGGGGGTGGAGGTTGGGGGTGGGGGTGGGGGGTGGGGTGGGGGGTAGGAGTGGGAGTGGGGGTGGGGGTGGGGGTGGGGTGGGGGTAGGAGTGGGAGTGGGGGGTTGGGGGTGGGGGGTGGGGTGGGGGTAGGAGTGGAGTGAGGGTGGGGTGGGGGTTGGGTGGGGGTAGAGTGGGAGTGGGGGAGGGGGTAGGAGTGGGAGTGGAGGGGTGGGGGTGGGGGGTGGGGTGGGGGTAGGAGTGGGAGTGGGGGTGGGGAGGGGGGTAGGGAGTGGGAGTGGGAGTGGGGGTAGGAGTGGGAGTGGGGGTGGGGAGCGGGGTAGGAGTGGGAGTGGGAGTGGGGGTAGGAGTGGGAGTGGGGGTGGGGAGCGGGGGTAGGAGTGGGAGTGGGAGTGGGGGTAGGAGTGGGAGTGGGGGTGGGGAGTGGGGGTAGGAGTGGGAGTGGGGGTGGGGAGTGGGGGGTAGGAGTGGGAGTGGGGGGTGTGGTGTGGGGGTAGGAGTGGGTGTGGGGGTGGGGGTTGGGGGTGGGGGTGGGGGTTGGGGTGGGGGTAGGAGTGGGAGTGGGGGGTGGGGGTAGGAGTGGGAGTGGGGGTTGGGGTGAGGGTTGGGGTGGGGGTAGGAGTGGGAGTGGGGGGTGGGGGTAGGAGTGGGAGTGGGGGGTGGGGTGTGGGGGGTTGGGGTGGGGGTAGGAGTGGGAGTGGGGGGTGGGGGTAGGAGTGGGAGTGGGGGGTGGGGTGTGGGGGGTTGGGGTGGGGGTAGGAGTGGGAGTGGAGGGTGGGGTGTGGGGTGTGCAGGGTGGGGGTGGGGGTTGGGGTGGGAGTGGGTGTGGTTGTGGGGTTGGGGGTGGGAGTGGGGGTTGGCGTGGGGGTAGGAGTGGGTGTGGGGGTGGAGGTTGGGGGTGGGGGTGGGGGTGGGGTGGGGGTAGGAGTGGGAGTGGAGGGTGGGGGTGGGGGGTGGGGTGGGGGTAGGAGTGGGAGTGGAGGGTGGGGGTGGGGGTTGGGGTGGGGGTAGGAGTGGGAGTGGGGGGTGGGGGTAGGAGTGGGAGTGGAGGGTGGGGGTGGGAGTGGAGGGTGGGGGTGGGGGTTGGGGTGGGGGTAGGAGTGGGAGTGGGGGGTGGGGGTAGGAGTGGGAGTGGGGGTGGAGGTTGGGGGTGGGGGTGGGGGTTGGGGTGGGGGTAGGAGTGGGAGTGGGGGTTGGGGTGGGGGTTGGGGGTGGGGGTAGGAGTGGGAGTGGGGGGTGGGGGTGGGGGTTGGGGTGGGGGTAGGAGTGGGAGTGGGGGTTGGGGTGGGGGGTGGGGTGGGGGTAGGAGTGGGAGTGGGGGGTGGGGGTGGGGGGTGGGGTGGGGGTAGGAGTGGGAGTGGGGGGTGGGGGTGGGGGTTGGGGTGGGGGTAGGAGTGGGAGTGGGGGGTGGGGGTGGGGGTTGGGGTGGGGGTAGGAGTGGGAGTGGGGGTTGGGGTGGGGGGTGGGGTGGGGGTAGGAGTGGGAGTGGGGGTTGGGGTGGGGGGTGGGGTGGGGGTAGGAGTGGGAGTGGAGGGTGGGGGTGGGGGTTGGGGTGGGGGTAGGAGTGGGAGTGGGGGTGGGGGTGGGGGTTGGGGTGGGGGTAGGAGTGGGAGTGGGGGTTGGGGTGGGGGGTGGGGTGGGGGTAGGAGTGGGTGTGGGGGTGGAGGTTGGGGGTGGGGGTGGGGGTTGGGGTGGGGGTAGGAGTGGGTGTGGGGGTGGGGGTTGGGGTGGGGGTAGGGTGGGGTTGGGGTGGGGGTAGGAGTGGGAGTGGGGGGTGGGGGTGGGGGTTGGGGTGGGGGTAGGAGTGGGAGTGGGGGGTGGGGGTAGGAGTGGGTGTGGGGGTGGGGGTTGGGGGTGGGGGTGGGGGTTGGGGTGGGAGTGTTGGGGGGGGTGGGGGTGGGTCTTGTGGGTGACACATTTGTCCATTCACTCCTTGTTTGTGACATTGGGAAGAGACGAGACGGGTGGGGTTACATTGGAGAGAATCTTCTCCTTGTTGGGGAGGCTGAGTGGGCACGGGCCCACAATCGGCTGGGTGCCCCCATTTCATGTGGGCCGGCCAGTTAAGGCCCACCCAGCGTGAAGTACACCCGGACGGGGTGAGCGCTCCCTGTGCGGATGGGGGGGAAGGAGAGTTGGGGCCAGCGTGTGAACGGACACAGAAATCCCCCCGAGACTCGGAGCTGCCTCACTGAGATTAGTTTGATTTTTATGAATTGAAATTTTTTAAAAATTATTCAGCCGTGTCCCTTCAGGTGCCAGTGTCACATCAGCTGGGACATGTCAATGAATTTTAATAAAAAAATTTTATTCAATTTATAAACCCTTCATGAAACCTCCTCCCGCCCGTGGATGAGGTTTCAGGATAAATGTGAAGTCCGCCTGGGCTCTTCACTCAATCACCAACCTTGAGGCTGGATGTGCAGCTCAGACCAGAGGCTTCATTAGATCTTTAACAGGCCTTGGACAGTTCGGCGGGAGCTCAGACGACGCTGGTGCACACCGGCCAAAATGAAGATCGGACTGACGCACAGTAACATCGGGACACACGTCTGACATCACCGTGCATCATTTTACACCTCGGCGAGATGGACCTGCACCCACACGCCGACCAGAGGTTTCAGGCCATAGAATTTCCAGCACAGACACAGGCGTTCAGCCCAATTGCTCCGTGATGGTGTTTCTACTCCACATGAACCTCCTCCCGTCCTCTCTTCATCTCATCCTATCAGCAAATCCTTCTATTCCTTTCTCTCTCATGCGTTTATCCAGTTTCCCCTTAGATGTCTCTGTAGTACTCACCTCAGCCACTCCCTGTGGGAGCGAGTTCCACATTCTCCCCACTCTCTGAGTAAAGAAGTTTCTCCTGAATTCCCCATTGGATTTATTAGTGACTCTCTCCTATTTGTGTCCTTTAGTTCATGTGTCACACACAAGTGGAAACATTCTTTCTACAGCTACCCAATCAAATCCATTTTAATGATTTTAAACACCTCTGTCAGGACACCCCTCAGCTTTCAGTTTTCTCAGGAACAACTGCTCACCCTATAAATCTTTCCTGATAAGTGTAATCACTCAATCCTTGAATGAAGTTCTCCTGCACACTTCACTGCCTCTTTCACTTCTGTTGTTCACAACCCATTGAATGGACTCCATGGGCTGAATGGCCACCTTCTAGGTCAAGCTGACTCTATGACTGCAGGACATCGGTGTGGTGCCTATGAGGTAACACCTGCTCGCTGAGTCTGTGAAGATCCAAATCTCTCAGACCGGACAGTGATGAGCCTCCACTGTGAGAAACCTGCTCCCCAACTTGCCTGATTGGTCCCTGCAGATAGAACACATCGTCCCTCAGAAAGGCAGTCAACGCTGGCATTCAAACTACAAATATTAATATTAATAATTCTTTTTAATGAGTAAGTAATTGTGACGTTGTGCAAAATGTCAGAGGGTCAGGACTGAGGGAGTGCCGCACTGTTGGAGTGTCAGCACTGAGGGAGTGCCGCACTGTAGGAGGGTCAGTACTGAGGGAGTGCCACACTGTAGGAGGGTCGGTGCTGAGGGAGTGCTGCACGGTCAGGGGGTCAGTACTGAGGGAGTGCCGCACTGTAGGAGGGTCAGTACTAAGGGAGTGCTGCACGGTCAGGGGGTCAGTACTGAGGGAGAGCCGCACTGTAGGAGGGTCAGTACTAAGGGAGTGCTGCACTGTCGGAGGATCAGTACTGAGGGTGTGCTGCACTGTAGAAGGGTCAGTACTGAGGGAGGCTGCACTGTCAGAGGGTCAGGACTGAGGGAGTGCCGCACTATCGGAGGGTCAGTACTGAGGGAGGCTGCACTGTCAGAGGGTCAGGACTGAGGGAGTGCCACACTGTAGGAGGGTCAGTACTGAGGGAGGCTGCACTGTCAGAGGGTCAGGACTGAGGGAGTGCCACACTGTAGGAGGGTCGGTGCTGAGGGAGTGCTGCACGGTCAGGGGGTCAGTACTGAGGGAGTGCCGCACTGTAGGAGGGTCAGTACTAAGGGAGTGCTGCACGGTCAGGGGGTCAGTACTGAGGGAGAGCCGCACTGTAGGAGGGTCAGTACTAAGGGAGTGCTGCACTGTCGGAGGATCAGTACTGAGGGTGTGCTGCACTGTGGAAGGGTCAGTACTGAGGGAGGCTGCACTGTCAGAGGGTCAGGACTGAGGGAGTGCCGCACTATCGGAGGGCCAGTACTGAGGGAGGCTGCACTGTCAGAGGGTCAGGACTGAGGGAGTGCCGCACTGTTGGAGTGTCAGCACTGAGGGAGTGCTGCACTGTCAGAGAGTCAGAACTGAGAGAGTGCTGCACTGTTGGAGGGTCAGTACTGAGGGAGTGCCGCACTGTCAGAGGGTCAGTACTGAGGGAGTGCTGCACTGTCAGAGAGTCAGTACTGAGAGAGTGCTGCACTGTTGGAGGGTCAGTACTGAGGGAGTGCTGCACTGTCAGAGAGTCAGTACTGAGAGAGTGCTGCACTGTTGGAGGGTCAGTACTGAGGGAGTGCTGCACTGTCAGAGGGTCAGTACGGAGGGAGCGCCACACTGTCGGAGGATCAGTACTGAGGGTGTGCTGCACTGTAGGAGGGTCAGTGCTGAGAGAGTGCTGCACTGTTGGAGGGTCAGTACTGAGGGAGTGCCGCATTGTCGGAGGGTCAGTACTGAGGGAACACTGCACAGTATGAGGGTCAGTGCTGAGGGAGTGTTGCACTATTAGAGGGTCAGTACGGAGGGAGTGCCACACTGTCGGTGGGTCAGTGCTGAGAGAGTGCTGCACTGTTGGAGGGTCAGTGCTGAGGGAGTGCTGCACTGTCAGAGGGTCAGTACTGAGGGAGTGCTGCACCATCTTAGGATCAGTACTGAGGGAGTGCTGTACAGTTGGAGGGTCAGTACTGAGGGAGTGCTGCACTGTCGGAGTATCAGTACTGAGGGAGTGCTGCACTGTCGGAGGGTCAGTACTGAGGGAGTGCTGCACTGTCGGAGTATCAGTACTGAGGGAGTGCTGCACTGTCGGAGGGTCAGTACTGAGGGAGTGCTGCACTGTTGGAGGGTCAGTACTGAGGGTGTGCTGCACTGCCGGAGGGTCAGGACTGAGGGAGCATTGCACAGTCGGAGGGTCAGTACTGAGGGTGTGCTGCACAGTCGGAGGGTCAGTACTGAGGGTGTGCTGCACTGTCGGAGGGTCAGTACTGAGGGAGAGCAGCACAACCGGATCTCATATGTCCAATGAGACATTAAACCGTGCCCTGTCGGGTGGATGTAAGTGTTTGAATGGCCATGCTGCAGAAGACTGGACAATTCTCCTATCCAACAATCAACCATCCACTAATGATTAAAAAAAAGATTCTTGAATAGTCCTTCTCACCAACTGTTTCTGGGATCTTACTCTGTGCCCCTGCGCTGTTTTCATATATACTACAGGAATTAATTCGATGTGACATGCTAGTGAGAGATGAGATGTGTTAAATTCACCTCTCCAGTCACTTTCCTTCTTTAATATGGTCAGATACCTAGACAGGTTCATAAAGAAAAACTGCATTTCTGTAGCCCCTTGCATGACTTCAGGAAATCCCAAAGTGCTTTCCAGCCAATGTAGAACTTTTGAGTGTAGTCACTGTTGCAATGTAAGAAACACAGCAGCCAATTTACGCACAGCAAGACACCATGAACAGCACGGTGGTAATGATCGAGTAATCAGTGTTTTTTGTTGGTTGAGGGATAAACATTGGCCAGGACACTGGAGTTAACTCTCCTCCCCCCTCCTCGGAACATTGGTTGCAGGATCACTTATGTCCATCTGAGAGCTGTACCAATTGGCTTATGATTCAGCCATGAGTGTGCAGAGCTCTGTAAACCAATTGTGCTGGCCTTCTGTTCCGGGGGCGGGTGAGGATATGAATAGAAGAATCCTGGCTGCTAAAGTAGCTGAGAGAGTATCTGACTGATGTGCCATATAAACTGACTTTCACAAGTAACCCTGGTAACAAGGTGGTTCCACACAGCTCGATTCTGGATCCCGATCGGTGTCACCAGTCAGCAGAGTGGAGCCATGGATACCCCAGTGTTATATATGATTCCACGGTTACTATCCATCGCTTGGTTTTCTCTGGACCTTCACCATTCCCTCTGATGGGGAAGAATGTCATTCTATCAAATTCTCATGGTGCGTTCTCTTTCTACACACACCTTCTCCAGGTAGAAATTACTGGGCCAGCCTTTCTCATTGCAGCTGGGCCTTCCAAAATTACTCCCGTTGATAGCGAGTCACCCACCGCAGGAGATATTAGGGTAGGTGACCGAAAGCTCAGTCAAAGACGGTCTTAAAGGAGGAGAGAGCAGTGGCAAGGGGTGGAGAGGGTTAGCCAGGGAATTCCAGAGTCAATGGTCAAGTCAACTGAAGGCATGGCCGCCAATGTTGGAGTGATGGAAGTTGGGGGATGCACAAGAGGCGAGAATTGGAGGAGCGGAGATATATTAAGAGAGTTGTGGAGCTCGAGGAGAGTACAGGGTTATGGAGGGATGAGACCACAGAACGATTTATACACAAGGATAAGAATGTTAGCTAGTCCTATCCCCTTCCATAGTTAACATTGTTCAGTTAGTATTTAGTCCTGTTCTGTAACAAACTGAAGGTTATACCTTGTACCTTTTAAGTTCTGTTAATACATAGATTGCTGGGAACTTCTACCAATTGCACATGTTCCAGATGCACAAGTGTAGATAGAGGCTCTCTGACTTTTCTAAAGTAAATATATTCAGCTGAAAACTGTGCATCTTTAGACAGACTGAAGGCTTTAAGTAAAAACCTAGAGGAAGCTATTTAAAAAACACACAAAACAGTCATTGGGTAAATGTAGTGACATTGAGTAATGTGTATCTGCCAAAGTGTTTCACTTGTTTAAAATGTTAACTTGGACACTATAAATTCGAATTACTGTTTTCCCTAAAAATACCATTCTAGTGTTTTGATTGGCACATTAACAGACTGTGACAAGCTACTGTTTACATTAAAAATCCCCATTATAAGATTTTGCTTTGGGGAGCAACATCTTAAATGGTACCAAAAATTGTGATGACACAAAATGAGGTTTGTAAAGAAGAAACACTTAAAATTTTTAACAGTGTAAATGTACGTATGTAAAATATATGTTAAATATATTGAACATTGTCATGGAAAGGGTATAACCTGTTCCCTCCAGAAAGGTTAAATGTAGAACTCTATGACATGTTTTATTAAAATGAGTGATGCTGCTGACTCTGGTTCCATTCTCCGATGTGTTAACACAGGGATCAGCATCATTCCATACCTGAGGAGCCACCTCCTACAAAACTCTGGTTGGACAGCTCTTATTCCCAGCAGAGAGACTTTAACTTGGTCTTTCAAAGGGGTGGATCATATCACCAATATCTCTTACGCAGCCAAGTTCTACCACTTCAAGGTATTTGTGAGTTTAATTACAATGGATTCACTACTGTACGCATTACTTTACTCAGAAACTCTCCTCATGCATTTTGTGGACTAGCTAAAATCCTCATCCTCATTTTTAAATCCCTCCAGACCTCAATCCCCCCTACCTCTAACCTTCTGCAGCCTCACAACTCTCCAACATCTCTACGTTCCTCTAATTTTGTGCATTCCCCAATTCTTTCACTCTACTACTGGCCGTGCCTTCAGCTGCCTGGACCTTCAGCTCTGGAATTCCCTCCCTAAATCTCTCCACCTCTCTCACCTTTTAGAACATAAGAACTAGGAGCAGGAGTAGGCCATTCAGCCCCTCGAGCCTGCCCCACCATTCAATACGATCATGACTGATCTCATTTCAGCCTCAACTCCAATTTCCCGCTCTCTCCCCATAACCTTTCAACCCGTTACTAATTAAAAATCTGTCTATCTCCTCCTCAAATTTATTCAGCCTCCCGGCATCCATTGCACTCTGAGGTAGTGAATTCCACAGATTTACGACCCTTTGAGAAAAGTAATTCCTCCTCATCTCTGATTTAAATCTACCACCCCTTAGCCTAAAACTATGGCCTCTCATTCTAGAATGCCCCACAAGGAGAAACATCCACTCCACGTCTACTTTGTCTATCCCCTTTGGCATCTAATATACCTCAATTAAATCTCCTCTCATCCTTCTAAACTCTAGCGAGTTTAGGCCTAAACTGCTCAATCTCTCCTCATAAGACAAGCCCTGCATCTCTGGAATCAATCTAGTGAACCTCCTCTGAACCGTCTCCAATGTAACTACATCCTTCCTCAAGTAAGGGGACCAAAACTGTGCACAGTGCTCCAGGTGCGGTCTCACCAATGCCTTGTACAGTTGCAACAACACTTCCCTATTTTATACTCTATCCCTTTAGCAATAAATGCCAAAATTCCATTTGCCTTCCTTATTACCTGCTGTACCTGTATACTAGCTTTCAGCGATTCATGCATGAGGACACCCAGGTCCCTCTGCACTGAAGCATTCTAAAGTTTCTCTCCATTTAAATAATAAGTCGCCTTTTTATTCTTCTGACCAAAATGGATAACCTCACACTTATCCACGTTAAACTCCATCTGCCAAATTTTGGCCCATTCACCTAACCTATCCATATCTATTTGTAAATTTCTTATTTCTTCATTGCAACTTACTTTCCCACCTATTTTGGTGTCATCTGCAAATTTAGCTGTAGTACCTTCTATCCCTGAATCTAAGACATTAATATAGATTGTAAATAGTTGGGGCCCAAGGACCGAACCCTGTGGCACCCCACTAGTTACAGCTTGCCATCCAGAAAAAGACCCATTTATCCTGACTCTCTGCTTTCTGTTAGTTAGCCAATCCCCTGTCCAAGATAATATATTACCCCTAACTCCGTGTGATCTTATCTTGTGTATTAATCTTTTGTGCGGCACCTTATCAAAGGCCTTCTGAAAGTCCAGATATACTACATCTACAGGATCCCCATTATCCACTTTGCTTGTCACATCTTCAAAGAACTCTAGCAAATTAGTCAAACATGATTTACTCTTCATAAAACCATGCTGACTCTGATGGATTGCATTTTGACTTTCCAAATGCCCCATTACTACTTCCTTAATAATGGATTCCAACAATTTCCCAACGACAGACGTTAAACTAACTGGTCTATAGTTTCCTACTTTCTGCCTCCCCACACATCCCCCCCCCTTTTTGAATAAGGGTGTTATATTAGCATTTTTCCAATCCACTGGAACCTTTCCAGAATCCAGGGAATTTTGGAATATGATATCCAATGCATCCACTATCTCTGCTATCACTTCCTTTAAGACCCTGAGATGTTGGCCATCAGGTCCTGGGGACTTGTCACCCTTTAATCCCAATAGTTTGCTCAGTACTTCTTCTCTAGTGATGGTGATTGTTCTAAGTTCCTCCTTCTCTGTACCCTCTGCAGTACGTGTTACTATTGGGGTGGTACTAGTGTTCTCCACTGTGAAAACGGAGAAAATATTGATTAAGCGCCTCTGCCATTTCTGCGTTCCCCACTATTAACTCCCCAGTCTCATCCTCCAAAGGACCAGCATTCACTTTGGCTACTCTCTTTCCTTTTTTCTTCTTGTAGAAGCTTTTGCTATCAGTTTTTACATTTTGTGCTAGTTTTCTTTCATAATTTACCTTTGCTCTTTTTATTATTTTTTTTAGTAACCCTTTGTTGATCTTTAAAAGTTTCCCAATCTTCCAGCATGCCACTGACCTTTGCAATTTGGTATGCCTTAGTTTTTGCCTTTATGTTATCTTTATCTTCCTTGCTTAGCCATGGATGCTTTTTCCCCCTCTAACCATCTTTCTTCCTCATTGGGATATATTTTGCTTGGGAGGAATTGAATATCTCCTTAAATATTTGCCACTGTTCATCAACTGTCTGACCTTGTAGTCTTCCTGCCCAGTCCACTAGGGCCAAATCTGCCCTCATGCCTATGTTTGTTTAACTCCAGAACATTTGTGTTGGACTCCAGTTTCTCGCTCTCAAACTGAACTTGAAATTCTAGCATGCTATGATTGCTCTTCCCTAGAGGATCCTTTATTATGAGATCATTAATTAATCCCATCTCATTACACAAAACCAAATCCAGAATAGCCTGGTTGGTTCCACAACATATTGCTCCAAGAAACAATCTCTAATACACTCTACGAACTCTCCCTCGAGACTACCCTTGCCAATTTGATTAGTCCAGTCTATATGCATATTAAAATCACCCATGATTATTGCTATGCCTTTCTTACATGCTCCCAGTATTTCATGGTTTATATTGTGCCCTACTGCTGAACTACTGTTTGGGGACCTATAGATTACTCCCACCAGGGGCTTCTTTCCCTTACTGTTTCATATTTCTTTAAGACCTTCCTTAAAGTCTAACACTTTGACTGAGCGTTTGGTAACCTGTGCTGATGTCACCTTTTTGAGCATCCTAATTCTAGGTGTCAGCCATGACTCTGTTGCAGCATTCTTGCCCATGGGTCAAAAGTTGACAGTTCACTGTTTGGCTCCAGAGACTTTGAATACCTAGTCAGAGTCGGAACCGGAGGGTCCTTTGGGCTCAGTCGAGTCCAGTAGACTGTGTACCCAGTGAGGCAAGAGATACTGGCATCCACAATGGACTGATGTGGCCCAACCACTGGAGCACCATCCAAGCCAGAGGTATACCCACCTATTCCCTGGTAGTGAGGTGCCAGAGGTAGACCTACCTGTTCCCTGGTAATGAGGGGCCAGAGGTATACCCACCTGTTCCCTGGTAATGAGATGCCAGAGGTATACCCACCTGTTCCCTGGTAATGAGAAGCCTGAGGTATACCCACCTGTTCCCTGGTAATGAGGTGCCAGAGGTATACCAATCTGTTTCCTAGTAATGAGGTGCCAGCGGTATACCCACCTGTTCCCTGGTAATGAGGTGCCAGAGGTATACCCACCTGTTCCCTGGTAATGAGATGCAAGAGGTATACCCACCTGTTCCCTGGTAATGAGATGCCAGAGGTATACCTACCTGTTCCCTGGTAATGAGGTGCCAGAGGTATACCCACCTGTTCCCTGGTAATGAGGTGCCAGAGGTATACCTACCTGTTCCCTGGTAATGAGATGCAAGAGGTATACTCACCTGTTCCCTGGTAATGAGATGCCAGAGGTATACCTACCTGTTCCCTGGTAATGAGGTGCCAGAGGTATACCCACCTGTTCTCTGGTAATGAGGTGCCAGAGGTATACCTACCTGTTCCCTGATAATGAGGTGCCAGAGGTATACCTACCTGTTCTCTGGTAATGAGGTGCCAGAGGTATACCTACCCGTTCTCTGATAATGAGGTGCCAGAGGTATACCTACCTGTTCCCTGGTAATGAGGTGCCAGAGGTATACCTTTCTGTTCCGTGGTAATGAGGGGCCAGAGGTATACCTACCTGTTCCCTGGTAATGAGGTGCCAGAGGTATACCCACCTGTTCCCTGGTAATGAGCTGCCAGAGGTATACCCACCTGTTCCCTGGTAATGAGGTGCCAGAGGTAGACCTACCTGTTCCCTGGTAATGAGGGGCCAGAGGTATACCACATCTGTTCCCTGGTAATGAAGTGCCAGAGGTATACCCACCTGTTCCATGGTAATGAGATGCCAGAGGTATACCCACCTGTTCCCTGGTAATGAGATGCCAGAGGTATACCCACCTGTTCCCTGGTAATGAGGTGCCAGAGGTATACCAATCTGTTTCCTAGTAATGAGGTGCCAGCGGTATACCCACCTGTTCCCTGGTAATGAGGTGCCAGAGGTATACCCACCTGTTCCCTGGTAATGAGGTGCCAGAGTTATACCCACCTGTTCCCTGGTAATGAGATGCAAGAGGTATACCCACCTGTTCCCTGGTAATGAGATGCCAGAGGTATACCTACCTGTTCCCTGGTAATGAGGTGCCAGAGGTATACCCACCTGTTCCCTGGTAATGAGGTGCCAGAGGTATACCTACCTGTTCCCTGATAATGAGGTGCCAGAGGTATACCTACCTGTTCTCTGGTAATGAGGTGCCAGAGGTATACCTACCCGTTCTCTGATAATGAGGTGCCAGAGGTATACCTACCTGTTCCCTGGTAATGAGGTGCCAGAGGTATACCCATCTGTTCCCTGGTAATGAGCTGCCAGAGGTATACCCATCTGTTCCCTGGTAATGAGGGGCCAGAGGTATACCCATCTGTTCCCTGGTAATGAGGGGCCAGAGGTATACCTACCTGTTCCCTGGTAATGAGGTGCCAGAGGTATACCTTTCTGTTCCGTGGTAATGAGGGGCCAGAGGTATACCTACCTGTTCCCTGGTAATGAGGTGCCAGAGGTATACCCACCTGTTCCCTGGTAATGAGGTGCCAGAGGTATACCCATCTGTTCCCTGGTAATGAGGGGCCAGAGGTATACCTACCTGTTCCCTGGTAATGAGGTGCCAGAGGTATACCCACCTGTTCCCTGGTAATGAGGTGCCAGAGGTATACCTACCTGTTCCCTGGTAATGAGGTGCCAGAGGTATACCCATCTGTTCCCTGGTAATGAGGTGCCAGAGGTATACCTACCTGTTCCCTGGTAATGAGGTGCCAGAGGTATACCCACCTGTTCCCTGGTAATGAGGGGCCAGATGTATACCTACCTGTTCCCTGGTAATGAGGTGCCAGAGGTATACCTACCTGTTCCCTGGTAATGAGGTGCCAGAGATATACCTACCTGTTCCCTGGTAATGAGGTGCCAGAGGTATACCTACCTGTTCCCTGGCAATGACGGTCCAGAGGTATACCCATCTGTTCCCTGGTAATGAGGTGCCAGAGGTATACCCATCTGTTCCCTGGTAATGAGGTACCAAAGGTATACCCATCTGTTCCCTGGTAATGAGGTACCAAAGGTATACCCATCTGTTCCCTGGTAATGAGGTGCCAGAGGTATACCTACATGTTCCCTGGTAATGAGGTGCCAGAGGTATACCTACCTGTTCCCTGGCAATGACGTTCCAGAGGCATACCTACATGTTCCCTGGTAATGAGGTGCCAGAGGTATACCTACCTGTTCCCTGGCAATGACGTTCCAGAGGTATACCCATCTGTTCCCTGGTAATGAGGTGCCAGAGGTATACCCACCTGTTCCCTGGTAATGAGGTGCCAGAGGTAGACCTACATGTTCCCTGGTAATGAGGTGCCAGAGGTATACCCATCTGTTCCCTGGCAATGAGGTTCCAGAGGTATACCTACCTGTTCCCTGGTAATGAGGTGCCAGAGGTATACCTACCTGTTCCCTGGTAATGAGGTGCCAGAGGTATACCTACCTGTTCCCTGGTAATGAGCTGCCAGAGGTATACCCATCTGTTCCCTGGTATTGAGGTGCCAGAGGTATACTCACCTTTCCCTGGTAATGAGGTGCCAGAGGTATACTCACCTTTCCCTGGTAATGAGGTGCCAGAGGTATACCTACCTGTTCCCTGGTAATGAGGTGCCAGAGGTATACCTACCACTTCCCTGGTAATGAGGTGCCAGAGGTATACCTACCTGTTCCCTGGTAATGAGGTGCCAGAGGTATACCTACCTGTTCCCTGGTAATGAGATGCAAGAGGTATACCCACCTGTTCCCTGGTAATGAGGTGCCAGAGGTATACCTACCTGTTCCCTGGTAATGAGGTGCCAGAGGTATACCCATCTGTTCCCTGGTAATGAGGTGCCAGAGGTATACCTACCTGTTCCCTGGTAATGAGATGCCAGAGGTATACCTACCTGTTCCCTGGTAATGAGGTGCCAGAGGTATACCTACCTGTTCCCTGGTAATGAGGTGCCAGAGGTATACCTACCTGTTCCCTGGTAATGAGGTGCCAGAGGTATACCTACCTGTTCCCTGGTAATGAGGTGCCAGAGGTATACCCATCTGTTCCCTGGTAATGAGGTGCCAGAGGTATACCTACCTGTTCCCTGGTAATGAGGTGCCAGAGGTATACCTACCTGTTCCCTGGTAATGAGATGCAAGAGGTATACCCACCTGTTCCCTGGTAATGAGGTGCCAGAGGTATACCTACCTGTTCCCTGGTAATGAGGTGCCAGAGGTATACCCATCTGTTCCCTGGTAATGAGGTGCCAGAGGTATACCTACCTGTTCCCTGGTAATGAGATGCCAGAGGTATACCTACCTGTCCCCTGGTAATGAGGTGCCAGAGGTATACCTACCTGTTCCCTGGTAATGAGGTGCCAGAGGTATACCTACCTGTTCCCTGGTAATGAGGTGCCAGAGGTATACCTACCTGTTCCCTGGTAATGAGGTGCCAGAGGTATACCTACCTGTTCCCTGGTAATGAGGTGCCAGAGGTATACCTACCTGTTCCCTGGTAATGAGGTGCCAGAGGTATACCTACCTGTTCCCTGGTAATGAGGTGCCAGAGGTATACCTACCTGTTCCCTGGTAATGAGGTGCCAGAGGTATACCTACCTGTTCCCTGGTAATGAGGTGCCAGAGGTATACCTACCTGTTCCCTGGTAATGAGGTGCCAGAGGTATACCCATCTGTTCCCTGGTAATGAGGTGCCAGAGGTATACCTACCTGTTCCCTGGTAATGAGGTGCCAGAGGTATACCTACCTGTTCCCTGGTAATGAGATGCAAGAGGTATACCCACCTGTTCCCTGGTAATGAGGTGCCAGAGGTATACCTACCTGTTCCCTGGTAATGAGGTGCCAGAGGTATACCCATCTGTTCCCTGGTAATGAGGTGCCAGAGGTATACCTACCTGTTCCCTGGTAATGAGATGCCAGAGGTATACCTACCTGTTCCCTGGTAATGAGGTGCCAGAGGTATACCTACCTGTTCCCTGGTAATGAGGTGCCAGAGGTATACCTACCTGTTCCCTGGTAATGAGGTGCCAGAGGTATACCCACCTGTTCCCTGGTAATGAGGTGCCAGAGGTATATCTACCTGTTCCCTGGTAATGAGGTGCCAGAGGTATATCTACCTGTTCTCTGGTAACGAGCTGCCCTTCCACTGACCCTGCAAATATTGACATGACTGTTACTGGGGATCTAATTGGCTGCATCACAAATTGTGGATTTTCAGCCCTGTAATCTTTTCCACTTCTTTGTTCGTGGGGAGAAGCCAATGAACCCCAAATTGGTGCCAACCAATTATACTTCGGGTTTAACCCAAGTTACTTCACTGCATATTTTTAAACAAACCTGTTTTTCAAGAAATATCACATTGAAGAGCTGGGAACAGAATAGTAACCGAAGCAGCGAGTGGTGGAGAATAGAGGGATAAATCATATGGAAATGTTAAACTGGTTCCAACCTGGAATTTTAAAATTCCCTTGGCCAGAATAGAGTAGAAGAAGGAAGAGAGAAAGAGAATGAAGGGAGGAACGGGACACAGGAGGGGGAAGGGAGCTGATGAGGGGAGGAGAGGCGGCACGAAGAGGAAGAGGGGAGGGTGAAAGCAGAGGTGAAGGAAGGAGGGGAGGGAAGGGGAGAGACATGAGGATGGGGGGAGACAAGAGGTGACAAGGGGAATAGAGTGAGGCAACGTGAGGAGAAATGGGGCGGAGGAGTGGAGAGAAGGGTAAAGGAGGAGAGGAAGGGGTGGAGAGTGGAGGAGGGGGTCTTGATGGGGAAAGGGGAGCAGGGAGAAGGGGGTGAGGGAAGGCAGATCTAGTTTAAAGCGCTGGGATGTTCATGTTTGGATTTGAGGCAGTGGGTGATGGTTCCATTTGATTTCTCTTTTAGGACAATGACTATGTTGTTATGTCCCATAATTTCACACAACATCCAGACCATTTCCAGATTATCGAACCAGTTCGGAATAGCTCACTCCGGCCTCTTAGCTGGGCCAGCAATGTGAATGGTGATTGGTACTTTGACCAGGACAACTTGACCTTGTATTACCTGGGTAAACTGAGTAACAGTGCCCACACTTTACATCAAAACACACTGGCTGTAAAACCCCTGAGGGGGCTGGGGGTGGGGGTGGGGCGGAGACTGGACTCTCGGGGGTGGGGATGGGGGCGGAGACTGGACTCTCAGGGGTGGGGCAGAAACTGGACTCTTGGGGATGGGGATGGGGGCGGAGACTGGACTCTCGGGGGTGGGGGTGGGGCGGAGACTAGACTCTTGGGGGTGGGGGTGGGGGCGGAGACTGGACTCTCAGGTGTGGGGATGGGGGCGGAGACTGGACTCTCAGGGGTGGGGCAGAAACTGGACTCTCGGGGGTGGGGTGGGGTGGAGACTCAACTCTTGGTGGGTGGGGGTGGGGGCCAGAGACGGGGCTCTCGGGGGTTGGGAGGGAGACCAGATTCTCAAGGGTGGGGGTCTCCTGATGAGGATTTGAGCCAACACAGGAACATAATCCTGACTTTTTCTGATCTATCCAGGGTAGGCTATTGGTTTACAGATGCTAAATGATTTTAAATAGTTTTCCCATTTTCCAATAATGAGTGTTTTCTGACAGGAACGTGGTGCCTTATCCTTAGTCCTGGAATTGTGTCCGTGCTCTGTAATCCCTGGCTTTAGGCTGCTCAGGTACATGATATCCATACAACACCAGGAGAAGATGAGCGTTTCTGCATCCGGGAACACTCTCAATCCATTTCAGATAAGCAAAGGGGACCTCACCATCATGGACTCGTGTTTCTGAAAGTCACAAGGAATTGCCATTTAATTTGTCTTTTTCTGTCTCTTTTATTCCTTTCATATCTCTGAAAAGTCTCATTGTTGCTAAAATGCCACTCGTTCCTGAAAGCGTTTCAATGATATTTCAGTTTCAGGAAGGCGCATTCCACAGCAATCCAACCTCAGCTCCAACCTCGACCCAACAATGATTGACATCGATGTTCAGTTTCACGTCTTCCACTGCTTTTTCCAAAATTGTGCCCCACCTCCCGGGGAAACAATGATCAGTGGACCAGCTAATTACAAGTAAGATGTTGTGATGACTAAAGACTGGCAAGCGCAGAGGGGAGATGACTAATCTTTAAACAGAAAGCCCTCAACTGGTTGTTGCAATAGATTCACAGAACCTCAGAGCGCAGGAAGAGAACATTCAGCCCATCGAGTCTGTGCTGGCTCTTTGAAAGAGCTATCCAATTGGCCCCCCTCCCCCTTGCTCTTTGCTCATAGTCCCACAGATGTTTTCCTTTTTGAAGTACTTATCCAATTCCCCTTTTGAAAGTTCTATTGAATCTGCTTCCACCGCCCTTTCAGGCAGCGTGTTCCAGATCACAACAACTCGCTGTGTGTCAAAAAAACAATTCTCCTCACCTCCCCCTCTGGTCTTGCTAATTATTTTAAGTTTGTATTCTCTGGTTACTGACCAGCTTATAAATGTAATGCCAATATTTTCGCTTTTATCTTATTGATATCTACCCCTGAATTAGAGAAAGAAGCCTTACTCATTCGCTAAAATGTTTTCTTTCCAGTGTCTGGTCGAACTCTACATTCTGGGAATTAAGACCAGAAAACAACTACACATTTCTGGCTGAGGGTGACAGTGTGGTGATTCCAAAAGGTGACGCTAAAACCAACCAATTTCCCAAATTCCAGAGTAAAAGTAAAATACTGAGGATGCTGGGGATCTGAAATAAAAACAGAAAGTGCTGGAAAAACTGAGCAGGCCTGACAGCATCGACAGAGAGTCACACGTGACTCAAAACGCTAACTCTTGTTTCTCTCTCCACAGATGCTGCCAGATCTGCTGAGCTTTTCCAGCATTTTCTGTTTTTACTTCCAATTCCCAGAGTTCGCTCCCTAAACCAATTTCCCTAATGCCGGAGTTTGTTCCCTAATCCTTCCGTACACCAAGTTGCAGCTACTTCTTCATGGACTGAGCAGGTCCCCGGGGGAGGGTGTTGCAGGTCAGTCTGAGGTACTGTTTGTCCAGATAGAGAAAAGTCCTGCACATGCTCATGAAGCTCATTGGGACAAGTGGGGGAGAATTTGATCAGGCAAAGTGCACGCTCTACCTAAGGAAAGAATTTTATTTTGAGTAAGTTTTGCCACGAGATGCACAGCCATTGAAACTCTCACAATAGCAACGTTTGTATAACTTGGCCAGGTCTGTTTGGGTGATCCGTAAAACAGACCTGAATTTCTATAGCACCCATCCCGACATTAAGATGTCCCAAAGTGCTTTACAGTCAATGAAGTACTTTTTAAATACTTTTATAATGTAGGAAATGCGGCAACCCAGTTATGCACAGCAAGATCCCACAAAAAGCAATGTGATTATGACCAGATAACCGGTTTCCATGATGTTGTTTAAAGGATTGAGGTTGAGATTGGTCAGGCCACTAGGGACAACTCCCCTGCTCTTCTTCAGATTGAATCTGTCATGTTGGCCGGGGGTGGGGGGCAGACGAGGTCTTGGTTTAACAGCACCTCTGACAGTGTAGCACTCCCTCAGTGCGCACTGGGAGTGTCATCCTGCATTATATGCTTACGTCTCTGGAGTGGGACTTGATCCCATGACTTTCTGACATAGAAGTGAGAGTGTTATCCACTGACGCCTGGCTGACGATTGGAGATATGAAACGGACATGGATCCCAGAAGACACACAGCATATGAGCAATGACCGAATGTCTGGTAAAGCTTCTCAATATTCGGACAGACCCAACATCTCCTCCTCCCAACAGAGTGCCACAGTGCCAATCCAAAATCCTGCCGTTCAGCAGGGAGAGTGCCCTTGTCGTACCATTTATTGGCATGGCCTCTCACCTCAGCTAACACCTTCACCAGGATTAGGGGCAGGGTCAAGATGATGGGTAAAAGGTCTGAGCTGTGCGGATTATTGTCAAAAATCAAAAGTTTGGTGAATTAAACACCCATTGTTCATGTTTAAACCATTATTGCCTGCAGGAGTCTGGCTGGTGGTGGACACCCCAATTCCTCCACTGTACAATTTTACCATCTTTGGTACCTTAGAAATTAGGGATGACATTTCAATGTTGGTCAATTGTTCGACATCTTACAAGAGCATCATACTGAATGCAACGTACATTTCAATTCAGGTAAAATGCCATCACAGCCAGGTATGTGAACAACTGAGAAGTGAGGGTTAGATTCACCAGGTCAGGAGGTTAAGGGTGAACCTAATGGAGGTCTCCAGCGTTGTGCTGGGCTTCAGTGGGTTAAACAATGATTGGTCTGTAACTGGTCTGTAACAGGAAGACAGGAACTTACATGGGCAGGAGTTTCCACTTGTCAGGCTGGCGCACACCCGACCCGAACGAGCGTAAAATGATGCGCGATGGCATTGGGCGAGCGTCCCGATATTATCGCGCACTCGTGCAGTATTTCAGTAGGCAGGTGTGCACGTGGGAGTCAGCAGCACGCCCACCGACAATTAAAAGGCCTATTAAGGCCATTAAAGTAATAATTAAGTTCCATCCAACCTCACGGTTGGTGGGCGAGTGAAAAGGCCAAGTGGCCTTTGGATTTTTTAGGAAGTCTCATCCATGGGCGGGATGAGGTTTCTAACAGCGAATAAAAACAAAATATAAATGTTAAAATTTAATTCATAACATGTCCCTGCTCATGTGACAAACATGAGGGGACATGTTTTTAACATTTTTAAATTATTTCCTTTTTATTCTCAAAACTCTTCATCTCCCTGATGCAGCTCTCAGGGGGCTTTTCCTGGGTGCACTCAGGCACATGTGCAATATTCTCCGCTGGCCCTCCTCCTCCCCCTCCCCCCACACAGGCAGCACTGAGCGTTGTGCTCATGGTTCACGCTGGGTGTGCCTTAATTGCCTGCCAGCGTGAAATCGTGGCCGCAGCCCCACCCTCCCCACTCACCCCCACCGAGCCCACCCAACGAAGGCAAAATCCTGGCCCTAATCACTAAAATTCAAAAAGAGATTTTAGAAACTCACTTTGCAAAGAGGGTGGTTTACAATGCAAATTCTGTGTAAAGAACTGTTGCTGAAGCAGGTTCAGCAATAAAAAGGAATTAGTTGCTTGAAAATGAGGAATATTAAAGGGTACAGGGAGTTATCATTAGAGCATGATTAGACTGGGAGGGACATTAAAAGGTGTAGGGAGTGAGGGGAAGAGCGGGATTAAACTGGATGGGATATTAAAGGGTATAGGGAGTGAGGGGAAGAGCATGATTAGACTGGGAGTGATATTAAAGGGTATAGGGAGTGAGGGGAAGAGCGTGATTAGACTGGATGGGATATTAAAGGGTATAGGGAGTGAGGGGAAGAGTGGGATTAAACTGGATGGGATATTAAAGGGTATAGGGAGGGAGGGGAAGAGCGTGATTAGACCGGGAGGGATATTAAAGGGTATAGGGAGTGAGGGGAAGAGCGTGATTAGACTGGATGGGATATTAAAGGGTATAGGGAATGAGGGGAAGAGTGGGATTAAACTGGATGGGATATTAAAGGGTATAGGGAGTGAGGGGAAGAGCGGGAGTAGACTGGATGGGATATTAAAGGGTATAGGGAGTGCGGGGAAGAGTGGGATTAAACTGGATGGGATATTAAAGGGTATAGGGAGTGAGGGGAAGAGCAGGAGTAGACTGGATGGGATATTAAAGGGTATAGGGAGTGAGGGGAAGAGTGGGATTAAACTGGATGGGATATTAAAGGGTATAGGGAGTGAGGGGAAGAGTGGGATTAAACTGGATGGGATATTAAAGGGTATAGGGAGTGAGGGGAAGAGCAGGAGTAGACTGGATGGGATATTAAAGGGTATAGGGAGTGCGGGGAAGAGTGGGATTAAACTGGATGGGATATTAAAGGGTATAGGGAGTGAGGGGAAGAGCAGGAGTAGACTGGATGGGATATTAAAGGGTATAGGGAGTGAGGGGAAGAGTGGGATTAAACTGGATGGGATATTAAAGGGTATAGGGAGTGAGGGGAAGAGCATGATTAGACTGGGAGGGATATTAAAGGGTATAGGGAGTGAGGGGAAGAGCGGGAGTAGACTGGATGGGATATTAAAGGGTATAGGGAGTGAGGGGAAGAGTGGGATTAAACTGGATGGGATATTAAAGGGTATAGGGAGTGAGGGGAAGAGTGGGATTAAACTGGATGGGATATTAAAGGGTATAGGGAGTGAGGGGAAGAGTGGGATTAAACTGGATGGGATATTAAAGGGTATAGGGAGTGAGGGGAAGAGCGGGAGTAGACTGGATGGGATATTAAAGGGTATAGGGAGTGCGGGGAAGAGTGGGATTAAACTGGATGGGATATTAAAGGGTATAGGGAGTGAGGGGAAGAGTGGGATTAAACTGGATGGGATATTAAAGGGTATAGGGAGTGAGGGGAAGAGTGGGATTAAACTGGATGGGATATTAAAGGGTATAGGGAGTGAGGGGAAGAGCGGGAGTAGACTGGATGGGATATTAAAGGGTATAGGGAGTGCGGGGAAGAGTGGGATTAAACTGGATGGGATATTAAAGGGTATAGGGAGTGAGGGGAAGAGCAGGAGTAGACTGGATGGGATATTAAAGGGTATAGGGAGTGAGGGGAAGAGTGGGATTAAACTGGATGGGATATTAAAGGGTATAGGGATTGAGGGGAAGAGTGGGATTAAACTGGATGGGATATTAAAGGGTATAGGGAGTGCGGGGAAGAGCGGGAGTAGACTGGATGGGATATTAAAGGGTATAGGGAGTGAGGGGAAGAGTGGGATTAAACTGGATGGGATATTAAAGGGTATAGGGAGTGCGGGGAAGAGCGGGAGTAGACTGGATGGGATATTAAAGGGTATAGGGAGTGAGGGGAAGAGCATGATTAGACTGGGAGGGATATTAAAGGGTATAGGGAGTGAGGGGAAGAGCGGGAATAGACCGGCTGCAGTATTAAAGGCTACAGGGAGTAAACAGGAGAGTGGAGTTAGATTGAGGCCTATGACTGCTCTTGCCTCCTCTGCCTCTGTGCTTGCCCCCCACCCCCCCCCCCCCCTCCCCCACTCCGTGTCAGGGCTGGTTCAGACAGGGTTTCACCTGTAATGCTGTTGGTGTGGATTTTTTGGCAGGGAGGGAGATTGATCGCAGGAACCCCAGAGAAACCATTCCAAGGAGAGCTACAGATTGTTTTGAGGGGAGACCACTTGACACCAAATTGGCATTTACAAAACGGACCCAGTCAAGGGTCAAAGGTGTTGGGTGAGTCACCTTTGCAGATTGAGTTTTGGTGAATTATGAAAGGAAATGTGTAAACTTGTTCAGGTTATGAAGCAAGAAGGCCAAGGAAATAATCTTTTCCAGTTCATTCTATAAGAAAAGCTGTAGTGTCTGTTTTCCACTTCAATAGAAAAAGCTCCAGCCTCTCAGACCATAGTTTCCTATTTTACAATTCTGTTCAGGTTGATACAAATGTTGGTGCATTATTGAATAGAGCAAAGGCACAATTTGGCAATCAGGCCTCAATATGATAGGAACCTATGAATTAGGAACAGGAGAAGGCCACTCAGCCCCTCGAGCCTGCTCCACCATTCACTAAGATCATGGCTGATCTGAATGTAATCTCAACCCCACATTCCTGCCTACCCCCAATAACGTTTCACCCCCTTGTTATTCAAGAATCTATCTAGCTCTGCCTTCAAAATATTCAAAGACTCTGCTTCCACATCTTTTTGAGAGAGTTCCAAAGACTCACTACCGTCGAAGAGAAAAAATTCTCCTCATCTGTGTTAAATGAGCGACCCCTTATTTTTAAACAGTGACCCCTAGTTCTAGATTCTCCCACAATAAGAAACATCCTCTCCACATCCACCCTGTCAAGACTCCTCAGGATATTAAATGTTTCAATCAAGTTGCCTCTTACTCTTCTAAACTCCAGTCAATAAAAGCCTAACCTTCCCAGCCTTTCCTGATAAGACAACCCACCCATTCCAGTAGATCTTCTCTGAACTGATTCTAATGCACTTACATCTTTCTTTAAATAAGGAGACCAGTACTGTACACAATACTCCAGATGTGGTCTCACCAATGCGCTGTACAACTGAATCATAACCTCGCTACTTTTGTAATCAATTCCCTTCACAATAAATGATATCTTTCTATTAGTTTTCCTAATTACCTGCTGTACCTGCATATTAACTTTCTGTGATTCATGCACTAAGACACCCAGATCCCTCTGAATCTCAGAGCTCCGCAATCTCTCACCATTTAGATAATATGCTTCTTTTTATTCTTCCTGCCAGAATGGACAATTTCACATTTGCCCACATTATACCATGTTTGCTGGATCTTGGAGCATTCACTTAACTTATCTGTGTCCCTTTGTAGCCTCCTTACATTCTCGTCACAATTTCCTGCCTATCTTTGTACTGTTAGCAAATTTAGCAACCATCTCATCTGTCCCTTCATCCAAGTCATTTATGTAAATTGTAAAAAGTTGAGGCCCCATCTCTGATCCCTGTGGCACACCACTCGTTGTATTTTGCCATCCAGAAAGAGACCCATTTATGCCCACTCTCTGCTTCCTGTTAGCCAATCTTCTATCCATGTCAACATGCTACTTCCTACACCATAAGCTTTGATGTGGCATTTTGTCAAATGATGTCTGTAAACCTAAGTACAGGACATCCACTGGTTCCCCGTTATCCACAGCACATGTGACTCCTTCAAAGAATTCCAATAAATTGATTAAACATGATTTCCCTTTCACAAAACCATGCTGACTCTGCCTGATTGCCTTGCTAAATGCCCTGCTATAGCGTCTTTAATAACAGCATCAAACATTATCCCTATGACAGATGTTAAGCTAACTGGCCTGTAGTTTCCTGTTTTCTGTCTCCCTCCCATTTTTAATAAAGGAATTATATTTGCTATTTTCCAGTCTAATGGAACCTTCCCCAAATCTAGGGAATTTTGGAAAATTAAAACCAGTGCGTGAACTATCTCACTAGCCACTTCTTCCAAGACCTTAAGGTGAAGTCCATCTGGACCTGGAAATTTGTCAGCCCGCAGCCCCAACAATTTGCTCAATATCACTTCCCTGGTGATTATAATTTTCCCGAGTTCCTCCCTCCCTTCCATTTCCTGATTTACAGCTATTTCCGGGATGTTACTTGTATCCTCTATAGTGAAAACCAATGCAAAATACCTGTTTGATTCATCTGCCATCTCCCTGCTTTCCATTATCAATTCACCAGATGCACTCTCTATAGGACCAACGCTCACTTTGTTAAGCCTTTTCTTATTTAAATACCTATAGAAACTCTCTTATCTGTCTTTACATTTCCAGTTAGCTTTCTTGTGTACTCTAATTCTTCCCTCCTTATTAATCTTTTTGTCATTCTTTGCTGTTCTTCATATTCTTTCCAAACTTCTGACCTGCTGCCCATCTTTGCGTAATTATAAACTTTTTCCTTCAGTTTGTTACTGTCTTTAACTTTTTTAGTTAACCATGGGTGGCAGGTCCTCCCCTTGGGATTTTCCTTTCTCATTGTAATGTATATATTCTGTGTATTTTGAAATATCCCTTTAAATGTCTGCCACTGAACTTCTATTGACCTATCCCTTAACCTCATTTGTCAGTTCACAAATTCTAGCTCTGCTTTCATGCCCTCATAATTGTCCTTATTTAAGTTTAAAATACTAGTCTTGGATGCATTCGTCTCTCTCTCAAAATGAATGTAAAATTCAACCATATTATGATCACCGCTACCGAGGGGTGCATTCACTATGAGATTATCAATTAATCCTATCTCGTTGCTCATTACCAGGTCTAGTATAGCCTGCTCTCTGGCTGGCTCCAGAATGTGCTGTTCTAAGAAACTATTGCAAAAACATTCTATGAAATCCTCATCTAGGCTACCTTTGCCCATCTGATTTTTCCAGTCTATATGTAGATAAAAAATCCCACATGATTATTGCTGTACATTTCTGGTAAGCTCCCATTACCTCTTCTTTTATACTCTGTCCTACTGTGTAGTTACAATTAAGGGGCCTGTACACCACTCCCACAAGTGACTTCTTGCCTTTATTATTCCTCATCTCAACCCAAGCCGCTTCTACATCCTTGCTTTCTGAACTTAGGTCCTCCCTCACTAACGTGCTAATACCATCATTAATTAACAGAGCCACCTTTCAACCTTTTCCTAGCTTCCTGTCCTTCCCAAATGTCACGTACCGTTCAATATTCACGTCCCAATCTATGACATCCTGTAATCATGTCTCTGTAATGTCTGTCAGATAGTACTTATTTATTTCTATTCACGCTATCAGTTCATCTGTTTTGTTTCAAAAGCTATGTATGTTTAGTTAGAGCCTTTAGTTTCCTTTTATTATTTTTGTAGCATCTAGCCTTGTCTGCTGATTTATTCATAGTGTTGCACTCTCTGTCCCTTCCTGTCACAGTCTGTTTATCATTTCCCATATTAATACCTGTCTCTCTTGCCTTGTCTCTACTGTTTGGTTTACCACATCTTCCTAAATTTGATCCCTTTTCCTTCACTATTCAGTTTAAAACCTTCTCTACTTCTCTAGTTAGGCAGTTTGCAAGGACACCGGCCCCAGTCGGTTCAGCTGTGGACCATCCCAATGGTATAGCCCACACTTTCTCCAGTACTGATGCTAGTGCCCCACAAACCGGAACCCACTTCTCCCACACCAGTCTCTGAGTCACGCAGTCATCTCTCTAATCTTATTTGTCCTTTGCCAATTTGCACACGGCTCAGGTAATAATCCAGAGATTATTACCTTTGAGGTTCTGCTTCTTAATTTGGTGCCTAGCTCTTCATACTGACTATGCAGAGCCTCCTTCCTCATCCTGCCTGTGTCGTTGGTACCTACATGGACTACAGCCGCTGGACCTTCCCACTCCCACTGCAAGTTCCTCTCCAGCCCTGAGCAGATGTCCCGAACCCTGGCACAGGGCAGGCAACACAGCTGTCAGGATTCTTACTCTTTGCTGCAGAGAACAGTGTCAATCCCCCTCACTATACTGTCCCATACTACCGCTACATTCCTCTTTTTCTCCCCCCACTTGAATGGCTTCCTGTACCACGGTGCCATGGTCAGTCAGTTCATCCACCCTGCAGCCCCCACTCTCATCCAAACAAGCTGAGAGACCCTCAAACCCATTGGACAATTGTCCTGACACTCCTGCCTTCTGGGTCCCTTTACCCCTCAACTGCAGTTACACCCTCCTGTACCCGATCACCTTCCAAATCAGAAGACCCTATCCCCAAGGGTGTGTCTGCCTCCTGGTATAAAGCATCCAGGTAACTTTCCCCCTCCCTGATGTGTCACAGGATCTGCAGCTCAGCCTCCAGCTCAATGATTCTGAGCTGAAACTCCTCAAGACACCAATATTTACTGCAGACCTGTTTGCCCTGGATCGGAGTATCTGAGAGCTCCCACATGCTCCAGCCATGGCACATCACCTGTCCTGCCATCTTTATGTGCTTTAATTGATTACTTAATAACTTTATTCAATTCTTTATTTCCTTTTATATATTTATTCATCTTATCACAAACTCCTGTACTGTTTTATACCTTAAGAATATAATAGACCTTGACCACTGACCAGATACTCACTAAAACAGCTGGCTTCTTCCAGTGTAGTAGTGCACCCTACAGGGTGATAAGGTTAGAAAAGGCAAAGGAGCACCTCCCTCCCCTCCTCAACGAACACCCTCAGCTCACCAAACTCTCTCACTCCATTGAGGTCACACTCCATAGATATAAAAAAAACCCAAAAGAATGGAACCAAAAGGGTGGAGTAAGAACATAGACACAGGAGGAGGCCATTCAGCCATCGTGCATTATCACCATTCAACTATATCTTGGCTAATCTGTACCTCTGCTCCATTTATCTGCCTGTGTCCCAAGTCCCTTAATACCCTTACCCAACAAAAAATTATCAATCTCAGTTGAAAGTTCTAACTGACCACCCTACACCCCCATCCCAGCTCCCTACCAAGCATCCTAAGCCTTTTGGAGAGGCGATTTCCAGATTTTTAACTCTTTTGTGACAAAGGGCTACATGATTTCACTTCTTGTCCCACTGGACTTTCAATGTAACTATCTGTTTTAGATGCAGGATTCAGGGCTGTTTGTCAGTTGTTTGTTTCAGAAGCCGTTGTCTGTTTTTTTTTATTCGTAAGCAGGGCTACAATGTCTCTTTTTCCTCCTTGTTCTGTAGGTGTGTTTGGAGAACTGGATCTGCATGGTATTCCCCATCTGATCTACAAAACCAAACTTGGTTTAACAGCACCAGCCAAGTCCGTCAACATAACTCTGGCAGAAGCTGTCGACTGGCAGGTACAAGCGACTCACTGTATGGTGCCTACTGCTGATGACTCTGGGCTGGATTCTTTAATGGGATTGGGGTGGGGTGGGTGTGGGGGGGTGGGGGGGGGGGGTGGGGGGGTGCGGTGCAGTGTGTGGGGTCGGGTGGTGAGACCAGGGGATTGAACTTCATTAAATTGGGAGGGTCTTGCATCGAGGCGAATGAATGGGAGCCTGATCTCAGGATGAGCCTAATCTACAGGAGTGCAAGTGGGGCCCAGTTCTGGGGGCTGAGAGTCGGATCTGTTCCTGTACCCCCGACTAGATGGGGCAAGCATTGAAGCAAACCCTTTCCTCTCCGTTAAGCAGGTCACTCTGGACATCTAGATTCTCCTGGGGTTGGACAGCTAACAGCGATACCACCCACCTCCACTTGCTCTCCAGCCCGTTGTTACCGTTGTTCCCTTTTATGAAGTTTGGTTGTGGTTCTTCCACATGTACCTATGGAAAATCCCCAGCTTCACTTCCCACCCTCTGCCCGACCCCCTCCCCCACCAAACCCCCCATCGCTACCTGCCCTACCCAGGGGTTAATGTTTAATTCAATCATAGCTTCTAACTGGACTTTCTTTATAAAACTGTGGGTGCTGGGCTGGGGGTTGGTGGGAGCGATCCTCTTAAACCAGGCTTAAGGGGATTACATAAACGAGATCCAGTTTATCTAATGGTTTTAAATCTTTCTAGATAAAAGCAGCTGACTGACTTTCATTTTAATTCAGGAAGGTGATAGGATCTTAGTGTCAACAACCAGCTACATTCATTTGGAGACAGAAACCAGAACGATCAGCTCCATCTCCTTTGATAGAAGGACACTGGTCTTGAATGAACCACTTTTATACACACACATCGTTAGGTAGCAGTTGATTGGATGTTCTGGCAGGTCCCTTGGTACAGACGGAAACAAGATCTGCTGCAGATTAACCTCAGGAGAGTGATTTACTGAGAATTATATAGGACCTGCGGCATAGAAACAGGCCTTTGGCCCAACTAGTCCATGCCAATGTTAATACTCCACTCAGACGAGGAACTCTTTACTTCTACCTCCACTCAAACCTCCTCTCACCCTTCCTCATCTCACTGCATCATCATAACCCTATATTCCCTTCTCCCTCATATACTGGTCCAGTTCCTTCTTAAATGTATCTATACAATCACTCAGTGAGTTCCACATTCTCACCCCTCTCTGGCTAGAGAAGTTCCTTCTGAATTCCCTGTTGGGTTTCTTGGTGACTATCTTATATGGACGGCCTCTAGTTATGCTCTTCCCCACAAGAGGAAACATCTGCTCTATCAGCACCTTTCAGTATTATAAATATCTCTATTAGGTCACCCCCTTCAGCTCTCTTTTTCCCCAACAGCCCCACCCTGTTCATCTTTTCCGGATGTTCTGGTATCATTCTTGTAAATCTCTTTTGCACCCTCTCCGATGCCTCTATATCTTTTTTGTAATATCATGATCGGAACTGTACACAATACTCCAAGTGTGGCCTAAACAATGTCAGATACCAGTTCATCATAAGTGCTCCGGGAAGGCTGATCTAGTGGTTGGGATGTTTTACTGTATCCTCACACAGGTAAGGAGTTCCTCATCTGGAACTAGTTGTCAATTTGGGCTTCGAGAAACCTCATTAGGACCTCTCAATGCAATTCAAGGGCAGGTTAACTGAAGGCCCAGGAGTAGATCAGTGACCCACTGCACCTGGGGCATCAAGACTCAACAACAACAACTTGCATTTATGTAGCAACTTTAATGTAGTGTAAAGACCCAAAGGCATTTCACAGGAATGAAACTCGATGGAGAGAGGAGGAACGAAAAGGGCAATGAACTCTCAAAAGTAATATTAATGCATTGTACTTGCAAATGTAAATTAATGAAAACTATGATTGAACTGCATAATGGATGTGTTCCAAGAATTCTTACCATCAAATTTGTTGTTCTATTAAGAAACTGAAGGTGGCCCCACATTTCCAGATTGTTATGATTATTTTTGGGGAGTGAAATGTTGTCAATGTCTCCCTGCCGGTTGATCCATCTGATTGGAGATTTGCTGTTTTATCCAAGCGGAAACTCATGAAGTGAACGGCAGAGGCCAGAGTTACACCATGTCTGCAGACGTCAGCCTGCTCAGCAGAAACGTCAAAATCATTGGCTACAATCACCCTGACTCAGCAGAGGAATTGTTCGGAGCGAGAGTGTTAATCAGTTCCTTCTTTTATAATGATCTGGAGTTCAAAGGTATGTCTTCCTATTTTAGCTCATGACATCTCCAAATTAAACTATGCAAATATATTCCCTAAGATCTCTCGTGGCATTGCTCTTGGTGAATGTGAAGCTTTACAGAGGCAGGAAGATGATGTGAGGTAGTATTACCTGGGATAAGACTGGGATCTGTCAGCACCGGGTTAAGGGTGGAGAGTCCGGGGATACCCTGAGGTGTGGTCCAGGGTTCAAAGACCACTTGGGGAGTCAGGTATTCAGAAAACCCGGGCTTATCCTACAACCAGAGATTACCGAGACTAACCCTGTCATCAGCGGGGGGAATTGGAAATCATTTAGGGGCACAAAGAATGTGGTTGTGGGGGTGTGACCACTGAGGAGGATTATCCAATTTTTATGTACCTGCATTTAAATATTTAAGCCTAACATTCCTGCATGTTAAAATGAATGCTCTGAAAATCACAGGCTCGGGATACATGATTTCCTGATGAATATCCCAGTATTTGCAAACTGTGCACTATTAGAGCATTGCCAACTCATCTAGTCTTTAATAACTTCCTTAAACAAATTAAATAATTATCTCGTAAATCATTCATTAGTTCATAATTGTTGCATTTTCCAAATCTTCACATTATAAAATTATTAAGATGGAACAATGGGTCAGGAAAGGTTTTTTAACTGAAGGTATTAACAAAGAACAATGTTTGACTCAAAAAAAACCATTCTCGATAAATCTATTTTCTTTTCAAATAAAAAGAACTCACATTAATAACCGTTATACTTTGTAGTAACTGAAGGTATAGCTTCTCCTGCTGTCAATCAGGGGTCATGTGATGTTCTGGGAGGCTTCGACCAATGAGCCTAAGCGCGGGTAATCCAGGGGGTGGGGCTTCCTGACGAGAGTTCTGATCGAGTGTGTATGCAGCACCTGAAAAGCTCTCTGTAATAAACTTTATCTGTTTCTTGTTGAAACCTGTCCACTCCGTCGACTCATTACATACTTCCTGCTTTTTGTTTTTCTCTGAGATGTCATAACAAGAATATCTCAATTGTAAGAATATATTTAAATAAAGTCATCACCTACCTAAAAAAAGAAGCTTTGAGGGGCAGTCAATGGGGCTACATGTACCAGTCAGGGGTTAGGTGAAGCCAGTATGTAACCACAGAATTTTTATTCTTTCATATGATGTGGGTGTCGCTGGCTGGGCCAGCATTTATTGCCCATCACTAATTGCCCTTGAGAAGGTGGTGGTGAGCTGTCTTCTTGAACCGCTGCAGTCCATGTAGTGTAGGTACACCCGCAGTGCTGTTAGGAAGGGAATTATCATAGTATTTTCTGTAACAATTTGATATAACTGAGTGGCTTGCTAGGCCAATTCAGAGGGCAGATAAGAGTCAACCACATTGCTGTGGGTCTGGAGTCACATGTAGGCCAGACCAGATAAGGACTCTAGATTTCCTTCCCGAAAGGACATTAGTGAACCAGATGGGTTTTTATGACAATTTTGTGGTTTCATGGTCACAATTACTGAAATTAGCGTTTTATTCCAGGTTTATTTAATTCACTGAACTTAAACTCCCTACCTGTCGTAATGGGATTTGAATTCATGTCACAAGAACACAAGAATAGGAGCAGGAGTAGGCCATTCAGCCCCTCGAGTCTGTTCCGCTTTTTGATAACATCATGGCTGATTTGATTATGGTTTCGATTCCACTTTCCTGTCTGTGCCCCATAACCCTTGACTCCCTCGCCGATCAAAAACCTGTCTAACTCAGCCTTGAATATATTCCATGACCCAGCCTCCACTGCTCTTTGGGGGAGAGAAATCCACAGACTAATGACCCTCTGAGGGGAAAAGATCTCATGTTTCAGCGAGATCACCTCTCATTCTTCTAAAGTCCAAAGGATACAGGCCCAACCTTTCCAACCTCTCCTCATAAGACAGCTTCTTCATCCCTGAATCAGTCAGGTGGATCTTCTCTGAACTGCTTCTAATGTAATTACCTCCTTTTCTGTATCTCCAGATCATTAGTCTGGTTCTCAGGATTACTAGTAATATAACCATTACTACTAATATAACCATTATGCTACTGTCTGTCTCCCTAAGTGCTCAGATTTGATCTTCACCAATAAGGTGCCCAGATACTTCCCGCTCCAGGGGGAAGAAATGAAACTTCAATCTGAAGCAGCCTGGGATCTGCTCAGACTCCTAGACCAGGATGTTACATCCCCACTGCGGCTTGTCTCTCCCCACCCTGGCAGATGCGGTGAGCCAATTAAATCTCCATTTGGTTCGGCTAGACCATAATATTCCGTCAGGCAGGAGGGGCCGTAAAATCCTGGCCCCCATCTTCTTAACTCCACAAACCCTGATGGGCCGAAGGGCCTTTTTCTGTGTGCTAGACCTCGATGACTCTATGACAAACACTCCTGTGTTCAGGTCACACACACTGATCTCAGTGACAACCACGTTAACACACTGATCTGAAGTTCCTCTGTTGTTTTCACTGAGGTTTTAGACAGAGTGATGGGTGCAGACAGGCGTTCCTGTGGACGGAGATGTGACTCCAGGATGCTGCCTCCCTGGGGCCAGGGTCAAGGATGTCATTGAACAGCCTCAGGGATTTCTGCAGGGGGAGGACAAGCAGTCAGAGATTGTGGTTCACATTGGTACCAATGACATAGGTAGAAGTAGGGGGGATGAGGTGCTAACAAGAATTTAAGGAGCTAGGAAACAGATTAAAAAACAGGACCTCAAAGGTTGTGATCTCTGGATTACTCCCTGTGCCATGTACTAGTGAGTATAGGAATAGGCTGGTAGAGCAGATGGATGTGCGGCTGAAAAGTTGGTGCAGGAGGGAGGGCTTTAGTTTCCTGGATCACTGGGTCTGTTTCTGGCGAAGGTGAGGCCTGTACAAGGCAAACGGGTTGCACCTGAACCAAAACGGGACCAACTTCCTGACGGGGAGGTTTGCTAGTGCTGTTGGTGGTGGTTTAAACTAATTTGGCAGGGGGATGGGTTATGGAGTGGAGGTATAATAGGGGGTGATGCACAGACAAGTATAGAAGACAAACCAAGTCAGTCTGGAAGGCAGAGCGTATATAGTCAAGTTAAGGCACAAGGGAGCATGGCAAGGCTGGATGGCATTTATTTTACTGCAAGGAGTCTTACAAGTGAGATATGAGTTGAGGGTGTTGATTAACACATGAAGATATGATATCACTTCTATCACGGAGACATAGTTGAGGGAGGGGCAGGACTGGCAGCTCAATATTCTGAGTATAGAATCTTCAGGTGAGACAGGGAGGGATGGGGGGTGTAAAAGAGGAGGTGGTGTCACCATATTGATCAAGGAGCCAATTACTGCAGTAAGGAGGGATGATATCTTGGAAGATTCCTCAAATGAGGCCATATGGGTAGAACCTAAAAACAGAAAGGGGCCAATCACATTGTTGGGAGTGTAATATAGACCCCCAAACAGTCAGGGAGAGACAGAAGGACAGATATGTAGGAAAATCTCAGAGAAGTGTAAAAATAATAGGGTAATAATAGTAGGGGATTTCAACTTCCCCAATATTAACTGGAATAGACAAAGTGTGAAAGGCTTAGAGGGGGTGGAATTCTTAAAATGTATCCAGGAGAGCTTTTTGAGCCAGCACATAGAAAGACCTACAAAAGAAGGGGAAGATACTGGATCTAAATTAAGGGCTCAAAGCTGGGCAAGTGGTAGAAGTGTCAGAGGTGGAGCATTTCGGGGATAGTGACCATAACTCAGTAAGGTTTATGGTAGTTATGGAAAAGAACAAAGATGGACTGGATGGTTCTGAATTGGGGGGAAGGCCGATTTCAATATGATAAGACAGGATCTGGCCAAAGTGGACTGAGAGCAGCTGCTTGTAGGAAAGTCTACATCAGACCAGTGGGAGTCATTCAAAACGGAAATAGTGAGAGTTCAGGGCCAACATGTTCCCATAAAAGTGAAGGGTGGGACCAACAGGTCCAGAGAACCCTGGATGTCGAGGAATGTACAGGATTGGATAAGGAAATAAAAGGAGACTCATGGTAGATGCCGAGGGCTCAAAACAGCAGAAGTCCCAGAGGATTATATAAAGTGCAAGGGGTTACTTAAAAAAGAATTTGGGAGAACGAAGAGGGGGCATGAAAAAAAACACTAGCAGGTTAAATAAAGGAAAACCCAAAGGCATTTTGTAAGTATATTAGGGGCAAGAGGATAATGAGGGAAAGAGTAGGGACCAAAGTGGCAAACTGTGTGAGGAGCTGGAAGACATGGTGAGGTTTTAATTGAGCACTTTGCATCTGTGTTCACTATAGAGAAGGATGATGTAGGTGTAGAAATCAGGGAGGGGACTGTGATATACTTGAACAAATTAGCATTTAGAGGAAGGAGATATTAATGGTTTTAGTGGGCAAGTATCCCATATGCCTTCTTGCCTCTCTTGTGGCCAGAGGGGATTTTAGTAGGGTTAAAAGTGGATGTCCCCAGTCCCAGATGAGATGTATCCCGGGCTGCTATGTGAGGCAAGGGAGGAGATTGCAGGGGCTCTGACACTAATTTTCAAATCCTCTCTGGCCACAGGAGAGGTGCCAGAGGACTGGAGGACAACTGGTGTGGTACCATTATTCAAGAAGGGAACTATAGGCCAGTGAGTCTAACATCAGTGGTAGGGAAACTTTTGGAAAATGTTCTGAGGGACAGAATTAATCTCCAATTGGGGAGGCAGGGATTAATCAGGGATAGTCAGCATGGCTTTGTCAGGGGGAGATCATTTCTAACAAATTTGATTGAATTTTTCTAGATGTGTAGATGAGGGTAGTGGAGTTGATGTAGTCTACATGGACTTCAGTAAGGCTTTTGACAAGGTCCTGCGTGGGAGAATGGTCAGGAAGGTAAGAGCCCATGGGATCCAGGGCAATTTGGCAAATTAGATCCAAAATTGGCTGAGTGGCAGGAAGCAGAGGGTGATGGTCGAAGGTTGTTTTTGTGATTGGAAGCCTGTGTCCAGTGACTTACCACAAAGTTCGGTGCTGGGTCCCTGGCTGTTTGTAATGTACATTAATGATCTAGACATGAATATAGGAGGTATGATCAGTAAGTTCACAGGTGACATGAAAACTGGTGGTGTGGTAAATAGTGAGGACAAAAGCCTTAGATTACAGGATGATATAGATGGACTGGTAAGATGGGCAGAGCAATGGCAAATGGAATTTAATCCTGAGAAGTGTAAGATGTTGCATTTTGGGAGGACTAACACAGCAAGGGAATACACAATGAATGTTAGGGCCCTAGGAAGTACAGAGGATCAGAGGGACCTTGATGTACATGTCCATGGATCCCTGAAGGCAGGAGGACAGGTTGATAACGTGGTTAAGAAGGCAAATGGGATAATTGCCTTTATTAGACGTGGCATTCAATACAAGAGCAGGGAGGTTATGATGGAACTGTATAAAATGTTAGTTAGGCCACATCTAGAGTGCTGCATGCAGTTCTGGTTGCCACACTATAAGGAGGATGTGCTTACACTGGAGAGGAGGCAGAGGAGATTCACCAGGAAGTTGCCTGGGCTGGAGTGTTTCAGCTATGAAGAGAGACTGGAATGGCTGGAGTTGTTTTCCTTAGAGCAGAGAAGGCTGAGGGGGGACCTGATAGAGATATAGAAAATTACAAGGGGCACAGATAGGGTAGATAGGAAGAAACTTTTCCCCTTGGTGGAGGGGTCAATAGTCAGGGGGCATTTAAGGTAAGGGGCAGGAGGTTTAGAGAGGATTTGAGGAAAAGTTTTTTCACCCAGAGTGGGGGGGGGGGGAATCTGGAACTCACTGTCTGAGGGGGTGGTAGAGGCAGGAAAACTCACAACATATAAGAATTATTTAGGTGAATACCTGAAATACCGTAGCATACAGGGCTACAGGCCAAGTGCTGGAAAATGAGACTAGAGTGGACAGGGGTTTGATGGCCGGCACAGACACGATGGGCCGAAGGGCCATTTTCCCAGCTGTAAAACTCTCTGACTCTAAAAGGTGAGAGAGTTTCACTTTAATGCCTTTTAACGTTAAACCAGGGAAGGATGTTATTTGAAATTACACTTTGATAAAATACCTCCCATCTCCACAACCTGCACGAGATATTACTCTAACTGACAATCAGTGATTCACATGCTGCTCTTGAAACAGCTTTAATTTTTGCAGCATTTTGAAGATAATTTAATTTTTTGGTGCTGTTGTCTGTTCTATAGGTCATGCCACAATAGAGGATGTTGAGTTTTATCACAGTGGACAGCATGGTTACCTAAGTTACTACAACCCGCGATATTCTGTGTCTTTCCTCAATCTTGGAGAGGTTTATAATAGTATTTTAGAGCAGATCATTTTTCTTGCACACATTTTAATTTTCTGTCTTTGTGTTCCTATTGAGAAGTTCCTCAGAATGGCACCAATACTGGGAACTGAGATATAGCGTACAGCCTCGTCTGAGATACAGTGTACAGCCCCGTCTCAGGTACAGCGTACAGCCTCGTCTGAGATACAGCGTACAGCCCCATCTGAGATACAGCGTACAGCCTCGTCTGAGATACAGTGTACAGCCCTGTCCCAGGTACAGCGTACAGCCTCGTCTGAGATACAGCGTACAGCCCCGTCTCAGGTACAGCGTACAGCCCCATCTCAGGTACAGCGTACAGCCCTGTCTCAGATACGGCGTACAGCCCTGTCTCAGGTACGGCGTACAGCCCCGTCTCAGATACAGCGTACAGCCTCGTCTGAGATACAGCGTACAGCCCCATCTGAGATATGGCATACATTCCCATCTGAGATACAGCGTACAGCCCCATCTGAGATACAGTGTACAGCCCCATCTGAGATACAGCGTCCAGCCTTGTCTGAGATAAAACATACAGCCCCATCTCAGGTACAGCGTACAGCCTCATCTGAGATACAGCGTACAGCCCCATCTGAGATATAGCGTACAGCCCGATCTAAGATACGGCGTACAGCCTCATCTGAGATACAGCGTACAGCCCCATCTCAGGTAGAGTGAACAGCCTCGTCTGAGATACAGCATACAGACTCATCTGAGATACGGCGTACAGCCCAGTCTGAGATACAGCATACAGCCCCGTCTCAGATACAGCGTACAGCCCCATCTTAGATACGGCGTACAGCCCCGTCTGAGATACGGCGTACAGCCCCGTCTCAGATACAGCATACAGCCCCGTCTCAGATACAGCATACAGCCCCATCTGAGATACGGAGTACAGCACCATCTGAGATATGGCGTACAGCCCCATCTGAGATACAGCATACAGCCCCATCTCAGATACAGCATACAGCCCTGTCTCAGATATGGCGTACAGCCCCGTCTGAGATACGGCATACAGCCTCATTTGAGATACAGCGTACAGCCCCATCTCAGATATGGTGTACAGCCTCATCTCAGATACAGTGTACAGCCTCATCTCAGATACAGCATACAGCCTCGTCCCAGATACAGCGTACAGCCTCATCTGAGATACAGTGTACAGCCCTGTCTCAGATATGGCGTACAGCCCCATCTCTGATACAGCGTACAGCCTCGTCTGAGTTACAGCGTACAGCCCCATCACAGATACAGCGTACAGCCTCGTCTGAGATACAGCGTACAGCCCCATCTCACGTACAGCGTAAAGCCTCGTCTGAGATACAGCATACAGCCTCATCTGAGATACAGAGTACAGCCACATCTGAGATACAGCGTACAGCCCCGTCTCAGGTACAGCGTACAGCCCCATCTGAGATACAGCGTACAGCCTCGTCTGAGATACAGCATACAGCCTCGTCTCAGATACAGCGTATAGCCCCATCTGAGATACAGCGTACAGCCTCGTCTGAGATACAGCATACAGCCCCGTCTCAGATACAGCGTACAGCCCCATCTGAGATACGGCGTACAGCCCCATCTGAGATATGGCGCACAGCACCATCTGAGATACGGCGTACAGACTCGTCTGAGATAATGCGTAAAGCCCCATCTCAGGTACAGCGTACAGCCTCGTCTGAGATACAGCGTACAGCCCCATCTCAGGTAGAGCGTACAGCCTCGTCTGAGATACAGCATACAGAACCGTCTGAGATACAGCGAACAGCCCCATCTGAGATACAGCATACAGAACCGTCTGAGATACAGCGTACAGCCCCATCTGAGATACAGCATACAGCCCCGTCTGAGATACGGCGTACAGACTCATCTGAGATACAGCGTACAGGCTCGTCTGAGATATGGCGTACAGCCACATGTCAGATACAGCGTACAGCCCCATCTGAGATACAGCGTACATTCCCATCTGAGATACGGCGTACAGCCCCATCTACAAAACAGCATACAGCCCCATCTCAGATACAGCATACAGCCTCATCTGAGATACAGCATACAGCCCCGTCTGAGATACGCCGTACAGCCCCGTCTGAGATACAGTGTACAGCCCCGTCTGAGATACAGCGTACAGCCCAGTCTCAGATACAGCGTACAGCCTCGTCTGAGTTACAGCGGACAGCCCCATCTCAGATACAACGTACAGCCTCATCTGAGATACAGCGTACAGCCACGTCTCACGTACAGTGTACAGCCTCGTCTGAGATACAGCGTACAGCCTCGTCTGAGATACAGCGTACAGCCCCGTCTGAGATACAGCGTACAGCCCCGTCTCAGGTACAGTGTACAGCCCCATCTGAGATACAGCGTACAGCCTCATCTGAGATACAGCATACAGCCTCGTCTCAGATACAGCGTATAGCCCCATCTGAGATACAGCGTACAGCCTCGTCTGAGATACAGCATACAGCCCCGTCTCAGATATAGCGTACAGCCCCATCTGAGATACGGTGTACAGCCCCATCTGAGATATGGCGTACAGCCCCATCTGAGATACGGCGTACAGACTCGTCTGAGATAATGCATAAAGCCCCATCTCAGGTACAGCGTACAGCCCCATCTCAGGTAGAGCGTACAGCCTCGTCTGAGATACAGCATACAGAACCATCTGAGATACAGCGTACAGCCCCATCTGAGATACAGCATACAGCCCTGTCTGAGATACGGCGTACAGACTCATCTGAGATACAGCGTACAGGCTCGTCTGAGATATGGCGTACAGCCACATGTCAGATACAGCGTACAGCCCCATCTGAGATACAGCGTACATGCCCATCTGAGATATGGCGTAGAGCCCCGTCTGAGATACAGCATACAGCCTCATCTGAGATACAGCGTACAGCCCCATCTGAGATATGCCGTACAGCCCCGTCTGAGATACAGCGTACAGCCCAGTCTGAGATGCAGCATACAGCCCCGTCTCAGATACAGCGTACAGCCCCATCTGAGATACGGCGTACAGACCAGTCTGAGATACAGCATACAGCCCCATCTCAGATATGGTGTACAGCCCCGTCTGAGATACAGCGTACAGCCTCATCTCTGATACAGCGTACAGCCCCATCTCAGATATGGCGTACCGCCTGATCTCAGATACGGCGTACAGCCCGATCTAAGATACGGAGAACAGCCCCGTCTGAGATATGGCATACAGCCCCGTCTCTGAAACAGCATACAGCCCCAATTCAGATACAGCATACAGCCCCATCTCAGATATGGCGTACAGCCCCATCTCAGATACGGCGTACAGCCTGATCTAAGATACGGCATACAGCCCCGTCTGAGATACAGCGTACCGCCCAGTCTGAGATACAGCATACAGCCCCGTCTCAGATATAGCGTACAGCCCCATCTGAGATACGGCGTATAGCCCAGTCTGAGATACAGCTTACAGCCCCATCTCAGATATGGTGTACAGCCCTGTCTGAGATACAGCGTACAGCCTCATCTCTGATACAGTGTACAGCCCCATCTCAGATATGGCCTACAGCCTCATCTCAGATACGGCGTACAGCCCGATCTAAGATACGGAGAACAGCCCCGTTTGAGAAATGGCATACAGCCCCGTCTCCGAAACAGCATACAGCCCCAATTCAGATACAGCATACAGCCCCATCTCAGATATGGCGTACAGCCCCATCTCAGACATGGCGTACAGCCCGATCTAAGATACGGCATACAGCCCCGTCTGAGATATGGTGTACAGCCCCATCTCAGATACGGCGTACAGCCTCGTCTCAGATACAGTGTACAGCCCCGTCTCAGATATAGCGTACAGCCCCGTCTGAGATACAGCGTACAGCACCATCTCAGATACAGCTTACAGCCCCAACTGAGATACGGCGTACAGCCCAGTCTGAGATACAGCATACAGCCCCATCTCAGATACAGCGCACAGCCCCATCTCAGATACAGCGTACAGCCCCGTCTGAGATACAGCGTATAGCCCCGTCTCAGATACAGCGTACAGCCCCATCTGAGATACGGCGTACAGCCCAGTCTGAGATACAGCATACAGACCCATCTCAGATACAGCGTACAGTCCCGTCTGAGATACGGCGTACAGCCCCGTCTGAGATACGGCGTACAGCCCCGTCTCAGATACAGCATACAGCCCCATCTGAGATGCGGCATAGAGTCCCGTTTGAGATACAGCGTACAGCCTCATCTCAGATACAGCGTACAGCCCCATCTGAGATATGGCGTACAGCCCAGTCTGAGATACAGCCTACAGACCCATCTCAGATACAGCATGCAGACCCATCTCAGATACAGCATACAGCCCCGTCTCAGATATGGCGTACAGCCCAGTCTCAGAAACAGCATACAGCCCCGTCTCAGATACAGCGTACAGCCCCATCTTAGATACGGCGTACAGCCCCGTCTGAGATACGGCGTACAGCCCCGTCTCAGATACAGCATACAGACCAGTCTCAGATACAGCGTACAGCCCCGTCTGAGATACGGCGTACAGCACCATCTGAGATATGGCGTACAGCCCCATCTGAGATACAGCGTACAGCCCCATCTCAGATACAGCGTACAGCCCCGTCTCAGATATGGCGTACAGCCCCGTCTCAGATACAGCGTACAGCCCCATCTGAGATACAGCGTACAGCCCCATCTCAGATACGGCGTACAGCCTCGTCTCAGATACAGTGTACAGCCTCATCTCAGATACAGCGTACAGCCTCGTCCCAGATACAGCGTACAGCCTCATATGAGATACAGCGTACAGCCCCATCTCAGATATGGTGTACAGCCCCATCTCAGATACAGCGTACAGCCTCGTCTGAGTTACAGTGTACAGCCCCATCTCAGATACAACGTACAGCCTCGTCTGAGATACAGCATACAGCCCCGTCTCAGATACAGCATACAGCCCCATCTGAGATACGGCGTACAGCCCCATTTGAGATATGGCGTACAGCCCCGTCTGAGATACGGCGTACAGACTCGTCTGAGATAATGCGTAAAGCCCCATCTCAGGTACAGCGTACAGCCTCGTCTGAGATACAGCATACAGAACCATCTGAGATACAGCATACAGCCCCATCTGAGATACAGCATACAGCCCCGTCTGAGATACGGCATACAGACTCATCTGAGATACAGCGTACAGGCTCGTCTGAGATATGGCGTACAGCCACATGTCAGATACAACGTACAGCCCCAACTGAGATACAGCGTACATGCCCATCTGAGATATGGCGTACAGCCCCGTCTGAGATACAGCATACAGCCCCATCTGAGATACAGCGTACAGCCCAGTCTGAGATGCAGCATACAGCCCCGTCTCAGATACAGCGTACAGCCCCATCTGAGATACGGCGTACAGCCCAGTCTGAGATACAGCGTACAGCCCCATCTCAGATATGGTGTACAGCCCCGTCTGAGATACAGCGTACAGCCTCATCTCTGATACAGCATACAGCCCCATCTCAGATATGGCGTACAGCCTCATCTCAGATACGGCATACAGCCTGATCTAAGATACGGAGAACAGCCCCATCTGAGATATGGCATACAGCCCCGTCTCCGAAACAGCATACAGCCCCAATTCAGATACAGCATACAGCCCCATCTCAGATATGGCGTACAGCCCCATCTCAGATACGGCGTACAGCCCGATCTAAGATACGGCATACAGCCCCGTCTGAGATATGGCGTACAGCCCCATCTCAGATATGGCGCACAGCCTCGTCTCAGATACAGTGTACAGCACCGTCTCAGATATAGCGTACAGCCCCGTCTGAGATACAGCGTACAGCACCATCTCAGATACAGCTTACAGCCCCAACTGAGATACGGCGTACAGCCCAGTCTGAGATACAGCATACAGCCCCGACTCAGATACAGCGTACAGCCCCATCTCAGATACAGCGTACAGCCCCGTCTGAGATACAGCGTATAGCCCCATCTCAGATACAGCGTACAGGCCCATCTGAGATACGGCGTACAGCCCAGTCTGAGATACGGCGTACAGCCCCGTCTGAGATACGGCGTACAGCCCCATCTCAGATACAGCGTACAGCCCCATCTGAGATATGGCGTACAGCCCAGTCTGAGATACAGCATACAGACCCATCTCAGATACAGCATACAGCCCCGTCTCAGATATGGCGTACAGCCCAGTCTGAGATACAGCATACAGCCCCATCTCAGATACAGCGTACAGCCCCATCTTAGATACGGCGTACAGCCCCGTCTGAGATACGGCGTACAGCCCCGTCTCAGATACAGCATACAGCCCCGTCTCAGATACAGTGTACAGCCCCATCTGAGATACGGCCTACAGCACCATCTGAGATATGGCGTACAGCCCCATCTGAGATACAGCGTACAGCCCCATCTCAGATACAGCGTACAGCCCCGTCTCAGATATGGCGTACAGCCCCGTCTGAGATGCAGCGTACAACCTCATCTGAGATACAGCGTACAGCCCCATCTCAGATACGGCGTACAGACTCGTCTCAGATACAGTGTACAGCCTCGTCTCAGATACAGCGTACAGCCTCGTCCCAGATACAGCGTACAGCCTCATCTGAGATACAGCATACAGCCCCGTCTCAGATATGGCGTACAGCCCCATCTCAGATACAGCGTATAGCCTCGTCTGAGTTACAGCGTACAGACCTATCTCAGATACAATGTACAGCCTCGTCTGAGATACAGCATACAGCCACATCTGAGATACAGCGTACAGCCTCGTCTGAGATACAGCGTACAGCCCCGTCTGAGATACAGCCCCATATCAGGTACAGCGTACAGCCCCATCTGAGATACAGCGTACAGCCTCGTCTGAGATACAGCATACAGCCTCGTCTCAGATACAGCGTAAAGCCCCATCTGAGATATGGCGTACAGCCCCATCTGAGATATGGCGTACAGACTCATCTGAGGTAATGCGTAAAGCCCCATCTCAGGTACAGCGTACAGCCTCGTCTGAGATACAGCGTACAGCCCCATCTCAGGTAGAGCGTACAGCCTCGTCTGAGATACAGCATACAGAACCATCTGAGATACAGCTTACAGCCCCATCTGAGATACAGCATACAGCTCCGTCTGAGATACAGCGTACAGACTCATCTGAGATACAGCATACAGGCTCGTCTGAGATATGGTGTACAGCCACATGTCAGATACAGCGTACAGCCCCATCTGAGATTCAGCGTACATGCCCATCTGAGATATGGCGTACAGCCCCGTCTGAGATACAGCATACAGCCTCATCTGAGATAGAGCGTACAGCCCCATCTGAGATACGCCGTACAGCCACGTCTGAGATACAGCGTACAGCCCCGTCTGAGATACAGCATACAGCCTCATCTGAGATAGAGCGTACAGCCCCATCTGAGATATGGCGTACAGCCCCATCTGAGATACAGCGTACAGCCCCATCTCAGATACAGTGTACAGCCCCGTCTCAGATATGGCGTACAGCCCCGTCTGAGATACAGCGTACAACCTCATCTGAGATACAGCGTACAGCCCCATCTCAGATATGGCGTACAGACTCGTCTCAGATACAGTGTACAGCCTCGTCTCAGATACAGCGTACAGCCTCGTCCCAGATACAGCGTACAGCCTCATCTGAGTTACAGCGTACAGCCCCATCTCAGATATGGCGTACAGCCCCATCTCAGATACAGCGTATAGCCTCGTCTGAGTTACAGCGTACAGACCCATCTCAGATACAATGTACAGCCTCGTCTAAGATACAGCGTACAGCCACATCTGAGATACAGCGTACAGCCTCGTCTGAGATACAGCGTACAGCCCCATCTGAGATACAGCCCCATATCAGGTACAGTGTACAGCCCCATCTGAGATACAGCGTACAGCCTCGTCTGAGATACAGCATACAGCCTCTTCTCAGATACAACGTAAAGCCCCATCTGAGATATGGCGTACAGCCCCATCTGAGATATGGCGTACAGACTCGTCCGAGGTAATGCGTAAAGCCCCATCTCAGGTACAGCGTGCAGCCTCGTCTGAGATACAGCGTACAGCCCCAGCTCAGGTAGAGCGTACAGCCTCGTCTGAGATACAGCATACAGCTCCGTCTGAGATACAGCGTACAGACTCATCTGAGATACAGCGTACATGCCCATCTGAGATATGGCGTACAGCCCCGTCTGAGATACAGCATACAGCCTCATCTGAGATACAGCGTACAGCCCCATCTGAGATACGCCGTACAGCCCCGTCTAAGATACAGCGTACCGCCCAGTCTGAGATGCAGCATACAGCCCCGTCTCAGATACAGCGTACAGCCCCATCTGAGATACGGCGTACAGACCAGTCTGAGATACAGCGTACAGCCCCATCTCAGATATGGTGTACAGCCCCTTCTGAGATACAGCGTACAGCCTCATCTCTGATACAGCGTACAGCCCCATCTCAGATATGGCGTACAGCCTCATCTCAGATACGGCGTACAGCCCGATCTAAGATACGGCGAACAGCCCCGTCTGAGATATGGCATACAGCCCCGTCTCTGAAACAGCATACAGCCCCAATTCAGATACAGCATACAGCCCCATCTCAGATATGGCGTACAGCCCCATCTCAGATACAGCGTACAGCCCGATCTAAGATACAGCGTACAGCCTCATCTGAGATACAGCGTACAGCCCCGTCTCAGGTACAGCGTACAGCCGCGTGTGAGATACAGCATACAGCCTCGTCTGAGATACAGCGTACAGCCCCATCTGAGATACAGTGTGCAGCCCCATCTGAGATACAGCCTACAGCCTTATCTGAGATACGGCGCACAGCCTCGTCTGAGATACAGCGTACAGCCCCATCTGAGATACAGTGTACAGCCCCATCTGAGATATAGCGTACAGCCCGATCTGAGATACGGCGTACAGACCAGTCTGAGATACAGCGTACAGCCCCATCTCAGATATGGTGTACAGCCCCTTCTGAGATACAGCGTACAGCCCCATCTCAGGTAGAGTGAACAGCCTCGTCTGAGGTACAGCATACAGACTCATCTGAGATACGGCGTACAGCCCAGTCTAAGATACAGCATACAGCCCCGTCTCAGATACAGCATACAGCCCCATCTTAGATACGGCGTACAGCCCCGTCTGAGATACAGCATATAGCCCCGTCTCAGATACAGCGTACAGCCCCATCTGAGATACGGCGTACAGCCCAGTCTGAGATACGGCGTACAGCCCCGTCTGAGATACGGCGTACAGCCCCATCTCAGATACAGCGTACAGCCCCATCTGAGATATGGCATACAGCCCAGTCTGAGATACAGCATACAGACCCATCTCAGATACAGCATACAGCCCCGTCTCAGATATGGCGTACAGCCCAGTCTGAGATACAGCATACAGCCCCATCTCAGATACAGTGTACAGCCCCATCTTAGATACGGCGTACAGCCCCGTCTGAGATACGGCGTACAGCCCCGTCTCAGATACAGCATACAGCCCCGTCTCAGATAGAGCGTACAGCCCCATCTGAGATACGGCGTACAGCACCATCTGAGATATGGCGTACAGCCCCATCTGAGATACAGCGTACAGCCCCATCTCAGATACAGCGTACAGCCCCGTCTCAGATATGGCGTACAGCCCCGTCTGAGATACAGCGAACAACCTCATCTGAGATACAGCGTACAGCCCCATCTCAGATATGGCGTACAGACTCGTCTCAGATACAGTGTACAGCCTCATCTCAGATACAGCGTACAGCCTCGTCCCAGATACAGCGTACAGCCTCATCTGAGTTACAGCGTACAGCCCCGTCTCAGATATGGCGTACAGCCCCATCTCAGATACAGCGTATAGCCTCGTCTGAGTTACAGCGTACAGACCCATCTCAGATACAATGTACAGCCTCGTCTGAGATACAGCGTACAGCCACATCTGAGATACAGCGTACAGCCTCGTCTGAGATACAGCGTACAGCCCCGTCTGAGATACAGCCCCATATCAGGTACAGTGTACAGCCCCATCTGAGATACAGCGTACAGCCTCGTCTGAGATACAGCATACAGCCTCTTCTCAGATACAGCGTAAAGCCCCATCTGAGATACGGCATACAGCCCCATCTGAGATATGGCGTACAGACTCGTCTGAGGTAATGCGTAAAGCCCCATCTCAGGTACAGCGTACAGCCTCGTCTGAGATACAGCGTACAGCCCCATCTCAGGTAGAGCGTACAGCCTCGTCTGAGATACAGCATACAGAAGCATCTGAGATACAGCGTACAGCCCCATCTGAGTTACAGCATACAGCTCCGTCTGAGATACAGCGTACAGACTCATCTGAGATACAGCATACAGGCTCCTCTGAGATATGGCGTACAACCACATGTCAGATACAGCGTACAGCCCCATCTGAGATTCAGCGTACATGCCCATCTGAGATATGGCGTACAGCCCCGTCTGAGATACAGCGTACAGCCCAGTCTGAGATGCAGCATACAGCCCCGTCTCAGATACAGCGTACAGCCCCATCTGAGATACGGCGTACAGACCAGTCTGAGATACAGCGTACAGCCCCATCTCAGATATGGTGTACAGCCCCTTCTGAGATACAGCGTACAGCCTCATCTCTGATACAGCGTACAGCCCCATCTCAGATATGGCGTACAGCCTCATCTCAGATACGGTGTACAGCCCGATCTAAGATACGGCGAACAGCCCCGTCTGAGATATGGCATACAGCCCCGTCTCTGAAACAGCATACAGCCCCAATTCAGATACAGCATACAGCCCCATCTCAGATATGGCGTACAGCCCCATCTCAGATACAGCGTACAGCCCGATCTAAGATACAGCGTACAGCCTCATCTGAGATACAGTGTACAGCCCCGTCTCAGGTACAGCGTACAGCCTCGTGTGAGATACAGCATACAGCCTCGTCTGAGATACAGCCTACAGCCCCATCTGAGATACAGTGTACAGCCCCATCTGAGATACAGCGTACAGCCTTATCTGAGATACGGCGTACAGCCTCGTCTGAGATACAGCGTACAGCCCCATCTGAGATACAGTGTACAGCCCCATCTGAGATATAGCGTACAGCCCGATCTGAGATACGGCGTACAGCCTCGTCTGAGATACAGCGTACAGCCCCATCTCAGGTAGAGTGAACAGCCTCGTCTGAGGTACAGCATACAGACTCATCTGAGATACGGCGTACAGCCCAGTCTGAGATACAGCATACAGCCCCGTCTCAGATACAGCATACAGCCCCATCTTAGATACGGCGTACAGCCCCGTCTGAGATACGGCGTACAGCCCCGTCTCAGATACAGCATACAGCCCCAACTCAGATACAGCGTACAGCCCCATCTGAGATACAGCGTACAGCCCCGTCTCAGGTACAGCGTACAGCCCCATCTGAGATACAGCGTACAGCCTCGTCTGAGATACAGCATACAGCCTCGTCTCAGATACAGCGTATAGCCCCATCTGAGATACAGCGTACAGCCTCGTCTGAGATACAGCATACAGCCCCGTCTCAGATACAGCGTACAGCCCCATCTGAGAAACGGCGTACAGCCCCATCTGAGATATGGCGCAGAGCCCCGTCTGAGATACAGCGTACAGACTCGTCTGAGATAATGCGTAAAGCCCCATCTCAGGTACAGCGTACAGCCTCGTCTGAGATACAGCGTACAGCCCCATCTCAGGTAGAGCGTACAGCCTCGTCTGAGATACAGCATACAGAACCGTCTGAGATACAGCGTACAGCCCCATCTGAGATACAGCATACAGCCCCGTCTGAGATACGGCATACAGACTCATCTGAGATACAGCGTACAGGCTCGTCTGAGATATGGCGTACAGCCACATGTCAGATACAGCGTACAGCCCCATCTGAGATACAGCGTACATTCCCATGTGAGATACAGCGTACAGCCCCGTCTACAAAACAGCATACAGCCCCATCTCAGATACAGCATACAGCCTCATCTGAGATACAGCACACAGCCCCGTCTGAGATACGCCGTACAGCCCCGTCTGAGATACAGTGTACAGCCCCGTCTGAGATACAGCGTACAGCCCAGTCTCAGATACAGCGTACAGCCTCGTCTGAGTTACAGCGGACAGCCCCATCTCAGATACAGCGTACAGCCTCGTCTGAGATACAGCGTACAGCCACGTCTCACGTACAGTGTACAGCCTCGTCTGAGATACAGCGTACAGCCTCATCTGAGATACAGCGTACAGCCTCATCTGAGATACAGCGTACAGCCCCGTCTGAGATACAGCGTACAGCCCCGTCTCAGGTACAGCATACAGCCCCATCTGAGATACAGCGTACAGCCTCGTCTGAGATACAGCATACAGCCCCGTCTCAGATACAGCGTACAGCCCCATCTGAGATACGGCGTACAGCCCCATCTGAGATATGGCGTTCAGCCCCATCTGAGATACGGCGTACAGACTCGTCTGAGATAATGCGTAAAGCCCCATCTCAGGTACAGCGTACAGCCCCATCTCAGGTAGAGCGTACAGCCTCGTCTGAGATACAGCATACAGAACCATCTGAGATACAGCGTACAGCCCCATCTGAGATACAGCATACAGCCCTGTCTGAGATACGGCGTACAGACTCATCTGAGATACAGCGTACAGCCACATGTCAGATACAGCGTACAGCCCCATCTGAGATACAGCGTACATGCCCATCTGAGATATGGCGTAGAGCCCCGTCTGAGATACAGCATACAGCCTCATCTGAGATACAGCGTACAGCCCCATCTGAGATATGCCGTACAGCCCCGTCTGAGATACAGCGTACAGCCCAGTCTGAGATGCAGCATACAGCCCCGTCTCAGATACAGCGTACAGCCCCATCTGAGATACGGCGTACAGACCAGTCTGAGATACAGCATACAGCCCCATCTCAGATATGGTGTACAGCCCCGTCTGAGATACAGCGTACAGCCTCATCTCTGATACAGCGTACAGCCCCATCTCAGATATGGCGTACCGCCTGATCTCAGATACGGCGTACAGCCCGATCTAAGATACGGAGAACAGCCCCGTCTGAGATATGGCATACAGCCCCATCTCCGAAACAGCATACAGCCCCAATTCAGATACAGCATACAGCCCCATCTCAGATATGGCGTACAGCCCCATCTCAGACACGGCGTACAGCCCGATCTAAGATACGGCATACAGCCCCGTCTGAGATATGGCGTACAGCCCCATCTCAGATACGGCGTACAGCCTCGTCTCAGATACAGTGTACAGCCCCGTCTCAGATATAGCGTACAGCCCCGTCTGAGATACAGCGTACAGCACCATCTCAGATACAGCTTACAGCCCCAACTGAGATACGGCGTACAGCGCAGTCTGAGATACGGCGTACAGCCCCGACTCAGATACGGCGTACAGCCCCGACTCAGATACGGCGTACAGCCCCATCTGAGATGTGGCATAGAGTCCCGTCTGAGATACAGCGTACAGCTTCATCTCAGATACAGCGTACAGCCCCATCTGAGATATGGCGTACAGCCCAGTCTGAGATACAGCATACAGACCCATCTCAGATACAGCATACAGACCCATCTCAGATACAGCATACAGCCCCGTCTCAGATATGGCGTACAGCCCAGTCTCAGAAACAGCATACAGCCCCATCTCAGATACAGCGTACAGCCCCATCTTAGATACGGCGTACAGCCCCATCTGAGATACGGCATGCAGCCCCATCTCAGATACAGCATACAGCCCAGTCTCAGATACAGCGTACATCCCCATCTGAGATACGGAGTACAGCACCATCTGAGATATGGCGTACAGCCCCATCTGAGATACAGCATACAGCCCCATCTTAGATACAGCGTACAGCCCCGTCTCAGATATGGCGTACAGCCCCGTCTCAGATACAGCGTACAGCCTCATCTGAGATACAGCGTACAGCCCCATCTCAGATACGGCGTACAGCCTCGTCTCAGATACAGTGTACAGCCTCGTCTCAGATACAGCATACAGCCTCGTCCCAGATAGAGCGTACAGCCTCATCTGAGATACAGCGTACAGCCCCATCTCAGATATGGCGTACAGCCCCATCTCAGATACAGCGTACAGCCTCGTCTGAGTTACAGTGTACAGCCCCATCTCAGATACAACATACAGCCTCGTCTGAGATACAGCATACAGCCCCGTCTCAGATACAGCATACAGCCCCATCTGATATACGGCGTACAGCCCCATCTGAGATATGGCGTACAGCCCCGTCTGAGATACGGCGTACAGACTCGTCTGAGATAATGCATAAAGCCCCATCTCAGGTACAGCATACAGCCTCGTCTGAGATACAGCATACAGAACCATCTGAGATACAGCGTACAGCCCCATCTGAGATACAGCATACAGCCCCGTCTGAGATACGGCGTACAGACTCATCTGAGATACAGCGTACAGGCTCGTCTGAGATATGGCGTACAGCCACATGTCAGATACAGCGTACAGCCCCAACTGAGATACAGCGTACATGCCCATCTGAGATATGGCGTACAGCCCCGTCTGTGATACAGCATACAGCCCCATCTGAGATACAGCGTACATGCCCATCTGAGATATGGCGTAGAGCACCATCTGAGATATGGTGTACAGCCCCATCTGAGATACAGCGTACAGCCCCATCTCAGATATGGTGTACAGCCCCGTCTGAGATACAGCGTACAGCCTCATCTCTGATACAGCGTACAGCCCCATCTCAGATATGGCGTACAGCCTCATCTCAGATACGGCGTACAGCCCGATCTAAGATACGGAGAACAGCCCCATCTGAGATATGGCATACAGCCCCGTCTCCGAAACAGCATACAGCCCCAATTCAGATACAGCATACAGCCCCATCTCAGATATGGCGTACAGCCCCATCTCAGATACGGCGTACAGCCCCATCTCAGATACGGCATACAGCCCCGTCTGAGATATGGCGTACAGCCCCATCTCAGATACGGCGTACAGCCTCATCTCAGATACAGTGTACAGCCCCGTCTCAGATATAGCGTACAGCCCCGTCTGAGATACAGCGTACAGCACCATCTCAGATACAGCTTACAGCCCCAACTGAGATACGGCGTACAGCCCAGTCTGAGATACAGCATACAGCCCCGACTCAGATACAGCGTACAGCCCCATCTCAGATACAGCGTACAGCCCCATCTGAGATACAGCGTACAGCCCCATCTCAGATACAGCGTACAGCCCCGTCTCAGATATGGCGTACAGCCCCGTCTGAGATACAGCGAACAACCTCATCTGAGATACAGCGTACAGCCCCATCTCAGATATGGCGTACAGACTCGTCTCAGATACAGTGTACAGCCTCATCTCAGATACAGCGTACAGCCTCGTCCCAGATACAGCGTACAGCCTCATCTGAGTTACAGCGTACAGCCCCGTCTCAGATATGGCGTACAGCCCCATCTCAGATACAGCGTATAGCCTCGTCTGAGTTACAGCGTACAGACCCATCTCAGATACAATGTACAGCCTCGTCTGAGATACAGCGTACAGCCACATCTGAGATACAGCGTACAGCCTCGTCTGAGATACAGCGTACAGCCCCGTCTGAGATACAGCCCCATATCAGGTACAGTGTACAGCCCCATCTGAGATACAGCGTACAGCCTCGTCTGAGATACAGCATACAGCCTCTTCTCAGATACAGCGTAAAGCCCCATCTGAGATACGGCATACAGCCCCATCTGAGATATGGCGTACAGACTCGTCTGAGGTAATGCGTAAAGCCCCATCTCAGGTACAGCGTACAGCCTCGTCTGAGATACAGCGTACAGCCCCATCTCAGGTAGAGCGTACAGCCTCGTCTGAGATACAGCATACAGAAGCATCTGAGATACAGCGTACAGCCCCATCTGAGTTACAGCATACAGCTCCGTCTGAGATACAGCGTACAGACTCATCTGAGATACAGCATACAGGCTCCTCTGAGATATGGCGTACAACCACATGTCAGATACAGCGTACAGCCCCATCTGAGATTCAGCGTACATGCCCATCTGAGATATGGCGTACAGCCCCGTCTGAGATACAGCGTACAGCCCAGTCTGAGATGCAGCATACAGCCCCGTCTCAGATACAGCGTACAGCCCCATCTGAGATACGGCGTACAGACCAGTCTGAGATACAGCGTACAGCCCCATCTCAGATATGGTGTACAGCCCCTTCTGAGATACAGCGTACAGCCTCATCTCTGATACAGCGTACAGCCCCATCTCAGATATGGCGTACAGCCTCATCTCAGATACGGTGTACAGCCCGATCTAAGATACGGCGAACAGCCCCGTCTGAGATATGGCATACAGCCCCGTCTCTGAAACAGCATACAGCCCCAATTCAGATACAGCATACAGCCCCATCTCAGATATGGCGTACAGCCCCATCTCAGATACAGCGTACAGCCCGATCTAAGATACAGCGTACAGCCTCATCTGAGATACAGCGTACAGCCCCGTCTCAGGTACAGCGTACAGCCTCGTGTGAGATACAGCATACAGCCTCGTCTGAGATACAGCCTACAGCCCCATCTGAGATACAGTGTACAGCCCCATCTGAGATACAGCGTACAGCCTTATCTGAGATACGGCGTACAGCCTCGTCTGAGATACAGCGTACAGCCCCATCTGAGATACAGTGTACAGCCCCATCTGAGATATAGCGTACAGCCCGATCTGAGATACGGCGTACAGCCTCGTCTGAGATACAGCGTACAGCCCCATCTCAGGTAGAGTGAACAGCCTCGTCTGAGGTACAGCATACAGACTCATCTGAGATACGGCGTACAGCCCAGTCTGAGATACAGCATACAGCCCCGTCTCAGATACAGCATACAGCCCCATCTTAGATACGGCGTACAGCCCCGTCTGAGATACGGCGTACAGCCCCGTCTCAGATACAGCATACAGCCCCAACTCAGATACAGCGTACAGCCCCATCTGAGATACAGCGTACAGCCCCGTCTCAGGTACAGCGTACAGCCCCATCTGAGATACAGCGTACAGCCTCGTCTGAGATACAGCATACAGCCTCGTCTCAGATACAGCGTATAGCCCCATCTGAGATACAGCGTACAGCCTCGTCTGAGATACAGCATACAGCCCCGTCTCAGATACAGCGTACAGCCCCATCTGAGAAACGGCGTACAGCCCCATCTGAGATATGGCGCAGAGCCCCGTCTGAGATACAGCGTACAGACTCGTCTGAGATAATGCGTAAAGCCCCATCTCAGGTACAGCGTACAGCCTCGTCTGAGATACAGCGTACAGCCCCATCTCAGGTAGAGCGTACAGCCTCGTCTGAGATACAGCATACAGAACCGTCTGAGATACAGCGTACAGCCCCATCTGAGATACAGCATACAGCCCCGTCTGAGATACGGCATACAGACTCATCTGAGATACAGCGTACAGGCTCGTCTGAGATATGGCGTACAGCCACATGTCAGATACAGCGTACAGCCCCATCTGAGATACAGCGTACATTCCCATGTGAGATACAGCGTACAGCCCCGTCTACAAAACAGCATACAGCCCCATCTCAGATACAGCATACAGCCTCATCTGAGATACAGCACACAGCCCCGTCTGAGATACGCCGTACAGCCCCGTCTGAGATACAGTGTACAGCCCCGTCTGAGATACAGCGTACAGCCCAGTCTCAGATACAGCGTACAGCCTCGTCTGAGTTACAGCGGACAGCCCCATCTCAGATACAGCGTACAGCCTCGTCTGAGATACAGCGTACAGCCACGTCTCACGTACAGTGTACAGCCTCGTCTGAGATACAGCGTACAGCCTCATCTGAGATACAGCGTACAGCCTCATCTGAGATACAGCGTACAGCCCCGTCTGAGATACAGCGTACAGCCCCGTCTCAGGTACAGCATACAGCCCCATCTGAGATACAGCGTACAGCCTCGTCTGAGATACAGCATACAGCCCCGTCTCAGATACAGCGTACAGCCCCATCTGAGATACGGCGTACAGCCCCATCTGAGATATGGCGTTCAGCCCCATCTGAGATACGGCGTACAGACTCGTCTGAGATAATGCGTAAAGCCCCATCTCAGGTACAGCGTACAGCCCCATCTCAGGTAGAGCGTACAGCCTCGTCTGAGATACAGCATACAGAACCATCTGAGATACAGCGTACAGCCCCATCTGAGATACAGCATACAGCCCTGTCTGAGATACGGCGTACAGACTCATCTGAGATACAGCGTACAGCCACATGTCAGATACAGCGTACAGCCCCATCTGAGATACAGCGTACATGCCCATCTGAGATATGGCGTAGAGCCCCGTCTGAGATACAGCATACAGCCTCATCTGAGATACAGCGTACAGCCCCATCTGAGATATGCCGTACAGCCCCGTCTGAGATACAGCGTACAGCCCAGTCTGAGATGCAGCATACAGCCCCGTCTCAGATACAGCGTACAGCCCCATCTGAGATACGGCGTACAGACCAGTCTGAGATACAGCATACAGCCCCATCTCAGATATGGTGTACAGCCCCGTCTGAGATACAGCGTACAGCCTCATCTCTGATACAGCGTACAGCCCCATCTCAGATATGGCGTACCGCCTGATCTCAGATACGGCGTACAGCCCGATCTAAGATACGGAGAACAGCCCCGTCTGAGATATGGCATACAGCCCCATCTCCGAAACAGCATACAGCCCCAATTCAGATACAGCATACAGCCCCATCTCAGATATGGCGTACAGCCCCATCTCAGACACGGCGTACAGCCCGATCTAAGATACGGCATACAGCCCCGTCTGAGATATGGCGTACAGCCCCATCTCAGATACGGCGTACAGCCTCGTCTCAGATACAGTGTACAGCCCCGTCTCAGATATAGCGTACAGCCCCGTCTGAGATACAGCGTACAGCACCATCTCAGATACAGCTTACAGCCCCAACTGAGATACGGCGTACAGCGCAGTCTGAGATACGGCGTACAGCCCCGACTCAGATACGGCGTACAGCCCCGACTCAGATACGGCGTACAGCCCCATCTGAGATGTGGCATAGAGTCCCGTCTGAGATACAGCGTACAGCTTCATCTCAGATACAGCGTACAGCCCCATCTGAGATATGGCGTACAGCCCAGTCTGAGATACAGCATACAGACCCATCTCAGATACAGCATACAGACCCATCTCAGATACAGCATACAGCCCCGTCTCAGATATGGCGTACAGCCCAGTCTCAGAAACAGCATACAGCCCCATCTCAGATACAGCGTACAGCCCCATCTTAGATACGGCGTACAGCCCCATCTGAGATACGGCATGCAGCCCCATCTCAGATACAGCATACAGCCCAGTCTCAGATACAGCGTACATCCCCATCTGAGATACGGAGTACAGCACCATCTGAGATATGGCGTACAGCCCCATCTGAGATACAGCATACAGCCCCATCTTAGATACAGCGTACAGCCCCGTCTCAGATATGGCGTACAGCCCCGTCTCAGATACAGCGTACAGCCTCATCTGAGATACAGCGTACAGCCCCATCTCAGATACGGCGTACAGCCTCGTCTCAGATACAGTGTACAGCCTCGTCTCAGATACAGCATACAGCCTCGTCCCAGATAGAGCGTACAGCCTCATCTGAGATACAGCGTACAGCCCCATCTCAGATATGGCGTACAGCCCCATCTCAGATACAGCGTACAGCCTCGTCTGAGTTACAGTGTACAGCCCCATCTCAGATACAACATACAGCCTCGTCTGAGATACAGCATACAGCCCCGTCTCAGATACAGCATACAGCCCCATCTGATATACGGCGTACAGCCCCATCTGAGATATGGCGTACAGCCCCGTCTGAGATACGGCGTACAGACTCGTCTGAGATAATGCATAAAGCCCCATCTCAGGTACAGCATACAGCCTCGTCTGAGATACAGCATACAGAACCATCTGAGATACAGCGTACAGCCCCATCTGAGATACAGCATACAGCCCCGTCTGAGATACGGCGTACAGACTCATCTGAGATACAGCGTACAGGCTCGTCTGAGATATGGCGTACAGCCACATGTCAGATACAGCGTACAGCCCCAACTGAGATACAGCGTACATGCCCATCTGAGATATGGCGTACAGCCCCGTCTGTGATACAGCATACAGCCCCATCTGAGATACAGCGTACATGCCCATCTGAGATATGGCGTAGAGCACCATCTGAGATATGGTGTACAGCCCCATCTGAGATACAGCGTACAGCCCCATCTCAGATATGGTGTACAGCCCCGTCTGAGATACAGCGTACAGCCTCATCTCTGATACAGCGTACAGCCCCATCTCAGATATGGCGTACAGCCTCATCTCAGATACGGCGTACAGCCCGATCTAAGATACGGAGAACAGCCCCATCTGAGATATGGCATACAGCCCCGTCTCCGAAACAGCATACAGCCCCAATTCAGATACAGCATACAGCCCCATCTCAGATATGGCGTACAGCCCCATCTCAGATACGGCGTACAGCCCCATCTCAGATACGGCATACAGCCCCGTCTGAGATATGGCGTACAGCCCCATCTCAGATACGGCGTACAGCCTCATCTCAGATACAGTGTACAGCCCCGTCTCAGATATAGCGTACAGCCCCGTCTGAGATACAGCGTACAGCACCATCTCAGATACAGCTTACAGCCCCAACTGAGATACGGCGTACAGCCCAGTCTGAGATACAGCATACAGCCCCGACTCAGATACAGCGTACAGCCCCATCTCAGATACAGCGTACAGCCCCATCTGAGATACAGCGTATAGCCCCGTCTCAGATACATCGTACAGCCCCATCTGAGATACGGTGTACAGCCCAGTCTGAGATACAGCATACAGACCCATTTCATATACAGCGTACAGTCCCGTCTGAGATACGGTGTACAGCCCCGTCTGAGATACGGCGTACAGCCCCATCTCAGATACAGCGTACAGCCCCATCTGAGATATGGCGTACAGCCCAGTCTGAGATACAGCATACAGACCCATCTCAGATACAGCATACAGCCCCGTCTCAGATATGGCGTACAGCCCAGTCTGAGATACAGCATACAGCCCCATCTCAGATACAGCGTACAGCCCCATCTTAGATACGGCGTACAGCCCCGTCTGAGATACGGCGTAGAGCACCATCTGAGATATGGCGTACCGCCCCATCTGAGATACAGCGTACAGCCTCATCTGAGATACAGCATACAGCCCCATCTCAGATATGGCGTACAGCCCCATCTCAGATACGGCGTACAGCCTGATCTAAGATACGGCGTACAGCCCCATCTGAGATATGGCATACAGCCCTGTCTTAGGCACAACATACAGCCCCATCTCAGATACGGTGTACAGCCCCATCTGAGATACGGCGTACAGCCCAGTCTGAGTTACAGCATACAGCCCTGACTCAGATACAGTGTACAGCCCCATATCAGATACAGCGTACAGCCCCGTCTCAGATACAGCATACAGCCCCATCTCACATACAGCGTACAGCCCCGTCTCAGATATGGCGTACAGCCCCGTCTGAGATACAGCGTACAGCCCCGTCTGAGATATGGCGTACAGCCCCGTCTCAGATACAGCGTACAGCCCCATCTCAGATACGGTGTACAGCCCCGTCTGAGATATGGCGTACAGCCCCGTCTCAGATACAGCCTACAGCCCCATCTCAGATATAGCGTACAGCACCGTCTGAGATACGGCATACAGTCCCGTCTGAGATACAGCGTACAGCCTCATCTCAGATACAGCGTACAGCCCCGTCTCAGATATGGCGTACAGCCCAGTCTGAGATACAGCATACAGCCCCGTCTCAGATACAGCGTACAGCCCCATCTTAGATAGAGCGTACAGCCCCGTCTGAGATACGGCGTACAGCCCCGTCTCAGATACAGCATACAGCCCCGTCTCAGATACAGCGTACAGCCCCATCTGAGATATGGCGTACAGCACCATCTGAGATATGGTGTACAGCCCCATCTGAGATACAGCGTACAGCCCCATCTCAGATATGGTGTACAGCCCCGTCTGAGTTACAGCGTACAGCCTCATCTCTGATACAGCGTACAGCCCCATCTCAGATATGGTGTACAGCCTCATCTCAGATACGGCGTACAGCCCGATCTAAGATACGGAGAACAGCCCCATCTGAGATATGGCATACAGCCCCGTCTCCGAAACAGCATACAGCCCCAATCCAGATACAGCATACAGCCCCATCTCAGATATGGCGTACAGCCCCATCTCAGATACGGCGTACAGCCCGATCTAAGATACAGCATACAGCCCCGTCTGAGATACAGCGTACAGCCCAGTCTGAGATGCAGCATACAGCCCCGTCTCAGATACAGCGTACAGCCCCATCTGAGATACGGCGTACAGCCCAGTCTGAGATACAGCGTACAGCCCCATCTCAGATATGGTGTACAGCCCCGTCTGAGATACAGCATACAGCTTCATCTCTGATACAGCGTACAGCCCCATCTCAGTTATGGCATACAGCCTCATCTCAGATACGGTGTACAGCCCGATCTAAGATACGGAGAACAGCCCCGTTTGAGATATGGCATACAGCCCCGTCTCCGAAACAGCATACAGCCCCAATTCAGATACAGCATACAGCCCCATCTCAGATATGGTGTACAGCCCCATCTCAGATACAGCGTACAGCCCGATCTAAGATACGGCATACAGCCCCGTCTGAGATATGGCGTACAGCCCCATCTCAGATACGGCGTACAGCCTCGTCTCAGATACAGTGTACAGCCCCATCTCAGATATAGCGTACAGCCCCGTCTGAGATACAGCGTACAGCACCATCTCAGATACAGCTTACAGCCCCAACTGAGATACGGTGTACAGCCCAGTCTGAGATACAGCATGCAGCCCCGACTCAGATACAGTGTACAGCCCCATCTCAGATATAGCGTACAGCCCCGTCTGAGATACAGCGTACAGCACCATCTCAGATACAGCTTACAGCCCCAACTGAGATACGGTGTACAGCCCAGTCTGAGATACAGCATGCAGCCCCGACTCAGATACAGTGTACAGCCCCATCTCAGATATAGCGTACAGCCCCGTCTGAGATACAGCGTACAGCACCATCTCAGATACAGCTTACAGCCCCAACTGAGATACGGTGTACAGCCCAGTCTGAGATACAGCATGCAGCCCCGACTCAGATACAGCGTACAGCCCCATCTCAGATACAGCCTACAGCCCCGTCTGAGATACGGCGTACAGCCCCATCTCAGATACAGCGTACAGCCCCATCTGAGATATGGCGTACAGCCCAGTCTGAGATACAGCATACAAACCCATCTCAGATACAGCATACAGCCCCGTCTCAGATATGGCGTACAGCCCAGTCTGAGATACAGCATACAGCCCCATCTCAGATAAAGCGTACAGCCCCATCTTAGATACGGCGTACAGCCCCGTCTGAGATACGGCGTACAGCCCCGTCTCAGATACAGCATACAGCCCCGTCTCAGATACAGCGTACAGCCCCATCTGAGATACGGCGTACAGCACCATCTGAGATATGGCGTACAACCCCATCTGAGATACAGCGTACAGCCCCATCTCAGATACAGTGTACAGCCCCGTCTCAGATATGGCGTACAGCCCTGTCTGAGATACAGCGTTCAGCCTCATCTGAGATACAGCATACAGCCCCATCTCAGATACGGCGTACAGACTCGTCTCAGATACAGTGTACAGCCTCGTCTCAGATACAGCGTACAGCCTCGTCCCAGATACAGCGTACAGCCCCGTCTGAGATACGGCGTACAGCCCCGTCTCAGATACAGCATACAGCCCCGTCTCAGATACAGCGTACAGCCCCATCTGAGATATGGCGTACAGCACCATCTGAGATATGGTGTACAGCCCCATCTGAGATACAGCGTACAGCCCCATCTCAGATATGGTGTACAGCCCCGTCTGAGTTACAGCGTACAGCCTCATCTCTGATACAGCGTACAGCCCCATCTCAGATATGGTGTACAGCCTCATCTCAGATACGGCGTACAGCCCGATCTAAGATACGGAGAACAGCCCCATCTGAGATATGGCATACAGCCCCGTCTCCGAAACAGCATACAGCCCCAATTCAGATACAGCATACAGCCCCATCTCAGATATGGCGTACAGCCCCATCTCAGATACGGCGTACAGCCCGATCTAAGATACAGCATACAGCCCCGTCTGAGATACAGCGTACAGCCCAGTCTGAGATGCAGCATACAGCCCCGTCTCAGATACAGCGTACAGCCCCATCTGAGATACGGCGTACAGCCCTGTCTGAGATACAGCGTACAGCCCCATCTCAGATATGGTGTACAGCCCCGTCTGAGATACAGCATACAGCTTCATCTCTGATACAGCGTACAGCCCCATCTCAGTTATGGCATACAGCCTCATCTCAGATACGGTGTACAGCCCGATCTAAGATACGGAGAACAGCCCCGTTTGAGATATGGCATACAGCCCCGTCTCCGAAACAGCATACAGCCCCAATTCAGATACAGCATACAGCCCCATCTCAGATATGGTGTACAGCCCCATCTCAGATACCGCGTACAGCCCGATCTAAGATACGGCATACAGCCCCGTCTGAGATATGGCGTACAGCCCCATCTCAGATACGGCGTACAGCCTCGTCTCAGATACAGTGTACAGCCCCGTCTCAGATATAGCGTACAGCCCCGTCTGAGATACAGCGTACAGCACCATCTCAGATACAGCTTACAGCCCCAACTGAGATACGGTGTACAGCCCAGTCTGAGATACAGCATACAGCCCCGTCTGAGATACGGCGTACAGACTCATCTGAGATACAGCGTACAGGCTCGTCTGAGATATGGCGTACAGCCACATGTCAGATACAGCGTACAGCCCCAACTGAGATACAGCGTACATGCCCATCTGAGATATGGCGTACAGCCCCGTCTGTGATACAGCATACAGCCCCATCTGAGATACAGCGTACATGCCCATCTGAGATATGGCGTAGAGCACCATCTGAGATATGGTGTACAGCCCCATCTGAGATACAGCGTACAGCCCCATCTCAGATATGGTGTACAGCCCCGTCTGAGATACAGCGTACAGCCTCATCTCTGATACAGCGTACAGCCCCATCTCAGATATGGCGTACAGCCTCATCTCAGATACGGCGTACAGCCCGATCTAAGATACGGAGAACAGCCCCATCTGAGATATGGCATACAGCCCCGTCTCCGAAACAGCATACAGCCCCAATTCAGATACAGCATACAGCCCCTTCTCAGATATGGCGTACAGCCCCATCTCAGATACGGCGTACAGCCCCATCTCAGATACGGCATACAGCCCCGTCTGAGATATGGCGTACAGCCCCATCTCAGATACGGCGTACAGCCTCATCTCAGATACAGTGTACAGCCCCGTCTCAGATATAGCGTACAGCCCCGTCTGAGATACAGCGTACAGCACCATCTCAGATACAGCTTACAGCCCCAACTGAGATACGGCGTACAGCCCAGTCTGAGATACAGCATACAGCCCCGACTCAGATACAGCGTACAGCCCCATCTCAGATACAGCGTACAGCCCCATCTGAGATACAGCGTATAGCCCCGTCTCAGATACATCGTACAGCCCCATCTGAGATACGGTGTACAGCCCAGTCTGAGATACAGCATACAGACCCATTTCATATACAGCGTACAGTCCCGTCTGAGATACGGTGTACAGCCCCGTCTGAGATACGGCGTACAGCCCCATCTCAGATACAGCGTACAGCCCCATCTGAGATATGGCGTACAGCCCAGTCTGAGATACAGCATACAGACCCATCTCAGATACAGCATACAGCCCCGTCTCAGATATGGCGTACAGCCCAGTCTGAGATACAGCATACAGCCCCATCTCAGATACAGCGTACAGCCCCATCTTAGATACGGCGTACAGCCCCGTCTGAGATACGGCGTAGAGCACCATCTGAGATATGGCGTACCGCCCCATCTGAGATACAGCGTACAGCCTCATCTGAGATACAGCATACAGCCCCATCTCAGATATGGCGTACAGCCCCATCTCAGATACGGCGTACAGCCTGATCTAAGATACGGCGTACAGCCCCATCTGAGATATGGCATACAGCCCTGTCTTAGGCACAACATACAGCCCCATCTCAGATACGGTGTACAGCCCCATCTGAGATACGGCGTACAGCCCAGTCTGAGTTACAGCATACAGCCCTGACTCAGATACAGTGTACAGCCCCATATCAGATACAGCGTACAGCCCCGTCTCAGATACAGCATACAGCCCCATCTCACATACAGCGTACAGCCCCGTCTCAGATATGGCGTACAGCCCCGTCTGAGATACAGCGTACAGCCCCGTCTGAGATATGGCGTACAGCCCCGTCTCAGATACAGCGTACAGCCCCATCTCAGATACGGTGTACAGCCCCGTCTGAGATATGGCGTACAGCCCCGTCTCAGATACAGCCTACAGCCCCATCTCAGATATAGCGTACAGCACCGTCTGAGATACGGCATACAGTCCCGTCTGAGATACAGCGTACAGCCTCATCTCAGATACAGCGTACAGCCCCGTCTCAGATATGGCGTACAGCCCAGTCTGAGATACAGCATACAGCCCCGTCTCAGATACAGCGTACGGCCCCATCTTAGATAGAGCGTACAGCCCCGTCTGAGATACGGCGTACAGCCCCGTCTCAGATACAGCATACAGCCCCGTCTCAGATACAGCGTACAGCCCCATCTGAGATATGGCGTACAGCACCATCTGAGATATGGTGTACAGCCCCATCTGAGATACAGCGTACAGCCCCATCTCAGATATGGTGTACAGCCCCGTCTGAGTTACAGCGTACAGCCTCATCTCTGATACAGCGTACAGCCCCATCTCAGATATGGTGTACAGCCTCATCTCAGATACGGCGTACAGCCCGATCTAAGATACGGAGAACAGCCCCATCTGAGATATGGCATACAGCCCCGTCTCCGAAACAGCATACAGCCCCAATTCAGATACAGCATACAGCCCCATCTCAGATATGGCGTACAGCCCCATCTCAGATACGGCGTACAGCCCGATCTAAGATACAGCATACAGCCCCGTCTGAGATACAGCGTACAGCCCAGTCTGAGATGCAGCATACAGCCCCGTCTCAGATACAGCGTACAGCCCCATCTGAGATACGGCGTACAGCCCAGTCTGAGATACAGCGTACAGCCCCATCTCAGATATGGTGTACAGCCCCGTCTGAGATACAGCATACAGCTTCATCTCTGATACAGCGTACAGCCCCATCTCAGTTATGGCATACAGCCTCATCTCAGATACGGTGTACAGCCCGATCTAAGATACGGAGAACAGCCCCGTTTGAGATATGGCATACAGCCCCGTCTCCGAAACAGCATACAGCCCCAATTCAGATACAGCATACAGCCCCATCTCAGATATGGTGTACAGCCCCATCTCAGATACAGCGTACAGCCCGATCTAAGATACGGCATACAGCCCCGTCTGAGATATGGCGTACAGCCCCATCTCAGATACGGCGTACAGCCTCGTCTCAGATACAGTGTACAGCCCCATCTCAGATATAGCGTACAGCCCCGTCTGAGATACAGCGTACAGCACCATCTCAGATACAGCTTACAGCCCCAACTGAGATACGGTGTACAGCCCAGTCTGAGATACAGCATGCAGCCCCGACTCAGATACAGTGTACAGCCCCATCTCAGATATAGCGTACAGCCCCGTCTGAGATACAGCGTACAGCACCATCTCAGATACAGCTTACAGCCCCAACTGAGATACGGTGTACAGCCCAGTCTGAGATACAGCATGCAGCCCCCGACTCAGATACAGTGTACAGCCCCATCTCAGATATAGCGTACAGCCCCGTCTGAGATACAGCGTACAGCACCATCTCAGATACAGCTTACAGCCCCAACTGAGATACGGTGTACAGCCCAGTCTGAGATACAGCATGCAGCCCCGACTCAGATACAGCGTACAGCCCCATCTCAGATACAGCCTACAGCCCCGTCTGAGATACGGCGTACAGCCCCATCTCAGATACAGCGTACAGCCCCATCTGAGATATGGCGTACAGCCCAGTCTGAGATACAGCATACAAACCCATCTCAGATACAGCATACAGCCCCGTCTCAGATATGGCGTACAGCCCAGTCTGAGATACAGCATACAGCCCCATCTCAGATAAAGCGTACAGCCCCATCTTAGATACGGCGTACAGCCCCGTCTGAGATACGGCGTACAGCCCCGTCTCAGATACAGCATACAGCCCCGTCTCAGATACAGCGTACAGCCCCATCTGAGATACGGCGTACAGCACCATCTGAGATATGGCGTACAACCCCATCTGAGATACAGCGTACAGCCCCATCTCAGATACAGTGTACAGCCCCGTCTCAGATATGGCGTACAGCCCTGTCTGAGATACAGCGTTCAGCCTCATCTGAGATACAGCATACAGCCCCATCTCAGATACGGCGTACAGACTCGTCTCAGATACAGTGTACAGCCTCGTCTCAGATACAGCGTACAGCCTCGTCCCAGATACAGCGTACAGCCCCGTCTGAGATACGGCGTACAGCCCCGTCTCAGATACAGCATACAGCCCCGTCTCAGATACAGCGTACAGCCCCATCTGAGATATGGCGTACAGCACCATCTGAGATATGGTGTACAGCCCCATCTGAGATACAGCGTACAGCCCCATCTCAGATATGGTGTACAGCCCCGTCTGAGTTACAGCGTACAGCCTCATCTCTGATACAGCGTACAGCCCCATCTCAGATATGGTGTACAGCCTCATCTCAGATACGGCGTACAGCCCGATCTAAGATACGGAGAACAGCCCCATCTGAGATATGGCATACAGCCCCGTCTCCGAAACAGCATACAGCCCCAATTCAGATACAGCATACAGCCCCATCTCAGATATGGCGTACAGCCCCATCTCAGATACGGCGTACAGCCCGATCTAAGATACAGCATACAGCCCCGTCTGAGATACAGCGTACAGCCCAGTCTGAGATGCAGCATACAGCCCCGTCTCAGATACAGCGTACAGCCCCATCTGAGATACGGCGTACAGCCCTGTCTGAGATACAGCGTACAGCCCCATCTCAGATATGGTGTACAGCCCCGTCTGAGATACAGCATACAGCTTCATCTCTGATACAGCGTACAGCCCCATCTCAGTTATGGCATACAGCCTCATCTCAGATACGGTGTACAGCCCGATCTAAGATACGGAGAACAGCCCCGTTTGAGATATGGCATACAGCCCCGTCTCCGAAACAGCATACAGCCCCAATTCAGATACAGCATACAGCCCCATCTCAGATATGGTGTACAGCCCCATCTCAGATACCGCGTACAGCCCGATCTAAGATACGGCATACAGCCCCGTCTGAGATATGGCGTACAGCCCCATCTCAGATACGGCGTACAGCCTCGTCTCAGATACAGTGTACAGCCCCGTCTCAGATATAGCGTACAGCCCCGTCTGAGATACAGCGTACAGCACCATCTCAGATACAGCTTACAGCCCCAACTGAGATACGGTGTACAGCCCAGTCTGAGATACAGCATGCAGCCCCGACTCAGATACAGCGTACAGCCCCATCTCAGATACAGCCTACAGCCCCGTCTGAGATACAGCGTATAGCCCCATCTCAGATACATCGTACAGCCCCATCTGAGATACGGCGTACAGCCCAGTCTGAGATACAGCATACAGACCCATTTCAGATACAGCGTACAGTCCCGTCTGAGATACGGCGTACAGCCCCGTCTGAGATACGGCGTACAGCCCCATCTCAGATACAGCGTACAGCCCCATCTGAGATATGGCGTACAGCCCAGTCTGAGATACAGCATACAAACCCATCTCAGATACAGCATACAGCCCCGTCTCAGATATGGCGTACAGCCCAGTCTGAGATACAGCATACAGCCCCATCTCAGATAAAGCGTACAGCCCCATCTTAGATACGGCGTACAGCCCCGTCTGAGATACGGCGTACAGCCCCGTCTCAGATACAGCATACAGCCCCGTCTCAGATACAGCGTACAGCCCCATCTGAGATACGGCGTACAGCACCATCTGAGATATGGCGTACAACCCCATCTGAGATACAGCGTACAGCCCCATCTCAGATACAGTGTACAGCCCCGTCTCAGATATGGCGTACAGCCCTGTCTGAGATACAGCGTTCAGCCTCATCTGAGATACAGCATACAGCCCCATCTCAGATACGGCGTACAGACTCGTCTCAGATACAGTGTACAGCCTCGTCTCAGATACAGCGTACAGCCTCGTCCCAGATACAGCGTACAGCCTCATCTGAGATACAGCGTACAGCCCTGTCTCAAATATGGCATAGAGCCCCATCTCAGATACAGCATATAGCCTCGTCTGAGTTACAGCGTACAGACCCATCTCAGATACAATGTACAGCCTCGTCTGAGATACAGCGTACAGCTCCGTCTGAGATACAGCCCCATATCAGGTACAGCGTACAGCCCCATCTGAGATACAGCGTACAGCCTCGTCTGAGATACAGCATACAGCCTCGTCTCAGATACAGCATACAACCTCATCTGAGATACAGCGTACAGCCCCGTCTGAGATACGGTGTACAGCCCCGTCTGAGATACAGCGTACAGCCCCGTCTGAGATAAGGCGTACAGCCCCATCTGAGATACGGCGTACAGCCCAGTCTGAGATACAGCATACAGCCTCATCTGAGATACAGCATACAACCTCATCTGAGATAAAGCGTACAGCCTCATCTGAGATACAGCATACAGTCCCGTCTCCGAAACAGCATACAGCCCCAATTCAGATACAGTGTACAGACCCATCTGAGATACAGCGTACAGCCCCGTCTCAGATTCGGCGTACAGCCTGGTCTTAGATACAGTGTACTGCCCCGTCTCAGATACAGCGTACAGCCTCATCTGAGATACAGCATACAGCCCCATCTCAGATATGGCGTACAGCCCCATCTCAGATACGGCGTACAGCCTGATCTAAGATACGGCGTACAGCCCCATCTGAGATATGGCATACAGCCCTGTCTTAGCTACAACATACAGCCCCATCTCAGATACGGCGTACAGCCCCATCTGAGATACGGCGTACAGCCCCGTCTGAGATATGGCATACAGCCCCGTCTCAGATACAGCGTACAGCCCCATCTCAGATACGGTGTACAGCCCCGTCTGAGATATGGCGTACAGCCCCGTCTCAGATACAGCCTACAGCCCCATCTCAGATATAGCGTACAGCCCCGTCTGAGATACGGCATACAGCTCCGTCTAAGATATGGCGTACAGCCCCATCTGAGATGCGGCATACAGTCCCGTCTGAGATACAGCGTACAGCCTCATCGCAGATACAGCGTACAGCCCCTTCTCAGATATGGCGTACAGCCCAGTCTGAGATACAGCATACAGCCCCGTCTCAGATACAGCGTACAGCCCCATCTTAGATACAGCATACAGCCCCATCTGAGATACGGTGTACAGCCCCGTCTCAGATACAGCATACAGCCCCGTCTCAGATACAGATACAACGTACAGCCCCATCTGAGATGTGGCGTACAGCACCATCTGAGATATGGTGTACAGCCCCATCTGAGATACAGCGTACAGCCCCATCTCAGATACAGCGTACATCCACATCTCATATATGGTGTACAGCCCCATCTGAAATACAGCGTACAGCCTCATCTGAGATACAGCGTACAGCCCCATCTCAGATATGGCGTACAGCCTCATCTCAGATACAGTGTACAGCCTCGTCTCAGATACAGCGTACAGCCTCGTCCCAGATACAGTGTACAGCCTCATCTGAGATACAGCATACAGCCCCGTCTCAGATATGGCGTACAGCCCCATCTCAGATACAGCGTATAGCCTCGTCTGAGTTACAGCATACAGCCCCATCTCAGATACAACGTACAGCCTCATCTGAGATACAGCGTACAGCCTCGTCTGAGATACAGCGTACAGCCTCGTCTGAGATACAGCGTACAGCCTCGTCTGAGATACAGCGTACAGCCTAATCTGAGATACAGCGTACAGCCTCGTCTGAGATACAGCGTACAGCCCCGTCTGAGATACAGTCCCATCTCAGGTACAGCGTACAGCCCCATCTGAGATACGGCATACAGCCCCGTCTGAGATATGGCGTGCAGCCCTGTCTCACAGCATACAGCCCCGTCTCAGATACAGCGTACAGCCCCATCTGAGATACGGCGTACAGCCCCATCTGAGATATGGCATACAGACTCGTCTGAGATAATGCGTAAAGCCCCATCTCAGGTACAGCGTACAGCCTCGTCTGAGATACAGCTTACAGCCCCATCTCAGATATGGCGTACAGCCCCATCTCAGATACGGCGTACAGCCCCATCTGAGATATGGCATACAGCCCTGTCTTAGCTACAACATACAGCCCCATCTCAGATACGGCATACAGCCCCATCTGAGATACGGCGTACAGCCCAGTCTGAGTTACAGCATACAGCCCTGACTCAGATACAGTGTACAGCCCCATCTCAGATACAGCATACAGCCCCATCTCAGATACAGCGTACAGCCCCATCTCAGATACAGCATACAGCCCCGTCTCAGATATGGCGTACAGCCCCGTCTGAGATACAGCGTACAGCCCCATCTGAGATACGGCGTACAGCCCCGTCTGAGATATGGCGTACAGCCCCGTCTCGGATACAGTGTACAGCCCCATCTCAGATACGGTGTACAGCCCCGTCTGAGATATGGCGTACAGCCCCGTCTCAGATACAGCCTACAGCCCCATCTCAGATATAGCGTACAGCCCCGTCTGAGATACGGCATACAGCTCCGTCTCAGATATGGCGTACAGCCCCATCTCAGATACGGCATACAGCCCCGTCTGAGATATGGCGTGCAGCCCTGTCTCACAGCATACAGCCCCGTCTCAGATACAGCGTACAGCCCCATCTGAGATACGGCGTACAGCCCCATCTGTGATATGGCATACAGACTCATCTGAGATAATGCGTAAAGCCCCATCTCAGGTACAGCGTACAGCCTCGTCTGAGATACAGCTTACAGCCCCATCTCAGATATGGCGTACAGCCCCATCTCAGATACGGCGTACAGCCCCATCTGAGATATGGCATACAGCCCTGTCTTAGCTACAACATACAGCCCCATCTCAGATACGGCATACAGCCCCATCTGAGAAACGGCGTACAGCCCAGTCTGAGTTACAGCATACAGCCCTGACTCAGATACAGTGTACAGCCCCATCTCAGATACAGCATACAGCCCCATCTCAGATACAGCGTACAGCCCCATCTCAGATACAGCGTACAGCCCCGTCTCAGATATGGCGTACAGCCCCGTCTGAGATACAGCGTACAGCCCCATCTGAGATACGGCGTACAGCCCCATCTGAGATATGGCGTACAGCCCCGTCTCGGATACAGCGTACAGCCCCATCTCAGATACGGTGTACAGCCCCGTCTGAGATATGGCGTACAGCCCCGTCTCAGATACAGCCTACAGCCCCATCTCAGATATAGCGTACAGCCCCGTCTGAGATACGGCATACAGCTCCGTCTCAGATATGGCGTACAGCCCCATCTGAGATGCGGCATACAGTCCCGTCTGAGATACAGCGTACAGCCTCATCGCAGATACAGCGTACAGCCCCTTCTCAGATATGGTGTACAGCCCAGTCTGAGATACAGCGTATAGCCTCATCTGAGATACAGCGTACAGCCTCGTCTGAGACACAGCATACAGCCCCGTCTCCGAAACAGCATACAGCCCCAATTCAGATACAGCGTACAGCCCCATCTGAGATACAGCGTACAGCCCCATCTCAGATTCGGCGTACAGCCTGGTCTCAGATACAGTGTACAGCCCCGTCTCAGATACAGTGTACAGCCTCATCTGAGATACAGCATACAGCCCTATCTCAGATATGGCGTACAGCCCCATCTCAGATACGGCGTACAGCCCGATCTAAGATATGGCGTACAGCCCCGTCTGAGATATGGCATACAGCCCTGTCTTAGGTACAACATACAGCCCCGTCTCAGATACGGCGTACAGCCCCATCTGAGATATGGCGTAATGCCGCATCTGAGATACGGCGTACAGCCCAGTCTGAGATACAGCATACAGCCCTGAGTCAGATACAGCGTACAGCCCCATCTCAGATACGGCGTACAGTCCCGTCTGAGATATGGCATACAGCCCCGTCTGAGATATGGCGTACAGCCCCGTCTGAGATATGGCGTACAGCCCCCTCTGAGATACAGCGTGCAGCCCCATCTCAGATACAGTGTACAGCCTCGTCTCAGATACAGTGCACAGCCTCGTCTCAGATAAAGCGTACAGCCCCGTCTGAGATACGGCGTACAGCCTCATTTGAGATACAGTGTACAGCCCCGTCTGAGATACGGCATACAGCCCCATCTGAGATACGGCGTACAGCCCCGTCTGAGATACGGCGTACAGCCCTGTCTCAGATACGGCGTACAGCCCCCTCTGAGATACGGCGTACAGCCCCATCTCAGTTAAAGCATACAGGCCCATCTCAGATACAGCGTACAGCCCCATCTCAGATACGATATATAGCCTCATCTGCGATATGTCGTACAGGCCCATCTCAGATACGGCATACAGCCCCATCTCAGATACGGCATACAGCCGCATCTCAGATATGGCATACAGCCCCATGTCATATACGGTGTACATCCCCATCTCAGATATGGCGTACAGCCCCATCTCAGATACGGCGTACAGCCCGGTCTCAGATACAGCATACAGCCCCATCTCAGCTACAGCGTACAGCCCCATCTCAGATACGGCGTACAGGCTCATCTCAGATACGGTGTACAGCCCCATCTCAGATACAGCGTACAGACCAGTCTGAGATACAGCGTGTAGCCTCATCTCAGATACAGGTACAACCTCATCTCAGATACAATGCACAGCCCCGTCTGAGATACAGCGTACAGCCCCATCTCAGATACAGAGTACAGCCCCATCTGAGATACGGCGTGCAGCCTCGACTGAGATACAGAGTACAGCCTCATGTTAGATACAGTGTACAGCCTCATCTGAGGTACAGCATACAGTCCCGTCTGAGATATGGCGTAAAGCCCCGTCTGAGATGCGGCGTACAGTCCCATCTGAGATACAGCGTACAGCCCCGTCTCAGATACGGCGTACAGCCCCATCTAAGATACGGTGTGCAGCCCCGTCTGAGATACTGTGAACATTCACATCTGAGATATGGCGTACAGCCCTGTCTCAGATACGGCATACAACCCCATCTCAGATACAACATACAGCCTCGTCTGACATACGGCGTACAGCCCCGTCTGAGATACGGTGTACAGCCCCATCTGAGATATTGCATACAGCCCCATCTCAGATACAGTGTACACACTCATCTCAGATACAGTGTAGAGCCGCATCTCAGATGCAGCGTACAGCCTCATCTCAGATACAGCGTACAGACCCGTCTCAGATACGGCATACAACCCCATCTCAGATACAGCGTAAAGCCTCGTCTGACTTACAGCGTACAGCCCCGTCTGAGATACAGCGTACAGCCCTGTCTCAGATACGGCGTACAGCCCCGTCTGAGATACGGCATACAACCCCATCTCAGTTGCCGTGTGCAGCCCCATTTCAGATACAGCGTACAGCCTCATCTCAGAAACGGCATACAGCCCCATCTCAGATACGGCGTACAGCCCCATCCCACATACGGTGTACAGCCCCATCTCAGATACGGCGTACAGCCCCATCTCAGATACGGTGTACAGCCCAATCTCAGATACGGTGTAAGCCCCATCTCAGATACGGCATACAGCTCCATCTCAGATACGGCATACAGCCTCATCTCAGATATGGCGTACAGCCCCATCTCAGATACGGCGTACAGCCCCATCTCAGATATGGCATACAGCCCCATCTCAGATACGGCATACTGCCACATCTCAGATATGGCGTACAGCCCCATCTCGGATACGGCGTACAGCCCCATCTCAGATACAGCGGACAGCCCAGTCTGAGATACAGCGTATAGCCTCATCTCAGATACAGTGTACAGCCTCATCTCAGATACTGCATACAGCCCCGTCTGAGATACAGCGTACAGCCTCATCTGAGATGCAGCATACAGCCTCGGCTGAGATACAACGTACAGCCCCATCTGAGACACAGCGTACAGCCCCGTCTGAGATACGGCGTATAGCCCCGATTGAGATAGAGCGTTCAGCCTCATCTGAGATACGACATACAGCCCCGTCTCACAGCGTACAGACCTGTCAGAGTACGGTGTACAGCCCCGTCTCAGATACAGTGTACACACAAATCTCAGATACAGCGTATAGCCTCATCTCTGATGCAGCGTACAGCCTCGTCTGAGATACAGCGTACAGCCCCATCTCAGGTAGAGCATACAGCCTCGTCTGAGATACCGCATACAGAACCGTCTGAGATACAGCGTACAGCCCCATCTGAGATACAGCATACAGCCCTGTCTGAGATACGGCGTACAGACTCATCTGAGATACAGCGTACAGGCTCATCTGAGATATGGCGTACAGCCACATGTCAGATACAGCGTACAGGCCCATCTGAGATACATCGTATAGCCCCGTCTCAGATACAGCGTACAGCCCCGTCTGAGATACGGCATACAGCCCGTCTGAGATACGGCGTACAGTCCCATCTGAGACACAGCGTACAGCCCCATCTCAGATATGGCGTACAGCCCCATCTGAGATACAGCGTACATGCCCATCTGAGATATGGCGTACAGCCCCGTCTCCAAAACAGCATACAGCCCCATCTCAGATACAGCATATAGCCTCATCTCAGATACAGTGTACAGCCTCGTCTGAGATACAGCGTACAGCCTCATCTCAGATACAGTGCACAGCCTCATCTGAGATACGGTGTAAGCCCCATCTCAGATACGGCGTACAGCCCCGACTCAGATACAGCATACAGCCCCATCTCAGATACGGCATAGAGCCCCATCTCAGATACGGCATAGAGCCCCATCTCAGATATGGCGTACAGCCTCATCTCAGATACAGCTTACAGCCCCATCTCAGATGCGGCGTACAGCCCCATCTCAGATACGGCGTACAGCCCCATCTCAGATACAGCATACAGCTCAGTCTGAGATACAGCGTATAGCCTCATCTCAGATACAGTGTACAGCCTCATCTCAGATACTGCGTACAGCCCCGTCTGAGATACAGCGTACAGCCTTGTCTCAGATACAGCATACAACCTCGTCTGAGATACAGCGTACAGCCTCATCTGAGATGCAGCATACAGCCTCGTCTGAGATACAACGTACAGCCCCATCTGAGATACAACATGCAGCCCCATCTGAGATACAGCGTACAGCCTCATCTGAGATACAGCATACAGCCCCATCTGAGATACAACATACAGCCTCATCTGAGATACAGCGTACAGCCTCATCTGAGATACAGCGTACAGACCTGTCTCAGATACGACGTACAGTCCTGTCTGAGATATGGCATATAGCCCTGTCTCATGGCGTCCAGCCCCGTCTCAGATATGGTGTACAGCCCCTTCTCAGATACAGTGTACAGCCTCATCTCAGATACAGTGTACAGCCTCGTCTCAGATGCAGCGTACAGCCCCGTCTGAGATACAGCGTACAGCCTCATCTGAGATACAGCGTACAGCCCTGTCTCAGATACAGCGTACAGCCCCGTCTGAGATACAGCATACAGCCTCATCTGAGATACAGCGTACAGCCCCATCTCAGATACGGCGTACAGCCTCATCTGAGATACAGCGTTCAGCCCCGTCTCAGATATGGCGTACAGCCCCGTCTCAGATACAGTGTACAGCCTCATCTCAGATACAGTGTACAGCCTCGTCTCAGATGCAGCATACAACCTCATCTGAGATACAGTGTACAGCCCCGTCTCAGATACGGCGTACAGCCTCGTCTGAGATACAGCGTACAGCCCCGTCTGAGATACGGCATACAGCCCCATCAGAGATACGGCGTACAGCGCCGTCTGAGATACGGCATACAGCCCCATCTGAGATACGGCATACAGCGCCGTCTGAGAAACGGCATACAGCCCTGTCTCAGATACGGCGTACAACCCGGCTGAGATACAGCGTACATCCCCATCTCAGATACGATGTACAGCTTCATCTGAGATACGTCATACATGCCCATCTCAGATACAGCGTACAGCCCCATCTCAGATAGGATGTACAGCCTCATCTGAGATACCTCGTACAGGCCCATCTCAGATACAGCATGCAGCCCCATCTCAGGTACGATGTACAGCCTCATCTGAGATACATCGTACAGGCCCGTCTCAGATGCGGCGTACAGCCCCGTCTCAGATACAGCATCTCCTTCGAGGCTGTATGTTGGATCTGGGACGAGGCTGTACGCCGTATCTGAGATGGGGCTGTATGCCGTACCTGAGATGGGGTTGTATGCCGTATCTGAGATGAGGCTGTACGGCGTATCTGAGATGGGGCTGTACGATGTAACTGAGATGAGGCTGTACGCCATATCTCAGAGGGGGCTGTACGCCATATCTGAGACAGGGCGGTACGCCGTATCTCAGATGGGGCTGTACGCCATATCTCAGATGGGGCTGTATGCCGTATCTGAGATGGGGCTGTACGCCGTATCTCAGACGGGGCTGTACGCTGTATCTCAGACGGGGCTGTACACCGTATCTCAGATGTGAATGTTCGCCGTATCTCAGATGGGGCTGTACGCTGTATCAGAGATTGGGCTGTACGCCATATCTCAGACGGGGCTGTACGCCGTACCTCAGACGGGGCTGTACGCCGTATCTGAGTCAGGGCTGTTCACCGTATCTCAGACGGGGCTGTATGCCATATCTGAGATGGGGCTGTATGCCGTATCTGAGACGGGTCTGTATGCTATATCTTAGGCAGGGCTGTACGCTGTATCTCAGATGGCGCTGTCCGCTGTATCTGAGATGGGGCTGTACGCTATATCTCAGATGGGGCTGTACGCCATATCTCATAATGGGCTGAACGCTGTATCTGAAATGGGGCTGTGCGCTGTATCTGAGATGGGACTGTACGCTGTATCTCAGATGGGGCTGTACATCGTATATCAGACGGGGCTGTTCACTGTATCTGAGACGGGGCTGTATGCTGTATCTCAGCCGGGGCTGTATGCTGTATCTCAGATGGGGCTGTACGCCGTATCTGAGACAGGGATGTATGCCGTATCTCAGACGAGGCTGTACACTATATCGCAAACGAGGCTGTACGCTGTATCTGAGACGAGGCTGTATGTTGAATCTGAGACGAGGCTGTACGCTGTATCTCAGATGAGGCTGCACGCTGTATCTCAGACGAGGCTGTATGCTGTATCTCAGACGGGGCTGTACGCTGTATCTCAGACGGGGCTGTATGTTGTATCTCAGACGAGGCTGCACGCTGTATCTCAGACGAGGCTGTATGCTGTATCTCAGAGGAGGCTGTACGCTGTATCTGAGACGGGGCTGTACGCCGTATCTCAGATGAGTCTGTACGCTGTATCTCAGACGAGGCTGTACGCTGTATCTCAGACGAGGCTGTATGCTGTATCTCAGAGGAGGCTGTACGCTGTATCTCAGATGGGGCTGTACGCTGTATCTGAGACGGGGCTGTACGCCGTATCTCAGATGAGTCTGTACGCTGTATCTCAGACGAGGCTGTACGCTGTATCTCAGACGAGGCTGTATGCTGTATCTCAGAGGAGGCTGTACGCTGTATCTCAGATGGGGCTGTACGCTGTATCTCAGAGGAGGCTGTACGCTGAATCTCAGACGGGGCTGTACGCTGTATCTGACATGAGTCTGTATGCTGTATCTCAGACGAGGCTGTATGCTGTATCTCAGATGGGGCTGTACACTGTATCTGAGATGAGGCTATACGCTGTATCTCATACCGGTCTGTACGCTGTATCTCAGATGAGTCTGTACGCTTTAGCTGAGATGGGGCTGTACGCTGTATCTCAGACGGGGCTGTACGCTGTATCTCAGATGAGTCTGTACGCTGTATCTGAGATAGTGCTGTACTCTGTATCTCAGACAAGGCTGTACACTGTATCTAAGATGAGGCTGTACGCTGTATCTCAGACGGGGCTGTACGCCGTATCTCAGATGGGGCTGTACGCTGTATCTGAGATGAGGCTGTAGACTGTATCTGAGATGAGGCTATACACTGTATCTCAGACTGGTCTGTACACTGTATCTGAGATGGGGCTGTACGCCGTATCTGAGATGGGGCTGTATGCTGTATCTGAGATGGAGCTGTACGCCGTATGTGAGATGGGGCTGTATGCCGTATCTGAGATGCGGCTGTATGCCGTATCTGACTTGGGGCTGTACACCGTATCTGAGATGGGGCTGTACGCCGTATCTGAGATGGGGCTGTATGCCGTATCTGAGATGGGGCTGTATTCCGTATCTGAGATAGGGCTGTATGTCGTATCTGAGATGGGCCTGTACGAAGTATCACAGATGAGGCGGTACATTGTATCTGAGATGGGTCTGTACGCTGTATCTCAGCCGGGTTGTACGCCGTACAGCCCCATTTCAGATACAGCGTACAGCCCATTCTGAGATATGGCGTACAGCCCCATCTGAGATACAGCGTACAGCCCCATCTCAGATACAGCGGACAGCCCCATCTGGGATACAGCGTACAGCCCTGTCTAAGATACAGCGTACAGCCCCGTCTCAGATACAGTGTACAGCCCCATCTGAGATACAGCGTACAGCCCCATCTCAGATACAGCGTACAGCCCCGTCTCAGATACAGCGTACAGCCTCATCTGAGATACAGCGTACAGCCCCATCTCAGAGACAGCATACAGCCCCATCTGAGATACGGCGTACAGCCACGTCTCAGATACATCGTACAGCCTCATCTGAGATATAGCGCACAGCCCCGTCTGAGATACAGCGTACAGCCACATCTCAGATACAGCGTACAGCCCCGTCTGAGATAGAGCATACAGCCTCGTCTGAGATACAGCATACAGCCTCTTCTGAGATACAGCGTACAGCCCCATCTGAGATACAGCGTACAGCCCCATCTGAGGTACGGCATACATCCCTGTCTCAGATACGGCGTACAGCCCCGTCTCAGATACAGCGCACAGCCCCGTCTGAGATACAGCGTACAGCCCCATCTCAGATACAGCGTACAGCCCCGTCTTAGATATGGCGTACAGCCTCGTCTGACATACAGAGTACTGCCTCATCTTAGATACAGCGTACAGCCTAATCTGAGCTACAGCATACCGCCCCGTCTGAGATACAGCGTACAGCCCCGTCTCAGATACAGCGTACAGCCTCGTCTGAGATACAGCGTAGGAGCCTCATCTGAGATACAGCGTACAGCCCCGTCTGAGATACAGCGTACAGCCTCATCTGAGATACAGCATTCAGCCTCATCTGAGATACGGCGTACAGCCCATCTCAGATACAGCATACAGCCCCATCTCAGATACGGCGTACAGCCCCATCTCAGATATGGCATGCAGCCCCATCTCAGATACAGCATACAGCCCAGTCTGAGATGCAGCATATAGCCTCATCTCATATACAGTGTACAGCCTCGTCTCAGATACAGCGTACAGCCCAGTCTGAGATGCAGCATATAGTCTCATCTCAGATACAGTGTACAGCCTTGTCTGAGATACAGCGTACAGCCTCATCCCAGATACAGTGCACAGCCTCGTCTGAGATACGGCATAAAGCCCCGGCTGAGATACAGCGTACAGCCCCGTCTCAGATACAGCGTACAGCCCCGTCTCAGATAGGGCGTACAGCCTCGTCTCAGATACAGCGTACAGCCTCTTCTGAGATACAGCGTACAGCCTCGTCTGAGATACAACGTACAGCCCCGTCTGAGATACAGCGTACAGCCCTGTCTGAGGTACGGCATACATCCCTGTCTCAGATACGGCGTACAGCCCCATCTCAGATACAGCATACAGCCCCATCTGATATACAACGTACAGCCCCATCTGAGATACAGCGTACATCCCCATCTCAGATACAGCGTACAGCCCCGTTTCAGATACAGCATACAGCCCATTCTGAGATACGATGTACAGCCCCATCTGAGATACAGCATACAGCCCCATCTCAGATACAGCGGACAACCCCATCTGAGATACAGCGTACAGCCCTGTCTCAGATACAGCGTACAGCCCCCTCTGAGATACGGCGTACAGCCCCATCACAGATACGGCGTACAGCCCCATCTCACATACGGTGTACGGCCCCATCTCAGATACGGTGTAAGCCCCATCTCAGATACAGCGTACAGCCCCGTCTCAGATACGGCATACAGCCCCATCTCAGATACGGCATACAGCCCCATCTCAGATACGGCATACAGCCCCATCTCAGATACAGCATACAGCCTCGTCTGAGATACAATGTACAGCCCCGTCTGAGATACGGCATACAGCCTCGTCTGAGATACAGCATACAGCCCCGTCTGAGATACAGCGTACAGCCCCGTCTGAGATACAGCATACAGCCCCGTCTGAGATACAACGTACAGCCCCATCTGAGACACAGCGTACAGCCCTGTCTGAGATACGGCGTACAGCCCCGTCTGAGATACAACGTACAGCCCCATCTGAGACACAGCGTACAGCCCTGTCTGAGATACGGTGTACAGCCCCGATTGAGATAGAGCGTACAGCCTCATCTGAGATACAGCGTTCAACCCCGTCTCAGATACGACGTACAGTCCTGTCGGAGATATGGCATACAGCCCCGTCTCACAGCGTACAGACCTGTCTGAGTTACGGTGTACAGCCTCGTCTCAGATATAGTGTACACACTCATCTCAGATATAGCGTATAGCCTCATCTCGGATACGGCGTACAGCCTCGTCTGAGATACAGCGTACAGCCTCGTCTGAGATACGGCGTACAGTCTCATCTCAGATACGGCGTACAGCCCCGTCTGATATACGGTTTACAGCCTCGTCTCAGATACGGCGTACAGCCCCGTCTGAGATACGGCGTACAGCCTCGTCTCAGATACGGCGTACAGCCCCATCTGAGATACAGCATACAGCCCTGTCTCAGATACAGCGTACAGCCTCGTCTCAGATATGGCATACAGCCCCATCTGAGATACAGCGTACAGCCCTGTCTCAGATACAGCGTACAGCCCCGTCTGAGATACAGCGTACAGCCTCATCTGAGATACAGCGTACAGCCCCATCTCAGATACGGCGTACAGCCTCATCTGAGATACAGCGTTCAGCCCCGTCTCTGATATGGCGTACAGCCCCATCTCAGATACAGTGAACAGCCTCATCTCAGATACAGTGTACAGCCTCGTCTCAGATGCAGCGTACAGCCTCATCCGAGATACAGCGTACAGCCCCGTCTCAGATACGGCATACAGCCTCGTCTGAGATACAGCGTACAGCCCCGTCTGAGGTACGGCATACATCCCTGTCTCAGATACGGCGTACAGCCCCGTCTCAGATACAGCATACAGCCCCATCTGATATACAACTTACAGCCCCATCTGAGATACAGCGTACAGCCCCGTCTCAGATACAGTGTACAGCCCCATCTGAGATACAGCGTACAGCCCCGTCTCAGATACAGCAGACAACCCCATCTGAGATACAGCGTACAGCCCTGTCTCAGATACAGCATACAGCCCCCTCTGTGATACGGCGTACAGCCCCATCTCAGATACGGCGTACAGCCCCATCTCACATACGGTGTACGGCCCCATCTCAGATACGGTGTAAGCCCCATCTCAGATACGGCGTACAGCCCCGTCTCAGATACGGCATACAGCCCCATCTCAGATACGGCATACAGCCCCATCTCAGATACGGCGTACAGCCCCATCTCAGATACGGCGTACAGCCCCATCTCAGATACAGCATACAGCCCAGTCTGAGATACAGCGTATAGCCTCATCTCAGATACAGTGTACAGCCTCATCTCAGATACAGCGCACAGCCCCGTCTGAGATACAGCGTACAGCCTTGTCTCAGATACAGCATACAGCCTCGTCTGAGATACAATGTACAGCCCCGTCTGAGATACGGCATACAGCCTCGTCTGAGATACAGCATACAGCCCCGTCTGAGATACAGCGTACAGCCCCGTCTGAGATACAGCATACAGCCCCGTCTGAGATACAACGTACAGCCCCATCTGAGACACAGCGTACAGCCTCATCTGAGATACAGCGTTCAGCCCCGTCTCAGATACGACGTACAGTCCTGTCGGAGATACGGCATACAGCCCCGTCTCACAGCGTACAGACGTGTCTGAGTTACGGTGTACAGCCCCGTCTCAGATATAGTGTACACACTCATCTCAGATATAGCGTATAGCCTCATCTCGGATACGGCGTACAGCCTCGTCTGAGATACAGCGTACAGCCTCGTCTGAGATACGGCGTACAGTCTCATCTCAGATACGGCGTACCGCCCCGTCTGATATACGGTGTACAGCCTCGTCTCAGATACGGCATACAGCCCCGTCAGAGATACGGCGTACAGCCTCGTCTCAGATACGGCGTACAGCCCCATCTGAGATACAGCCCTGTCTCAGATACAGCGTACAGCCTCGTCTGAGATACGGCATACAGCCCCATCTGAGATACAGCGTACAGCCCTGTCTCAGATACAGCGTACAGCCCCGTCTGAGATACAGCGTACAGCCTCATCTGAGATACAGCGTACAGCCCCATCTCAGATACGGCGTACAGCCTCATCTGAGATACAGCGTTCAGCCCCGTCTCTGATATGGCGTACAGCCCCGTCTCAGATACAGTGTACAGCCTCATCTCAGATACAGTGTACAGCCCCGTCTCAGATACGGCATACAGCCCCATCTGAGATATGGCGTACTGCCCCATCTTAGATACGGCATACAGCCCCATCTCAGATATGGCGTACAACCCGGCTGAGATACAGCGTACATCCCCATATCAGATACGATGTACAGCCCCATCTCAGATATGGCATGCAGCCCCATCTCAGATACAGCGTACAGCCAAGTCTGAGATGCAGCATATAGCCTCATCTCAGATACAGCGTACAGCCTCGTCTCACATACAGCGTACAGCCCAGTCTGAGATGCAGCATATAGCCTCATCTCAGATACAGTGTACAGCCTCGTCTGAGATACAGCGTACAGCCTCGTCCCAGATACAGTGCACAGCCTCGTCTGAGATACGGCATACAGCCACGGCAGAGATACAGCGTACAGCCCCGTCTCAGATACAGCGTACAGCCCCATCTCAGATAGGGTGTACAGCCTCGTCTGAGATACAGCGTACAGCCCCATCTCAGATACGGCATACAGACTTGTCTGAGATACAGCGTACAGCCCCATCTGAGATAAGGCATACAGCCCCATCTGAGATATGGCATACAGCCCCATCTGAGATACGGCTCACAGCCCCTTCTGAGATATGGCATACAACCCTGTCTCAGATATGGCGTACCGCCCCATCTCACATACGGTGTACAGCCCCATCTCAGATACGGTGTAAGCCCCATCTCAGATACGGCGTGCAGCCCCGTCTCAGATACGGCATACAGCCCCATCTCAGATACGGCATACAGCCCCATCTCAGATACGGCGTACAGCTCATCTCAGATACGGCATACAGCCCCATCTCAGATACGGCGTACAGCCCCATCTCAGATATGGCGTGCAGCCCCATCTCAGATACAGCGTACAGCCCAGTCTGAGATGCAGCATATAGCCTCATCTCAGATACAGCGTACAGCCTCGTCTCAGATACAGCGTACAGCCCAGTCTGAGATGCAGCATATAGCCTCATCTCATATACAGTGTACAGCCTCGTCTCAGATACAGCGTACAGCCCAGTCTGAGATGCAGCATATAGCCTCATCTCAGATACAGTGTACAGCCTCGTCTGAGATACAGCGTACAGCCTCATCCCAGATACAGTGCACAGCCTCGTCTGAGATACGGCATACAGCCCCGGCTGAGATACAGCGTACAGCCCCGTCTCAGATACAGCGTACAGCCCCGTCTCAGATAGGGCGTACAGCCTCGTCTAAGATACAGCGTACAGCCTCTTCTGAGATACAGCGTACAGCCTCGTCTGAGATACAGCGTACAGCCCCGTCTGAGATACAGCGTACAGCCCCGTCTGAGGTACGGCATACATCCCTGTCTCAGATACGGCGTACAGCCCCGTCTCAGATACAGCATACAGCCCCATCTGATATACAACGTACAGCCCCATCTGAGATACAGCATACAGCCCCATCTCAGATACAGCGTACAGCCCCATTTCAGATACAGCATACAGCCCATTCTGAGATACGACATACAGCCCCATCTGAGATACAGCGTACAGCCCCATCTCAGATACAGCGGACAACCCCATCTGAGATACAGCGTACAGCCCCGTCTCAGATACAGCGTACAGCCCCCTCTGAGATACGGCGTACAGCCCCATCTCAGATACGGCGTACAGCCTCATCTCAGATACGGCATACAGCCCCATCTCAGATACGGCATACAGCCCCATCTCACATACGGTGTACGGCCCCATCTCAGATACGGTGTAAGCTCCATCTCAGATACGGCGTACAGCCCCGTCTCAGATACGGCATACAGCCCCATCTCAGATACGGCGTACAGCCCCATCTCAGATACAGCGTACAGCCCAGTCTGAGATACGGCGTACAGCCCCGATTGAGATAGAGCGTACAGACTCATCTGAGATACAGCGTTCAGCCCCGTCTCAGATACGACGTACAGTCCTGTCGGAGATACGGCATACAGCCCCGTCTCACAGCGTACAGACCTGTCTGAGTTACAGTGTACAGCCCCGTCTCAGATATAGTGTACACACTCATCTCAGATATAGCGTATAGCCTCATCTCGTATACGGCGTACAGCCTCGTCTGAGATACAGCGTACAGCCTCGTCTGAGATACGGCGTACAGTCTCATCTCAGATACGGCGTACAGCGCCGTCTGAGATACGGCATACAGCCCTGTCTCAGATACGGCGTACAACCCGGCTGAGATACAGCGTACATCCCCATCTCAGATACGATGTACAGCCTCATCTGAGATACGTCATAATGCCCATCTCAGATACAGCGTACAGCCCCATCTCAGATAGGATGTACAGCCTCATCTGAGATACCTCCTACAGGCCCATCTCAGATACAGCGTGCAGCCCCATCTCAGATACGATGTACAGCCTCATCTGAGATACATCATACAGGCCTGTCTCAGATATGGCGTACAGCCCCATCTCAGATACACCATCTCCTTCGAGGCTGTATGTTGGATCTGGGACGAGGCTGTACGCCATATCTGAGATGGCGTTGTATGCCGTATCTGAGATGAGGCTGTGCGCCATATCTGAGATGGGGCTGTACGCTGTAACTGAGATGGGGCTGTACGCCGTATCTCAGAGGGGGCTGTAAGCCATATCTCAGACGGGGCTGTATGCCGTATCTGAGATGGGGCTGTACGCCGTATCTCAGACGGGGCTGTACGCTGTATCTGAGATGGGGCTGTACGCCATATCTCAGACGGGACTGTACGCCGTACCTCAGACGGAGCTGTACGCCGTATCTGAGTCGGGGCTGTTCGCCGTATCTCAGACGGGGCTGTACGCCGTATCTGAGATGGGGCTGTATGCTGTATCTGAGACTGGTCTGTATGCTATATCTTAGGCAGGGCTGTACGCTGTATCTCAGATGGCACTGTCCGCTGTATCTGAGATGGGGCTGTACACTATATCTCAGATGGGGCTGTACGCCATATCTCAGAATGGGCTGTACGCTGTATCTGAAATGGGGCTGTGCGCTGTATCTGAGATGGGACTGTACGCTGTATCTCAGATGGGGCTGTAAGTCGTATATCAGACAGGGCTGTTCACTGTATCTGAGACGGGGCTGTACGCTGTATCTCAGCCTGGGCTCTATGCTGTATCTCAGAAGGGGCTGTACGCCGTATCTGAGACAGGGATGTATGCCGTATCTCAGAAGAGGCTGTACAATATATCGCAGATGAGGCTGTACGCTTTATCTGAGACGAGGCTGTATGTTGAATCTGAGACGAGGCTGTATGTTGAATCTGGGATGAGGCTGTACGCTGTATCTCAGATGAGGCTGCACGCTGTATCTCAGACGAGGCTGTATGCTGTATCTCAGAGGAGGCTGTACGCTGTATCTGAGATGGGGCTGTACGCCGTATCTCAGATGAGTCTGTACGCTGTACCTCAGACGAGGCTGTACGCTGTATCTCAGACGAGGCTGTATGCTGTATCTCAGAGGAGGCTGTACGCTGTATCTCAGATGGGGCTGTACGCTGTATCTCAGAGGAGGCTGTACGCTGTATCTCAGAGGAGGCTGTACGCTGTATCTCAGATGGGGCTGTACGCTGTATCTGAGTTGAGTCTGTATGCTGTATCTCAGACGAGGCTGTACGCTGTATCTCAGATGGGGCTGTACGCTGTATCTGAGATGAGGCTGTACACTGTATCTGAGATGAGGCTATACGCTGTATCTCAGACTGGTCTGTACGCTGTATCTCAGATGAGTCTGTACGCTTTATCTGAGATGTGGCTGTACGCTGTATCTCAGACGGGGCTGTACGCTGTATCTCAGATGAGTCTGTACGCTGTATCTGAGATAGTGCTGTACTCTGTATCTCAGACAAGGCTGTACACTGTATCTAAGATGAGGCTGTACGCTGTATCTCAGACGGGGCTGTATGCCGTATCTCAGACGGGGCTGTACGCTGTATCTGAGATGAGGCTGTAGACTGTATCTGAGATGAGGCTATACACTGTATCTCAGACTGGTCTGTACACTGTATCTGAGATGGGGCTGTGCGCCGTATCTGAGATGGGGCTGTATGCTGTATCTGAGATGGAGCTGTACGCCGTATGTGAGATGGGGCTGTATGCCATATCTGAGATGCGGCTGTATGTCGTATCTGACTTGGGGCTGTACACCGTATCTGAGATGGGGCTGTATGCCGTATCTGAGATGGGGCTGTATTCCGTATCTGAGATAGGGCTGTATGTCGTATCTGAGATGGGCCTGTACGAAGTATCATAGATGAGGCGGTCCATTGTATCTGAGATGGGTCTGTACGCTGTATCTCAGCCGGGTTGTACGCCGTACAGCCCCATTTCAGATACAGCGTACAGCCCATTCTGAGATATGGCGTACAGCCCCATCTGAGATACAGCGTACAGTCCTATCTCAGATACAGCGGACAGCCCCATCTGAGATACAGCGTACAGCCCCATCTAAGATATAGCGTACAGCCCCATCTAAGATATAGCGTACAGACCCATCTCAGATACAGCATACAGCCCCATCTCAGATACAGCGTACAGCCCCATCTGAGATATGGCGTACAGCCCCATCTCAGATACAGCATACAGCCGCATCTGAGATTCAGCATACAGCCCCATCTCAGATACGGCATACAGCCCCATCTCAGATACGGCGTACAGCCCCATCTCAGATACGGCATACAGCCGCATCTCAAATACGGCGTACAGCCCCATCTCAGATACGGCGTACAGCCCCATCTCAGATACGGAGTACAGCCCCGTCTCAGATACGGCATACAGCCCCACCTCAGATAAAGCGTACAGCCCCATCTCGGATACAGCATACAGCCCCATCTCAGATACGGCATACTGCCACATCTCAGATATGGCATACAGCCCCATCTCAGAACCGGCGTACAGCCCCATCTCAGATACAGCGTACAGACCAGTCTGAGATACAGCCTATAGCCTCTTCTCAGATACAGTGTACAGCCTCATCTCAAATACAGCGTACAGCCCTGTCTGAGGTACAGCGTACAGCCCCGTCTGAGATACAGCATACAGCCGCATGTCAGATACAGCCTACAGCCCTGTCTGAGATACAGTGTACAGCACCGTCTGAGATACAGCGTACAGCCACGTCTGAGATATAGAGTACAGCCTCATCTTAGATACAGCATACAGCCTCATCTGAGGTATAGCGTACAGCCCCGTCTGAGATACAGCATACAGCCCCGTCTCAGATACAGCATACAGCCCCTTCTGAGATACGACGTACAGCCCCATCTCAGATACAGCATTCAGCCCCATCTCAGATACAGCGTACAGCCCCATCTCAGATACGGCATACAGCCCCATCTCAAATATGGCATAGAGCCCCATCTCAGATATGGCGTACAGCCCCTTCTCAGATACGGCATACAGCCCCATCTCAGATACAGCATACAGCCCAGACTGAGATACAGCGTATAGCCTCATCTCAGATACAGTGTACAGCTTCATCTCCGATACTGCGTACAGCCCCGTCTGAGATACAGCGTACAGCCTTGTCTCAGATACAGCATACAACCTCATCTGAGATACAGCGTACAGCCTCATCTGAGATGCAGCATACAGCCTCGTCTGAGATACAACGTACAGCCCCATCTGAGATACAACATACAGCCCCATCTGAGATACAGCGTACAGCCTCATCTGAGATACAGCGTACAGCCCAGTCTCAGATACGACATACAGTCCTGTCTGAGGTACGGAATACAGCTCCATCTCAGATATGGCGTACAGCCCCATCTCAGATATGGTGTACAGCCCCATCTCAGATACAGCGTACAGCCCAGTCTGAGATACAGCGTATAGCCTCATCTCAGATACAGTGTACAGCCCCGTCTCAGATATGGCGTACAGCCACGTCTCAGATACAGTGTACAGCCTCATCTCAGATACAGTGTACAGTCTCGTCTCAGATGCAGCGTACAGCCTCATCTGAGATACAGCATACAGCCCTGTCTGAGATATGGCGTACAGCGCCATCTGAGATATGGCGTACAGCCCTGTCTGAGATACGGCGTACAGCGCCGTCTGAGAAATGGCGTACAGCCCTGTCTGAGATACGGCGTACATCCCCATCTCAGATACAGCGTACAGCCCCATCTCAGATACTATGTACAGCCTCATCTGAGATACATCGTACAGGCCCTTCTCAGATACAGCGTACAGCCCCATCTCAGATACGATGTACAGCCTCATCTGAGATACGTCGTACAGGCCCATCTAAGATACGGCGTACAGCTCCGTCTCAGATACGGCATACAGCCCCATCTCAGATACGGCATACAGCCCCATCTCAGATATGGCATACAGCTCCATCTCAGATACGGCGTACAGCCCCTCTCAGATACAGCATACAGCCACATCTCAGATATGGCGTACAGCTCCAACTCACATACGGCGTACAGCCCCATCTCCGATACGGCGTACAGCTCCATCTCACATACGGCGTACAGCCCCATCTCAGATACGGCGTACAGCCCCATCTCAGATACAGCGTACAGCCCAATCTCAGATACGGCGTACAGCCCCATCTCAGATATGGCATGCAGCCCCATCTCAGATACAGCATACAGCCCAGTCTGAGATGCAGCATATAGCCTCATCTCAGATACAGTGCACAGCCTTGTCTGAGATACGGCGTACAGCCCCGGCTGAGATACAGCGTACAGCCCCGTCTCAGATACAGCGTACAGCCCCGTCTCAGATAGGGCATACAGCCTCGTCTGAGATACAGTGTACAGCCCCATCTCAGATAAGTCATACAGCCTCCTCTGAGATACAGCTTACAGCCCCGTCTGAGATACGGCATACATCCCCATCTGAGATACGGCATACAGCCCCATCTGAGATACGGCTGACAGCCCCTTCTGAGATATGGCATACAACCCTGTCTCAGATATGGCGTACAGCCCCATCTCACATATGGTGTACAGCCCCATCTCAGATACGGTGTAAGCCCCATCTCAGATATGGCGTACAGCCCCGTCTCAGATACGGCATACAGACCCATCTCAGATACGGCGTACAGCCCCATCTCAGATACAGCGTACAGCCCAGACTGAGATACAGCGTATAGCCTCATCTCAGATACAGTGTACAGCCTCATCTCAGATACAGCGTACAGGCCCGTCTGAGATACAGCGTACAGCCTTGTCTCAGATACAGCATACAACCTCGTCTGAGATACAAAGTACAGCCTCATCTGAGATGCAGCATACAGCCTCATCTGAGATACAACGTACAGCCCCATCTGAGATACAACATACACTCCCATCTGAGATACAGCGTACAGCCTCATCTGAGATACAGCGTACAGCCCCGTCTCATATACGACGTACAGTCCTGTCTGAGGTACGGCATACAGCCCCATCTCAGATACGGCGTAGAGCCCCATCTCAGATATGGCGTACAGCTGCATCTCAGATACGGCATACAGCCCCACCTCAGATACAGCGTACAGCCCAGTCTGAGATACAGCGTATAGCCTCATCTCAGATACAGTGTACAGCCCCGTCTCAGATATGGTGTACAGCCTCGTCTCAGATGCAGCGTACAGCCTCTTCTGAGATACAGCGTACAGCCCCGTCTCAGATACGGCATACAGCCCCATCTGAGATATGGCGTACAGCCCTGTCTGACATACGGCGTACAGCGCCGTCTGAGAAACGGCGTACAGCCCTGTCTGAGATACGGCGTACATCCCCATCTCAGATACAGCGTACAGCCCCATCTCAGATACGATGTACAGCCTCATCTGAGATACGTCGTACAGGCCCATCTCAGATACAGCGTACAGCCCCATCTCAGATACGATGTACAGCCTCATCTGAGATATGTCGTACAGGCCCATCTAAGATACGGCATACAGCTCTGTCTCAGATACGGCATACAGCCCCATCTCAGATACAGCATACAGCCCCATCTCAGATACGGCGTACAGCCCCATCTCACATACGGCGTACAGCCCCATCTCAGATACGGCATACAGCCCCATCTCAGATACGGCATACAGCCCAATCTCAGATATGGCATGCAGCCCCATCTCAGATACAGCATACAGCCCAGTCTGAGAAGCAGCATATAGCCTCATCTCAGATACAGTGTACAGCCTCATCTGAGATACAGCATACAGCCTCATCTCAGATACATTGCACAGCCTCGTCTGAGATACGGCGTACAGCCCCGGCTGAGATACAGCGTACAGCTCGTCTCAGATACAGCGTACAGCCCCGTCTCAGATAGGGCATACAGCGTCGTCTGAGATACAGTGTACAGCCCCATCTCAGATACGGCGTACAGCCTCCTCTGAGATACAGCGTACAGCCCCGTCTGAGATACGGCATACAGCCCCATCTGAGATACGGCATACAGCCCCATCTGAGATACGACTGACAGCCCCTTCTGAGATATGGCATACAACTCTGTCTCAGATATGGCGTACAGCCCCATCTCACATACGGTGTACAGCCCCATCTCAGATACGGTGTAAGCCCCATCTCAGATATGGCGTACAGCCCCGTCTCAGATATGGCATACAGCCCCATCTCAGATACGGCATACAGCTCCATCTCAGATACGGCATAGAGCCCCATCTCAGATATGGCGTACAGCCCCATCTCAGATACAGCGTACAGCCCCATCTCAGATACAGCGTACAGCCCAGTCTGAGATACAGCGTATAGCCTCATCTCAGATACAGTGTACAGCCTCATCTCAGATACTGCGTACAGCCCTGTCTGAGATACAGCGTAAAGCCTTGTCTCAGATACAGCATACAACCTCGTCTGAGATACAGCGTACAGCCTCATCTGAGATGCAGCATACAGCCTCGTCTGAGATACAACGTACAGCCCCATCTGAGATACAACATACAGCCCCGTCTCAGATACGACGTACAGTCCTGTCTGAGGTACGGCATACAGCCCCATCTCAGATACAGCGTAGAGCCCCATCTCAGATATGGCGTACAGCCCCATCTCAGATACGGCGTACAGCCCCATCTCAGATACAGCGTACAGCCCAGTCTGAGATACAACGTATAGCCTCATCTCAGATACAGTGTACAGCCCCGTCTCAGATATGGCGTACAGCCACATCTCAGATACGGCGTACAGCCCCATCTCAGATACAGCGTACAGCCCAGTCTGAGATACAACGTATAGCCTCATCTCAGATACAGTGTACAGCCCCGTCTCAGATATGGCGTACAGCCACATCTCAGATATGGCGTACAGCTCCATCTCAGATACGGCGTACAGCCCCTCTCAGATACAGCATACAGCCACATCTCAGAAACAGCATACAGCCCCATCTCAGATACAGCGTACAGCCCCGTCTGAGATACGGTGTACAGCCTCGTCTGAGATACAGAGTACAGCCTCATCTTAGATACAGCGTACAGCCCCGTCTGAGATACGGCGTACAGCGCCGTCTGAGAAATGGCGTACAGCCCTGTCTGAGATACGTCATACATCCCCATCTCAGATACAGCATACAGCCCCATCTCAGATATGATGTACAGCCCCGTCTCAGATACAGCGTACAGCCTCATCTGAGATACAGCGTACAGCCTCGTCTGAGATACAGCGTACAGCCCCATCTCAGATACAGCATACAGCCCCATCTGAGATACAGCATACAGCCCCGTCTCAGATACAGTGTACAGCCCCATCTGAGATACAGCGTACAGGCCCGTCTCAGATACAGCGTACAGCCCCATCTCAGATACAGTGTACAGCCCCATCTGAGATACAGCGTACAGCCCCGTCTGAGATACAGCATGCAGCCTCGTCTGAGATACAGCATACAGCCTCGTCTCAGATACAGTGTACAGCCCTGTCTCAGATACGACGTACAGTCCTGTCTGAGATACCGCGTACAGCCCTGTCTCACAGCGTACAGACCTGTCTGAGTTACGCTGTACAGCCCCGTCTGAGATATAGCATCCAGCCCCGTCCCAGATACAGCTTACAGGCCCGTCTCAGATAAGGCGTGCAGCCTCATCTCTGATACGGCATACAGCCCCATCTCAGATATGGTGTACAGCCCCATCTCACATACGGTGTACAGCCCCATCTCAGATACAGCATACAGCCCCATCTGAGATACAGCGTACAGCCCCATCTCAGATACAGCATACAGCCCCATCTGAGATACGGCGTACAGCCCCGTCGGAGATACGGCATACAGCCATGTCTCAGATACAGCATACAGCCTCATCTCAGATATAGCATACAGCCCCGTCTGAGATACGGCGTACAGCCCCATCTCAGATATGGCATACAGCCTCATCTCAGATACAGCGTACAGCCCCATCTCAGATACGGCGTACAGCCCCATCTCAGACACAGCGTTCAGCCCAGTCTGAGATACAGCGTATAGCCTCATCTCAGATACTGCGTACAGCCCCGTTTGAGATACAGCGTACAGCCTTGTCACAGATACAGCGTACAGCCCCTTTTGAGATACAGCATACGGCCCCATCTGAGATACGGCGTACAGCCCCGATTGAGATAGAGCGTACAGCCTCATCTGAGATACAGCGTACAGCCCCGTCTCAGATACGACGTACAGTGCTGTCGGAGATACGGCATATAGCCCCGTCTCACAGCGTACAGGCCTGTCTGAGTTACGGTGTACAGCCCCGTCTCAGATACAGTGTACACACTCATCTCAGATACAGCGTATAGCATCATCTCAGATGCAGCATACAGCCTCATCTGAGATACAGCGTACAGCCCCGTCTCAGATACGGCGTAGAGCCTCGTCTGAGATACAGCGTACAGCCCCGTCTCAGATACAGCATACAGCCCTGTCTGAGATACAGCATACAGCCCCAGCTCAGATACAGCATACAGCCCAATCTGAGATACGGCATACAGCCCCGTCGGAGATACGGCGTACAGCCCCATCTGAGATACGGCGTACAGCCCCATCTGAGATACAGCATACAGCCTTGTCTCAGATGCAGCGTACAGCCTCATCTGTGATACGTCGTACAGGCCCATCTCAGATACAGCGTACAGCCCCATCTCAGATACGATGTACAGCCTCATCTGAGATACGTCGTACAGGCCCATCTAAGATACGGCATACAGCTCCGTCTCAGATACGGCATACAGCCCCATCTCAGATACAGCATACAGCCCCATCTCAGATATGGCGTACAGCTCCATCTCAGATAGGGCGTACAGCCCCATCTCACATACGGCGTACAGCCCCATCTCAGATACGGCGTACAGCCCCATCTCAGATACGGCATACAGCCCAATCTCAGATACGGCGTATAGCCCCATCTCAGATATGGCATGCAGCCCCATCTCAGATACAGCATACAGCCCAGTCTGAGATGCAGCATATAGCCTCATCTCAGATACAGTGTACAGCCTCATCTGAGATACAGCGTACAGCCTCATCTCAGATACATTGCACAGCCTCGTCTGAGATACGGCGTACAGCCCCGGCTGAGATACAGCGTACAGCTCGTCTCAGATACAGCGTACCGCCCCGTCTCAGATAGGGCATACAGCGTCGTCTGAGATACAGTGTACAGCCCCATCTCAGATACGGCGTACAGCCTCCTCTGAGATACAGCGTACAGCCCCGTCTGAGATATGGCACACAGCCCCATCTGAGATACGGCATACAGCCCCATCTGAGATACGGCTGACAGCCCCTTCTGAGATATGGCATACAACTCTGTCTCAGATATGGCGTACAGCCCCATCTCACATACGGTGTACAGCCCCATCTCAGATACGGTGTAAGCCCCATCTCAGATATGGCGTACAGCCCCATCTCAGATACGGCATACAGCCCCATCTCAGATACGGCATACAGCTCCATCTCAGATACGGCATAGAGCCCCATCTCAGATATGGCGTACAGCCCCATCTCAGATACAGCGTACAGCCCCATCTCAGATACAGCGTACAGCCCAGTCTGAGATACAGCGTATAGCCTCATCTCAGATACAGTGTACAGCCTCATCTCAGATACTGCGTACAGCCCTGTCTGAGATACAGCGTAAAGCCTTGTCTCAGATACAGCATACAACCTCGTCTGAGATACAGCGTACAGCCTCATCTGAGATGCAGCATACAGCCTCGTCTGAGATACAACGTACAGCCCCATCTGAGATACAACATACAGCCCCGTCTCAGATATGACGTACAGTCCTGTCTGAGGTACGGCATACAGCCCCATCTCAGATACAGCGTAGAGCCCCATCTCAGATATGGCGTACAGCCCCATCTCAGATACGGCGTACAGCCCCATCTCAGATACAGCGTACAGCCCAGTCTGAGATACAGCGTATAGCCTCATCTCAGATACAGTGTACAGCCCCGTCTCAGATATGGCGTACAGCCACATCTCAGATATGGCGTACAGCTCCATCTCAGATACGGCGTACAGCCCCTCTCAGATACAGCATACAGCCACATCTCAGATATGATGTACAGCCCCGTCTCAGATACAGCGTACAGCCTCATCTGAGATACAGCGTACAGCCTCGTCTGAGATACAGCGTACAGCCCCATCTCAGATACAGCATACAGCCCCATCTGAGATACAGCGTACAGCCACGTCTCAGATACAGCATACAGCCTCATCTCAGATACAGCATACAGCCCCATCTGAGATACAGCATACAGCCCCGTCTCAGATACAGTGTACAGCCCCATCTGAGATACAGCGTACAGGCCCGTCTCAGATACAGCGTACAGCCCCATCTCAGATACAGTGTACAGCCCCATCTGAGATACAGCGTACAGCCCCGTCTGAGATACAGCATGCAGCCTCGTCTGAGATACAGCATACAGCCCTGTCTCAGATACGACGTACAGTCCTGTCTGAGATACCGCGTACAGCTCTGTCTCACAGCGTACAGACCTGTCTGAGTTACGCTGTACAGCCCCGTCTGAGATATGGCATCCAGCCCCGTCCCAGATACAGCTTACAGGCCCGTCTCAGATAAGGCGTACAGCCTCATCTCTGATACGGCATACAGCCCCATCTCAGATATGGTGTACAGCCCCATCTCACATACGGTGTACAGCCCCATCTCAGATACAGCATACAGCCCCATCTGAGATACAGCGTACAGCCCCATCTCAGATACAGCATACAGCCCCAACTGAGATACGGCGTACAGCCCCGTCGGAGATACGGCATACAGCCATGTCTCAGATACAGCATACAGCCTCATCTCAGATACAGCATACAGCCCCGTCTGAGATACGGCGTACAGCCCCATCTCAGATATGGCATACAGCCTCATCTCAGATACAGCGTACAGCCCCATCTCAGATACGGCGTACAGCCCCATCTCAGACACAGCGTTCAGCCCAGTCTGAGATACAGCGTATAGCCTCATCTCAGATACTGCGTACAGCCCCGTTTGAGATACAGCGTACAGCCTTGTCACAGATACAGCGTACAGCCCCTTTTGAGATACAGCATACGGCCCGATCTGAGATACGGCGTACAGCTCCGATTGAGATAGAGCGTACAGCCTCATCTGAGATACAGCGTACAACCCCGTCTCAGATACGACGTACAGTCCTGTCAGAGATACGGCATATAGCCCCGTCTCACAGCGTACAGGCCTGTCTGAGTTACGGTGTACAGCCCCGTCTCAGATACAGTGTACACACTCATCTCAGATACAGCGTATAGCATCATCTCAGATGCAGCATACAGCCTCATCTGAGATACAGCGTACAGCCCCGTCTCAGATACGGCGTAGAGCCTTGTCTGAGATACAGCGTACAGCCCCGTCTCAGATACAGCATACAGCCCTGTCTGAGATACAGCATACAGCCCCAGCTCAGATACAGCATACAGCCCAATCTGAGATACGGCATACAGCCCCGTCGGAGATACGGCGTACATCCCCATCTGAGATACGGCGTACAGCCCCATCTGAGATACAGCATACAGCCTTGTCTCAGATGCAGCGTACAGCCTCATCTGTGATACGTCGTACAGGCCCATCTCAGATACAGCGTACAGCCCCATCCCAGATACGATGTACAGCCTCATCTGAGATACGTTACAGGCCCATTGCAGATATGGCGTACAGCCCATCTCAGATACGATGTACAGCCCCATTTCAGATATGGCGTAAAGCCCGTCTCAGATACGGCGTACAGCTCCATCTCAGATACAGCATACAGCCCCATCTCACATACGCATTCAGCCCCATCTCAGATACAGCGTACAGCCCCATCTCAGATACGGCGTACAGCCCCATCTCAGATATGGCATACAGCCCCATCTCAGATACGGCGTACAGCCCCATCTCAGATACGGCGTACAGCCCCATCTCAGATACGGTGTACAGCCCCATCTCAGATACAGCGTTCAGCCCCATCTCAGATACAGCGTACAGTCCCATCTGAGATACAGCGTACAGCCTCATCTCAGATACAGCGTACAGCCCTGAGTCAAATACAGCGCACAGCCCATCTCAGATACGGCATACAGCCCCCTCTCAGATACAGCGTACAGCCCCATCACAGATATGGCGTGCAGCCCCATCTCAGATACAGCGTACAGCCCCATCTCAGATACAGCGTTCAGCCCCATCTCAGATACAGCGTACAGTCCCATCTGAGATACAGCGTACAGCCTCATCTCAGATACAGCGTACAGCCCTGAGTCAAATACAGCGCACAGCCCATCTCAGATACGGCATACAGCCCCCTCTCAGATACAGCGTACAGCCCCATCACAGATATGGCGTGCAGCCCCATCTCAGATACAGCGTACAGCCCAGTCTGAGATGCAGCATATAGCCTCATCTCAGATACAGATTACAGCCCCATCCCAGATACAGCTAACACCCCTTCTGAGATACAGTGTACAGCCTCGTTTCAGATACAGCGTACAGCCCCGTCTCAAATACAGCATACAGCCCCATGTAAGATACAGCGTACAGCCCCGTCTCAGATACAGTGTACAGCCCCATCTGAGATACAGCGTACAGCCCCGTCTCAGATATAGCGTACAGACCTGTCTCAGATGCAGCGTACAGCCTCATCTGTGATACAGCGTACAGCCTCGTCTGAGATACAGCGTACAGCCCCATCTCAGATACAGCATACAGCCCCATCTGAGATACGCCGTACAGCCACGTCTCAGATACAGCATACAGCCTCATCTCAGATACAGCATACAGCCCCATCTGAGATACAGTGTACAGCATCGTCTCAGATACAGTGTACAGCCCCATCTGAGATACAGCGTACAGCCCCGTCTCAGATACAGCGTACAGCCCTCTGTCAGAAACAGCGTACAGCCCCATCTCAGATACAGTGTACAGCCCCATCTGAGATACAGCGTATAGCCTCGTCTCAGATTCAACATACAGCCTCGTCTGAGATACAGCGTACAGCCTCGTCTGAGATACAGCGTACAGCCTCATCTGAGATACAGTGTACAGCCTCGTCTGAGATACAACGTGCAGCCCCATCTGAGATACAGCATACAGCCCCGTCTGAGGTACGGCATACATCCCTGTCTCAGATACGGCGTACAGCGCCGTCTCAGATACAGCATACAGCCCCATTTGATGTACAACATACAGCCCCATCTGAGATACAGAGTACAGCCCCATCTCAGATACAGCGGACAGCCCCATCTGAGATACAGCGTACAGCCCTGTCTCAGACACAGCATACAGCCAGCTCTGAGATACGGCGTACAGCCCCATCTCAGATACGGCATAGAGCCTCATCTCAGATACAGCATACAGCCCCATCTCAGATACGGCATACAGCCCCATCTCACATACGGTGTACGGCCCCATCTCAGATACGGTGTAAGCCCCATCTCAGATACGGTGTACAGCCCCGTCTCCGATAAGGCATACAGCCCCATCTCAGATACGGCATACAGTCCCATCTCAGATACGGCGTACACCCAAATCTCAGATACGGCGTACAGCCCCATCTCAGATACAGCGTACAGCCCAGTGTGAAATACAGGGTATAGCCTCATCTCAGATACAGCATACAGCCTCATCTCAGATACAGCGCACAGCCCCGTCTGAGATACAGCATACAGCCTTGTCTCAGATACAGCATACAGCCTCGTCTGAGATACAACGTACAGCCCCGTCTGAGATACGGCATACAGCCTCGTCTGAGATACAGCGTACAGCCCCGTCTGAGATACAGCATACAGCCCTGTCTGAGATACAACGTACAGCCCCATCTGAGACACAGCGTACAGCCTCATCTGAGATACAGCGTACAGCCCCGTCTCAGATACGACGTACAGTCCTGTCGGAGATACGGCATAAAGCCCCGTCTCACAGCATACAGACCTGTCTGAGTTACGGTGTACTGCCCCATCTCAGATACAGTGTACACTCTCATCTCAGATATAGTGTAGAGCCTCGTCTCAGATAAGGCGTACAGCCTCGTCTGAGATACAGCGTACAGCCTTGTCTGAGATACGGCGTACAGCGTCATCTCAGATACGGCGTACAGCCCTGTCTCAGATACGGCGTACAGCCCCATCTGAGATACAGCGTACAGCCCCGTCTGAAATACAGCATACAGCGTCGTCTGAGATACAGCATACAGCCCCATCTGAGATACAGCGTACAGCCCCATCTGAGATACAGCGTACAGCCCCGTCTGAGATACAGCGTACAGCCTCATCTGAGATACAGCGTACAGCCCCGTCTCAGATATGGCGTACAGCCTTGTCTGAGATACAGCGTTCAGCCCCGTCTCAAATATGGCGTACAGCCCCGTCTCAGATACAGTGTACAGCCTCATCTCAGATACAGTGTACAGCCTCGTCTCAGATGCAGCGTACAGCCTCATCTGAGATACAGCGTACAGCCCCGTCTCAGATACAGCATCTCCTTCGAGGCTGTATGTTGGATCTGGGACGATGCTGTACGCCGTATCTGAGATGGGGCTGTATGCCGTATCTGAGACGGGGCTGTACGCCGTATCTGAGATGGGGCTTAAAACCGTATCTGAGATGGGGCTGTACACCGTATGTGAGATGGGGCTGTATGCCGTATCTGAAATGGGGTTGTATGCCATTTCTGAGATGAGGCTGTACGCCGTATCTGAGATGGGGCTGTACGCTGTAACTGAGATGAGGCTGTACGCCGTATCTCAAAGGGGGCTGTACACTGTATCTGAGACAGGGCCGTACGCCGTATCTCAGTTGGGGCTGTACGCCATATCTCAGACGGGGCTGTATGCCGTATCTGAGATGGGGCTGTACGCCATATCTCAGACGGGACTGTACACTGTATCTCAGATGGGGCTGTACGCCGTATCTCAGATGTGAATGTTCGCCGTATCTCAGATGGGGCAGTACGCTGTATCTGAGATGGGGCTGTACGCCATATCTCAGACGGGGCTGTACGCCGTACCTCAGACGGGGCTGTATTCCGTATCTGAGTCAGGGCTGTACGCCGTATCTGAGATGGGGCTGTATGCTGTATCTGAGACGGGTCTGTATGCTATATCTTAGACAGGGCTGTGCGCTGTATCTCAGATGGGGCTGTCCGCTGTATCTGAGATGAGGCTGTACGCTGTATCTCAGATGGGGCTGTACGCCATATCTCAGAATGGGCTGTACGCTGTATCTGAAAAGGGGCTGTGCGCTGTATCTGAGATGGGGCTGTACGCTGTATCTCAGATGGGGCTGTACATCGTATATCAGACAGGGCTGTTCGCTGTATCTGAGACGGGGCTGTACGCTGTATCGCAGCCGGGGCTGTATGCTGTATCTCAGATGGGGCTGTACGCCGTATCTGAGACAGGGATGTATGCCGTATCTCAGACGAGGCTGTACGCTGTATCGCAGACGAGGCTGTACGCTGTATCTGAGACAAGGCTGTATGTTGAATCTGAGACGAGGCTGTATGTTGAATCTGGGACGAGGCTGTACGCTGTATCTCAGATGGGGCTGTACGCTGTATCTCAGACGAGGCTGTACGCTATATCTCAGACGAGGCTGTAGGCTGGATCTCAGAGGAGGCTGTACGCTGTATCTGAGACGGGGCTGTACGCAATATCTCAGATTAGTCTGTACGCTGTATCTCAGACGAGGCTGTACGCTGTATCTCAGACGAGGCTGTATGCAGTATCTCAGAGGAGCCTGTACGCTGTACCTCATACGGGGCTGTATGCTGTATCTCAGAGGAGGCTGTACGCTGTATCTCAGACGGGGCTGTACGCTGTATCTCAGACGAGGCTGTACGCTGTATCTCAGACGGGGCTGTACGCTGTATCTGAGATGAGTCTGTACGCTGTATCTGAGATGGGGCTGTATGCTGTATCTCAGAGGAGGCTGTACGCTGTATCTCAGATGGGGCTGTATGCTGTATCTGAGATGGTGCTGTACGCTGTATCTCAGACGGGGCTGTATGCTGTATCTAAGATGAGGCTGTACTCTGTATCTCAGACGAGGCTGTACACTGTATCTAAGATGAGGCTGTACGCTGTATCTCAGACGGGGCTGTACGCCGTATCTGAGATGAGGCTATACGCCGTATCTGAGATGGGGCTGTATGCTGTATCTGAGATGGAGCTGTACGCCGTATGTGCGATGGGGTTGTATGCCGTATCTGAGATGCGGCTGTATGCCGTATCTGAGATGGGGCTGTACGCCGTATCTGAGATGGGGCTGTACGCCGTATCTGAGATGGGGCTGTATGCCGTATCTGAGATGGGGCTGTATTCCGTATCTGAGATGGGGCTGTACGTCGTATCTGAGATGGGCCTGTATGACGTAACACAGATGAGGCGGTACATCATATCTGAGATGGGTCTGTACACTGTATCTCAGCTGGGATGTACGCCGTACAGCCCCGTTTCAGATACAGCGTACAGCCCATTCTGAGATTTGGCGTACAGCCCCATCTGAGATATAGCGTACAGCCCCATCTCAGATACAGCAGACAGCCCCATCTGAGATATAGCATACAGCCCTGTCTAAGATATAGCGTACAGACCCATCTCAGATACAGCATACAGCCCCAACTCAGATACAGCGTACAGCCCCATCTCAGATACAGTGTACAGCCCCGTCTGAGATATGGCTTACAGCCCCATCTCAGATACAGCGTACAGCCCCATCTGAGATACGGCGAACATTCACATCTGAGATACGGCATACAGACCCGTCTGAGATACAGCGTACAGCCCCATCTCACAGCATACAGCCCCATCTCAGATACAGCATACAGCCCCGTCTCAGATACAGCGTACAGCCCCGTCTGAGATACAGCGTACAGCCCCATCTGAGATACAGCATACAGCCCCATCTGAGATATGGCATACAGCCTCATCTGAGATACGGCGTACAGCCCTGTCTCAGATATGGCGTACAGCCCCCTCCGAGATACGGCGTACAGCCCCATCTCAGTTGCAGCGTACAGCCCCATCCCAGACACGGCGTACAGCCCCATCTCAGATACAGCGTACAGACCAGTCTGAGATACAGCGTATAGCCTCATCTCAGATACAGTGTACAGCCTCATCTCAGATACAGCGTACAGTCCCGTCTGAGATATGGCGTACAGCCCCGTCTGAGAGACAGCGTACAGCCCCATCTCAGATACAGCATACAGCCCCATCTGAGGTACAGCATACAGCCTCGTCGGAGATACAGCGTACAGCCCCATCTCAGATACAGCGTACAGCCCCATCTGATGTACAGCATACAGCCCCGTCTGATATACGACGTACAGCCCCATCTGAGATACAGCGTACAGCCCCATCTCAGATACAGCGCACAGCCCCGTTTCAGATACAGTGTACAGCCCCATCTGAGATACAGCGTACAGCACCATCTCAGATACAGCGGACAGCCCATCTGAGATACAGCGTACAGCCCTGTCTAAGATATAGCATACAGACCCGTCTCAGATACAGCGTACAGCCCCATCTCAGATACAGCGCACAGCCCCGTTTCAGATACATCGTACAGCCCCATCTGAGATACAGCATACAGCCCCATCTCAGATACAGCGGACAGCCCATCTGAGATACAGCGTACAGCCCTGTCTAAAATATAGCATACAGACCCGTCTCAGATACAGCGTACAGCCCCATCTCAGATATGACGTACAGCCCCGTCTGAGATACGGCGTACAGCCCCATCTCAGATACGGTGTACAGCCCCGTCTGAGGTACGGCGTACAGCCCAGTCTGAGATACGGCGTACAGCCCCATCTCAGATACAGCGTACAGCCTCATCTGAGATACGGCGAACATTCACATCTCAGATACAGCGTACAGCCCCATCTCAGATACAGCGTACAGCCCCATCTCAGATACAGCGTACAGCCCCATCTCAGATGCAGCATACAGCCCCGTCTGAGATACAGCGTTCAGCCCCGTCTGAGATAAGGCATACAGCCCTGTCGGAGATACAGCGTACAGCCCCATCTGAGATACGGCGTACAGCCCCCTCTGAGATACGGCGTACAGCCCCATCTCAGTTACAGCGTACAGCCCCATCTCAGATACGGCGTACAGCCTCATCTCAGATACGGCATACAGCCGCATCTCAGATACGGCGTACAGCCCCATCTCACATACGGTGTACAGCCCCATCTCAGATACAGCATCCAGCCCCATCTCAGATACGGTGTAAGCCCCATTTCAGATACAGCGTACAGCCGCCTCTCAGATACGGCATACAGCCCCATCTCAGATATGGCGTACAGCCTCATCTGAGATACAGCATACAGCCTCATCTGAGATACAGCATACAGCCTCATCTGAGATACAGCATACAGCCCATCTGAGATACAGCGTACAGCCCCTTCTGAGATAAGGCGTACAGCCCAGTCTGAGATACAGCATACAGCCCCGTCTGGGATACGGCATATAGCCCCGTCTCAGATACAGCGTACAGCCCCGTCTGAGATACAGCATACAGCCCCGTCTGAGATACAGTGTACAGCCTCATCTGAGATATAGCGTACAGCCTCATCTGAGATACAGCGTACAGCCTCATCTGAGATAGAGCGTACAGCCTCATCTGAGATACAACGTACAGCCTCGTCTGAGATATAGCGTACAGCCTCGTCTGAGATACAGCGTACAGCTTTGTCTGAGATACGGCATACAGCCTCAGCTGAGATACAGCGTACAGCCCCATCTGAGATATTGCATACAGCCCTATCTCAGATAAGTCGTACAGCCCCATCTGAGATACAGCCTACAGCTCCGGCTGAGATACAGTGTTCAGCCCCATCTCAGATACAGTGTACAGCCCTGTCTGATATACGACGTACAGCTCCATCTGAGATACAGCGTACAGCCCCATCTCAGATACAGCGCACAGCCCCATTTCAGATACAGTGTACAGCCCATTCTGAGATATGGCGTGCAGGCCCATCTCAGATACAGCGGACAGCCCCATCTGAGATACAGCGTACAGCCCTGTCTAAGATATAGCGTACAGACCCATCTCAGATACCGCGTACAGCCCCATTTGAGATACGGCGTACAGCCCTGTCTCAGATACGGCGTACAGCCCCCTCTGAGATACGGCGTACAGCCCCATCTCAGTTACAGCGTACAGCCCCATCTCAGATACGGCGTACAGCCTCATCTCAGATACGCCATACAGCCCCATCTCAGATACAGCGTACAGCCCCATCTCAGATACGGTGTAAGCCCCATCTCAGATACGGCATACAGCCCTCTCTCAGATACGGCATACAGCCCCATCTCAGATATGGCGTACATCCTCATCTGAGATACAGCATACAGCCTTATCTGAGATATTGCGTATAGCCTCATCTCAGATACAGCATACAGCCTCGTCTGAGATACAACGTACAGCCCCATCTGAGATACAGCGTACAGCCCCTTCTGAGATAAGGCGTACAGCCCAGTCTGAGATACCGCATACAGCCCCGTCTGGGATACGGCGTACAGCCCCGTCTGAGATATAGCGTACAGCCTCATCTGAGATACAGCGTACAGCCTCATCTGAGATACAGCGTACAGCCTCGTCCCAGATACAGCGTACAGCCCCGTCTGAGATACAGCGTACAGCCCCATCTGAGATATAGCGTACAGCCTCGTCTGAGAAACAGCGTACAGCCTCGTCTGAGCTATAGCGTACAGCCTTGTCTGAGATACAGCGTAGAGCCCCATCTGAGATAAAGCGTAAAGTCTCGTCTGAGATACAGCGTACAGCCTCATCTGAGATATAGCGTACAGCCTCGTCTGAGATACGGCATACAGCCCCGGCTGAGATACAGCGTACAGCCCCGTCTGAGATACGGCATACAGCCCCGTCTCAGATAAGTCGTACAGCCCCATCTGAGATACAGCGTACAGCCCCGTCTGAGATACAGCGAACAGCCCCGGCTGAGATACAGTGTACCGCCCCGTCTAAGATACAGTGTAGAGCCCTGTCTGATATACGACGTACAGCCCCATCTGAGATACAGCGTACAGCCCCATCTCAGATACAGCGCACAGCCCCGTTTCAGATACAGCATACAGCCCATTCTGAGATATTGCGTACAGCCCCATCTGAGATGCAGCGTACAGCCCCATCTCAGATACAGCGGACAGCCCCATCTGAGATACAGCGTACAGCCCTGTCTAAGATAAAGCGTACAGAACCATCTCAGGTACAGCACACAGCCCCATCTCAGATACAGTGTACAGCCCCGTCTGAGATACGGCATACAGCCCCATCTGAGATACGGCGAACATTCACATCTGAGATATGGCGTACAGCCCCGTCTGAGATACGGCGTACAGCCCCATCTCATTTACAGCGTACAGCCCCATCTCAGATACGGCGTACAGCCTCATCTCAGATACGGCATACAGCCCCATTTCAGATATGGCATACTGCCCCATCTCAGATACAGCATACAGCCCCATCTCAGATACGGCGTACAGCCCCATCTCAGATATGGCATACAGCCCCATCTCAGATACGGCGTACAGCCCCATCTCAGATATGGCATACAGCCTCATCTCAGATATGGCATACAGCCCCATCTCAGATACGGCATACAGCCCCATCTCAGATACGGCGAACAGCCCCATCTCAGATACGGCATACAGCCCCATCTCAGATACGGCGTACAGCCCCGTCTCAGATACGGTATACAGCCCCATCTCAGATATGGCATACAGCCCCATCTCAGATACGGCATACAGCCCCATCTCAGATACGGCGTACAGCCTCATCTCAGATACGGCATACAGCCCCATCTCAGATACAGCGTACAGCCCCATCTCAGATAGGGCATACAGCCTCATCTCAGATACAGCGTACAGCCCCATCTCAGATACGGCGTACAGCTCCATCTCAGATACGGCGTACAGCCCCATCTCAGATACAGCGTACAGCCCAGTCTGAGATACAGCGTATAGGCTCATCACAGATACAGTGTACAGCCTCATCTCAGATACTGCGTACAGCCCAGTCTGAGATACAGCGTACAGCCTTGTCTCAGATACAGCATACAGCCTCGTCTGAGATACAGCGTTCAGCCTCATCTGAGATGCAGCATAAAGCCTCGTCTGAGATACAACGTACAGCCCCATCTGAGACACAGCTTACAGCACCGTCTGAAATACAGCATATGGCCCCATCTGAGATACGGCGTACAGCCCCGTCTGAGATACAATGTACCGTCCTGTCGGAGATACGGCATACAGCCCCATCTCCCAGCATACAGACCTGTCTGAGTTACGGTGTACAGCCCCGTCTCAGATACAGTGTACACACCCATCTCAGATACAGCGTATAGGCTCATCTCAGATGCAGCGTACAGCCTCATCTGAGATACAGCGTACAGCCCCATCTGAGATACGGCGAACATTCACATCTGAGATACAGTGTACAGCCCCGTCTAAGATACAGCGTACTGCCCCGTCTGAGATACGGCGTAAAGCTCCGTCTGAGATACAGCATACAGCCCCGTCTGAGATACGGCGTACAGCCCTGTCTCAGATACGGCGTACAGTGCCATCTGAGATACGGCGTACAGCCCCATGTCAGTTACTACGTACAGCCCCATCTCAGATACGGCGTACAGCCTCATCACAGATACGGTGTACAGACCCATCTCAGATACGGTGTAAGCCCCATCTCAGATACGGCGTACAGCCCCGTCTCAGATACGGCATACAGCCCCATCTCAGATACGGCATACTGCCCCATCTCAGATATGGCATTCAGCCTCATCTCAGATATTGCGTACAGCCCCATCTCAGATATGGCGTACAGCCCCATATCAGATACGGCGTACAGCCCCATCTCAGATACAGCGTACAGCCCAGTCTGAGATACAGCGTATAGCCTCATCTCAGATACAGTGTACAGCCTCATCTCAGATACTGCGTACAGCCCAGTCTGAGATACAGCGTACAGCCTTGTCTTAGATACAGCATACAGCCTCGTCTGACATATAGCGTACAGCCTCATCTGAGATGCAGCATAAAGCCTCGTCTGAGATACAGTGTACAGCCTCATTTGAGATACAGCGTACAGCCCCGTCTCAGATACGATGTACAGTCCTTTCGGAGATACAGCATACAGCCCCTTCTCACAGCGTACAGAACTGTCTGAGTTACGGTGTACAGCACCGTCTCAGATACAGTGTACACACTCATCTCAGATACAGCGTATATATAGGCTCATCTCAGATGCAGCGTACAGCCTCATCTGAGATCAGCGTACAGCCCCTTCTCAGATACGGCATACAGCCTCATCTGAGATACAGCGTACAGACCCGTCTGAGATAAGGCGTACAGCACCATCTGAGATACAGCATACAGCCCTGTCTGAGATACAGCGTACAGCCCCGGCTGAGATACAGCATACAGCCTCATTTGAGATACAGCGTACAGACTCATCTGAGATACAGCGTACAGCCCCGCTGAGATACAGCGTACAGCCTCATCTGAGATACAGCGTACAGCCTCGTCTGAGATACGGCATACATCCCTGTCTCAGATACGGCGTAGAGCCCCATCTGAGATACAGCGTACAGCCCCATCTGAGATATGGCATACAGCCCCATCTCAGATACGGCCTACAGCCCTGTCTCAGATACGGCGTACAGCCCCCTTTGAGATACGGCGTACAGCTCCATCTTAGTTACAGCGTACAGCCCCATCTCAGATACGGCGTACAGCCTCATCTCAGATACGGCATACAGCCCCATCTCAGATACGGCATACAGCCCCATCTCACATACGGTGTACAGCCCCATCTCAGATACGGTGTAAGCCCCATCTCAGATACGGCATACAGCCCCGTCTCAGATACGGCATACAGCCCCATCTCATATATGGCATACTGCCCCATCTCAGATATGACGTACAGCCCCATCTCAGATATGGCATACAGCCTCATCTCAGATACAGCGTACAGCCCCATCTCAGATACGGCGTACAGCCCCATCTCAGATACGGCGTACAGCCCCATCTCAGATACAGTGTACAGCCCAGTCTGAGATACAGCGTATAGCCTCATCTCAGATACAGTGTACAGCCTCATCTCAGATACTGCGTACAGCCCAGTCTGAGATACATCGTACAGCCTTGTCACAGATACAGCATACAGCCTCGTCTGAGATACAGCGTACAGCCTCATCTGAGATGCAGCATAAAGCCTCGTCTGAGATACAACGTACAGCCTCATCTGAGACACAGTGTACAGCCCCGTCTGAGATACAGTGTACAGCTTCATCTGAGATACAGCGTACAGCCCCGTCTGAGATACGACGTACAGTCCTGTCGGAGATACGGCATACAGCCCAGTCTCACAGCATACAGACCTGTCTGAGTTACGGTGTATAGCCCCGTCTCAGGTACAGTGTACAGACTCATCTCAGATGCAGCGTACAGCCTCATCTGAGATAAAGCGTACAGCCCCTTCTCAGATACGGCATACTGCCTTGTCTGAGATAAGGCGTACAGCCCAGTCTGAGATAAAGCATACGGCCCCATCTGGGATACGGCGTACAGCCCCGTCTGAGATACAGCGTACAGTCCCGTCTGAGATACAGCGTACAGCCCCGTCTGAGATACAGCGTACAGCGTCATTTGAGATACAGCGTACAGCCCCGTCTGAGATACAGCGTACAGCCTCATTTGAGATACAGCATACAGCCTCATCTGAGATACAGCGTACAGCCTCGTCTGAGATACGGCATACATCCCTGTCTCAGATACGGCATACAGCCCCATCTGAGATACAGCGTACAGCCCTGTCTGAGATACAGCATACATCCCAGGCTGAGAAACAGCGTACAGCCTCATTTGAGATACAGCCTATAGCCCAGTCTAATATACGACGTACAGCCCCATCTGAGTTACAGCATACAAACCCATCTCAGATACAGCGCACAGCCCTGTTTCAGATATAGCGTACAGCCCATTCTGAGATACGGCGTACAGCCCCATCTGAGATACAGCATACAGCCCCATCTCAGATACAGCTGACAGCCCCATCTAAGATACAGCGTAGAGCCCTGTCTAAGATACAGCATACAGACCCGTCTCAGATACAACATACAGCCCCATCTCAGATACGGCGTACAGCCCCGTCTGAGATACGGCGTACAGCCCCATCTCAGATATGGCGTACAGCCACGTCTGAGATATGGCGTACAGCCCCGTCTGAGATATGGCGTACAGCCCCGTCTGAGATATGGCGTACAGCCCCATCTCAGATACGGCGTACAGCCCCATTTGAGATACGACGTACAGCCCCGTCTGAGATACTGCGTACAGCCCTGTCTGAGATACGGCTGACAGCCACATGTCAGATATGGTGTACAGCCTCATCTCAGATACAGCGTACAGCCCCATCTCAGATACGGCGTACAGCCCCATCTCAGATACAGCGTACAGCCTCGTCTGAGATACAGCGTACAGCCCCATCTCAGATACAGTGTATACCCTCATCTCAGGTACAACATACAGCCTCATCTGAGATGCAGCATAAAGCCTCATCTGAGATACAGCGTACAGCCACATCTCAGATACGGCGTACAGCCCTGTCTCAGATACGGCATACAGCCCCATCTCAGATACAGCGTACAGGCCCATCTCAGGTACGGCGTACAGCCCCATCTCAGATACTGCGTACAGCCCCATCTCAGATACGGCGTACAGCGTCATCTCAGTTACAGCATACAGCCCCATCTCAGATACAGCGTACAGCCCCATCTCAGATACGACGTACAGCCCCATCTCAGATACGTCATCTCAGTTATGGCATACGGCCTCATCTCAGATATGGCGAACAGCCCCATCTCAGATATGGCGTACAGCCACATCTCAGATACGGCGTACAGCCCTGTCTCAGATATGGCATACAGCCTCATTTCAGATACGGCATACAGCCTCATCTCAGATACAGCGTACAGCCCCATCTCAGAAACGGCGTACAGCCCCATCTCAGATACGGCGTACAGCCCCATCTCAGATATGGCGTACAGCCCTGTCTCAGATACGGCATACAGCCCCATCTCAGATACAGCGTACAGCACTGTCTCAGATACGGCGTACAACCCCATCTCAGATACGGCGTACAACCCCATCTGAGATACAGCATACAGCCCCATCTCAGATACAGCTGACAGCCCCATCTAAGATACAGCATAGAGCCCTGTCTAAGATACAACATACAGACCCATCTCAGATACGGCATACAGCCCCATCTCAGATACAGCGTACAGCACTGTCTCAGATACGGCGTACAGCCTTTTCTGAGATACGGCGTACAGCCCCATCTGAGATACAGCATACAGCCCCATCTCAGATACAGCTGACAGCCCCATCTAAGATACAGCGTAGAGCCCTGTCTAAGATACAACATACAGACCCATCTCAGATACAGCATACAGCCCCATCTCAGATACGGCGTACAGCCCCGTCTGAGATACGGCGTACAGCCCCGTCTCAGATATGGCGTACAGCCCCGTCTGAGATATTGCATACAGCCCCGTCTGAGATATGGCGTACAGCCCCATCTCAGATACGCCGTACAGCCCCGTCTGAGATACTGCGTACAGCCCTGTCTGAGATACGGCTGACAGCCACATGTCAGATATGGCATACAGCCTCATCTCAGATACAGCGTACAGCCCCATCTCAGATACGGCATACAGCCCCATCTCAGATACGGCGTACAGCCCCATCTCAGATACAGCGTACAGCCCCATCTCAGATACAGCGTATAGCCTCATCTCAGGTACAACATAGAGCCTCATCTGAGATGCAGCATAAAGCCTCATCTGAGATACAGCGTACAGCCCCGTCTCAGATACGACGTACAGTCCTGTCGGAGATACGGCATACAGCCCCGTCTCACAGCGTACAGACCTGTCTGAGTTACGATGTACAGCCCCGTCTCATATACAGTGTACAAACTCATCTCAGATACAGCGTATAGGCTCATCACATATGCAGCGTACAGCGTCATCTGAGATACAGCGTACAGCCCCTTCTCAGATACGGCGTACAGCCTCATCTGAGGTACAGCGTGCAGCCCCGTCTCAGATACGGCATACAGCCCCATCTGAGATACGGCGTACAGCCCCATCTGAGATACAGTGTACAGCCCCGTCTGAGATATGGCGTACAGCCTCGTCTGAGATACAGTGTACAGCCCCGTCTGAGATATGGTGTCCAGCCCCGTCTCCGATACAGTGTACAGCCTCATCTCAGCTACAGCATACAGCCCCATCTCAGATACAGCGTACAGCCTCATCTGGGATACAGCGTACAGCCTCATCTCAGATACAGCATACAGCCCCATCTCAGATACAGCGTACAGCCTCATCTGAGATACAGCGTACAGCCCCGTCTCAGATACGGCGTACAGCCCCGTCTGAGATACGGCGTACAGCCCTGTCTCAGATACAGCGTACAGCCTCATCTGAGATACAGCATACAGCCCAGTCTCAGATATGGCATACAGCACCATCTCAGATACAGTGTACAGTCTCATCTCAGATACAGTGTACAGCCTCGTCTCAGATGCAGAGTACAGCCTCGTCTGAGATACAGCGTACAGCCCCGTCTGAGATACGGTGTACCGCGCCATCTGAGAAACGGCGTACAGCCCCATCTGAGATACGGCGTACAGCCCCGTCTGAGATACGGCGTACAGACCCGTTTGAGATATGGCGTACAGCCCTGTCTGATATACAACGTACAGCCCCATCTGAGATATGGCGTACAGCCCTGTCTGATATACGACGTACAGCCCCATCTCAGATACAGCGCACAGCCCCGTTTCAGATTCAGCATACAGCCCATTCTGAGATACGGCGTACAGCCCCATCTGAGATACAGCATACAGCCCCATCTCAGATACAGTGGACAGCCCTGTCTAAGATACAGCATACAGACCTTTCTCAGATACAGTGTACAGCCCCATCTCAGATACGGCGTACAGCCCCATCTCAGATACGGCGTACAGCCCCATCTCAGATACGGCGTACAGCCCTGTCTGAGATATGGCTGACAGCCACATCTGAGATGCGGCGTAAAGCCCTGTCTAAGACACAGCATACAGACCCGTCTCAGATACAGCGTACAGTCCCATCTCAGATACAGCGTACAGCCCCATCTCAGATACGGCGCACTGCCCCATCTCAGATATGGCGTACAGCCCCATCTCAGATATGGCATACAGCCTCATCTCAGATACAGCGCACAGCCCCATCTCAGATAGGGCGTACAGCCCCATCTCAGATACTGCGTACAGACCCATCTCAGATACAGCGTACAGCGTCATCTCAGTTACGGCATACAGCCCCATCTCAGATACAGCGTACAGCCCCATCTCAGATACGGCGTACAGCCCCATCTCAGATACGGTATACAGCCCCATCTCAGATATGGCATACAGCCCCATCTCAGATAAGGCATACAGCCCCATCTCAGATACGGCGTACAGCCTCATCTCAGATACGGCATACAGCCCCATCTCAGATACAGCGTACAGCCCCATCTCAGATAGGGCATACAGCCTCATCTCAGATACAGCGTACAGCCCCATCTCAGATACGGCGTACAGCTCCATCTCAGATACGGCGTACAGCCCCATCTCAGATACAGCGTACAGCCCAGTCTGAGATACAGCGTATAGGCTCATCACAGATACAGTGTACAGCCTCATCTCAGATACTGCGTACCGCCCAGTCTGAGATACAGCGTACAGCCTTGTCTCAGATACAGCATACAGCCTCGTCTGAGATACAGCGTTCAGCCTCATCTGAAATGCAGCATAAAGCCTCGTCTGAGATACAACGTACAGCCCCATCTGAGACACAGCTTACAGCACCGTCTGAAATACAGCATATGGCCCCATCTGAGATACGGCGTACAGCCCCGTCTGAGATACAATGTACCGTCCTGTCGGAGATACGGCATACAGCCCCATCTCCCAGCATACAGACCTGTCTGAGTTACGGTGTACAGCCCCGTCTCAGATACAGTGTACACACCCATCTCAGATACAGCGTATAGGCTCATCTCAGATGCAGCGTACAGCCTCATCTGAGATACAGCGTACAGCCCCATCTGAGATACGGCGAACATTCACATCTGAGATACAGTGTACAGCCCCGTCTAAGATACAGCGTACTGCCCCGTCTGAGATACGGCGTAAAGCTCCGTCTGAGATACAGCATACAGCCCCGTCTGAGATACGGCGTACAGCCCTGTCTCAGATACGGCGTACAGTGCCATCTGAGATACGGCGTACAGCCCCATGTCAGTTACTACGTACAGCCCCATCTCAGATACGGCGTACAGCCTCATCACAGATACGGTGTACAGACCCATCTCAGATACGGTGTAAGCCCCATCTCAGATACGGTGTACAGCCCCGTCTCAGATACGGCATACAGCCCCATCTCAGATACGGCATACTGCCCCATCTCAGATATGGCATTCAGCCTCATCTCAGATATTGCGTACAGCCCCATCTCAGATATGGCGTACAGCCCCATATCAGATACGGCGTACAGCCCCATCTCAGATACAGCGTACAGCCCAGTCTGAGATACAGCGTATAGCCTCATCTCAGATACAGTGTACAGCCTCATCTCAGATACTGCGTACAGCCCAGTCTGAGATACAGCGTACAGCCTTGTCTTAGATACAGCATACAGCCTCGTCTGACATATAGCGTACAGCCTCATCTGAGATGCAGCATAAAGCCTCGTCTGAGATACAACGTACAGCCCCATCTGAGGCACAGCGTACAGCCCCATCTGAGATACGGCGTACAGCCCCGTCTGAGATACAGTGTACAGCCTCATTTGAGATACAGCGTACAGCCCCGTCTCAGATACGATGTACAGTCCTTTCGGAGATACAGCATACAGCCCCTTCTCACAGCGTACAGAACTGTCTGAGTTACGGTGTACAGCACCGTCTCAGATACAGTGTACACACTCATCTCAGATACAGCGTATATATAGGCTCATCTCAGATGCAGCGTACAGCCTCATCTGAGATCAGCGTACAGCCCCTTCTCAGATACGGCATACAGCCTCATCTGAGATACAGCGTACAGACCCGTCTGAGATAAGGCGTACAGCACCATCTGAGATACAGCATACAGCCCTGTCTGAGATACAGCGTACAGCCCCGGCTGAGATACAGCATACAGCCTCATTTGAGATACAGCGTACAGACTCATCTGAGATACAGCGTACAGCCCCGCTGAGATACAGCGTACAGCCTCATCTGAGATACAGCGTACAGCCTCGTCTGAGATACGGCATACATCCCTGTCTCAGATACGGCGTAGAGCCCCATCTGAGATACAGCGTACAGCCCCATCTGAGATATGGCATACAGCCCCATCTCAGATACGGCCTACAGCCCTGTCTCAGATACGGCGTACAGCCCCCTTTGAGATACGGCGTACAGCTCCATCTTAGTTACAGCGTACAGCCCCATCTCAGATACGGCGTACAGCTCCATCTTAGTTACAGCGTACAGCCCCATCTCAGATACGGCGTACAGCCCCATCTGAGATACGGCGTACAGCCCCGTCTGAGATACAGTGTACAGCCTCATTTGAGATACAGCGTACAGCCCCGTCTCAGATACGATGTACAGTCCTTTCGGAGATACAGCATACAGCCCCTTCTCACAGCGTACAGAACTGTCTGAGTTACGGTGTACAGCACCGTCTCAGATACAGTGTACACACTCATCTCAGATACAGCGTATATATAGGCTCATCTCAGATGCAGCGTACAGCCTCATCTGAGATCAGCGTACAGCCCCTTCTCAGATACGGCATACAGCCTCATCTGAGATACAGCGTACAGACCCGTCTGAGATAAGGCGTACAGCACCATCTGAGATACAGCATACAGCCCTGTCTGAGATACAGCGTACAGCCCCGGCTGAGATACAGCATACAGCCTCATTTGAGATACAGCGTACAGACTCATCTGAGATACAGCGTACAGCCCCGCTGAGATACAGCGTACAGCCTCATCTGAGATACAGCGTACAGCCTCGTCTGAGATACGGCATACATCCCTGTCTCAGATACGGCGTAGAGCCCCATCTGAGATACAGCGTACAGCCCCATCTGAGATATGGCATACAGCCCCATCTCAGATACGGCCTACAGCCCTGTCTCAGATACGGCGTACAGCCCCCTTTGAGATACGGCGTACAGCTCCATCTTAGTTACAGCGTACAGCCCCATCTCAGATACGGCGTACAGCCTCATCTCAGATACGGCATACAGCCCCATCTCAGATACGGCATACAGCCCCATCTCACATACGGTGTACAGCCCCATCTCAGATACGGTGTAAGCCCCATCTCAGATACGGCATACAGCCCCGTCTCAGATACGGCATACAGCCCCATCTCATATATGGCATACTGCCCCATCTCAGATATGACGTACAGCCCCATCTCAGATATGGCATACAGCCTCATCTCAGATACAGCGTACAGCCCCATCTCAGATACGGCGTACAGCCCCATCTCAGATACGGCGTACAGCCCCATCTCAGATACAGTGTAAAGCCCAGTCTGAGATACAGCGTATAGCCTCATCTCAGATACAGTGTACAGCCTCATCTCAGATACTGCGTACAGCCCAGTCTGAGATACATCGTACAGCCTTGTCACAGATACAGCATACAGCCTCGTCTGAGATACAGCGTACAGCCTCATCTGAGATGCAGCATAAAGCCTCGTCTGAGATACAACGTACAGCCCCATCTGAGACACAGTGTACAGCCCCGTCTGAGATACAGTGTACAGCTTCATCTGAGATACAGCGTACAGCCCCGTCTGAGATACGACGTACAGTCCTGTCGGAGATACGGCATACAGCCCAGTCTCACAGCATACAGACCTGTCTGAGTTACGGTGTATAGCCCCGTCTCAGGTACAGTGTACAGACTCATCTCAGATGCAGCGTACAGCCTCATCTGAGATAAAGCGTACAGCCCCTTCTCAGATACGGCATACTGCCTTGTCTGAGATAAGGCGTACAGCCCAGTCTGAGATAAAGCATACGGCCCCATCTGGGATACGGCGTACAGCCCCGTCTGAGATACAGCGTACAGTCCCGTCTGAGATACAGCGTACAGCCCCGTCTGAGATACAGCGTACAGCCTCATTTGAGATACAGCGTACAGCCCCGTCTGAGATACAGCGTACAGCCTCATTTGAGATACAGCATACAGCCTCATCTGAGATACAGCGTACAGCCTCGTCTGAGATACGGCATACATCCCTGTCTCAGATACGGCATACAGCCCCATCTGAGATACAGCGTAGAGCCCTGTCTGAGATACAGCATACATCCCAGGCTGAGAAACAGCGTACAGCCTCATTTGAGATACAGCCTATAGCCCAGTCTGATATACGACGTACAGCCCCATCTGAGTTACAGCATACAAACCCATCTCAGATACAGCGCACAGCCCTGTTTCAGATATAGCGTACAGCCCATTCTGAGATACGGCGTACAGCCCCATCTGAGATACAGCATACAGCCCCATCTCAGATACAGCTGACAGCCCCATCTAAGATACAGCGTAGAGCCCTGTCTAAGATACAGCATACAGACCCGTCTCAGATACAACATACAGCCCCATCTCAGATACGGCGTACAGCCCCGTCTGAGATACGGCGTACAGCCCCATCTCAGATATGGCGTACAGCCACGTCTGAGATATGGCGTACAGCCCCGTCTGAGATATGGCGTACAGCCCCGTCTGAGATATGGCGTACAGCCCCATCTCAGATACGGCGTTCAGCCCCATCTGAGATACGACGTACAGCCCCGTCTGAGATACTGCGTACAGCCCTGTCTGAGATACGGCTGACAGCCACATGTCAGATATGGTGTACAGCCTCATCTCAGATACAGCGTACAGCCCCATCTCAGATACGGCGTACAGCCCCATCTCAGATACAGCGTACAGCCTCGTCTGAGATACAGCGTACAGCAACATCTCAGATACAGTGTATACCCTCATCTCAGGTACAACATACAGCCTCATCTGAGATGCAGCATAAAGCCTCATCTGAGATACAGCGTACAGCCACATCTCAGATACGGCGTACAGCCCTGTCTCAGATACGGCATACAGCCCCATCTCAGATACAGCGTACAGGCCCATCTCAGGTACGGCGTACAGCCCCATCTCAGATACTGCGTACAGCCCCATCTCAGATACGGCGTACAGCGTCATCTCAGTTACAGCATACAGCCCCATCTCAGATACAGCGTACAGCCCCATCTCAGATACGACGTACAGCCCCATCTCAGATACGTCATCTCAGTTATGGCATACGGCCTCATCTCAGATATGGCAAACAGCCCCATCTCAGATATGGCGTACAGCCACATCTCAGATACGGCGTACAGCCCTGTCTCAGATATGGCATACAGCCTCATTTCAGATATGGCATACAGCCTCATCTCAGATACAGCGTACAGCCCCATCTCAGAAACGGCGTACAGCCCCATCTCAGATACGGCGTACAGCCCCATCTCAGATATGGCGTACAGCCCTGTCTCAGATACGGCATACAGCCCCATCTCAGATACAGCGTACAGCACTGTCTCAGATACGGCGTACAACCCCATCTCAGATACGGCGTACAACCCCATCTGAGATACAGCATACAGCCCCATCTCAGATACAGCTGACAGCCCCATCTAAGATACAGCATAGAGCCCTGTCTAAGATACAACATACAGACCCATCTCAGATACGGCATACAGCCCCATCTCAGATACAGCGTACAGCACTGTCTCAGATACGGCGTACAGCCTTTTCTGAGATACGGCGTACAGCCCCATCTGAGATACAGCATACAGCCCCATCTCAGATACAGCTGACAGCCCCATCTAAGATACAGCGTAGAGCCCTGTCTAAGATACAACATACAGACCCATCTCAGATACAGCATACAGCCCCATCTCAGATACGGCGTACAGCCCCGTCTGAGATACGGCGTACAGCCCCGTCTCAGATATGGCGTACAGCCCCGTCTGAGATATTGCATACAGCCCCGTCTGAGATATGGCGTACAGCCCCATCTCAGATACGCCGTACAGCCCCGTCTGAGATACTGCGTACAGCCCTGTCTGAGATACGGCTGACAGCCACATGTCAGATATGGCATACAGCCTCATCTCAGATACAGCGTACAGCCCCATCTCAGATACGGCATACAGCCCCATCTCAGATACGGCGTACAGCCCCATCTCAGATACAGCGTACAGCCCCATCTCAGATACAGCGTATAGCCTCATCTCAGGTACAACATAGAGCCTCATCTGAGATGCAGCATAAAGCCTCATCTGAGATACAGCGTACAGCCCCGTCTCAGATACGACGTACAGTCCTGTCGGAGATACGGCATACAGCCCCGTCTCACAGCGTACAGACCTGTCTGAGTTACGATGTACAGCCCCGTCTCATATACAGTGTACAAACTCATCTCAGATACAGCGTATAGGCTCATCTCATATGCAGCGTACAGCCTCATCTGAGATACAGCATACAGCCCCTTCTCAGATACGGCGTACAGCCTCATCTGAGGTACAGCGTGCAGCCCCGTCTCAGATACGGCATACAGCCCCATCTGAGATACGGCGTACAGCCCCATCTGAGATACAGTGTACAGCCCCGTCTGAGATATGGCGTACAGCCTCGTCTGAGATACAGTGTACAGCCCCGTCTGAGATATGGTGTCCAGCCCCGTCTCCGATACAGTGTACAGCCTCATCTCAGCTACAGCATACAGCCCCATCTCAGATACAGCGTACAGCCTCATCTGAGATACAGCGTACAGCCTCATCTCAGATACAGCATACAGCCCCATCTCAGATACAGCGTACAGCCTCATCTGAGATACAGCGTACAGCCCCGTCTCAGATACGGCGTACAGCCCCGTCTGAGATACGGCGTACAGCCCTGTCTCAGATACAGCGTACAGCCTCATCTGAGATACAGCATACAGCCCAGTCTCAGATATGGCATACAGCACCATCTCAGATACAGTGTACAGCCTCATCTCAGATACAGTGTACAGCCTCGTCTCAGATGCAGAGTACAGCCTCGTCTGAGATACAGCGTACAGCCCCGTCTGAGATACGGTGTACCGCGCCATCTGAGAAACGGCGTACAGCCCCATCTGAGATACGGCGTACAGCCCCGTCTGAGATACGGCGTACAGACCCGTTTGAGATATGGCGTACAGCCCTGTCTGATATACAACGTACAGCCCCATCTGAGATATGGCGTACAGCCCTGTCTGATATACGACGTACAGCCCCATCTCAGATACAGCGCACAGCCCCGTTTCAGATTCAGCATACAGCCCATTCTGAGATACGGCGTACAGCCCCATCTGAGATACAGCATACAGCCCCATCTCAGATACAGTGGACAGCCCTGTCTAAGATACAGCATACAGACCTTTCTCAGATACAGCGTACAGCCCCATCTCAGATACGGCGTACAGCCCCATCTCAGATACAGCGTACAGCCCCATCTCAGATACGGCGTACAGCCCTGTCTGAGATATGGCTGACAGCCACATCTGAGATACGGCGTACAGCCCTGTCTAAGACACAGCATACAGACCCGTCTCAGATACAGCGTACAGCCCCATCTCAGATACAGCGTACAGCCCCATCTCAGATACGGCGCACTGCCCCATCTCAGATATGGCGTACAGCCCCATCTCAGATATGGCATACAGCCTCATCTCAGATACAGCGCACAGCCCCATCTCAGATAGGGCGTACAGCCCCATCTCAGATACTGCGTACAGACCCATCTCAGATACAGCGTACAGCGTCATCTCAGTTACGGCATACAGCCCCATCTCAGATACAGCGTACAGCCCCATCTCAGATACGACGTACAGCCCCATCTCAGATACGTCATCTCAGTTATGGCATACGGCCTCATCTCAGATATGGCATACAGCCTCATCTCAGATACGGCATACAGCCTCATCTCAGATATAGCGTACAGCCCCATCTCAGATACGGCGTACAGCCCCATCTCAGATACGGCGTACAGCCCCATCTCAGATACGGCGTACAGCCCTGTCTCAGATACGGCATACAGCCCCATCTCAGATACAGCGTACAGCACTGTCTCAGATACGGCGTACAACCCCATCTCAGATACGACGTACAGCCCCATCTCAGATAATGCATAAAGCCCCTTCTCAGATACAGCGTACAGCCCAGTCTGAGATACAGCCTCATCTCCGTTACAGTGTACAGCCCCATCTCAGATATGGCATACAGCCCCATCTCAGATACGGCGTACAGCCCCATCTCAGATACAGCGTACAGCCCAGTCTGAGATACAGCGTACAGCCCAGTCTGAGATACAGCGTACAGCCCCGTCTCAGATATGGCATACAGCCCCGTCTCAGATATAGCGTACAGCCCAGTCTCAGATACAGTGTACAGCCTCATCTCAGATACAGAGTACAGCCTCATCTCAGATACAATATACAGCCTCATCTGAGATACGTTGTACAGGCCCATCTCAGATACAGCGTACAGACCCATCTCAGATATGATGTACCGCCTCATCTGAGATACGTCATACAGGCCCATCTCAGATACGGCGTACAGCCCCATCTCAGATACGGAATACAGTCCCATCTCAGATACGGCATACATCCCCATCTCAGATACGATGTACAGCCTCATCTGAGATACGTCGTACAGGCCCATCTCAGATACAGCGTACAGACCCATCTCAGATACGATGTACCGCCTCATCTGAGATACGTCGTACAGGCCCATCTCAGATACAGCATACAGACCCATCTCAGATACGATTTACCGCCTCATCTGAGATACATCATACAGGCCCATCTCAGATACGGCGTACAGCTCCATCTCAGATACGGAATACAGCCCCATCTCAGATACGGCATACAGCCCCGTCTCAGATATGGCATACAGCCCCATCTCACATACGGCGTACAGCTCCATCTCAGAAACAGCGTACAGCCCCATCTCAGATACGGCGTACAGCCCCGTCTCAGATACGGCATACAGCCCCATCTCAGATACAGCATACAGCCCCATCTCAGATATGGCATACTGCCACATCTCAGATATGGCGCACAGCCCCATCTCAGATACGGCGTACAGCCCCATCTCAGATACAGCGTACAGCCTCGTCTCAGATACAGCGTACAGCCCCGTCTCAGATATGGCATACAGTCCCGTCTCAGATATAGTGTACAGCCCCGTCTCAGATACAGTGTACAGCCTCATCTCAGATATAGAGTACAGCCTCGTCTCAGATACAGCGTACAGCCTCATCTGAGATACAGCATACAGCCCCATCTCCGATACGCCATACAGCCTCGTCTGAGATACGGCATACAGTCCCGTCTGAGATACGGCATACAGCCCCATCTGAGATACGGCTGACAGCCCCGTCTGAGATACGGCTTACAGCCCCGTCTCAGATACGGCAATCAGCCCTGTCTGAGATATGGCGTACAGACCCATCTCAGATACAGCATACAGCCCTATCTCAGATACAGCGTACAGCCCCATCTGCGATACAGCGTACAGCCCCATCTCAGATACGACGTACTGCCTCATCTCAGATACGACGTACAGACCCATCTCAGATACGGCATACAGCCCCATCTCAGATACGGCATACAGCCACATCTAACATACGGTGTACAGCCCCTTTTCAGATACGGTGTACAGCCCCATCTCAGATACAGTGTACAGCCCCATCTCAGATATGGCATACAGCCCCATCTCAGATACAGCGTACAGCCTCATCTCAGATACAGCGTACAGCCCCATCTGAGATACAGCGTACAGCCCCGTGTCAGATACAACGTACAGCCTCATCAAAGATACAACGTACAGCCCCATCTCAGAAGCAGCGTACAGCCTCATCTGAGATACGACGTACAGCCTCATCTCAGATACAGCATACAGCCTCGTCTGAGATACAGCGTACAGCCTCATCTGAGATACAGCATACAGTCTCCTCTGAGAAACAACGTACAGCCCCATCTGAGATGCAACGTACAGCCCCGTCTGAGATAAGGCGTACAGCCTCATCTGAGATACAACGTACAGCCCCGTCTGAGATACGCGATACAGCCTCATCTGAGATACAGCGTACAGCCTCATCTGAGATACGGCATACATCCCTGTCTTAGATACGGCGTACATGCCCGTCTGAGATACAGCATACAGCCCCATCTCAGATACAGCGTACAGCCTCATTTGAGATACAGCGTACAGCCCCATCTCAGATACAGCGTACAGCCCCATTTCAGATACAGCGTACAGCCCAGTCTGAGATACGGCGTAAAACCCCATCTGAGATACAGCGTACAGCCCAGTCTGAGATACAGCGGAGAGCCCCATCTGAGATACAGCATACAGCCCCGTCTAATATACAGCATACAGCCCCATCTCAGATACAGCGTGCAGCCCGGTCTCAGATAAAGCGTACAGCCCCATCTGAGATACGGCGTACATTCCCGTCTGAGATACGGCATACAGCCCCGTCTCAGATACAGCGTACAGACCCGTCTGAGATACGGCGTACAGCCCCGTCTCAGATACAGTGTACAGCCTCATCTCAGATACAGCGTACAATCCCGTCTCAGATATGGCGTACAGCCCCGTCTCAGATACACTGTACAGCCTCATCTCAGACACAGCGTACAGCCTCGTCTCAGATACGGCGTACAGCCCCATCTGAGATACGGCATACACCCCCATCTGTGATAAGGCGTACAGCCCTGTCTCAGATGCGGCGTACAGCCCCCTCTGAGATATAGCATACAGCCCCATGTCAGATACGGCATAGAGCCCCATCTCAGATACAGCGTACAGCCCAGTCTGAGATGCAGCATATAGCCTCATCTCAGATACAGTGTACAGCCTTGTCTCAGATACAGCGTACAGCCCCATCTTAGGTACAGCGTACAGCCCCGGCTGAGATACAGTGTACAGCCTCATTTGAGATAGAGCGTACAGCCTCATCTGAGATACAGCGTACAGCGTCGTCTGAGATACGGTGTACAGCCCCGTCTGAGATACAGCATACAGTCTCAGTTGAGATACAGCGTACAGCCTCATCTGAGATACAGCGTACAGCCTCATCTGAGATACAGCGTACAGCCTCGTCTGAGATGCGGCATACAGCCCTGTCTGAGATACAGCGTACATTCTCATTTGAGATACAGCGTACAGCCTCATCTGAGATACAGCGTACAGCCTCATCTGAGATACAGCGTACAGCCTCGTCTGAGATACAGCGTACAGCCTCATCTGAGATACAGCGTACAGCCTCGTCTGAGATACGGCGTACAGCCCCGTCTGAGACACAGCGTACATCCCCATCTCAGATACAGCGTACAGCACCATCTCAGATACGATGTACAGCCTCATCTGAGATACGTCATACAGGCCCATCTCAGATACAGCATACAGACCCATCTCAGATACGATGTAACACCTCATCTGAGATATGTCGTACAGGCCCATCTCAGATATGGCTTACAGCCCCATCTCAGATACGGAATACAGCCCCATCTCAGATACGTCATACAGCCCCATCTCAGATACGACGTACAGCCCCATCTCAGATACGGCATACAGCCCCATCTCACATACGGCATACAGCCACATCTCAGATACAGCGTACAGCCCCATCTCAGATACAGCGTACAGCCCCATCTCAGATACGGCATACTGCCACATCTCAGATATGGCGCACAGCCCCATCTCAGATACGGCATACAGCCTCATCTCAGATACAGCGTACAGCCTCGTCTCAGATACAGCCTAAAGCCCCATCTCAGATACAGCGTACAGCCCCGTCTCAGATATGGCATACAGCCCCGTCTCAGATATAGCGTACAGCCCAGTCTCAGTTACAGTGTACAGCCTCATCTCAGATACAGAGTACAGCCTCATCTCAGATACGATGTACAGCCTCATCTGAGATACGTTGTACAGGCCCATCTCAGATACAGCGTACAGACCCATCTCAGATATGATGTACCGCCTCATCTGAGATACGTCATACAGGCCCATCTCAGATACGGCGTACAGCCCCATCTCAGATACGGAATACAGTCCTATCTCAGATACGGCATACATCCCCATTTCAGATACGATGTACAGCCTCATCTGAGATACGTCGTACAGGCCCATCTCAGATACAGTGTACAGACCCATCTCAGATACGATGTACCGCCTCAACTGAGATACGTCGTACAGGCCCATCTCAGATACAGCATACAGACCCATCTCAGATACGATTTACCGCCTCATCTGAGATACATCATACTGGCCCATCTCAGATACGGCGTACAGCTCCATCTCAGATACGGAATACAGCCCCATCTCAGATACGGCATACAGCCCCATCTCAGATATGGCATACAGCCCCATCTCACATACGGCGTACAGCCCCATCTCAGATACGGCGTACAGCCCCATCTCAGATACGGCGTACAGCCCCGTCTCAGATACGGCATACAGCCCCATCTCAGATACAGCATACAGCCCCATCTCAGATACGGCATACTGCCACATCTCAGATATGGCGCACAGCCCCATCTCAGATATGGCGTACTGCCCAGTCTGAGATGCAGCATATAGCCTCATCTCAGATACAGTGTACAGCCTTGTCTCAGATACAGCATACAGCCCCATCTTAGGTACAGCGTACAGCCCCGGCTGAGATACAGCATACAGCCTCATTTGAGATACAGTGTACAGCCTCATCTGAGATACAGTGTACAGCCTCGTTGGAGATACGGCGTACAGCGCCGTCTGAGATACAGCGTACAGTCTCATTTGAGATACAGCGTACAGCCTCATCTGAGATACAGTGTACAGCCTCATCTGAGATACAGCGTACAGCCCCGGCTGAGATACAGCATACAGCCTCATTTGAGATTCAGCATACAGCCTCATCTGAGATACAGCGTACAGCCTCAACTGAGATACAGCATACAGCACCGGCTGAGATACAACGTACAGCCTCATTTGAGATACAGCGTACAACCCCTTTCTGAGATACAGTGTACAGCCCCATCTCAGATACAGCGTACAGCCCTGTCTGATATACGACGTACAGCCCCATCTGACATACAGTGTACAGCCCTGTCTAAGATACAGCATACAGAACCCTTCTCAGATACAGCATACAGCCCCATCTCAGATACGGCATACACCCCCATCTGAGATAAGGCATACAGCCCCATCTGAGATACGGCGTACAGCCCCATCTGAGATATGGCATACAGCCCCATCTCAGATATGGCGTACAGCCCCATCTCAGATGCAGCGTACAGCCCAGTCTGAGATGCAGCATATAGCCTCATCTCAGATACAGTGTACAGCCTTGTCTCAGATACAGCATACAGCCCCATCTTAGGTACAGCGTACAGCCCCGGCTGAGATACAGCATACAGCCTCATTTGAGATACAGTGTACAGCCTCATCTGAGATACAGCGTACAGCCTCGTTGGAGATACGGCGTACAGCCCCGTCTGAGATACAGCGTACAGTCTCATTTGAGATACAGCGTACAGCCTCATCTGAGATACAGTGTACAGCCTCATCTGAGATACAGCGTACAGCCCCGGCTGAGATACAGCATACAGCCTCATTTGAGATTCAGCATACAGCCTCATCTGAGATACAGCGTACAGCCTCAACTGAGATACAGCGTACAGCCCCGGCTGAGATACAACGTACAGCCTCATTTGAGATACAGCGTACAGCCCCGTCTGAGATACAGTGTACAGCCCCATCTCAGATACAGCGTACAGCCCTGTCTGATATACGACGTACAGCCCCATCTGACATACAGTGTACAGCCCTGTCTAAGATACAGCATACAGAACCCTTCTCAGATACAGCATACAGCCCCATCTCAGATACGGCATACACCCCCATCTGAGATAAGGCATACAGCCCCATCTGAGATACGGCGTACAGCCCCATCTGAGATATGGCATACAGCCCCATCTCAGATATGGCATACAGCCCCATCTCAGATACAGCGTACAGCCCAGTCTGAGATGCAGCATATAGCCTCATCTCAGATACAGTGTACAGTCTTGTCTCAGATACAGCGTACAGCCTCGTCTGAGGTACAGCATACAGCCCCGGCTGAGATACAGCGTACAGCCTCATTTGAAATACAGCGTACAGCCTCATCTGAGATACAGCGTACAGCCTCGTCTGAAATACGGCGTACAGCCCCGTCTGAGATACAGCGTACAGTCTCATTTGAGATACAGCGTACAGCCTCATCTGAGATACAGCGTACAGCCTCATCTGAGATACAGCGTACAGCCCCGGCTGAGATACAGCGAACAGCCTCATTTGAGATACAGCGTACAGCCTCATCTGAGATACAGCGTACAGCCTCATCTGAGATACAGTGTACAGCCCAGGCTGAGATACAACGTACAGCCTCATTTGAGATACAGCGTACAGCCCCGTCTGAGATACAGTGTACAGCCTCGTCTCAGATATGGCATACAGTCCCGTCTCAGATATAGCGTACAGCCCAGTCTCAGTTACAGTGTACAGCCTCATCTCAGATACAGAGTACAGCCTCATCTCAGATACGATGTACAGCCTCATCTGAGATACGTCGTACAGGCCCATCTCAGATACAGCGTACAGACCCATCTCAGATAAGATGTACCGCCTCATCTGAGATACGTCATACAGGCCCATCTCAGATACAGCATACAGACCCATCTCAGATACGATTTACCGCCTCATCTGAGATACATCATACAGGCCCATCTCAGATACGGCGTACAGCTCCATCTCAGATACAGAATACAGCCCCATCTCAGTTATGGCATACAGCCCCATCTCAGATATGGCGTACAGCCCCATCTCAGATATGGCATACAGCCCCATCACAGATACAGCGTACAGCCTCGTCTCAGATACAGCCTAAAGCCCCGTCTCAGATACAGCGTACAGCCCCGTCTCAGATATGGCATACAGCCCCGTCTCAGATATAGCGTACAGCCCAGTCTCAGTTACAGTGTACAGCCTCATCTCAGATACAGAGTACAGCCTCATCTCAGATACGATGTACAGCCTCATCTGAGATACGTCGTACAGGCCCATCTCAGATACAGCGTACAGACCCATCTCAGATACGATGTACCGCCTCATCTGAGATAGGTCATACAGGCCCATCTCAGATACAGCATACAGACCCATCTCAGATACGATTTACCGCCTCATCTGAGATACATCATACAGGCCCATCTCAGATACGGCGTACAGCTCCATCTCAGATACGGAATACAGCCTCATCTCAGATACGGCATACAGCCCCGTCTGAGATACAACGTACAGTCTCATTTGAGATACAGCGTACAGCCTCATCTGAGATACAGCGTACAGAATAATCTAAGATACAGCGTACAGCCCCGGCTGAGATACAGTGTACAGCCTCATCTGAGATACAGCGTACAGCCTCGTCTGAGATACAGCGTACAGCCCCGGCTGAGATACAACATACAGCCTCATTTGAGATACAGCGTACAGCCCCATCTGAGATACAGTGTACAGCCCCATCTCAGATACAGCATACAGCCCTGTCTGATATACGACGTACAGCCCCATCTGAGATACAGCGTACAGCCCCATCTCAGATACAGCGGACAGCCCCATCTAAGATACAGCGTACAGCCCTGTCTAAGATGCAGCATACAGACCCTTCTCAGATACAGCATACAGCCCCATCTGAGATACGGCATACACCCCCGTCTGAGATAAGGCATACAGCCCCATCTGAGATACGGCGTACAGCCCCGTCTGAGATATGGCGTACAGCCCTGTCTCAGATACAGCGTACAGCCCCCTCTGAGAAATGGCATACAGCCCCATCTCAGATACGGTGTAGAGCCCCATCTCAGATACAGCGTACAGCCCCGTCTGAAATGCAGCATATAGCCTCATCTCAGATACAGTGTACAGCTTCGTCTCAGATACAGCGTACAGCCCCGTCTGAGGTACAGCGTACAGCCCCGGCTGAGATACAGCGTACAGCCTCATTTGAGATACAGCGTACAGCCTCATCTAAGATACAGCGTACAGCCTCATCTGAGATACAGAGTACAGCCCCGTCTGAGATACAGCGTACAATCTCATTGAGATACAGCATACAGCCTCATCTGAGATACAGCGTACAGCCTCATCTGAGATACAGCGTACAGCCCCGGCTGAGATACAGCGTACAGCCTCATCTGAGATACAGCGTACAGCCCCGTCTGAGATACAGTGTACAGCCCCATCTCAGATACAGCGTACAGCCCTGTCTGATATACGACGTACAGCCCCAGCTGAGATACAGCATACAGCCCCATCTCAGATACAGCGGACAGCCCCATCTGACATACAGTGTACAGCCCTGTCTAAGATACAGCATAAAGACCCTTCTCAGATACAGCATACAGCCCATTCTCAGATACGGCGTACAGCCCCGTCTGCGATACGGCGTACAGCCCCGTCTCAGATATGGTGTACAGCCCCGTCTGAGATACGGTGTACAGCCCCGTCTGAGATACGGCGTACAGCCCCGTCTGAAATATAGCGTACAGCCCCGTCTGAGATACAGCGTACAGCCCCAAGTCAGTTACAGCGTACAGCCCCATCTCAGATACGGCGTACAGCCTCATCTCAGATACGGCATACAGCCCCATCTCAGATACGGCGTACAGCCCCATCTCACATACGGTGTACAGCCCCATCTCAGATACGGTGTAAGCCCCATCTCAGATACGGCATACAGCCCCATCTCAGATACGGCATTTAGCCCCATCTCACATACGGCGTACAGCCCCATCTCAGATATGGTGTTAGCCCCATCTCAGATATGGCGTACAGCCCCGTCACAGATATGGCATACAGCCCCATCTCAGATATGGCATACTGCCCCATCTCAGATACGGCGTACAGCCCCATCTCAGATATGGCATACAGCCTCATCTCAGATACAGCGTACAGCCCCATCTCAGATACGGCGTACAGCCCCATCTCAGATACAGCGTACAGCCCCATCTCAGATACAGCGTACAGCCCAGTCTGAGATACAGCGTATAACCTCATCTGAGATACAGTGTACAGCTCTCATCTCAGATACTGCGTACAGCCTTGTCTCAGATACAGCATACAGCCTCGTCTGAGATACAGCGTACAGCCTCATCTGAGATGCAGCATAAAGCCTCGTCTGAGATACAACGTACAGCCCCATCTGAGACACAGCGTACAGCCCCATCTGAGATACAGCATATGGCCCCATCTGAGATACGGCGTACAGCCCCATCTGAGATACAGTGTACATCCTCATCTGAGATACAGCGTACAGCCCCGTCTCAGATACAGCGGACAGCCCCATCTAAGATACAGCGTACAGCCCTGTCTAAGATACAGCATACAGACCCTTCTCAGATACAGCATACAGCCCAATCTCAGATACGGCGTACAGCCCCGTCTGAGATACGGCGTACTGCCCCGTCTCAGATATGGCGTACAGCCCCGTCTGAGATACGGTGTACAGCCCCGTCTGAGATACGGCGTACAGCCCCGTCTGAGATATGGCATACAGCCCCGTCTGAGATATGGCGTACAGCCCCGTCTGAGATACGGCGTACAGCCCCAAGTCAGTTACAGCGTACAGCCCCATCTCAGATACGGCGTACAGCCTCATCTCAGATACGACATACAGCCCCATCTCAGATACGGCGTACAGCCCCATCTCACATACGGTGTACAGCCCCATCTCAGATACGGTGTAAGCCCCATCTCAGATACGGCATACAGCCCCTTCTCAGATACGGCATACAGCCCCATCTCACATACGGTGTACAGCCCCATCTCAGATATGGTGTTAGCCCCATCTCAGATATGGCGTACGGCCCCGTCACAGATACGGCATACAGCCCCATCTCAGATATGGCATACTGCCCCATCTCAGATACAGCGTACAGCCCCATCTCAGATATGGCATACAGCCTCATCTCAGATACAGCGTACAGCCCCATCTCAGATACGGCATACAGCCCCATCTCAGATACAGCGTACAGCCCCATCTCAGATACAGCGTACATCCCAGTCTGAGATACAGCGTATAACCTCATCTGAGATACAGTGTACAGCTCTCATCTCAGATACTGCGTACAGCCCAGTCTGAGATACAGCGTACAGCCTTGTCTCAGATACAGCATACAGCCTCGTCTGAGATACAGCGTACAGCCTCATCTGAGATGCAGCATAAAGCCTCGTCTGAGATACAACGTACAGCCCCATCTGAGACACAGCGTACAGCCCCATCTGAGATACAGCATATGGCCCCATCTGAGATACGGCGTACAGCCCCATCTGAGATACAGTGTACATCCTCATCTGAGATACAGCGTACAGCCCCGTCTCAGATACGACATACAGTCCTGTCGGAGATACGGCATACAGCCCCGTCTCACAGCGTACAGGCCTGTCTGAGTTACGGTGTACAGCCCCGTCTCAGATACAGCATACTGACCCGTCTGAGATACGGCGTACAGCCCCGTCTCAGTTACAGTGTACAGCCTCATCTCAGATACAGCGTACAATCCCGTCTCAGATACGGCGTACAGCCCCATCTCAGATACAGTGTACAGCCTCATCTCAGATACAGCGTACAGCCTCGTCTCAGATACGGGGTACAGCCCCGTCTGAGATACACTGTACAGCCTCATCTCAGATACAGCGTACAGCCCTGTCTGATATACGACGTACAGCCCCATCTGAGATACAGCATACAGCCCCATCTCAGATACAGCGGACAGCCCCATCTAAGATACAGCGTACAGCCCTGTCTAAGATACAGCATACAGACCCTTCTCAGATACAGCATACAGCCCAATCTCAGATACGGCGTACAGCCCCGTCTGAGATACGGCGTACAGCCCCGTCTCAGATATGGCGTACAGCCCCGTCTGAGATACGGTGTACAGCCCCGTCTGAGATACGGCGTACAGCCCCGTCTGAGATATGGCATACAGCCCCGTCTGAGATATGGCGTACAGCCCCGTCTGAGATACGGCGTACAGCCCCAAGTCAGTTACAGCGTACAGCCCCATCTCAGATACGGCGTACAGCCTCATCTCAGATACGACATACAGCCCCATCTCAGATACGTCGTACAGCCCCATCTCACATACGGTGTACAGCCCCATCTCAGATACGGTGTAAGCCCCATCTCAGATACGGCATACAGCCCCTTCTCAGATACGGCATTTAGCCCCATCTCACATACGGTGTACAGCCCCATCTCAGATATGGTGTTAGCCCCATCTCAGATATGGCGTACGGCCCCGTCACAGATACGGCATACAGCCCCATCTCAGATATGGCATACTGCCCCATCTCAGATACAGCGTACAGCCCCATCTCAGATATGGCATACAGCCTCATCTCAGATACAGCGTACAGCCCCATCTCAGATATGGCATACAGCCCCATCTCAGATACAGCGTACAGCCCCATCTCAGATACAGCGTACATCCCAGTCTGAGATACAGCGTATAACCTCATCTGAGATACAGTGTACAGCTCTCATCTCAGATACTGCGTACAGCCCAGTCTGAGATACAGCGTACAGCCTTGTCTCAGATACAGCATACAGCCTCGTCTGAGATACAGCGTACAGCCTCATCTGAGATGCAGCATAAAGCCTCGTCTGAGATACAACGTACAGCCCCATCTGAGACACAGCGTACAGCCCCATCTGAGATACAGCATATGGCCCCATCTGAGATACGGCGTACAGCCCCATCTGAGATACAGTGTACATCCTCATCTGAGATACAGCGTACAGCCCCGTCTCAGATACGACGTACAGTCCTGTCGGAATACGGCATACAGCCCCGTCTCACAGCGTACAGGCCTGTCTGAGTTACGGTGTACAGCCCCGTCTCAGATACAGCATACTGACCCGTCTGAGATACGGCGTACAGCCCCGTCTCAGTTACAGTGTACAGCCTCATCTCAGATACAGCGTACAATCCCGTCTCAGATACGGCGTACAGCCCCATCTCAGATACAGTGTACAGCCTCATCTCAGATACAGCGTACAGCCTCGTCTCAGATACGGGGTACAGCCCCGTCTCAGATACACTGTACAGCCTCATCTCAGATACAGCGTACAGCCTCGTCTCAGATACGGCGTACAGCCCCATCTGAGATACGGCATACACCCCCATCTGTGATAAGGCATACAGCCCTGTCTCAGATAGGGCGTACAGCCCCCTCTGAGATATGGCATACAGCCCCATCTCAGATACGGCGTACAGCCCCATCTCAGATACAGCGTACAGCCCAGTCTGAGATGCAGCATATAGCCTCATGTCAGATACAGTGTACAGCCTTGCCTCAGATACAACGTACAGCCCCATCTTAGGTACAGCATACAGCCCCGGCTGAGATACAGCGTACAGCCTCATTTGAGATACAGCATACAGCCTCATCTGAGATACAGCGTACAGCGTCGTCTGAGATACGGCGTACAGCCCTGTCTGAGATACAGCGTACAGTCTCATTTGAGATACAGCATACAGCCTCATCTGAGATACAGCGTACAGCCTCATCTGAGATACAACGTACAGCCTCATTTGAGATACAGCGTACAGCACCGTCTGAGATACAGTGTACAGCCCCATCTCAGATACAGCATACAGCCCTGTCTGATATACGACGTACAGCCCCATCTGACATACAGTGTACAGCCCTGTCTAAGATACCGCATACAGACCCTTCTCAGATACAGCATACAGCCCCATCTCAGATACGGCATACACCCCCATCTGAGATAAGGCATACAGCCCCATCTGAGATATGGCGTACAGCCCCATCTGAGATATGGCATACAGCCCGACCTCAGATACGGCGTACAGCCCAACCTCAGATACGGCGTACAGCCCCATCTCAGATACAGCGTACAGCCTCGTCTCAGATACAGCCTAAAGCCCCGTCTCAGATACAGCGTACAGCCCTGTCTCAGATATGGCATACAGCCCCGTCTCAGATATAGCGTACAGCCCAGTCTCAGTTACAGTGTACAGCCTCATCTCAGATACAGAGTACAGCCTCATCTCAGATACGATGTACAGCCTCATCTGAGATACGTCGTACAGGCCCATCTCAGATACAGCGTACAGACCCATCTCAGATACGATGTACCGCCTCATCTGAGATACGTCATACAGGCCCATCTCAGATACAGCATACAGACCCATCTCAGATACGATTTACCGCCTCATCTGAGATACATCATACAGGCCCATCTCAGATACGGCGTACAGCTCCATCTCAGATACGGAATACAGCCTCATCTCAGATACGGCATACAGCCCCGTCTGAGATACAGCGTACAGTCTCATTTGAGATACAGCGTACAGCCTCATCTGAGATACAGCGTACAGCCTCATCTGAGATACAGCGTACAGCTCCGGCTGAGATACAGTGTACAGCCTCATCTGAGATACAGCGTACAGCCTCGTCTGAGATCCACCGTACAGCCCCGGCTGAGATACAACATACAGCCTCATTTGAGATACAGCGTACAGCCCCGTCTGAGATACAGTGTGCAGCCCCATCTCAGATACAGCGTACAGCCCTGTCTGATATACGACGTACAGCCCCATCTGAGATACAGCGTACAGCCCCATCTCAGTTACAGCGGACAGCCCCATCTAAGATACAGCGTACAGCCCTGTCTAAGATGCAGCATAGAGACCCTTCTCAGATACAGCATACAGCCCCATCTGAGATACGGCATACACCCCCATCTGAGATAAGGCATACAGCCCCATCTGAGATACGGCGTACAGCCCCGTCTGAGATATGGCGTACAGCCCTGTCTCAGATACAGCGTGCAGCCCCCTCTGAGAAATGGCATACAGCCCCATCTCAGATACGGTGTAGAGCCCCATCTCAGATACAGCGTACAGCCCCGTCTGAAATGCAGCATATAGCCTCATCTCAGATACAGTGTACAGCTTCGTCTCAGATACAGCGTACAGCCCCGTCTGAGGTACAGCGTACAGCCCCGGCTGAGATACAGCGTACAGCCCCGTCTGAGATACAGTGTACAGCCCCATCTCAGATACAGCGTACAGCCCTGTCTGATATACGACGTACAGCCCCATCTGAGATACAGCATACAGCCCCATCTCAGATACAGCGGACAGCCCCATCTGACATACAGTGTACAGCCCTATCTAAGATACAGCATAAAGACCCTTCTCAGATACAGCATACAGCCCAATCTCAGTTACGGCGTACAGCCCCGTCTGAGATACGGCGTACAGCCCCGTCTCAGATATGGCGTACAGCCCCGTCTGAGATACGGTGTACAGCCCCGTCTGAGATACGGCGTACAGCCCCGTCTGAAATATAGCGTATAACCTCATCTGAGATACAGTGTACAGCTCTCATCTCCGATACTGCGTACAGCCTTGTCTCAGATACAGCATACAGCCTCGTCTGAGATACAGCGTACAGCCTCATCTGAGATGCAGCATAAAGCCTCGTCTGAGATACAACGTACAGCCCCATCTGAGACACAGCGTACAGCCCCATCTGAGATACAGTGTACATCCTCATCTGAGATACAGCGTACAGCCCCGTCTGAGATACAGTGTACAGCCCCATCTCAGATACAGCGTACAGCCCTGTCTGATATACGACGTACAGCCCCATCTGAGATACAGCATACAGCCCCATCTCAGATACAGCGGACAGCCCCATCTAAGATACAGCGTACAGCCCTGTCTAAGATACAGCATACAGACCCTTCTCAGATACAGCATACAGCCCAATCTCAGATACGGCGTACAGCCCTGTCTGAGATACGGCGTACAGCCCCGTCTCAGATATGGCGTACAGCCCCGTCTGAAATATAGCGTACAGCCCCGTCTGAGATACGGCGTACAGCCCCGTCTGAGATACGGCGTACAGCCCCAAGTCAGTTACAGCGTACAGCCCCATCTCAGATACGGCGTACAGCCCCTTCTCAGATACGGCATTTAGCCCCATCTCACATACGGTGTACAGCCCCATCTCAGATATGGTGTTAGCCCCATCTCAGATATGGCGTACGGCCCCGTCACAGATACGGCATACAGCCCCATCTCAGATATGGCATACTGCCCCATCTCAGATACAGCGTACAGCCCCATCTCAGATATGGCATACAGCCTCATCTCAGATACAGCGTACAGCCCCATCTCAGATATGGCATACAGCCCCATCTCAGATACAGCGTACAGCCCCATCTCAGATACAGCGTACATCCCAGTCTGAGATACAGCGTATAACCTCATCTGAGATACAGTGTACAGCTCTCATCTCAGATACTGCGTACAGCCCAGTCTGAGATACAGCGTACAGCCTTGTCTCAGATACAGCATACAGCCTCGTCTGAGATACAGCGTACAGCCTCATCTGAGATGCAGCATAAAGCCTCGTCTGAGATACAACGTACAGCCCCATCTGAGACACAGCGTACAGCCCCATCTGAGATACAGCATATGGCCCCATCTGAGATACGGCGTACAGCCCCATCTGAGATACAGTGTACATCCTCATCTGAGATACAGCGTACAGCCCCGTCTCAGATACGACGTACAGTCCTGTCGGAATACGGCATACAGCCCCGTCTCACAGCGTACAGGCCTGTCTGAGTTACGGTGTACAGCCCCGTCTCAGATACAGCATACTGACCCGTCTGAGATACGGCGTACAGCCCCGTCTCAGTTACAGTGTACAGCCTCATCTCAGATACAGCGTACAATCCCGTCTCAGATACGGCGTACAGCCCCATCTCAGATACAGTGTACAGCCTCATCTCAGATACAGCGTACAGCCTCGTCTCAGATACGGGGTACAGCCCCGTCTCAGATACACTGTACAGCCTCATCTCAGATACAGCGTACAGCCTCGTCTCAGATACGGCGTACAGCCCCATCTGAGATACGGCATACACCCCCATCTGTGATAAGGCATACAGCCCTGTCTCAGATACGGCGTACAGCCCCCTCTGAGATATGGCATACAGCCCCATCTCAGATACGGCGTACAGCCCCATCTCAGATACAGCGTACAGCCCAGTCTGAGATGCAGCATATAGCCTCATGTCAGATACAGTGTACAGCCTTGCCTCAGATACAACGTACAGCCCCATCTTAGGTACAGCATACAGCCCCGGCTGAGATACAGCGTACAGCCTCATTTGAGATACAGCATACAGCCTCATCTGAGATACAGCGTACAGCGTCGTCTGAGATACGGCGTACAGCCCTGTCTGAGATACAGCGTACAGTCTCATTTGAGATACAGCATACAGCCTCATCTGAGATACAGCGTACAGCCTCATCTGAGATACAACGTACAGCCTCATTTGAGATACAGCGTACAGCACCGTCTGAGATACAGTGTACAGCCCCATCTCAGATACAGCATACAGGCCCTGTCTGATATACGACGTACAGCCCCATCTGACATACAGTGTACAGCCCTGTCTAAGATACCGCATACAGACCCTTCTCAGATACAGCATACAGCCCCATCTCAGATACGGCATACACCCCCATCTGAGATAAGGCATACAGCCCCATCTGAGATATGGCGTACAGCCCCATCTGAGATATGGCATACAGCCCGACCTCAGATACGGCGTACAGCCCAACCTCAGATACGGCGTACAGCCCCATCTCAGATACAGCGTACAGCCTCGTCTCAGATACAGCCTAAAGCCCCGTCTCAGATACAGCGTACAGCCCTGTCTCAGATATGGCATACAGCCCCGTCTCAGATATAGCGTACAGCCCAGTCTCAGTTACAGTGTACAGCCTCATCTCAGATACAGAGTACAGCCTCATCTCAGATACGATGTACAGCCTCATCTGAGATACGTCGTACAGGCCCATCTCAGATACAGCGTACAGACCCATCTCAGATACGATGTACCGCCTCATCTGAGATACGTCATACAGGCCCATCTCAGATACAGCATACAGACCCATCTCAGATACGATTTACCGCCTCATCTGAGATACATCATACAGGCCCATCTCAGATACGGCGTACAGCTCCATCTCAGATACGGAATACAGCCTCATCTCAGATACGGCATACAGCCCCGTCTGAGATACAGCGTACAGTCTCATTTGAGATACAGCGTACAGCCTCATCTGAGATACAGCGTACAGCCTCATCTGAGATACAGCGTACAGCTCCGGCTGAGATACAGTGTACAGCCTCATCTGAGATACAGCGTACAGCCTCGTCTGAGATCCACCGTACAGCCCCGGCTGAGATACAACATACAGCCTCATTTGAGATACAGCGTACAGCCCCGTCTGAGATACAGTGTGCAGCCCCATCTCAGATACAGCGTACAGCCCTGTCTGATATACGACGTACAGCCCCATCTGAGATACAGCGTACAGCCCCATCTCAGTTACAGCGGACAGCCCCATCTAAGATACAGCGTACAGCCCTGTCTAAGATGCAGCATAGAGACCCTTCTCAGATACAGCATACAGCCCCATCTGAGATACGGCATACACCCCCATCTGAGATAAGGCATACAGCCCCATCTGAGATACGGCGTACAGCCCCGTCTGAGATATGGCGTACAGCCCTGTCTCAGATACAGCGTGCAGCCCCCTCTGAGAAATGGCATACAGCCCCATCTCAGATACGGTGTAGAGCCCCATCTCAGATACAGCGTACAGCCCCGTCTGAAATGCAGCATATAGCCTCATCTCAGATACAGTGTACAGCTTCGTCTCAGATACAGCGTACAGCCCCGTCTGAGGTACAGCGTACAGCCCCGGCTGAGATACAGCGTACAGCCCCGTCTGAGATACAGTGTACAGCCCCATCTCAGATACAGCGTACAGCCCTGTCTGATATACGACGTACAGCCCCATCTGAGATACAGCATACAGCCCCATCTCAGATACAGCGGACAGCCCCATCTGACATACAGTGTACAGCCCTATCTAAGATACAGCATAAAGACCCTTCTCAGATACAGCATACAGCCCAATCTCAGTTACGGCGTACAGCCCCGTCTGAGATACGGCGTACAGCCCCGTCTCAGATATGGCGTACAGCCCCGTCTGAGATACGGTGTACAGCCCCGTCTGAGATACGGCGTACAGCCCCGTCTGAAATATAGCGTATAACCTCATCTGAGATACAGTGTACAGCTCTCATCTCCGATACTGCGTACAGCCTTGTCTCAGATACAGCATACAGCCTCGTCTGAGATACAGCGTACAGCCTCATCTGAGATGCAGCATAAAGCCTCGTCTGAGATACAACGTACAGCCCCATCTGAGACACAGCGTACAGCCCCATCTGAGATACAGTGTACATCCTCATCTGAGATACAGCGTACAGCCCCGTCTGAGATACAGTGTACAGCCCCATCTCAGATACAGCGTACAGCCCTGTCTGATATACGACGTACAGCCCCATCTGAGATACAGCATACAGCCCCATCTCAGATACAGCGGACAGCCCCATCTAAGATACAGCGTACAGCCCTGTCTAAGATACAGCATACAGACCCTTCTCAGATACAGCATACAGCCCAATCTCAGATACGGCGTACAGCCCTGTCTGAGATACGGCGTACAGCCCCGTCTCAGATATGGCGTACAGCCCCGTCTGAAATATAGCGTACAGCCCCGTCTGAGATACGGCGTACAGCCCCGTCTGAGATACGGCGTACAGCCCCAAGTCAGTTACAGCGTACAGCCCCATCTCAGATACGGCGTACAGCCCCTTCTCAGATACGGCATTTAGCCCCATCTCACATACGGTGTACAGCCCCATCTCAGATATGGTGTTAGCCCCATCTCAGATATGGCGTACGGCCCCGTCACAGATACGGCATACAGCCCCATCTCAGATATGGCATACTGCCCCATCTCAGATACAGCGTACAGCCCCATCTCAGATATGGCATACAGCCTCATCTCAGATACAGCGTACAGCCCCATCTCAGATATGGCATACAGCCCCATCTCAGATACAGCGTACAGCCCCATCTCAGATACAGCGTACATCCCAGTCTGAGATACAGCGTATAACCTCATCTGAGATACAGTGTACAGCTCTCATCTCAGATACTGCGTACAGCCTTGTCTCAGATACAGCATACAGCCTCGTCTGAGATACAGCGTACAGCCTCATCTGAGATGCAGCATAAAGCCTCGTCTGAGATAAAATGTACAGCCCCATCTGAGACACAGCGTACAGCCCCATCTGAGATACAGCATATGGCCCCATCTGAGATACGGCGTACAGCCCCATCTGAGATACAGTGTACATCCTCATCTGAGATACAGCGTACAGCCCCGTCTCAGATACGACATACAGTCCTGTCGGAGATACGGCATACAGCCCCGTCTCACAGCGTACAGGCCTGTCTGAGTTACGGTGTACAGCCCCGTCTCAGATACAGCATACTGACCCGTCTGAGATACGGCGTACAGCCCCGTCTCAGTTACAGTGTACAGCCTCATCTCAGATACAGCGTACAATCCCGTCTCAGATACGGCGTACAGCCCCATCTCAGATACAGTGTACAGCCCCATCTCAGATACAGCGTACAGCCTCGTCTCAGATACGGGGTACAGCCCCGTCTCAGATACACTGTACAGCCTCATCTCAGATACAGCGTACAGCCTCGTCTCAGATACGGCGTACAGCCCCATCTGAGATACGGCATAAACCCCCATCTGTGATAAGGCATACAGCCCTGTCTCAGATACGGCGTACAGCCCCCTCTGAGATATGGCATACAGCCCCATCTCAGATACGGCGTACAGCCCCATCTCAGATACAGCGTACAGCCCAGTCTGAGATGCAGCATATAGCCTCATGTCAGATACAGTGTACAGCCTTGCCTCAGATACAACGTACAGCCCCATCTTAGGTACAGCATACAGCCCCAGCTGAGATACAGCGTACAGCCTCATTTGAGATACAGCGTACAGCCTCATCTGAGATACAGCGTACAGCGTCGTCTGAGATACGGCGTACAGCCCCGTCTGAGATACAGCGTACAGTCTCATTTGAGATACAGCATACAGCCTCATCTGAGATACAGCGTACAGCCTCATCTGAGATATGGCGTACAGCCCCATCTGAGATACGGCATACACCCCCATCTGTGATAAGGCATACATCCCTGTCTCAGATACGGCGTACAGCCCCATCTCAGATACAGCGTACAGCCCAGTCTGAGATGCAGCATATAGCCTCATGTCAGATACAGTGTACAGCCTTGCCTCAGATACAACGTACAGCCCCATCTTAGGTACAGCATACAGCCCCAGCTGAGATACAGCGTACAGCCTCATTTGAGATACAGCGTACAGCCTCATCTGAGATACAGCGTACAGCGTCGTCTGAGATACGGCGTACAGCCCCGTCTGAGATACAGCGTACAGTCTCATTTGAGATACAGCATACAGCCTCATCTGAGATACAGCGTACAGCCTCATCTGAGATACAGCGTACAGCCCCGTCTGATATACAGCGTACAGTCTCATTTGAGATACAGCGTACAGCCTCATCTGAGATACAGTGTACAGCCTCATCTGAGATACAGCGTACAGCCCCGGCTGAGATACAGCGTACAGCCTCATCTGAGATACAACGTACAGCCTCATTTGAGATACAGCGTACAGCACCGTCTGAGATACAGTGTACAGCCCCATCTCAGATACAGCATACAGCCCTGTCTGATATACGACGTACAGCCCCATCTGACATACAGTGTACAGCCCTGTCTAAGATACCGCATACAGACCCTTCTCAGATACAGCATACAGCCCCATCTCAGATACGGCATACACCCCCATCTGAGATAAGGCATACAGCCCCATCTGAGATATGGCGTACAGCCCCATCTGAGATATGGCATACAGCCCGACCTCAGACACGGCGTGCAGCCCCATCTCAGATACAGCGTACAGCCTCGTCTCAGATACAGCCTAAAGCCCCGTCTCAGATACAGCGTACAGCCCCATCTCAGATATGGCATACAGCCCCGTCTCAGATATAGCGTACAGCCCAGTCTCAGTTACAGTGTACAGCCTCATCTCAGATACAGAGTACAGCCTCATCTCAGATACGATGCACAGCCTCATTTGAGATACGTCGTACAGGCCCATCTCAGATACAGCGTACAGACCCATCTCAGATACGATGTACCGCCTCATCTGAGATACGTCATACAGGCCCATCTCAGATACAGCATACAGACCCATTTCAGATACGATTTACCGCCTCATCTGAGATACATCATACAGGCCCATCTCAGATACGGCGTACAGCTCCATCTCAGATACGGAATACAGCCTCATCTCAGATACGGCATACAGCCCCATCTGAGATACAGCGTACAGTCTCATTTGAGATACAGCGTACAGCCTCATCTGAGATACAGCGTATAGCCTCATCTGAGATACAGCATACAGCCCCGGCTGAGATACAGTGTACAGCCTCATCTGAGATACAGCGTACAGCCTCGTCTGAGATACAGCGTACAGCCCCGGCTGAGATACAACATACAGCCTCATTTGAGATACAGCGTACAGCCCCGTATGAGATACAGTGTACAGCCCCATCTCAGATACAGCGTACAGCCCTGTCTGATATACGACGTACAGCCCCATCTGAGATACAGCGTACAGCCCCATCTCAGATACAGCGGACAGCCCCATCTAAGATACAGCGTACAGCCCTGTCTAAGATGCAGCATACAGACCCTTCTCAGATACAGCATACAGCCCCATCTGAGATACGGCATACACCCCCATCTGAGATAAGGCATACAGCCCCATCTGAGATACGGCGTACAGCCCCGTCTGAGATATGGCGTACAGCCCTGTCTCAGATACAGCGTACAGCCCCCTCTGAGAAATGGCATACAGCCCCATCTCAGATACGGTGTAGAGCCCCATCTCAGATACAGCGTACAGCCCCGTCTGAAATGCAGCATATAGCCTCATCTCAGATACAGTGTACAGCTTCGTCTCAGATACAGCGTACAGCCCCGTCTGAGGTACAGCGTACAGCCCCGGCTGAGATACAGCGTACAGCCTCATTTGAGATACAGCGTACAGCCTCATCTAAGATACAGCGTACAGCCTCATCTGAGATACAGCGTACAGCCTCATCTGAGATACAGCGTACAGCCCCGGCTGAGATACAGCGTACAGCCTCATCTGAGATACAGCGTACAGCCCCGTCTGAGATACAGTGTACAGCCCCATCTCAGATACAGCGTACAGCCCTGTCTGATATACGACGTACAGCCCCATCTGAGATACAGCATACAGCCCCATCTCAGATACAGCGGACAGCCCCATCTGACATACAGTGTACAGCCCTGTCTAAGGTACAGCATAAAGACCCTTCTCAGATACAGCATACAGCCCAATCTCAGATACGGCGTACAGCCCCGTCTGAGATACGGCGTACAGCCCCAATTCAGATATGGCGTACAGCCCCGTCTGAGATACGGTGTACAGCCCTGTCTGAGATACGGCGTGCAGCCCCGTCTGAAATATAGCGTACAGCCCCGTCTGAGATATGGCGTACAGCCCCGTCTGAGATACGGCGTACAGCCCCAAGTCAGTTACAGCGTACAGCCCCATCTCAGATACGGCGTACAGCCTCATCTCAGATACGGCATACAGCCCCATCTCAGATACGGCGTACAGCCCCATCTCACATACGGTGTACAGCCCCATCTCAGATACGGTGTAAAACCCATCTCAGATACGGCATACAGCCCCATCTCAGATACGGCATTTAGCCCCATCTCACATACGGTGTACTGCCCCATCTCAGATATGGTGTTAGCCCCATCTCAGATATGGCGTACAGCCCCGTCACAGATATGGCATACAGCCCCATCTCAGATATGGCATACTGCCCCATCTCAGATACGGCGTACAGACCCATCTCAGATATGGCATACAGCCTCATCTCAGATACAGCGTACAGCCCCATCTCAGATACGGCGTACAGCCCCATCTCAGATACAGCGTACAGCCCAGTCTGAGATACAGCGTATAACCTCATCTGAGATACAGTGTACAGCTCTCATCTCAGATACTGCGTACAGCCCAGTCTGAGATACAGCGTACAGCCTTGTCTCAGATACAACATACAGCCTCGTCTGAGATACAGCGTACAGCCTCATCTGAGATGCAGCATAAAGCCTCGTCTGAGATACAACGTACAGCCCCATCTGAGACACAGCGTACAGCCCCATCTGAGATACAGTGTACATCCTCATCTGAGATACAGCGTACAGCCCCGTCTGAGATACAGTGTACAGCCCCATCTCAGATACAGCGGACAGCCCCATCTAAGATACAGCGTACAGCCCTGTCTAAGATACAGCATACAGACCCTTCTCAGATACAGCATACAGCCCAATCTCAGATACGGCGTACAGCCCCGTCTGAGATACGGCGTACAGCCCCGTCTCAGATATGGCGTACAGCCCCGTCTGAGATACGGTGTACAGCCCCGTCTGAGATACGGCGTACAGCCCCGTCTGAGATATGGCATACAGCCCCGTCTGAGATACGGCGTAAAGCCCCATCTGAGATACGGCGTACAGCCCCAAGTCAGTTACAGCGTACAGCCCCATCTCAGATACGGCGTACAGCCTCATCTCAGATACGACATACAGCCCCATCTCAGATACGGCGTACAGCCCCATCTCACATACGGTGTACAGCCCCATCTCAGATACGGTGTAAGCCCCATCTCAGATACGGCATACAGCCCCTTCTCAGATACGGCATTTAGCCCCATCTCACATACGGTGTACAGCCCCATCTCAGATATGGTGTTAGCCCCATCTCAGATATGGCGTACAGCCCCGTCACAGATACGGCATACAGCCCCATCTCAGATATGGCATACTGCCCCATCTCAGATACAGCGTACAGCCCCATCTCAGATATGGCATACAGCCTCATCTCAGATACAGCGTACAGCCCCATCTCAGATACGGCGTACAGCCCCATCTCAGATACAACGTACAGCCCCATCTCAGATACAGCGTACAGCCCAGTCTGAGATACAGCGTATAACCTCATCTGAGATACAGTGTACAGCTCTCATCTCAGATACTGCGTACAGCCCAGTCTGAGATACAGCGTACAGCCTTGTCTCAGATACAGCATACAGCCTCGTCTGAGATACAGCGTACAGCCTCATCTGAGATGCAGCATAAAGCCTCGTCTGAGATACAACGTACAGCCCCATCTGAGACACAGCGTACAGCCCCATCTGAGATACAGCATATGGCCCCATCTGAGATACGGCGTACAGCCCCATCTGAGATACAGCGTACAGCGCCGTCTCAGATACGACGTACATTCCTGTCGGAGATACGGCATACAGCCCCGTCTCACAGCGTACAGGCCTGTCTGAGTTACGGTGTACAGCCCCGTCTCAGATACAGCATACTGACCCGTCTGAGATACGGCGTACAGCCCCGTCTCAGTTACAGTGTACAGCCTCATCTCAGATAAAGCGTACAATCCCGTCTCAGATATGGCGTACAGCCCCATCTCAGATACAGTGTACAGCCTCATCTCAGATACAGCGTACAGCCTCGTCTCAGATACGGGGTACAGCCCCGTCTCAGATACACTGTACAGCCTCATCTCAGATACAGCGTACAGCCTCGTCTCAGATATGGCGTACAGCCCCATCTGAGATACGGCATACACCCCCATCTGTGATAAGGCATACAGCCCTGTCTCAGATACGGTGTACAGCCCCATCTCAGATACAGCGTACAGCCCAGTCTGAGATGCAGCATATAGCCTCATGTCAGATACAGTGTACAGCCTTGCCTCAGATACAACGTACAGCCCCATCTTAGGTACAGCATACAGCCCCGGCTGAGATACAGCGTACAGCCTCATTTGAGATACGGCGTACAGCCCCGTCTGAGATACAGCGTACAGTCTCATTTGAGATACAGCATACAGCCTCATCTGAGATACAGCGTACAGCCTCATCTGAGATACAGCATACAGCCCCGTCTGATATACAGCGTACAGTCTCATTTGAGATACAGCGTACAGCCTCATCTGAGATACGGTGTACAGCCTCATCTGAGATACAGCGTACAGCCCCGGCTGAGATACAGCGTACAGCCTCATCTGAGATACAACGTACAGCCTCATTTGAGATACAGCGCACAGCACCGTCTGAGATACAGTGTACAGCCCCATCTCAGATACAGCATACAGCCCTGTCTGATATACGACGTACAGCCCCATCTGACATACAGTGTACAGCCCTGTCTAAGATACCGCATACAGACCCTTCTCAGATACAGCATACAGCCCCATCTCAGATACGGCATACACCCCCATCTGAGATAAGGCATACAGCCCCATCTGAGATATGGCGTACAGCCCCATCTGAGGTATGGCATACAGCCCGACCTCAGATACGGCGTACAGCCCCATCTCAGATACAGCGTACAGCCTCGTCTCAGATACAGCCTAAAGCCCCGTCTCAGATACAGCGTACAGCCCCGTCTCAGATATGGCATACAGCCCCGTCTCAGATATAGCGTACAGCCCAGTCTCAGTTACAGTGTACAGCCTCATCTCAGATACAGAGTACAGCCTCATCTCAGATACGATGTACAGCCTCATCGGAGATACGTCGTACAGGCCCATCTCAGATACAGCGTACAGACCCATCTCAGATACGATGTACCGCCTCATCTGAGATACGTCATACAGGCCCATCTCAGATACAGCATACAGCCCCATCTCAGATACGGTGTAGAGCCCCATCTCAGATACAGCGTACAGCCCCGTCTGAAATGCAGCATATAGCCTCATCTCAGATACAGTGTACAGCTTCGTCTCAGATACAGCGTACAGCCCCGTCTGAGGTACAGCGTACAGCCCCGGCTGAGATACAGCGTACAGCCTCATTTGAGATACAGCGTACAGCCTCATCTGAGATACAGCGTACAGCCTCATCTGAGATACGGAGTACAGCCCCGTCTGAGATACAGCGTACAGTCTCATTGAGATACAGCATACAGCCTCATCTGAGATACAGCGTACAGCCTCATCTGAGATACAGCGTACAGCCCCGGCTGAGATACAGCGTACAGCCCCGTCTGAGATACAGTGTACAGCCCCATCTCAGATACAGCGTACAGCCCTGTCTGATATACGACGTACAGCCCCATCTGAGATACAGCATACAGCCCCATCTCAGATACAGCGGACAGCCCCATCTGACATACAGTGTACAGCCCTGTCTAAGATACAGCATAAAGACCCTTCTCAGATACAGCATACAGCCCAATCTCAGTTACGGCGTACAGCCCCGTCTGAGATACGGCGTACAGCCCCATCTCAGATATGGCGTACAGCCCCGTCTGAGATACGGTGTACAGCCCCGTCTGAGATACGGCGTACAGCCCCATCTGAAATATAGCGTACAGCCCCGTCTGAGATACGGCGTACAGCCCCGTCTGAGATACGGCGTACAGCCCCAAGTCAGTTACAGCGTACAGCCCCATCTCAGATACGGCGTACAGCCTCATCTCAGATACGGCATACAGCCCCATCTCAGATACGGCGTACAGCCCCATCTCACATACGGTGTACAGCCCCATCTCAGATACGTTGTAAGCCCCATATCAGATACGGCATACAGCCCCATCTCAGATACGGCATTTAGCCCCATCTCACATACGGTGTACAGCCCCATCTCAGATATGGTGTTAGCCCCATCTCAGATATAGCGTACAGCCCCGTCACAGATACGGCATACAGCCCCATCTCAGATATGGCATACTGCCCCATCTCAGATACGGCGTACAGCCCCATCTCAGATATGGCATACAGCCTCATCTCAGATACAGCGTACAGCCCCATCTCAGATACGGCGTACAGCCCCATCTCAGATACAGCATACAGCCCCATCTCAGATACAGCGTACAGCCCAGTCTGAGATACAGCGTATAACCTCATCTGAGATACAGTGTACAGCTCTCATCTCAGATACTGCGTACAGCCTTGTCTCAGATACAGCATACAGCCTCGTCTGAGATACAGCGTACAGCCTCATCTGAGATGCAGCATAAAGCCTCGTCTGAGATACAACGTACAGCCCCATCTGAGACACAGCGTACAGCCCCATCTGAGATACAGTGTACATCCTCATCTGAGATACAGCGTACAGCCCCGTCTGAGATACAGTGTACAGCCCCATCTCAGATACAGCGTACAGCCCTGTCTGATATACGACGTACAGCCCCATCTGAGATACAGCATACAGCCCCATCTCAGATACAGCGGACAGCCCCATCTAAGATACAGCGTACAGCCCTGTCTAAGATACAGCATACAGACCCTTCTCAGATACAGCATACAGCCCAATCTCAGATACGGCGTACAGCCCTGTCTGAGATACGGCGTACAGCCCCGTCTCAGATATTGCGTACAGCCCCGTCTGAAATATAGCGTACAGCCCCGTCTGAGATACGGCGTACAGCCCCGTCTGAGTTACGGCGTACAGCCCCATCTCAGATACAGCGTACAGCCCCATCTCAGATACAGCGTACAGCCCAGTCTGAGATACAGCGTATAACCTCATCTGAGATACAGTGTACAGCTCTCATCTCAGATACTGCGTACAGCCCAGTCTGAGATACAGCGTACAGCCTTGTCTCAGATACAGCATACAGCCTCGTCTGAGATACAGCGTACAGCCTCATCTGAGATGCAGCATAAAGCCTCGTCTGAGATACAACGTACAGCCTCATCTGAGACACAGCGTACAGCCCCATCTGAGATGCAGTGTACATCCTCATCTGAGATACAGCGTACAACCCCGTCTGAGATACAGTGTACAGCCCCATCTCAGATACAGCGTACAGCCCTGTCTGATATACGACGTACAGCCCCATCTGAGATACAGCATACAGCCCGATCTCAGATACAGCGGACAGCCCCATCTAAGATACAGCTTACAGCCCTGTCTAAGATACAGCATACAGACCCTTCTCAGATACAGCATACAGCCCAATCTCAGATACGGCGTACAGCCCCGTCTGAGATACGGTGTACAGCCCCGTCTCAGATATTGCGTACAGCCCCGTCTGAAATATAGCGTACAGCCCCGTCTGAGATACGGCGTACAGCCCCGTCTGAGTTACGGCGTACAGCCCCATCTCAGATACAGCGTACAGCCCCATCTCAGATACAGCGTACAGCCCAGTCTGAGATACAGCGTATAACCTCATCTGAGATACAGTGTACAGCTCTCATCTCAGATACTGCGTACAGCCCAGTCTGAGATACAGCGTACAGCCTTGTCTCAGATACAGCATACAGCCTCGTCTGAGATACAGCGTACAGCCTCATCTGAGATGCAGCATAAAGCCTCGTCTGAGATACAACGTACAGCCTCATCTGAGACACAGCGTACAGCCCCATCTGAGATGCAGTGTACATCCTCATCTGAGATACAGCGTACAACCCCGTCTGAGATACAGTGTACAGCCCCATCTCAGATACAGCGTACAGCCCTGTCTGATATACGACGTACAGCCCCATCTGAGATACAGCATACAGCCCGATCTCAGATACAGCGGACAGCCCCATCTAAGATACAGCTTACAGCCCTGTCTAAGATACAGCATACAGACCCTTCTCAGATACAGCATACAGCCCAATCTCAGATACGGCGTACAGCCCCGTCTGAGATACGGTGTACAGCCCCGTCTGAGATATGGCATACAGCCCCGTCTGAGATACGGCGTGCAGCCCAGTCTCAGATACGGCGTACATCCCCAAGTCAGTTACAGCGTACAGCCCCATCTCAGATACGGCGTACAGCCTCATCTCTGATACGACATACAGCCCCATCTCAGATACGGCGTACAGCCCCATCTCACATATGGTGTACAGCCCCATCTCAGATATGGTGTAAGCCCCATCTCAGATACGGCATACAGCCCCTTCTCAGATATGGCATTTAGCCCCATCTCACATACGGTGTACAGCCCCATCTCAGATATGGTGTTAGCCCCATCTCAGATATGGCGTACAGCCCCGTCACAGATACGGCATACAGCCCCATCTCAGATATGGCATACTGCCCCATCTCAGATACAGCGTACAGCCCCATCTCAGATATGGCATACAGCCTCATCTCAGATACAGCGTACAGCCCCATCTCAGATACGGCGTACAGCCCCATCTCAGATACAGCGTACAGCCCCATCTCAGATACAGCGTACAGCCCAGTCTGAGATACAGCGTATAACCTCATCTCAGATACAGTGTACAGCTCTCATCTCAGATACTGCGTACAGCCTTGTCTCAGATACAGCATACAGCCTCGTCTGAGATACAGCGTACAGCCTCATCTGAGATGCAGCATAAAGCCTCGTCTGAGATACAACGTACAGCCTCATCTGAGACACAGCGTACAGCCCCATCTCAGATACAGCGTACAGCCCAGTCTGAGATACAGCGTATAACCTCATCTCAGATACAGTGTACAGCTCTCATCTCAGATACTGCGTACAGCCTCATCTCTGATACGACATACAGCCCCATCTCAGATACGGCGTACAGCCCCATCTCACATATGGTGTACAGCCCCATCTCAGATATGGTGTAAGCCCCATCTCAGATACGGCATACAGCCCCTTCTCAGATATGGCATTTAGCCCCATCTCACATACGGTGTACAGCCCCATCTCAGATATGGTGTTAGCCCCATCTCAGATATGGCGTACAGCCCCGTCACAGATACGGCATACAGCCCCATCTCAGATATGGCATACTGCCCCATCTCAGATACAGCGTACAGCCCCATCTCAGATATGGCATACAGCCTCATCTCAGATACAGCGTACAGCCCCATCTCAGATACGGCGTACAGCCCCATCTCAGATACAGCGTACAGCCCCATCTCAGATACAGCGTACAGCCCAGTCTGAGATACAGCGTATAACCTCATCTCAGATACAGTGTACAGCTCTCATCTCAGATACTGCGTACAGCCTTGTCTCAGATACAGCATACAGCCTCGTCTGAGATACAGCGTACAGCCTCATCTGAGATGCAGCATAAAGCCTCGTCTGAGATACAACGTACAGCCTCATCTGAGACACAGCGTACAGCCCCATCTCAGATACAGCGTACAGCCCAGTCTGAGATACAGCGTATAACCTCATCTCAGATACAGTGTACAGCTCTCATCTCAGATACTGCGTACAGCCTTGTCTCAGATACAGCATACAGCCTCGTCTGAGATACAGCGTACAGCCTCATCTGAGATGCAGCATAAAGCCTCGTCTGAGATACAACGTACAGCCCCATCTGAGACACAGCGTACAGCCCCATCTGAGATACAGCATATGGCCCCATCTGAGATACGGCGTACAGCCCCATCTGAGATACAGTGTACATCCTCATCTGAGATACAGCGTACAGCCCCGTCTCAGATACGACGTACAGTCCTGTCGGAGATACGGCATACAGCCCCGTCTCACAGCGTTCAGGCCTGTCTGAGTTACGGTGTACAGCCCCGTCTCAGATACAGCATACTGACCCGTCTGAGATACGGCGTACAGCCCCGTCTCAGATACAGTGTACAGCCTCATCTCAGATACAGCGTACAATCCCGTCTCAGATACGGCGTACAGCCCCATCTCAGATACAGTGTACAGCCTCATCTCAGATACAGCGTACAGCCTCGTCTCAGATACGGGGTACAGCCCCGTCTCAGATACACTGTACAGCCTCATCTCAGATACAGCGTACAGCCTCGTCTCAGATACGGCGTACAGTCCCATCTGAGATATGGCATACACCCCCATCTGTGATAAGGCATACAGCCCTGTCTCAGATACGGCGTACAGCCCCCTCTGAGATATGGCATACAGCCCCATCTCAGATACGGCGTACAGCCCCATCTCAGATACAGCGTACAGCCCAGTCTGAGATGCAGCATATAGCCGCATGTCAGATACAGTGTACAGCCTTGCCTCAGATACAACGTACAGCCCCATCTTAGGTACAGCATACAGCCCCGGCTGAGATACAGCGTACAGCCTCATCTGAGATAGAGCGTACAGCCCCGTCTGATATACAGCGTACAGTCTCATTTGAGATACAGCTTACAGCCTCATCTGAGATACAGCGTACAGCCTCATCTGAGATACAGCGTACAGCCCCGGCTGAGATACAGCGTACAGCCTCATCTGAGATACAACGTACAGCCTCATTTGAGATACAGCGTACAGCACCGTCTGAGATACAGTGTACAGCCCCATCTCAGATACAGCATACAGCCCTGTCTGATATACGACGTACAGCCCCATCTGACATACAGTGTACAGCCCTGTCTAAGATACCGCATACAGACCCTTCTCAGATACAGCATACAGCCCCATCTCAGATACGGCATACACCCCCATCTGAGATAAGGCATACAGCCCCATCTGAGATACGGCGTACAGCCCCATCTGAGATATGGCATACAGCCCGACCTCAGATACGGCGTACAGCCCCATCTCAGATAAAGTGTACAGCCCAGTCTGAGATGCAGCATATAGTCTCATCTCAGATACAGTGTACAGTCTCGTCTCAGATACAGCGTACAGCCTCGTCTGAGGTACAGTGTACAGCCCCGGCTGAGATACAGCGTACAGCCTCATCTGAGATACAGCGTGCAATCTCGTCTGAGATACGGCGTACAGCCCCATCTGAGATACAGCGTACAGTCTCATTTGAGATACAGCGTACAGCCTCATCTGAGATACAGCGTACAGCCTCATCTGAGATACAGCGTACAGCCCCGGCTGAGATACAGCGTACAGCCTCATTTGAGATACAGCGTACAGCCTCATCTGAGATACAGCGTACAGCCTCATCTGAGATACAGCGTACAGCCCCGGCTGAGATACAATGTACAGCCTCATTTGAGATACAGCGTACAGCCCCGTCGGAGATACGGTGTACAGCCCCATCTCAGATACAGTGTACAGCCCTGTCTGATATACGACGTACAGCCCCATCTGAGATACAGTGTACAGCCCTATCTCAGATAGAGCGGACAGCCCCATCTAAGATACAGCGTACATCACTGTCTAAGATACAGCATACAGACCCTTCTCAGATACAGCATACAGCCCCATCTGAGATACGGCATACACCCCCGTCTGAGATAAGGCATACAGCCCCATCTGAGATACGGCGTACAGCCCCGTCTGAGATATGGCGTACAGCACTGTCTCAGATACAGCGTACAGTCCCCTCTGAGATATGGCATACAGCCCCATCTCAGATACGGCATAGAGCCCCATCTCAGATACAGCGTACAGCCCCATCTGAAATGCAGCATATAGCCTCATCTCAGATACAGTGAACAGCTTCGTCTCAGATACAGCGTACAGCCCCGTCTGAGGTACAGCATACAGCCCCGGCTGAGATACAGCGTACAGCCTCATTTGAGATAGAGCGTACAGCCTCATCTAAGATACAGCATACAGCCTCGTCTGAGATACGGAGTACAGCCCCGTCTGATATACAGCGTACAGTCTCATTGAGATACAGCATACAGCCTCATCTGAGATACAGCGTACAGCCTCATCTGAGATACAGCGTACAGCCCCGGCTGAGATACAGCGTACAGCCTCATTTGAGATACAGTGTACAGCCTCATCTGAGATTGAGCGTACAGCCTCGTCTGAGATACAGCGTACAGCCCCGTCTGAGATACAGTGTACAGCCCCATCTCAGATACAGCGTACAGCCCTGTCTGATATATGACGTACAGCCCCATCTGAGATACAGCGTACAGCCCCATCACAGATACAGCGGACAGCCCCATCTAAGATACAGTGTACAGCCCTGTCTAAGATACAGACCCTTCTCAGATACAGCATACAGCCCCATCTCAGATACGGCGTACAGCCCCGTCTGAGATACGGCGTACAGCCCCGTCTCAGATATGGCGTACAGCCCCGTCTGAGATACGGCGTACAGCCCGTCTGAGATACGGCATACAGCCCCGTCTGAGATATGGCGTATAGCCCCGTCTGAGATACAGCGTACAGCCCCGTCTGAGATACGGCGTACAGCCCCAAGTCAGATACAGCGTACATCCCCATCTCAGATACGGCGTACAGCCCCATCTCAGATACGGCGTACAGCCACATCTCACATATGGTGTACAGCCCCATCTCAGATACGGTGTTAGCCCCATCTCAGATACGGCATACAGCCCCATCTCAGATATGGCATTTAGCCCCATCTCACATACGGTGTACAGCCCCATCTCAGATATGGTGTTAGACCCATCACAGATATGGCGTACAGCCCCGTCACAGATACGGCATACAGCCCCATCTCAGATATGGCATACTGCCCCATCTCAGATACGGCGTACAGCCCCATCTCAGATATGGCATACAGCCTCATCTCAGATGCAGTGTACAGCCCCATCTCAGATATAGCATACAGCCCCATCTCAGAGACAGCGTACAGCCCCATCTCAGATACAGCGTACAGCCCAGTCTGAGATACAGCGTATAACCTCATCTCAGATACAGTGTACAGCCTCATCTCAGATACTGCGTACAGCCCAGTCTGTGATACAGCGTACAGCCCCATCTCAGATACAGCGCACAGCCCCTTTTCAGATACAGCGTACAGCCCATTCTGAGATACAACGTACAGCCCCATCTGAGACACAGCGTACAGCCCCATCTGAGATACAGCATATGGCCCCATCTGAGATACGGCGTACAGCCCCGTCTGAGATACAGTGTACATCCTCATCTGAGATACAGCGTACAGCCCCGTCTCAGATACGACGTACAGTCCTGTCGGAGATACGGCATACAGCCCCATCTCAGATACGGCGTACAGCCCCGTCTGAGATACGGCGTACAGCCCCATCTGAGATACGGCGTACAGCCCCATCTCAGATACGGTGTAAGCCTCATCTCAGATACAGCGTACAGCCCCATCTCAGCTAAGACATACAGCCCTATCTCAGATATGGCATACAGCCCCATCTCAGATATGGCGTACAGCCCCATCTCAGATGTGGCATACAGCCTCATCTCAGATACCGCGTACAGCCCCATCTCAGATACGGCATACAGCCCCATCTCAGATACAGCATATAGCCTCATCTCAGATACAGCATACAGCCTCATCTGAGATGCAGCATAAAGCCTCGTCTGAGATACAACATACAGCACCATCTGTGACACAGCGTACAGCCCCATCTGAGATACAACGTACAGCCTCATCTGAGATACAGCGTACAGCCCCGTCTGAGATACGACATACATCCCTGTCTCAGATACGGCGTACAGCCCCGTCTGAGATACAGCGTACAGCCCCGTCTGAGTTACAGCATACAGCCCCGGCTGAGATACAGCGTACAGCCTTATTTGAGATACAGCGTACAGATTCATCTGAGATACAGCGTACAGCCACGGCTGATATACAGCGTACAGCCTCATTTGAGATACAGCATACAGCCTCATCTGAGATACAGCGTACAGCCTCGTCTGAGATACGGCATACATCCCTGTCTCAGATACGGCGTACAGCCCCATCTGAGTTACAGCGTACAGCCCTCTCTGAGATACATCGTACAGCCCCAGCTGAGATACAGCGTACAGCCTCATTTGAGATACAGCGTACAGCCCCGTCTGAGATACAGTGTACAGCCCCATCACAGATACAGCGTAAAGCCCTGTCTGATATACGACATACAGCCCCATCTGAGATACAGCGTACAGCCCCATCTCAGATACAGCGTACAGCCCCGTTTCAGATACAGCGTACAGCCCCGTTTCAGATACAGCGTACAGCCCATTCTGAGATACGGTGTACAGCCCCATCTGAGATACAGCATACAGCCCCATCTCAGATACAGCGGACAGCCCCATCTAAGATACAGCGTACAGCCCTGTCTTAGATACAGCATACAGACCCATCTCAGATACAGCATACAGCCCCATCTCAGATACGGCGTACAGCCCCGTCTCAGATACGGCGTACTGCCCCATCTCAGATACGGCGTACAGCCCCGTCTGAAATACGGCGTACAGCCCCGTCTCAGATACGGCGTACAGCCCCGTCTGAGATATGGCGTACAGCCCCATCTCAGATACGGCGTACAGCCCCGTCTGAGATATGGCGTACAGCCCCATTTCAGATAAGGCGTACAGCCCCGTCTGAGATACGGCTTACAGCCCCGTCTGAGATACGGCGTACAGCCCCATCTGAGATACGGCGTACAGCCCCGTCTGAGATACGGCGTACAGCCCCATCTGAGATACGGCGTACAGCCCCATCTCAGATACGGTGTAAGCCTCATCTCAGATACAGCGTACATCCCCATCTAAGATACGGCATACAGCCCTATCTCAGATATGGCATACAGCCCCATCTCAGATATGGTGTACAGCCCCATCTCAGATATGGCATACAGCCTCATCTCAGATACAGCGTACAGCCCCATCTCAGATACGGCATACAGCCCCATCTCAGATACAGCGTATAGCCTCATCTCAGATACAGCATACAGCCTCATCTGAGATGCAGCATAAAGCCTCGTCTGAGATACAACGTACAGCACCATCTTTGACACAGCGTACAGCCCCGTCTGAGATACAACGTACAGCCTCATCTGAGATACAGCGTACAGCCCCGTCTCAGATACGATGTACAGTCCTGTCGGAGATACGGCATACAGCCCCATCTCACAGCGTACAGACCTTTCTGAGTTACGATGTACAGCCCCGTCTCAGATACAGTGTACACACTCATCTCAGATACAACGTATAGCCTCATCTCAGATGCAGCGTGCAGCCTCATCTGAGATACAGCGTACAGCCCCTTCTCAGATATGGCGTACAGCCTCATCTGAGATACGGCGTACAGCCCTGTCTCAGATATGGCGTACAGCCCCATCTGAGATACAGTGTACAGCCCTGTGTGAGATACAGCGTACAGCCCCGTCTGAGATACGGCGTACAGCTCCATCTGAGATATGGCGTTCACCCCGTCTGAGATACAGTGTACAGCCTCATCTCAGATACAGCATACAGCCCCATCTCAGATACAGCGTACAGTCTCATCTGAATTACAGCGTGCAGCCTCATCTCAGATACAGCATACAGCCCCATCTCAGATACAGCGTACAGCCTCATCAGAGATACAGCGTACAGCCCCGTCTAAGATACGACATACATCCCTGTCTCAGATACGGCGTACAGCCCCATCTGAGATACAGCGTACAGCCCCGGCTGAGATACAGCGTACAGCCCCGGCTGAGATACAGCGTACAGCCTCATTTGAGATACAGCGTAGAGACTCATCTGAGATACAGAGTACAGCCCCCTCTGAGATACAGCGTACTGCCTCATTTGAGATACAGCGTACAGCACAATCTGAGATACAACGTACAGCCTCGCCTGAGATACGGCATACATCCCTGTTTCAGATAGGGCGTACAGCCCCATCTGGGATACAGCGTACAGCCCTGTCTGAGATACAGCGTACAGCCTCATTTGAGATACAGCGTACAGCCCCATCTGAGATACAATGTACAGCCGCATCACAGATACAGCGTACAGCCCTGTCTGATATACGACGTACAGCCCCATCTGAGATACAGCGTACAGCCCCATCTCAGATACAGTGTACAGCCCCATTTCAGATACAGCGTACAGCCCATTCTGAGATACGGTGTACAGCCCCATCTGAGATACAGCATACAGCCCCATCTCAGATACAGCGGACAGCCCCATCTAAGATACAGCGTACAGCCCTGTCTAAGATACAGCATACAGACCCATCTCAGATACAGCATACAGCCCCATCTCAGATACGGCTTACAGCCCCGTCTGAGATACGGCGTACTGCCCCATCTCAGATACGGCGCACAGCCCCGTCTGAGATACGGCGTACAGCCCCATCTCAGATACGGCGTACAGCCCCGTCTGAGATATGGTGTACAGCCCCATCTCAGATACAGCGTACAGCCCCGTCTGAGATATGGCGTACAGCCCCATCTCAGATACGGCGTACAGCCCCGTCTGAGATACGGCGTACAGCCCCATCTGAGATACGGCGTACAGCCCCATCTCAGATACGGTGTAAGCCTCATTTCAGATACAGCGTACAGCCCCATCTCAGATAAGGCATACAGCCCTATCTCAGATATGGCATACAGCCCCATCTCAGATATGGCGTACAGCCCCATCTCTGATATGGCATACAGCCTCATCTCAGATACAGCGTACAGCCCCATCTCAGATACGGCATACAGCCCCATCTCAGATACAGCATATAGCCTCATCTCAGATACAGCATACAGCCTCATCTGAGATGCAGCATAAAGCCTCGTCTGAGATACAACATACAGCACCATCTGTGACACAGCGTACAGCCCCGTCTGAGATACAACGTACAGCCTCATCTGAGATACAGCATACAGCCCCGTCTGAGATACGACATACATCCCTGTCTCAGATACGGCGTACAGCCCCGTCTGAGATACAGCGTACAGCCCCGTCTGAGTTACAGCATACAGCCCCGGCTGAGATACAGCGTACAGCCTTATTTGAGATACAGCGTACAGATTCATCTGAGATACAGCGTACAGCCACGGCTGATATACAGCGTACAGCCTCATTTGAGATACAGCATACAGCCTCATCTGAGATACAGCGTACAGCCTCGTCTGAGATACGGCATACATCCCTGTCTCAGATACGGCGTACAGCCCCATCTGAGATACAGCGTACAGCCCTCTGAGATACATCGTACAGCCCCAGCTGAGATACAGCGTACAGCCTCATTTGAGATACAGCGTACAGCCCCGTCTGAGATACAGTGTACAGCCCCATCACAGATACAGCGTAAAGCCCTGTCTGATATACGACATACAGCCCCATCTGAGATACAGCGTACAGCCCCATCTCAGATACAGCGTACAGCCCCGTTTCAGATACAGCGTACAGCCCATTCTGAGATACGGTGTACAGCCCCATCTGAGATACAGCATACAGCCCCATCTCAGATACAGCGGACAGCCCCATCTAAGATACAGCGTACAGCCCTGTCTTAGATACAGCATACAGACCCATCTCAGATACAGCATACAGCCCCATCTCAGATACGGCGTACAGCCCCGTCTCAGATACGGCGTACTGCCCCATCTCAGATACGGCGTACAGCCCCGTCTGAAATATGGCGTACAGCCCCGTCTCAGATACGGCGTACAGCCCCGTCTGAGATATGGCGTACAGCCCCATCTCAGATACGGCGTACAGCCCCATCTGAGATATGGCGTACAGCCCCATTTCAGATAAGGCGTACAGCCCCGTCTGAGATACGGCTTACAGCCCCGTCTGAGATACGGCGTACAGCCCCATCTGAGATACGGCGTACAGCCCCGTCTGAGATACGGCGTACAGCCCCGTCTGAGATACGGCGTACAGCCCCATCTCAGATACGGTGTAAGCCTCATCTCAGATACAGCGTACATCCCCATCTCAGATACGGCATGCAGCCCTATCTCAGATATGGCATACAGCCCCATCTCAGATATGGTGTACAGCCCCATCTCAGATATGGCATACAGCCTCATCTCAGATACAGCGTACAGCCCCATCTCAGATACGGCATACAGCCCCATCTCAGATACAGCGTATAGCCTCATCTCAGATACAGCATACAGCCTCATCTGAGATGCAGCATAAAGCCTCGTCTGAGATACAACGTACAGCACCATCTTTGACACAGCGTACAGCCCCGTCTGAGATACAACGTACAGCCTCATCTGAGATACAGCGTACAGCCCCGTCTCAGATACGATGTACAGTCCTGTCGGAGATACGGCATACAGCCCCATCTCACAGCGTACAGACCTTTCTGAGTTACGATGTACAGCCCCGTCTCAGATACAGTGTACACACTCATCTCAGATACAACGTATAGCCTCATCTCAGATGCAGCGTACAGCCTCATCTGAGATACAGCGTACAGCCCCTTCTCAGATATGGCGTACAGCCTCATCTGAGATACGGCGTACAGCCCTGTCTCAGATATGGCGTACAGCCCCATCTGAGATACAGTGTACAGCCCTGTCTGAGATACAGCGTACAGCCCCGTCTGAGATACGGCGTACAGCCCCATCTGAGATATGGCGTTCACCCCGTCTGAGATACAGTGTACAGCCTCATCTCAGATACAGCATACAGCCCCATCTCAGATACAGCGTACAGTCTCATCTGAAATACAGCGTACAGCCTCATCTCAGATGCAGCATACAGCCCCATCTCAGATACAGCGTACAGCCTCATCAGAGATACAGCGTACAACCCCGGCTGAGATACAGCGTACAGCCCCGGCTGAGATACAGCGTACAGCCTCATTTGAGATACAGCATAGAGACTCATCTGAGATACAGCGTACAGCCCCCTCTGAGATACAGCGTACTGCCTCATTTGAGATACAGCGTACAGCACAATCTGAGATACAGCGTACAGCCTCGCCTGAGATACGGCATACATCCCTGGTTCAGATACGGCGTACAGCCCCATCTGGGATACAGCGTACAGCCCTGTCTGAGATACAGCGTACAGCCCCGGCTTAGATACAGCGTACAGCCTCATTTGAGATACAGCGTACAGCCCCATCTGAGATACAATGTACAGCCGCATCACAGATACAGCGTACAGCCCTGTCTGATATACGACGTACAGCCCCATCTGAGATACAGCGTACAGCCCCATCTCAGATACAGTGAGATATCTGAGCCCCATTTCAGATACAGCGTACAGCCCATTCTGAGATACGGTGTACAGCCCCATCTGAGATACAGCATACAGCCCCATCTCAGATACAGCGGACAGCCCTATCTAAGATACAGCGTACAGCCCTGTCTAAGATACAGCATACAGACCCATCTCAGATACAGCATACAGCCCCATCTCAGATATGGCTTACAGCCCCGTCTGAGATACGGCGTACTGCCCCATCTCAGATACGGCGCACAGCCCCGTCTGAGATACGGCGTACAGCCCCATCTCAGATACGGCATACAGCCCCGTCTGAGATATGGTGTACAGCCCCATCTCAGATACAGCGTACAGCCCCGTCTGAGATATGGCGTACAGCCCCATCTCAGATACGGCGTACAGCCCCGTCTGAGATACGGCGTACAGCCCCATCTGAGATACGGCGTACAGCCCCATCTCAGATACGGTGTAAGCCTCATTTCAGATACAGCGTACAGCCCCATCTCAGATATGGCATACAGCCCTATCTCAGATATGGCATACAGCCCCATCTCAGATGTGGCGTACAGCCCCATCTCTGATATGGCATACAGCCTCATCTCAGATACAGCGTACAGCCCCATCTCAGATACGGCATACAGCCCCATCTCAGATACAGCATATAGCCTCATCTCAGATACAGCATACAGCCTCATCTGAGATGCAGCATAAAGCCTCGTCTGAGATACAACATACAGCACCATCTGTGACACAGCGTACAGCCCCGTCTGAGATACAACGTACAGCCTCATCTGAGATACAGCGTACAGCCCCGTCTGAGATACGACATACATCCCTGTCTCAGATACGGCGTACAGCCCCGTCTGAGATACAGCGTACAGCCCCGTCTGAGTTACAGCATACAGCCCCGGCTGAGATACAGCGTACAGCCTTATTTGAGATACAGCGTACAGATTCATCTGAGATACAGCGTACAGCCACGGCTGATATACAGCGTACAGCCTCATTTGAGATACAGCATACAGCCTCATCTGAGATACAGCGTACAGCCTCGTCTGAGATACGGCATACATCCCTGTCTCAGATACGGCATACAGCCCCATCTGAGATACAGCGTACAGCCCTCTCTGAGATACATCGTACAGCCCCAGCTGAGATACAGCGTACAGCCTCATTTGAGATACAGCGCACAGCCCCGTCTGAGATACAGTGTACAGCCCCATCACAGATACAGCGTAAAGCCCTGTCTGATATACGACATACAGCCCCATCTGAGATACAGCGTACAGCCCCATCTCAGATACAGCGTACAGCCCCGTTTCAGATACAGCGTACAGCCCATTCTGAGATACGGTGTACAGCCCCATCTGAGATACAGCATACAGCCCCATCTCAGATACAGCGGACAGCCCCATCTAAGATACAGCGTACAGCCCTGTCTTAGATACAGCATACAGACCCATCTCAGATACAGCATACAGCCCCATCTCAGATACGGCGTACAGCCCCGTCTCAGATACGGCGTACTGCCCCATCTCAGATACGGCGTACAGCCCCGTCTGAAATACGGCGTACAGCCCCGTCTCAGATACGGCGTACAGCCCCGTCTGAGATATGGCGTACAGCCCCATCTCAGATACGGCGTACAGCCCCGTCTGAGATATGGCGTACAGCCCCATTTCAGATAAGGCGTACAGCCCCGTCTGAGATACGGCTTACAGCCCCGTCTGAGATACGGCGTACAGCCCCATCTGAGATACGGCGTACAGCCCCGTCTGAGATACGGCGTACAGCCCCATCTGAGATACGGCGTACAGCCCCATCTCAGATACGGTGTAAGCCTCATCTCAGATACAGCGTACATCCCCATCTCAGATACGGCATACAGCCCTATCTCAGATATGGCATACAGCCCCATCTCAGATATGGCGTACAGCCCCATCTCAGATATGGCATACAGCCTCATCTCAGATACAGCGTACAGCCCCATCTCAGATACGGCATACAGCCCCATCTCAGATACAGCGTATAGCCTCATCTCAGATACAGCATACAGCCTCATCTGAGATGCAGCATAAAGCCTCGTCTGAGATACAACGTACAGCACCATCTGTGACACAGCGTACAGCCCCGTCTGAGATACAATGTACAGCCTCATCTGAGATACAGCGTACAGCCCCGTCTCAGATACGATGTACAGTCCTGTCGGAGATACGGCATACAGCCCCATCTCACAGCGTACAGACCTTTCTGAGTTACGATGTACAGCCCCGTCTCAGATACAGTGTACACACTCATCTCAGATACAACGTATAGCCTCATCTCAGATGCAGCGTACAGCCTCATCTGAGATACAGCGTACAGCCCCTTCTCAGATATGGCGTACAGCCTCATCTGAGATACGGCGTACAGCCCTGTCTCAGATATGGCGTACAGCCCCATCTGAGATACAGTGTACAGCCCTGTCTGAGATACAGCGTACAGCCCCGTCTGAGATACGGCGTACAGCCCCGTCTGAGATATGGCATTCACCCCGTCTGAGATACAGTGTACAGCCTCATCTCAGATACAGCATACAGCCCCATCTCAGATACAGCGTACAGTCTCATCTGAGATACAGCGTACAGCCTCATCTCAGATACAGCATACAGCCCCATCTCAGATACAGCGTACAGCCTCATCAGAGATACAGCGTACTGCCCCATCTCAGATACGGCGTACAGCCCCGTCTGAGATACCGCGTACAGCCCCGTCTCAGAAACAGCGTACAGCCTCATCTGAGATACAGCGTAAAGCCCCGTCTCAGATATGGCCTACAGCACCGTCTCAGATACAGTGTACAGCCTCATCTCAGATACAGTGTACAGCCTCGTCTCAGATGCAGCGTACAGCCTCGTCTGAGATAGAGCGTACAGCGCCGTCTGAGAAACGGCGTACAGCCCCGTCTGAGATAGGGTGTACAGCCCTGTCTGAGATACGGCGTACAGCACCATCTGAGATACGGCATACAGCCCCGTCTGAGATACGGCGTACAGCCCTGTCTGATATACGATGTACAGCCCCATCTGAGATACAGCATACAGCCCCATCTCAGATACGGCGTACAGCCCCGTGTGAGATATGGCGTACAGCCCCGTCTCAGATACAGCGTACAGCCCCATCTGAGATACGGCATACAGCCCTGTCTCAGATACGGCGTACAGCCCCATGTCAGATATGGCATACAGCCTCATCTCAGATACAGCGTACAGCCCCATCTCAGATACGGCGTACAGCCCCATCTCCGATACTGCGTACAGCCCCATCTCAGATACGGTGTACAGCCCCGTCTGAGATACAGCGTACAGCCCCATCTGAGATACGGCGTACAGCCCCATCTGAGATACAGCATACAGCCCCATCTCAGATACGGTGTACAGCCTCATCTGAGATACAGCATACAGCCCCATCTCAGATACGGCGTACAGCCCCGTCTCAGATATGGCATACAGCCTCATCTCAGATACGGCGTACAGCCCCATTTCAGATATGGCATACAGCCTCATCTCAGATACAGTGTACAGCCCAGTCTGAGATACAGCGTACAGCCCCATCTCAGATACAGCATACAGCCCCGTCACAGATATGGCGTACAGGCTCATCTCAGATACGGCGTACAGCCCCATCTCAGATATGGCATACAGCCTCATCTCAGATACGGCGTACAGCCCCATCTCAGATATGGCATACAGCCTCATCTCAGATACAGCGTACAGCCCCATCTCAGATATGGCATACAGCCTCATCTCAGATACGGCGTACAGCCCCATCTCAGATACAGCGTACAGCCCAGTCTGAGATACAGCGTATAGCCTCATCTCAGATACAGTGTACAGCCTCATCTCAGATACTGCGTACAGCCCAGTCTGAGATACAGTGTACAGCCTTGTCTCAGATACAGCATACAGCCTCGTCTGAGACACAGCGTACAGCCTCATCTGAGATGCAGCATAAAGCTTCATCTGAGATACAACGTACAGCCCCATCTGAGACACAGCATACAGCCCCGTCTGAGATACGGCATACAGCCCCATCTGAGATACAGTGTACAGCCTCATCTGAGATACAGCGTACAGCCCCGTCTCAGATACGACATACAGTCCTGTCGGAGATAAGGCATACAGCCCCGTCTCACAGCATACAGACCTGTCTGAGTTACGATGTACAGCCCCGTCTCAGATACAGTGTACACTCTCATCTCAGATAAAGCGTATAGGCTCATATCAGATGCAGCGTACAGCCTCATCTGAGATACAGTGTACAGCCCCTTCTCAGATACGGCGTACAGCCTCGTCTGAGATACAGCATACAGCCTCGTCTGAGATACGGCGTACAGCCCCATCTGAGATACGGCATACAGCCCCGTCTGAGATATGGCATACAGCCCTGTCTCAGATACGGCGTACAGCCCCATCTCAGATACGGGTTACAGCCCCGTCTCAGATACGGCATACAGCCCCATCTCAGTAACAGCATTCTGCCACATCTCAGATATGGCATACAGCCCCATCTCAGATACAGCGTACAGACCAGTCCGAGATACAGCGTACATCCTCATCTCAGATACAGTGTACAGCCTCATCTCAGATACAGCATACAGCCTCGTCTGAGATACGGCGTACATCCCCGTCTGAGATACGGCGTACAGCCCCATCTGAGATACAGCCTACAGCCTCATCTCAGATACAGTGTACAGCCCCATCTCAGATACAGCATACAGCCTCTTCTGAGATAAAGAGTACAGCCTCATCTTAGATACAGCATACAGCCTCATCTCAGATACAGCGTACAGCCCCGTCTCAGGTAAAGCGTACCGCCCCATCTGAGATACAGCGTACAGCCCCATCTGAGATACGGCGTACAGCCTCATTTGAGATACAGTGTACAGCTTCGTCTCAGATACGGCGTACAGCCTCGTCTGAGATACAGCGTACAGCCCCGTCTGGGATAATGCGTACAGCCCAGTCTGAGATACAGCGTACAGCCCCGTCTGAGATAAGGCGTACAGCCCAGTCTGAGATACAGCGTACAGCCTCATCTGAGATACAGCGTACAGCCTCGTCTGAGATACAACGTACAGCCTCGTCTGAGATACGGCATACATCCCTGTCTCAGATACGGCGTACAGCCCCTTCTGAGATACAGTGTACAGCCCCGTTTCAGATATAGCGTACAGCCCATTCTGTGATACGGCGTACAGCCCCATCTGAGATACAGCGTACAGCCCCATCTCAGATACAGTGGGCAGCCCCATCTGAGATTCAGCATACAGCCATGTCTAAGATAGAGCATACAGACCCGTCTCAGATACAGCATACAGCCCCATCTCAGATACGGCGTACAGCCCCGTCTAAGATACGGTGTACAGCCCCATCTGAGATACAGCATACAGCCCCATGTCAGATACAGCGTACAGCCCCGTCTCAGATATGGCGTACAGCCCCATCTCAGATACAGCGTACAGCCCCGTCTCAGATACGGTGTACAGTCCCATCTCAGATACAGCGTACAGCCCCATCTCAGATATGGCGTACAGCCCCGTCTCAGATACAGTGTACACACTCATCTCAGATACAGCGTACAGCCGCATATCAGATGCAGCGTACAGCCTCATCTGAGATACAGCGTACAGCCCCGTCTCAGATACGGCGTACAGCCTCGTCTGAGATACAGCGTACAGCCCCGTCTGAGATATGGTGTACAGCCCCGTCTGAGATACGGCGTACAGCCCTCTCTCAGATATCGCGTACAGCCCCCTCTGATATACGGCGTACAGCCCCATCTCAGTTACAGCATACAGCCCCATATCAGATACGGCATACAGCTTCATCTCAGATACGGCATACAGCCCCATCTCACATACGGTGTACAGCCCCATCTCAGATACGGTGTAAGACCCATCTCAGATATGACGTACAGCCCCATCTCAGATACGGCATACAGCCCCATCTCAGATATGGCGTACAGCCCCGTCTCAGAAATGGCATACAGCCCCATCTCAGATATGGCATACAGCCCCATCTCAGATACGGCGTACAGCCCCATCTCAGATATGGCATACAGCCTCATCTCAGATACAGCATACAGCCCAGTCTGAGATACAGCGTATAGCCTCATCTTAGATACAATGTACAGCCTCATCTCAGATACTGCGTACAGCCCCGTCTGAGATACAGTGTACAGCCTTGTCTCAGATACAGCATACAGCCTCATCTGAGATACAGCGTACAGCCTCATCTGAGATGCAGCATACAGCCTCGTCTGAGAAACAACATACAGCCCCATCTGAGAAACAGCATACAGCCCTGTCTGAGATACAGCATATGGCCCGATCTGAGATACGGCGTACAGCCCCGATTGAGATAGAGTGTACAGCCTCATCTGAGATACAGCATACAGCCCCGTCTCACAGCCTCATCTGAGTTACAGTGTACAGCCCCATCTCAGATACAGTGGACACACTCATCTCAGATACAGCGCATAGCCTCATCTCAGATGCAGCGTACAGCCTCATCTGAGATATAGCGTACAGCCCCGTATCAGATACGTCATACAGCCCCGTTTGACATACGGCGTACAGCCCCGTCTGAGATACAGCGTACAGCTCCGTCTGAGATAGGGGTACAGCCCCGTCTGAGATACAGCATACAGCCCCGTCTGAGATATGGCGTCCAGCCCCGTCTCAGATATGGCGTACAGCCGCGTCTCAGATACATTGTACAGCCTCATCTCAGATACAGTGTACAGCCTCGTCTCAGATGCAGCGTTATGCCTCATCTGAGATACAGCGTACAGCACCATCTCAGATACGGCGTACAGCATCGTCTGTGATACAGCGTACAGCCTCATCTGAGATAGAGCGTACAGCCTCGTCTGAGATACAGCGTAGAGCCCCGTCTGAGATACAGTGTACAGCCCCATCTCAGATACAGCGTACAGCCCTGGCTGATATACGACGTACAGCCCCATCTGAGATACAGCGTACAGCCCCATCTCAGATACAGCGGACAGCCCCATCTAAGATACAGCGTACAGCCCTGTCTAAGATACAGCATACAGACCCTTCTCAGATACAGCATACAGCCCCATCTCAGATACGGCGTACAGCCCCGTCTGAGATACAGCGTACAGCCCCGTCTCAGATACGGCGTACAGCCCCGTCTGAGATACGGCGTACAGCCCCGTCTGAGATACGGCGTACAGCCCCGTCTGAGATATGGCGTACAGCCCCGTCTGAGATACGGCGTACAGCCCCGTCTGAGATACGGCGTACAGCCCCAAGTCAGTTACAGCGTACAGCCCCATCTCAGATACAGCGTACAGCCTCATCTCAGATACGGCATACAGCCCCATCTCAGATACGGCGTACAGCCCCATCTCACATACAGTGTACAGCCCCATCTCAGATACGGTGTAAGCCCCATCTCAGATACGGCATACAGCCCCTTCTCAGATACGGCATTTAGCCCAATCTCACATACGGTGTACAGCCCCATCTCAGATATGGTGTTAGCCCCATCTCAGATATGGCGTACAGCCCCGTCACAGATACGGCATACAGCCCCATCTCAGATATGGCATACTGCCCCATCTCAGATACGGCGTACAGCCCCATCTCAGATATGGCATACAGCCTCAGCTCAGATACAGCGTACAGCCCCATCTCAGATACTGCGTACAGCCCCATCTCAGATACAGCGTACAGCCCCATCTCAGATACAGCGTACAGCCCAGTCTGAGATACAGCGTATAACCTCATCTCAGATACAGTGTACAGCCTCATCTCAGATACTGCGTACAGCCCAGTCTGAGATACAGCGTACAGCCTTGTCTCAGATACAGCATACAGCCTCGTCTGAGATACAGCGTACAGCCTCATCTGAGATGCAGCATAAAGCCTCGTCTGAGATACAACGTACAGCCCCATCTGAGACACAGCGTACAGCACCATCTGAGATACAGCATATGGCCCCATCTGAGATATGGCGTACAGCCCCGTCTGAGATACAGTGTATATCCTCATCTGAGATACAGCGTACAGCCCCGTCTCAGATACGACGTACAGTCCTGTCGGAGATACAGCATACAGCCCTGTCTCAGAGTGTACAGGCCTGTCTGAGTTACGGTGCACAGCCCCGTCTCAGATACAGCGTACAACCCTGTCTGATATACGACGTACAGCCCCATCTGAGATACAGCGCTCAGCCCCATCTCAGATACAGCGTACAGCCCCGTTTCAGATACAGCGTACAGCCCATTCTGAGATACGGTGTACAGCCCCATCTGAGATACAGCATACAGCCCCATCTCAGATACAGCGGACAGCCCCATCTAAGATACAGCGTACAGCCCTGTCTAAGATACAGCATACAGACCCATCTCAGATACAGCATAGAGCCCCATCTCAGATACGGCGTACAGCCCCGTCTCAGATACGGCGTACAGCCCCGTCTGAGATACGGCGTACAGCCCCGTCTGAGATACGGCGTACAGCCCCGTCTGAGATATGGCGTACAGCCCCGTCTGAGATACGGCGTACAGCCCCGTCTGAGATACGGCGTACAGCCCCAAGTCAGTTACAGCATACAGCCCCATCTCAGATACGGCGTACAGCCTCATCTCAGATACGGCATACAGCCCCATCTCAGATACGGCGTACAGCCACATCTCACATACAGTGTACAGCCCCATCTCAGTTACGGTGTAAGCCCCATCTCAGATACGGCATACAGCCCCTTCTCAGATACGGCATTTAGCCCAATCTCACATACGGTGTACAGCCCCATCTCAGATATGGTGTTAGCCCCATCTCAGATATGGTGTACAGCCCCGTCACAGATACGGCATACAGCCCCATCTCAGATATGGCATACTGCCCCATCTCAGATACGGCGTACAGCCCCATCTCAGATATGTCATAAAGCCTCATTTCAGATACAGCGTACAGCCCCATCTCAGATACGGCGTACAGCCCCATCTCAGATACAGCGTACAGCCCTATCTCAGATACAGCGTACAGCCCAGTCTGAGATACAGCGTATAACCTCATCTCAGATACAGTGTACAGCCTCATCTCAGATACTGCGTACAGCCCAGTCTGAGATACAGCGTACAGCCTTGTCTCAGATACAGCATACAGCCTCGTCTGAGATACAGCGTACAGCCTCATTTGAGATGCAGCATAAAGCCTCATCTGAGATACAACGTACAGCCCCATCTGAGACACAGCGTACAGCCCCATCTGAGATACAGCATATGGCCCCATCTGAGATACGGCGTACAGCCCCGTCTGAGATACAGTGTACATCCTCATCTGAGATACAGCGTACAGCCCCGTCTCAGATACGACGTACAGTCCTGTCGGAGATACGGCATACAGCCCCGTCTCACAGCGTACAGGCCTGTCTGAGTTACGGTGTACAGCCCCGTCTCAGATACAGCGTACAACCCTGTCTGATATACGATGTACAGCCCCATCTGAGATACAGCGTACAGCCCCATCTCAGATACAGCATACAGCCCCGTTTCAGATACAGCGTACAGCCCATTCTGAGATACGGTGTACAGCCCCATCTGAGATACAGCATACAGCCCCATCTCAGATACAGCGGACAGCCCCATCTAAGATACAGCGTACAGCCCTGTCTAAGATACAGCATACAGACCCATCTCAGATACAGCATACAGCCCCATCTCAGATACGGCGTACAGCCCCGTCTGAGATACGGCGTACTGCCCCATCTCAGATACGGCGTACAGACCCGTCTGAGATACTGCGTACAGCCCCATCTCAGATACGGCGTACAGCCCCGTCTGAGATATGGCATACAGCCCCATCTCAGACACGGCGTACAGCCCCATCTGAGATATGGCGTACAGCCCCATCTCAGATATGGCGTACAGCCCCGTCTGAGATACGGCGTACAGCCCCGTCTGAGATACGGCGTACAGCCCCGTCTGAGATACGGCATACAGCCCCATCTGAGATACGGCGTACAGCCCTGTCTGAGATACGGCTGACAGCCCAGTCACAGATACAGCGTACAGCCCCATCTCAGATACGGTGTAAGCCTCATCTCAGATACAGCGTACAGCCCCATCTCAGATACGGCATTCAGCCCTATCTCAGATATGGCATACAGCCCATCTCAGATATGGCGTACAGCCCCATCTCAGATATGGCATACAGCCTCATCTCAGATACAGCGTACTGCCCCATCTCAGATACGGCATACAGCCCCATCTCAGATACAGCGTATAGCCTCATCTCAGATACAGCATACAGCCTCATCTGAGATGCAGCATAAAGCCTCGTCTGAGATACAACGTACAGCACCATCTGAGATACAGCGTACAGCCCCGTCTGAGATACGGCGTACAGCCCCGTCTGAGATATGGCGTCCACCCCGTCTGAGATACAGTGTACAGCCTCATCTCAGATACAGCATAGAGCCCCATCTCAGATACAGCGTACAGTCTCATCTGAGATACAGTGTACAGCCTCATCTCAGATACAGCATACAGCCCCATCTCAGATACAGCGTACAGCCTCATCAGAGATACAGCGTACAGCCCCGTCTCAGATACGGCGTACAGCCCCATCTGAGATACAGCGTAAAGCCCCGTCTCAGATATGGCGTACAGCACTGTCTCAGATACAGTGTACAGCCTCATCTCAGATACAGCGTACAGCCTCGTCTGAGATACAGCGTACATCGCCGTCTGAGAAACGGCGTACAGACCTGTCTGAGATAGGGCGTACAGCCCTGTCTGAGATACGGCGTACAGCACCATCTGAGATATGGCGTACAGCCCCGTCTGAGATACGGCGTACAGCCCTGTCTGATATATGATGTACAGCCCCATCTGAGATACAGCGTACAGCCCCATCTCAGATACGGCGTACAGCCCCGTGTGAGATATGGCGTACAGCCCCGTCTCAGATACAGCGTACAGCCCCATCTGAGATACGGCATACAGCCCTGTCTCAGATATGGCGTACAGCCTCATCTCAGATATGGCGTACAGCCCCATGTCAGATATGGCATACAGCCTCATCTCAGATACAGCGTACAGCCCCATCTCAGATACAGCGTACAGCCCCATCTCAGATACGGTGTACAGCCCCGTCTCTGATACAGCGTACAGCCCCATCTGAGATATGGCGTACATCCCCATCTGAGATACAGCATACAGCCCCATCTCAGATACGGCGTACAGCCTCATCTGAGATACAGCATACAGCCCCATCTCAGATACGGTGTACAGCCCCGTCTCAGATATGGCGTACAGCCTCATCTCAGATACGGCGTACAGTCCCATTTCAGATATGGCATACAGCCTCATCTCAGATACAGTGTACAGCCCAGTCTGAGATACAGCGTACAGCCCCATCTCAGATACGGCATACAGCCCCGTCACAGATATGGCATACAGGCTCATCTCAGATATGGCGTACAGCCCCATCTCAGATATGGCATACAGCCTCATCTCAGATACGGCGTACAGCCCCATCTCAGATATGGCATACAGCCTCACATCAGATACAGCATACAGCCCCATCTCAGATATGTCATACAGCCCCATCTCAGATACGGCATACAGCCCCATCTCAGATACAGCGTACAGCCCAGTCTGAGATACAGCGTATAGCCTCATCTCAGATACAGTGTACAGCCTCATCTCAGATACTGCGTACAGCCCAGTCTGAGATACAGTGTACAGCCTCATCTGAGATGCAGCATAAAGCTTCATCTGAGATACAACGTACAGCCCCATCTGAGACACAGCATACAGCCCCGTTTGAGATACGGCATACAGCCCCATCTGAGATACAGTGTACAGCCTCATCTGAGATACAGCGTACAGCCCCGTCTCAGATACGACATACAGTCCTGTCGGAGATAAGGCATACAGCCCCGTCTCACAGCGTACAGACCTGTCTGAGTTACGATGTACAGCCCCGTCTCAGATACAGTGTACACACTCATCTCAGATACAGCGTATAGTCTCATATCAGATGCAGCGTACAGCCTCATCTGAGATACAGCGTTCAGCCCCATCTGAGATACGGCGTACAGCCCTGTCTGATATATGATGTACAGCCCCATCTGAGATACAGCGTACAGCCCCATCTCAGATACGGCGTACAGCCCCGTGTGAGATATGGCGTACAGCCCCGTCTCAGATACAGCGTACAGCCCCATCTGAGATACGGCATACAGCCCTGTCTCAGATATGGCGTACAGCCTCATCTCAGATACGGCGTACAGCCCCATGTCAGATATGGCATACAGCCTTATCTCAGATACAGCGTACAGCCCCATCTCAGATACAGCGTACAGCCCCATCTCAGATACGGTGTACAGCCCCGTCTCTGATACAGCGTACAGCCCCATCTGAGATATGGCGTACATCCCCATCTGAGATACAGCATACAGCCCCATCTCAGATACGGCGTACAGCCTCATCTGAGATACAGCATACAGCCCCATCTCAGATACGGCGTACAGCCCCGTCTCAGATATGGCGTACAGCCTCATCTCAGATACGGCGTACAGTCCCATTTCAGATATGGCATACAGCCTCATCTCAGATACAGTGTACAGCCCAGTCTGAGATACAGCGTACAGCCCCATCTCAGATACGGCATACAGCCCCGTCACAGATATGGCATACAGGCTCATCTCAGATATGGCGTACAGCCCCATCTCAGATATGGCATACAGCCTCACATCAGATACAGCATACAGCCCCATCTCAGATATGTCATACAGCCCCATCTCAGATACGGCGTACAGCCCCATCTCAGATACAGCGTACAGCCCAGTCTGAGATACAGCGTATAGCCTCATCTCAGATACAGTGTACAGCCTCATCTCAGATACTGCGTACAGCCCAGTCTGAGATACAGTGTACAGCCTCATCTGAGATGCAGCATAAAGCTTCATCTGAGATACAACGTACAGCCCCATCTGAGACACAGCATACAGCCCCGTTTGAGATACGGCATACAGCCCCATCTGAGATACAGTGTACAGCCTCATCTGAGATACAGCGTACAGCCCCGTCTCAGATACGACATACAGTCCTGTCGGAGATAAGGCATACAGCCCCGTCTCACAGCGTACAGACCTGTCTGAGTTACGATGTACAGCCCCGTCTCAGATACAGTGTACACACTCATCTCAGATACAGCGTATAGTCTCATATCAGATGCAGCGTACAGCCTCATCTGAGATACAGCGTTCAGCCCCTTCTCGGATACGGCGTACAGCCTCGTCTGAGATACGGCGTACAGCCCCATCTGAGATACGGCATACAGCCCCGTCTGAGATATGGCATACAGCCCTGTCTCAGATACGGCGTATAGCCCCGTCTGAGATACGGCATACAGCCCAGTCTGAGATATGGCGTCCAGCCCCATCTCAGATATGGCGTACAGCCCCGTCTCAAATATGGCGTACAGCCTCATCTCAGATACAGTGTACAGCCCAGTCTGAGATACGGTGTACAGCGCCGTCTGAGAAAAGGCGTATAGCCCCGTCTCAGAAACTGCGTACAGCCCCATCTCAGATACGGGGTACAGCCCCGTCTCAGATACGGCATACAGCCCCATCTCAGTAACGGCATACTGCCACATCTCAGATATGGCGTACAGCCCCATCTCAGATACGGCGTACAGCCCCATCTCAGATACAGCGTACAGACCAGTCCAAGATACAGCGTACAGCCTCATCTCAGATACAGTCTACAGCCTCATCTCAGATACAGCGTACAGCCTCGTCTGAGATACGGCGTACAGCCCCGTCTGAGATACGGCGTACAGCCCCATCTGAGATACAGCCTACAGCCTCATCTCAGATACAGTGTACAGCCCCATCTCAGATACAGCATACAGCCTCTTCTGAGATAAAGAGTACAGCCTCATCTTAGATACAGCGTACGGCCTCATCTCAGATACAGCGTACCGCCCCATCTCAGGTAAAGCGTACCGCCCCATCTGAGATACAGCGTACAGCCCCGTCTGAGATACGGCGTACAGCCTCATCTGAGATACAGTGTACAGCTTCGTCTGAGATACGGCGTACAGCCTCGTCTGAGATACAGCGTACAGCCCCGTCTGAGATAATGCGTACAGCCCAGTCTGAGATACAGCGTACAGCATCATCTGAGATACAGCGTACAGCCTCGTCTGAGATACTGCGTACAGCCCCATCTGAATTACAGCGTACAGCCCCATCTGAGATAAGGTGTACAGCCCAGTCTGAGATACAGCGTACAGCCTCATCTGAGATACAGCATACAGCCTCGTCTGAGATACAACGTACAGCCTCGTCTGAGATACGGCATACATCCCTGTCTCAGATACGGCGTACAGCCCCTTCTGAGATACAGCGTACAGCCCCATTTCAGGTATAGCGTACAGCCCATTCTGTGATACGGCGTACAGCCCCATCTGAGATACAGCGTACAGCCCCATCTCAGATACAGTGGACAGCCCCATCTGAGATACAGCGTACAGCCCTGTCTAAGATAGAGCATACAGACCCATCTCAGATACAGCATACAGCCCCATCTCAGATATGGCGTACAGCCCCATCTAAGATACGGCGTACAGCCCTATCTGAGATACAGCGTACAGCCCCATCTCAGATACAGCGTACAGCCCCGTCTCAGATATGGCGTACAGCCCCATCTCAGATACAGCGTACAGCCCCGTCTCAGATACGGCGTACAGTCCCATCTCAGATACAGCATACAGCCCCGTCTCAGATATGGCGTACAGCCCCGTCTCAGATACAGTGTACACACTCATCTCTGACACAGTGGACAGCCGCATATCAGATGCAGCGTACAGCCTCATCTGAGATACAGCGTACAGCCCAGTCTCAGATACGGCGTACAGGCTCGTCTGAGATACAGCGTACAGCCCCGTCTGAGATATGGTGTACAGCCCCGTCTGAGATACGGCGTGCAGCCCTCTCTCAGATATCGCGTACAGCCCCCTCTGAGATACGGCGTACAGCCCCATCTCAGTTACAGCGTACAGCTCCATCTCAGATACGGCATACAGCTTCAACTCAGATACGGCATACAGCCCCATCTCAAATACGGCGTACAGCCCCATCTCAGATACGGTGTAAGCCCCATCTCAGATATGGCGTACAGCCTCATCTCACATACGGTGTACAGCCCCATCTCAGATACGGTGTAAGACCCATCTCAGATATGGCATACAGCCCCATCTCAGATATGGCGTACAGCCCCGTCTCAGAAACGGCATACAGCCCCATCTCAGATATGGCATACAGCCTCATCTCAGATACGGCGTACAGCCCCATCTCAGATATGGCATACAGCCTCATCTCAGATACTGCGTACAGCCCCGTCTGAGATACAGCGTACAGCCTTGTCTCAGATACAGCATACAGCCTCGTCTGAGATACAGCGTACAGCCTCATCTGAGATGCAGCATACAGCCTCATCTGAGATACAACGTACAGCCTCATCTGAGAAACAGCATACAGCCCTGTCTGAGATACAGCATATGGCCTGATCTGAAATACGGCGTACAGCCCCGATTGAGATAGAGCGTACAGCCTCATCTGAGATACAGCATACAGCCTCATCTCAGATGCAGTGTACAGCCTCATCTGAGATATAGCGTACAGCCCCGTCTCAGATACGGCATACAGCCCCGTTTGAGATACGGCGTACAGCCCTGTTTGAGATACGGCATACAGCCCTGTCTCAGATACGGCGTACAGCCCCGTCTGAGATACAGTGTACAGCTCCGTTTGAGGTAGGGGTACAGCCCCGTCTGAGTTACAGCATACAGCCCCGTCTGAGATATGGCGTCCAGCCCCGTCTCAGATATGGCGTACAGCCGCGTCTCAGATACATTGTACAGCCTCATCTCAGATACAGTGTACAGCCTCGTCTCAGATGCAGCGTAAAGCCTCATCTGAGATACAGCGTACAGCACCATCTCAGATACGGCGTACAGCCTCATCTGAGATACGGCGTACAGCCCCATCTGAGAAACGGCGTACAGCCCCGTCTCAGATATGGCGTACAGCCCCGTCTGAGATACAGCATACATCCCCATCTCAGATACAGTGTACAGCACCATCTCAGATACTATGTGCAGCCTCATCTGAGATACGTCGTACAGGCCCATCTCAGATACAACGTACAGACCCATCTCAGATACGATGTACCGCCTCATCTGAGATATGTCGTACAGGCCCATCTCAGATACGGAATACAGCCCCATCTCAGATACAGCATACAGCCCCATCTCAGATACGGCGTACAGCCCCATCTCAGATACGGCGTACAGCCCCGTTTCAGATACGGCATACAGCCCCATCTCAGATACGGAATACAGCCCCATCTCAGTAACGGCATACTGCCACATCTCAGATGTGGCGTACAGCCCCATCTCAGATACGGCGTACAGCCTCATCTCAGATACAGCGTACAGCCTCGTCTGAGATACGGCGTACAGCCCCGTCTGAGATACGGTGTACAGCCCCATCTGAGATACAGCCTACAGCCTCATCTCAGATACAGTGTACAGCCCCATCTCAGATACAGCATACAGCCTCTTCTGAGATAAAGAGTACAGCCTCATCTTAGATACAGCGTACGGCCTCATCTCAGATACAGCGTACAGCCCCGTCTCAGGTAAAGCGTACCGCCCCGTCTGAGATACAGCGTACAGCCCCGTCTGAGATACGGCGTACAGCCTCATCTGAGATACAGTGTACAGCTTCGTCTGAGATACGGCGTACAGCCTCGTCTGAGATACAGCGTACAGCCCCGTCTGAGATAATGCGTACAGCCCAGTCTGAGATACAGCGTACAGCATCATCTGAGATACAGCGTACAGCCTCGTCTGAGATAAGGTGTACAGCCCCATCTGAATTACAGCGTACAGCCCCGTCTGAGATAAGGTGTACAGCCCAGTCTGAGATACAGCGTACAGCCTCATCTGAGATACAGCATACAGCCTCGTCTGAGATACAACGTACAGCCTCGTCTGAGATACGGCATACATCCCTGTCTCAGATACGGCGTACAGCCCCTTCTGAGATACAGCGTACAGCCCCATTTCAGATATAGCGTACAGCCCATTCTGTGATACGGCGTACAGCCCCATCTCAGATACAGTGGACAGCCCCATCTGAGATACAGCGTACAGCCCTGTCTAAGATAGAGCATACAGACCCATCTCAGATACAGCATACAGCCCCATCTCAGATATGGCGTACAGCCCCATCTAAGATACAGCGTACAGCCCTATCTGAGATACAGCGTACAGCCCCATCTCAGATACAGCGTACAGCCCCGTCTCAGATATGGCGTACAGCCCCATCTCAGATACAGCGTACAGCCCCGTCTCAGATACGGCGTACAGTCCCATCTCAGATACAGCATACAGCCCTGTCTCAGATATGGCGTACAGCCCCGTCTCAGATACAGTGTACACACTCATCTCTGACACAGCGGACAGCCGCATATCAGATGCAGCGTACAGCCTCATCTGAGATACAGCGTACAGCCCCGTCTCAGATACGGTGTACAGGCTCGTCTGAGATACAGCGTACAGCCCCGTCTGAGATATGGTGTACAGCCCCGTCTGAGATACGGCATACAGCCCTCTCTCAGATATCGCGTACAGCCCCCTCTGAGATACGGCGTACAGCCCCATCTCAGTTACAGCGTACAGCACCATCTCAGATATGGCATACAGCTTCAACTCAGATACGGCATACAGCCCCATCTCAAATACGGCGTACAGCCCCATCTCAGATACGGTGTAAGCCCCATCTCAGATATGGCGTACAGCCTCATCTCACATACGGTGTACAGCCCCATCTCAGATACGGTGTAAGACCCATCTCAGATATGACGTACAGCCCCATCTCAGATATGGCATACAGCCCCATCTCAGATATGGCGTACAGCCCCATCTCAGAAACGGCATACAGCCCCATCTCAGATATGGCATACAGCCTCATCACAGATACGGCGTACTGCCCCATCTCAGATATGGCATACAGCCTCATCTCAGATACTGCGTACAGCCCCGTCTGAGATACAGCGTACAGCCTTGTCTCAGATACAGCATACAGCCTCGTCTGAGATACAGCGTACAGCCTCATCTGAGATGCAGCATACAGCCTCGTCTGAGATACAACGTACAGCCCCATCTGAGAAACAGCATACAGCCCTGTCTGAGATACAGCATATGGCCCGATCTGAAATACGGCGTACAGCCCCGATTGAGATAGAGCGTACAGCCTCATCTGAGATACAGCATACAGCCTCATCTCAGATGCAGCGTACAGCCTCATCTGAGATATAGCGTACAGCCCCGTCTCAGATACGGCATACAGCCCCGTTTGAGATACGGCGTACAGCCCTGTCTGAGATACGGCATACAGCCCTGTCTCAGATACGGCGTACAGCCCCGTCTGAGATACAGTGTACAGCTCCGTCTGAGATAGGGGTACAGCCCCGTCTGAGATACAGCATACAGCCCCGTCTGAGATATGGCGTCCAGCCCCGTCTCAGATATGGCGTACAGCCGCGTCTCAGATACATTGTACAGCCTCATCTCAGATACAGTGTACAGCCTCGTCTCAGATGCAGCGTAAAGCCTCATCTGAGATACAGCGTACAGCACCATCTCAGATACGGCGTACAGCCTCATCTGAGATACAGCGTACAGCCCCGTCTGTGATATGGCATACAGCCCCATCTGAGATACGGCGTACAGCACCATCTCAGATACGATGTACAGCCTCATCTGAGATACGTCGTACAGGCCCATCTCAGATACAACGTACAGACCCATCTCAGATACGATGTACCGCCTCATCTGAGATATGTCGTACAGGCCCATCTCAGATACGGAATACAGCCCCATCTCAGATACGGCATACAGCCCCATCTCAGATACGGAATACAGCCCCATCTCAGATACGGCGTACAGCCCCGTCTCAGAAACGGCATACAGTCCCATCTCAGATACAGCGTACAGCGCCATCTCAGATACGGCGTACAGCCCCATCTCAGATACGGCATACTGCCACATCTCAGATATGGCGCACAGCCCCATCTCAGATACGGCGTACAGCCCCATCTCAGATATAGCGTACAGCCTCATCTCAGATACAGCCTAAAGCCTCGTCTCAGATACAGCGTACAGCCCGGTCTCAGATATGGCATACAGCCCCGTCTCAGATATAGCATACAGCCCCGTCTCAGATACAGTGTACAGCCTCATCTCAGATACAGAGTACAGCCTCGTCTCAGATACGATGTACAGCCTCATCTGAGATACGTCGTACAGGCCCATCTCAGATACAGCCTACAGGCACATCTCAGATACGATGTACCACCTCATCTGAGATACGTCATACAGGCCCATCTCAGATACGGCGTACAGCCCCATCTCAGATACGGAATACAGCCCCATCTCAGATACGGCGTACAGCCCCATCTCAGATACGGCGTGCAGCCCCATCTCAGATACGGCATACAGCCCCATCTCAGATACGGTGTACAGCACCATCTCAGATACGATGTACAGCCTCATCTGAGATACGTCGTACAGGCCCATCTCAGATACAACGTACAGACCCATCTCAGATACGATGTACCGCCTCATCTGAGATATGTCGTACAGGCCCATCTCAGATACGGAATACAGCCCCATCTCAGATACGGCATACAGCCCCATCTCAGATACGGCATACAGCCCCATCTCAGATACGGAATACAGCCCCATCTCACATACGGCGTACAGCCCCATATCAGATATGGCATAAAGCCCCATCTCAGACACGGCGTACAGCCCCGTCTCAGATACGGCATACAACCCCATCTCTGATACAGCGTACAGCCCCGTCAGAGCTACAGCGTACAGCCCCATCTCAGATAAGGCATACAGCCCCATCTCATATACGGCGTACTGCCTCATCTCAGATACGGCGTACAGCCCAATCTCAGATACGGTGTACAGCCCCGTCTCAGATACGGCATACAGCCCAATCTCAGATACAGCGTACAGCCCCATCTCAGATACAGTGTACAGCCTCGTCTCAGATACGGCGTACAGCCCCATCTCAGATACGGCGTACAGCCCCGTCTCAGATACGGCATACAGCCCCATCTCAGATATGGCGTACAGCCCCATCTCTCACAGACGGCGTATAACCCCATCTCAGATACGGGGTACAGCCCCATCTCAGATACAGTGTACAGCCCCATCTCAGATACGGCATACAGCCCCATCTCAGACACAGCATACAACCCCATCTCAGATACAGCGTACAGCCCCATCTCAGATATGGCATACAGCCCCATCTCAGATATGGCGTACAGCCCCATCTCAGATACGGCGTACAGCCCCATCTCAGATACAGCGTATAGCCCCATCTCAGATACGGCGTACAGCCCCGTCTCAGATACGGCATACAGCCCCATCTCAGATATGGCGTACAGCCCCATCTCACAGACGGCGTATAACCCCATCTCAGATACGGGGTACAGCCCCATCTCAGATACAGTGTACAGCCCCATCTCAGATATGGCATACAGCCCCATCTCCGACACAGCATTCAACCCCATCTCAGATACGGCGTACAGCCCCATCTCAGATATGGCATACAGCCCCATCTCAGATATGGCGTACAGCCCAGTCTGAGATACAGTGTATAGCCTGATCTCAGATACAGTGTACAGCCTCATCTGAGATACAACGTACAGCCCCGTCTGAGATACAGCGTACAGCCTCGTCTGAGATACAGCGTACAGCCCCGTCTCAGATACAGCATACAGGCTCGTCTGAGATACAGAGTACAGCCTCATCTGAGATACAGTGTACAGGCTCGTCTGAGATACGGCGTACAACCCCATCTGAGATACAGCGTACAACCCTGTCTGAGATAAGGCGTACAGCTCCGTCTGAGATATAGCGTACAGCCTCGTCTGAGATACGGCATACATCCCTGTCTCAGATACAGCGTACAGCCCCATCTCAGATACAGTGTGCAGCCCCATCTCAGATACAGCGTACAGCCCCATCTCAGATACAGCGTACAGCCCCGTCTGAGATACAGCTTACAGCCTCATTTGAGATACGGCGTACAACCCCATCTGAGATACAGCATACAGCCCTGTCTGAGATAAGGCGTACAGCCCCGTCTGAGAAATAGTGTACAGCCTCGTCTGAGATACGGCATACATCCCTGTCTCAGATACAGCGTACAGCCCCATCTCAGATACAGTGTCCAGCCCCATCTCAGATACAGCGTACAGCCCCGTCTCAGATACAGTGTACAGCCCCGTTTCAGATACAGCGTACAGCCCAGTCTGAGATACGGCGTACAACCCCATCTGAGATACAGCGTACAGCTACATCTCAGATACAGCGGACAGCCCCATCTGAGATACAGTGTACAGACCCGTCTCAGATACAGCGTACAGCCCCGTTTCAGATACAGCGTACAGCCCCGTTTCAGATACAGCGTACAGCCCAGTCTGAGATACGGCGTACAACCCCTTCTGAGAAACAGCGTACAGCCCCATCTCAGATACAGCGGTCAGCCCCATCTGAGATACAGCGTACAGCCCCGTCTAAGATACAGCGAACAGCCCCATCTGAGATACGGCGTACAGCCCAGTCTCAGATACAGTGTACAGCCTCATCTCAGATACAGCGTACAGCCTCGTCTCAGATACGGCGTACAGCCCCATCTGAGATACAGCATACAGCCCCATCTAAGATACGGTGTACAGCTCCGTCTGAGATATGGCGTACAGCCCCATCTGAGATACAGTGTACAGCCCCGTCTCAGATAGAGCGTACAGCCCCATCTCAGATACGGCGTACAGCCATGTCTCAGATACGGCATACAGCCCCATCTCAGATATGGCGTACAGGCCCATCTCCGATACGGCGTACAGCCCCATCTCAGATACAGCGTACAGCCCAGTCTGAGATGCAGCATATAGCCTCATCTCAGATACAGTGTAAAGCATCATCTCAGATACAGTGTACAGCCCCGTCAGATGTACAGCGTACAGCCCTGTGTCAGAAACGACGTACAGCCTCATCTGAGATACAACGTACAGCCCCGTCTAAGATACGGCATACAGCCTCGTCTGAGATACAGCATACAGCCTCGTCTGAGATACAACGTACAGCCACATCTGAGATACAGCGTACAGCCTTGTCTGAGATGCAGCGTACAGCCTCGTCTGTGGTACAGCGTACAGCCTCGTCTGAGATACGGCGTACAGCCTCATCTCAGATATGGCGTACTGTCCCATCTCAGATACAGCGTACAGCCCTGTCTCAGATACGGCATACAGCCCCATCTCAGATATGGCATACAGCCCCATCTCAGATACGGCGTACAGCCCCATCTTAGATACAGCGTACAGCCCAGTCTGAGATGCAGCATATAGCCTCATCTCAGATACAGTGTAAAGCCTCGTCTCAGATACAGCGTACAGTCCCGTCTGAGATACAGCGTACAGCCCCGTCTCAGATACAGCATACAACCCCATCTCAGATACAGCGTACAGTCCCGTCTCAGATACAGCGTACAGCCCCATCTGAGATTCAGCGTACAACTCCATCTCATATACGGCGTACAGCCCCGTCTGAGATACACCGTTCACCCCGTTTCAGATACAGCGTACAGCCCCATCTCAGATACAGCGTACAGCCCCATCTCAGATACAGCATACAGCCCCGTCTCAGATACGGCATACAACCACATCTCAGATACAGCGTACAGTCCCGTCTGAGCTACAGCGTACAGCCCCATCTCAGATAAGGCATAAAACCCAATCTCAGATACAGCGTCCAGTCCCATCTCAGATACAGCGTACAGCCCCATCTGAGATACAGCGTACAACCCCCTCTCATATACGGCGTACAGCCCCGTCTGAGGTACAGCGTTCACCCCATTTCAGATATAGCGTACAGCCCCATCTGAGATACAGCTTACAGCCCCGGCTCAGATACAGCGTACAGCCCAGTCTGAGATACAGCGTACAGCCCCGTCTCAGATACAGCGTACAGCCCAGTCTGAGATACGGCGTACAACCCCATCTGAGATATAGCTTACAGCCCCGTCTCAGATACAGCGTACAGCCCCGTTTCAGATACAGCGTACAGCCCAGTCTGAGATACGGCGTACAGCCCCATCTGAGATACAGCGTACAGCACCATCTCAGATACAGCGGACAGCCCCATCTGAGATACAGCGTACAGCCCTGTCTAAGATACAGCATACAGACCCGTCTCAGATACAGCGTACAGCCTGATCTGAGATATGGCGTACAGCCCCGTCTCAGGTACAGCATACAGACCCATCTGAGATACGGCGTATATTCCCGTCTGAGATACGGCGTACAGCCCCATCTCAGATACAGCGTACAGCCCCGCCTCAGATACAGCATACAGCCCCATCTCAGATACAGCGTACAGCCCCATCTGAGATATGGCATACATTCCCGTCTGAGATACAGCGTAGAGACCCATCTCAGATACAGCGTACAGCCCCCTCTGAGATACAGCGTACAGCCCCATCAAAGAAACAGCGTACAACCTCATCTCTGATACGGTGTACAGCCGCATCTCAGATACGACGTACAGCCCCTTCTCAGATACGGTATACAACCACATCTCAGATACAGCGTACAGCCCCATCTCAGATACGGCGTACAGCCCCATCTCAGGTACGGCATACAGCCCCATCTCAGACACAGCGTACAGCCCCGTCTCAGATACAGCGTACAGCCCCGTCTCAGATACGCCATACAGCCTCGTCTGAAATACGGCGTACAGCCCCATCTGAGATACAGCGTACAGCCCCGTCTGAGATACAGCGTACAGCCCCATCTCAGATAAAGCATACAGCCTCATTTGAGATACCGCGTACAGCCCCATCTCAGATACGGCATACAACCCCATCTCAGAACAGCGTACAGCCCCGTCTCAGATATGGCGTACAGCCCCATCTCAGATACAGCATACAGCCCCATCTCAGACACAGCATACAGCCCTGTCTCAGAGACAGCGTACAGCCCCGTCTCAGATACAGCGTACAGCCCCGTCTCAGATACGCCATACAGCCTCGTCTGAGATACGGTGTACTGCCCCGTCTGAGATATACCGTACAGCCGCATCTGAGATACAGCGTACAGCCCCATCTCAGATACAGCGTACAGCCCCATCTCAGATACAGCGTACAGCCCCGTTTCAGATACAGCGTACAGCCCAGTCTGAGATACGGCGTACAACCCCATCTGAGATATACCGTACAGCCGCATCTGAGATACAGCGTACAGCCCCATCTCAGATACAGCGGTCAGCCCCATCTGAGATACAGCGTACAGCCCCGTCTAAGATACAGCGAACAGCCCCATCTGAGATACGGCGTACAGCCCCGTCTCAGATACAGTGTACAGCCTCATCTCAGATACAGCGTACAGCCTCGTCTCAGATACGGCGTACAGCCCCATCTGAGATACAGCATACAGCCCCATCTGAGATACGGCATACAGCTATGTCTGTGAAATGGCGTACAGCCCCATCTGAGATACAGTGTACAGCCCCGTCTCAGATACAGTGTACAGCCTCATCTCAGATACAGCGTACAGCCCCATCTCAGATACGGCGTACAGCCCTGTCTCAGGTACGGCACACAGCCCCATCTCAGACATGGCGTACAGCCCCATCTCAGATAAGGCGTACAGCCCCATCTCAGATACAGCATACAGCCCAGTCTGAGATGCAGCATATAGCCTCATCTCAGATACAGTGTAAAGCATCATCTCAGACACAGTGTACAGCCCCGTCAGAGGTACAGCGTACAGCCCTGTGTCAGAAACGACGTACAGCCTCATCTGAGATACAACATACAGCCCTGTCTAAGATACGGCATACAGCCTCGTCTGAGATGCAGCATACAGCCTCGTCTGAGATACAACGTACAGCCCCATCCGAGACACAGCGTACAGCCCAGTCTGAGATGCAGCATATAGCCTCATCTCAGATACAGTGTAAAGCCTCATCTCAGATACAGCGTACAGTCCCGTCTGAGATACAGCGTACAGCCCCGTCTCAGATACAGCATACAACCCCATCTCAGATACAGCGTACAGTCCCGTCTCAGATACAGCGTACAGCCCCATCTGAGATTCAGCGTACAACCCCATCTCATATACGGCGTACAGCCCCATCTGAGATACACCGTTCACCCCGTTTCAGATACAGCGTACAGCCCCATCTCAGATACAGCGTACAGCCCCATCTCAGATACGGCGTACAGCCCCGTCTCAGATACGGCATACAACCCCATCTCAGATACAGCGTACAGTCCCGTCTGAGATACAGCGTACAGCCCCATCTCAGATACAGCATACAACCCCATCTCAGATACAGCGTACAGTCCCATCTCAGATACAGCGTACAGCCCCATCTGAGATACAGCGTACAACCCCATCTCATATACGTTGTGCAGCCCCGTCTGAAGTACAGCGTTCACCCCATTTCAGATACAGCGTACAGCCCCATCTGAGATACAGCTTACAGCCCCGTCTCAGATACAGCTTACAGCCCCGTCTCAGATACAGCGTACAGCCCCGTTTCAGATTCAGCGTACAGCCCAGTCTGAGATACGGCGTACAGCCCCATCTGAGATAAAGCGTACAGACCCATCTCAGATACAGCGGACAGCCCCATCTGAGATACAGCGTACAGCCCTGTCTAAGATACAGCATACAGCCATGTCTCAGATACAGCATACAGCCCCATCTCAGATATGGCGTACAGCCCCATCTCAGATACGATGTACAGCCCCGTCTCAGATACGGCATACAACCCCATCTCAGATACAGCGTACAGCCCCATCTCAGATATGGCGTACAGCCCCATCTCAGATACGGCATACAGCCCCATCTCAGACACAGCGTACAGCCCCATCTCAGATACAGCGTACAGCCCCGTCTCAGATACAGCGTACAGCCCCGTCTCAGATACGCCATACAGCCTCATCTGAGATACAGCGTACAGCCCCGTCTGAGATACAGCGTACAGCCCCGTCTGAGATACAGCGTACAGCCCCATCTCAGATAAAGCGTGCAGCCTCATTTGAGATACAGCGTACAGCCCCGTCTCAGATACGGCATACAACCCCATCTCAGATACAGCATACAGCCCCATCTCAGATACGGCGTACAACCCCATCTCAGATAAAGCGTGCAGCCTCATTTGAGATACAGCGTACAGCCCCGTCTCAGATACGGCATACAACCCCATCTCAGATACAGCATACAGCCCCATCTCAGACACAGCGCACAGCCCCATCTCAGATACAGTGTACAGCCCCGTCTCAGATACATCGTACAGCCCCGTCTCAGATATGCCATACATCCTCGTCTGAGATACGGCGTACTGCCCCGTCTGAGATACAGCGTACAGCCGCGTCTGAGATACAGCGTACAGCCCCATCTCAGATACAGCGTACAGCCTCATTTGAGATACAGCGTACAGCCCCATCTCAGATACGGCGTACAGCCCCATCTCAGATACAGTGTACAGCCCCGTCAGAGGTACAGCGTACAGCCCTGTGTCAGAAACGACGTACAGCCTCATCTGAGATACAACGTACAGCCCCGTCTAAGATACGGCATACAGCCTCGTCTGACATACAGCGTACAGCCCTGTCTCAGCTATGGCGTACAGCCTTGTCTGAGATATGGCGTACAGCCTCCTCTGAGATACAGCGTACAGCCCCGTTTCAGATACAGCGTACAGCCCAGTCTGAGATATGGCGTACAGCCCCATCTGAGATATAGCGTACAGCCCCATCTCAGATACAGCAGACAGCCCCATCTGAGATACAGCGTACAGCCCTGTCTAAGATACAGCATACAGCCCCGTCTCAGATACAGCATACAGCCCCATCTCAGATACAGCGTACAGCCCCATCTGAGATACGGCATACATTCCCGTCTGAGATACAACGTACAGCCCCATCTCAGATACAGCGTACAGCCCCCTCTGAGATACAGCGTACAGCCCCATCTAAGAAACAGCATACAGCCTCATCTATGATACGGCGTACAGCCCCATCTCAGGTACGACGTACAGCCCCGTCTCAGATACGGCATACAACCCCATCTCAGATACAGCGTACAGCCCCATCTCAGATATGGCGTACAGCCCCATCTCAGATACGGCATACAGCCCCATCTCAGACACAGCGTACAGCCCCATCTCAGATACAGCGTACAGCCCCGTCTCAGATACAGCGTACAGCCCTGTCTCAGATACGCCATACAGCTTCATCTGAGATACGGCGTACAGCCCCGTCTGAGATACAGCGTACAGCCCCGTCTGAGATACAGCGTACAGCCCCATCTCAGATAAAGCGTGCAGCCTCATTTGAGATACAGCGTACAGCCCCGTCTCAGATACGGCATACAACCCCATCTCAGATACAGCATACAGCCCCATCTCAGATACGGCGTACAACCCCATCTCAGATAAAGCGTGCAGCCTCATTTGAGATACAGCGTACAGCCCCGTCTCAGATACGGCATACAACCCCATCTCAGATACAGCATACAGCCCCATCTCAGACACAGCGCACAGCCCCATCTCAGATACAGTGTACAGCCCCGTCTCAGATACATCGTACAGCCCCGTCTCAGATACGCCATACATCCTCGTCTGAGATATGGCGTACTGCCCCGTCTGAGATACAGCGTACAGCCGCGTCTGAGATACAGCGTACAGCCCCATCTCAGATACAGCGTACAGCCTCATTTGAGATACAGCGTACAGCCCCATCTCAGATACGGCGTACAGCCCCATCTCAGATACAGTGTACAGCCCCGTCAGAGGTACAGCGTACAGCCCTGTGTCAGAAACGATGTACAGCCTCATCTGAGATACAACGTACAGCCCCGTCTAAGATACGGCATACAGCCTCGTCTGACATACAGCGTACAGCCCTGTCTCAGCTATGGCGTACAGCCTTGTCTGAGATATGGCGTACAGCCTCCTCTGAGATACAGCGTACAGCCCCGTTTCAGATACAGCGTACAGCCCAGTCTGAGATATGGCGTACAGCCCCATCTGAGATATAGCGTACAGCCCCATCTCAGATACAGCAGACAGCCCCATCTGAGATACAGCGTACAGCCCTGTCTAAGATACAGCATACAGCCCCGTCTCAGATACAGCATACAGCCCCATCTCAGATACAGCGTACAGCCCCATCTGAGATACGGCATACATTCCCGTCTGAGATACAGCGTACAGCCCCATCTCAGATACAGCGTACAGCCCCCTCTGAGATACAGCGTACAGCCCCATCTAAGAAACAGCATACAGCCTCATCTATGATACGGCGTACAGCCCCATCTCAGGTACGACGTACAGCCCCGTCTCAGATACGGCATACAACCCCATCTCAGATACAACGTACAGGCCCATCTCAGATACGACGTACAGCCCCGTCTCAGATATGGCATACAACACCATCTCAGATACAACGTACAGCCCCATCTCAGATACGGCGTACAGCCCCATCTCAGATAGGGCATACAGCCCCATCTCAGACACAGCGTACAGCCCCGTCTCAGATACAGCGTACAGCCCCATCTCAGATACAGCGTACAGCCCCGTCTCAGATACGCCATACAGCCTCGTCTGAGATACGGCGTACTGCCCCATCTGAGATACAGCGTACAGCCGTGTCTGAGATACAGCGTACAGCCCCATCTCAGATACAGCGTACAGCCTCATTTGAGATACAGCGTACAGCCCCATCTCAGATACGGCGTACAGCCCCATCTCAGATACAGCGTACAGCCCAGTCTGAGATGCAGCATATAGCCTCATCTCAGATACAGTGTAAAGCATCATCTCAGATACAGTGTACAGCCCCGTCAGAGGTACAGCGTACAGCTTTGTGTCAGAAACGACGTACAGCCTCATCTGAGATACAACGTACAGCCCCGTCTAAGATACGGCATACAGCCTCATCTGAGATACAGCATACAGCCTCGTCTGAGATACAACGTACTGCCCCATCTGAGATACAGCGTACAGCCCTGTCTGAGATGCAGCGTACAGCCTCATCTGTGATACAGCGTACAGCCTCGTCTGAGATACGGCGTACAGCCTCATCTCAGATATGGCATACAGTCCCATCTCAGATACAGCGTACAGCCCTGTCTCAGATACGGCATACAGCCCCATCTCAGATATGGCGTACAGCCCCATCTCAGATACGGCGTACAGCCCCATCTCAGATATAGCGTACAGCCCAGTCTGAGATGCAGCATATAGCCTCATCTCAGATACAGTGTAAAGCCTCGTCTCAGATACAGCTTACAGTCCCGTCTGAGATACAGCGTACAGCCCCGTCTCAGATACAGCATACAACCCCATCTCAGATACAGCGTACAGTCCCATCTCAGATACAGCGTACAGCCCCATCTGAGATTCAGCGTACAATCCCATTTCATATATGGCGTACAGCCCCGTCTGAGATACACCGTTCACCCCGTTTCAGATACAGCGTACAGCCCCATCTCAGATACAGCGTACAGCCCCATCTCAGATACGGCGTACAGCCCCGTCTCAGATACGGCATACAACCCCATCTCAGATACAGCGTACAGCCTCATTTGAGATACAGCGTACAGCCCCATCTCAGATACGGCGTACAGCCCCATCTCAGATACAGCATACAGCCCCATCTCAGACACAGCATACAGCCCTGTCTCAGAGACAGCGTACAGCCCCGTCTCAGATACAGCGTACAGCCCCATCTCAGATACGCCATACAGCCTCGTCTGAGATACGGCGTACTGCCCCGTCTGAGATGTACCGTACAGCCGCATCTGAGATACAGCGTACAGCCCCATCTCAGATACAGCGTACAGCCCCATCTCAGATACAGCGTACAGCCCCATCTCAGATACAGCGTACAGCCCCGTTTCAGATACAGCGTACAGCCCAGTCTGAGATACGGCGTACAACCCCATCTGAGATATACCGTACAGCCGCATCTGAGATACAGCGTACAGCCCCATCTCAGATACAGCGGTCAGCCCCATCTGAGATACAGCGTACAGCCCCGTCTAAGATACAGCGAACAGCCCCATCTGAGATACGGCGTACAGCCCCGTCTCAGATACAGTGTACAGCCTCATCTCAGATACAGCGTACAGCCTCGTCTCAGATACGGCGTACAGCCCCATCTGAGATGCAGCATACAGCCCCATCTGAGATACGGCATACAGCTCTGTCTGTGAAATGGCGTACAGCCCCATCTGAGATACAGTGTACAGCCCCGTCTCAGATACAGTGTACAGCCTCATCTCAGATACAGCGTACAGCCCCATCTCAGATACGGCGTACAGCCCTGTCTCAGATACGGCACACAGTCCCATCTCAGACATGGCGTACAGCCCCATCTCAGATAAGGCGTACAGCCCCATCTCAGATACAGCATACAGCCCAGTCTGAGATGCAGCATATAGCCTCATCTCAGATACAGTGTAAAGCATCATCTCAGATACAGTGTACAGCCCCGTCAGAGGTACAGCGTACAGCCCTGTGTCAGAAATGACGTACAGCCTCATCTGAGATACAACATACAGCCCTGTCTAAGATACGGCATACAGCCTCGTCTGAGATACAGCATACAGCCTCGTCTGAGATACAACGTACAGCCCCATCCGAGACACAGTGTACAGCCCAGTCTGAGATGCAGCATATAGCCTCATCTCAGATACAGTGTAAAGCCTCGTCTCAGATACAGCGTACAGTCCCGTCTGAGATACAGCGTACAGCCCCGTCTCAGATACAGCATACAACCCCATCTCAGATACAGCGTACAGTCCCGTCTCAGATACAGCGTACAGCCCCATCTGAGATTCAGCGTACAACCCCATCTCATATACGGCGTACAGCCCCATCTGAGATACACCGTTCACCCCGTTTCAGATACAGCGTACAGCCCCATCTCTGATACAGCGTACAGCCCCATCTCAGATACGGCGTACAGCCCCGTCTCAGATACGGCATACAACCCCATCTCAGATACAGCGTACAGTCCCGTCTGAGATACAGCGTACAGCCCCATCTCAGATACAGCATACAACCCCATCTCAGATACAGCGTACAGTCCCATCTCAGATACAGCGTACAGCCCCATCTGAGATTCAGCGTACAACCCCATCTCATATACGTTGTGCAGCCCCGTCTGAGGTACAGCGTTCACCCCATTTCAGATACAGCGTACAGCCCCATCTGAGATACAGCTTACAGCCCCGTCTCAGATACAGCTTACAGCCCCATTTGAGATACAGCGTACAGCCCAGTCTGAGATACGGCGTACAGCCCGATCTGAGATACGGCATACAGCCTCGTCTGAGATACAGCGTACAGCCCTGTCTCAGATATGGCGTACAGCCTTGTCTGAGATATGGCGTACAGCCTCCTCTGAGATACAGCGTACAGCCCCATTTCAGATACAGCTTACAGCCCAGTCTGAGATATGGCGTACAGCCCCATCTGAGATATAGCGTACAGCCCCATCTCAGATACAGCGGACAGCCCCATCTGAGATACAGCGTACAGCCCTGTCTAAGATACAGCATACAGCCCCGTCTCAGATACAGCATACAGCCCCATCTCAGATACAGCGCACAGCCCCATCTGAGATACGGCATACATTCCCGTCTGAGATACAGCGTACAGCCCCATCTCAGATACAGCGTACAGCCCCCTCTGAGATACAGCGTACAGCCCCATCTAAGAAACAGCATACAGCCTCATCTATGATACGGCGTACAGCCCCATCTCAGGTACGACGTACAGCCCCGTCTCAGATACGGCATACAACCCCATCTCAGATACAACGTACAGGCCCATCTCAGATACGACGTACAGCCCCGTCTCAGATATGGCATACAACACCATCTCAGATACAACGTACAGCCCCATCTCAGATACGGCGTACAGCCCCATCTCAGATAGGGCATACAGCCCCATCTCAGACACAGCGTACAGCCCCGTCTCAGATACAGCGTACAGCCCCATCTCAGATACAGCGTACAGCCCCATCTCAGATACGCCATACAGCCTCGTCTGAGATACGGCCTACTGCCCTGTCTGAGATACAGCATACAGCCGCGTCTGAGATACAGCGTACAGCCCCATCTCAGATACAGCGTACAGCCTCATTTGAGATACAGCGTACAGCCCCATCTCAGATACGGCGTACAGCCCCATCTCAGATACAGCGTACAGCCCAGTCTGAGATGCAGCATATAGCCTCATCTCAGATACAGTGTAAAGCATCATCTCAGATACAGTGTACAGCCCCGTCAGAGGTACAGCGTACAGCCCTGTGTCAGAAACGACGTACAGCCTCATCTGAGATACAACGTACAGCCCCGTCTAAGATACGGCATACAGCCTCATCTGAGATACAGCATACAGCCTCGTCTGAGATACAACGTACTGCCCCATCTGAGATACAGCGTACAGCCCTGTCTGAGATGCAGCGTACAGCCTCATCTGTGATACAGCGTACAGCCTCGTCTGAGATACGGCGTACAGCCTCATCTCAGATATGGCATACAGTCCCATCTCAGATACAGCGTACAGCCCTGTCTCAGATACGGCATACAGCCCCATCTCAGATATGGCGTACAGCCCCATCTCAGATACGGCCTACAGCCCCATCTTAGATACAGCGTACAGCCCAGTCTGAGATGCAGCATATAGCCTCATCTCAGATACAGTGTAAAGCCTCGTCTCAGATACAGCGTACAGTCCCATCTGAGATACAGCGTACAGCCCCGTCACAGATACAGCATACAACCCCATCTCAGATACAGCGTACAGTCCCATCTCAGTTACAGCGTACAGCCCCATCTGAGATTCAGCGTACAATCCCATTTCATATATGGCGTACAGCCCCGTCTGAGATACACCGTTCACCCCGTTTCAGATACAGCGTACAGCCCCATCTCAGATACAGCGTACAGCCCCATCTCAGATACGGCGTACAGCCCCGTCTCAGATACGGCATACAACCCCATCTCAGATACAGCGTACAGCCTCATTTGAGATACAGCGTACAGCCCCATCTCAGATACGGCGTACAGCCCCATCTCAGATACAGCATACAGCCCCATCTCAGACACAGCATAGAGCCCTGTCTCAGAGACAGCGTACAGCCCCGTCTCAGATACAGCGTACAGCCCCGTCTCAGATACGCCATACAGCCTCGTCTGAGATACGGCGTACTGCCCCGTCTGAGATATACCGTACAGCCGCATCTGAGATACAGCGTACAGCCCCATCTCAGATACAGCGTACAGCCCCATCTCAGATACAGCGTACAGCCCCGTTTCAGATACAGCGTACAGCCCAGTCTGAGATACGGCGTACAACCCCATCTGAGATATACCGTACAGCCGCATCTGAGATACAGCGTACAGCCCCATCTCAGATACGGCGTACAGCCCCGTCTCAGATACGGCATACAACCCCATCTCAGATACAGCGTACAGCCTCATTTGAGATACAGCGTACAGCCCCATCTCAGATACGGCGTACAGCCCCATCTCAGATACAGCGTACAGCCCAGTCTGAGATGCAGCATATAGCCTCATCTCAGATACAGTGTAAAGCATCATCTCAGATACAGTGTACAGCCCCGTCAGAGGTACAGCGTACAGCCCTGTGTCAGAAACGACATACAGCCTCATCTGAGATACAACGTACAGCCCCGTCTAAGATACGGCTTACAGCCTCGTCTGAGATACAGCATACAGCCTCGTCTGAGATACAACGTACAGCCCCATCTGAGATACAGCGTACAGCCCTGTCTGAGATGCAGCGTACAGCCACATCTGTGATACAGCGTACAGCCTCGTCTGAGATATGGCGTACAGCCTCATCTCAGATATGGCATACAGTCCCATCTCAGATACAGCGTACAGCCCTGTCTCAGATACGGCATACAGCCCCATCTCAGATATGGCGTACAGCCCCATCTCAGATACGGCGTACAGCCCCATCTTAGATACAGCGTAAAGCCCAGTCTGAGATGCAGCATATAGCCTCATCTCAGATACAGTGTAAAGCCTCGTCTCAGATACAGCGTACAGTCCCGTCTGAGATACAGCGTACAGCCCCGTCTCAGATACAGCATACAACCCCATCTCAGATACAGCGTACAGTCCCATCTCAGATACAGCGTACAGCCCCATCTGAGATTCAGCGTACAACCCCATCTCATATACGGCGTACAGCCCCGTCTGGGATACACCATTCACCCCCTTTCAGATACAACGTACAGCCCCATCTCAGATACAGCGTACAGCCCCATCTCAGATACGGCGTACAGCCCCGTCTCAGATACGGCATACAACCCCATCTCAGATACAGCGTACAGTCCCGTCTGAGCTACAGCGTACAGCCCCGTCTCAGATACAGCACACAACCCCATCTCAGGTACAGCGTACAGTCCCATCTCAGATACAGAGTACAGCCTCATCTGAGATACAGCGTACAACCCCCTCTCATATACGGCGTACAGCCCCATCTGAGATACAGCGTTCACGCCATTTCAGATACAGCGTACAGCCCCATCTGAGATACAGCTTACAGTCCCGTCTCAGATACAGTGTACAGGCCCTTTTGAGATACAGCATACAGCCCAATCTGAGATATGGCGTACAGCCCCATCTGAGATACAGCTTACAGCCCCGTCTCAGATACAGCGTACAGCCCCGTTTCAGATACAGCGTACAGCCCAGTCTGAGATACAGTGTACAGCCCCATCTGAGATATAGCGTACAGCCCCATCTCAGATACAGCGGACAGCCCCATCTGAGATACAGCGTACAGCCCTGTCTAAGATACAGCATACAGCCCCGTCTCAGATACAGCATACAGCCCCATCTCAGATACAGCATACAGCCCCATCTGAGATACGGCATACATTCCCGTCTGAGATACAGCGTAGAGCCCCATCTCAGATACAGCATACAGCCCCCTCTGAGATACAGCGTACAGCCCCATCTGAGAAACAGCGTACAGCATCATCTCTGATACGGCGTACAGCCCCATCTCAGATACAGCGTACAGCTCCGTCTCAGATACGACATACAGCCTCGTCTGAGATACGGCGTACAGCCCCGTCTGAGATACAGCGTACAGCCCCGTCTGAGATACAGCGTACAGCCCCATCTCAGATATAGCGTACTGCCTCATTTGAGATACAATGTACAGCCCCATCTCAGATACAGCGTACAGCCCCATCTCAGATACGGCGTACAGCCCCGTCTCAGATACGGCATACAACCCCATCTCAGATACAGCGTACAGTCCCGTCTGAGCTACAGCGTACCGCCCCGTCTCAGATACAGCATACAACCCCATCTCAGATACAGCCTACAGTTCCATTTCAGATACAGCGTACAGCCCCATCTGAGATACAGCGTACAACCACCTCTCATATAATGCGCACAGCCCCGTTTCAGATACAGTGTTCACGCCATTTCACATACAGCGTACAGCCCCATCTGAGATACAGCTTACAGCACCGTCTCAGATACAGCGTACAGCCCCGTTTGAGATACAGCGTACAGCCCAGTCTGAGATATGGTGTACTGCCCCATCTGAGATACAGCTTACAGCCCCGTCTCAGATACAGCATACAGCCCCGTTTCAGATACAGCGTACAGCCCAGTCTGAGATATGGCGTACAGCCCCATCTGAGATATAGCGTACAGCCCCATCTCAGATACAGCGGACAGCCCCATCTGAGAAACAGCATACAGCCTCATCTATGATACGGCGTACAGCCCCATCTCAGGTACGACGTACAGCCCCGTCTCAGATACGGCATACAACCCCATCTCAGATACAACGTACAGGCCCATCTCAGATACGACGTACAGCCCCGTCTCAGATACAGCATACAACCCCATCTCAGATACAGCGTACAGTCCCATCTCAGATACAGCGTACAGCCCCATCTGAGATTCAGCGTACAACCCCATCTCATATACGGCGTACAGCCCCGTCTGGGATACACCGTTCACCCCCTTTCAGATACAACGTACAGCCCCATCTCAGATACAGCGTACAGCCCCATCTCAGATACGGCGTACAGCCCCGTCTCAGATACGGCATACAACCCCATCTCAGATACAGCGTACAGTCCCGTCTGAGCTACAGCGTACAGCCCCGTCTCAGATACAGCACACAACCCCATCTCAGGTACAGCGTACAGTCCCATCTCAGATACAGCGTACAGCCTCATCTGAGATACAGCGTACAACCCCCTCTCATATACGGCGTACAGCCCCATCTGAGATACAGCGTTCACGCCCTTTCAGATACAGCGTACAGCCCCATCTGAGATACAGCTTACAGTCCCGTCTCAGATACAGTGTACAGGCCCTTTTGAGATACAGCGTACAGCCCAATCTGAGATATGGCGTACAGCCCCATCTGAGATACAGCTTACAGCCCCGTCTCAGATACAGCGTACAGCCCCGTTTCAGATACAGCGTACAGCCCAGTCTGAGATACAGTGTACAGCCCCATCTGAGATATAGCGTACAGCCCCATCTCAGATACAGCGGACAGCCCCATCTGAGATACAGCGTACAGCCCTGTCTAAGATACAGCATACAGCCCCGTCTCAGATACAGCATACAGCCCCATCTCAGATACAGCATACAGCCCCATCTGAGATACGGCATACATTCCCGTCTGAGATACAGCGTAGAGCCCCATCTCAGATACAGCATACAGCCCCCTCTGAGATACAGCGTACAGCCCCATCTGAGAAACAGCGTACAGCATCATCTCTGATACGGCGTACAGCCCCATCTCAGATACAGCGTACAGCTCCGTCTCAGATACGACATACAGCCTCGTCTGAGATACGGCGTACAGCCCCGTCTGAGATACAGCGTACAGCCCCGTCTGAGATACAGCGTACAGCCCCATCTCAGATATAGCGTACTGCCTCATTTGAGATACAATGTACAGCCCCATCTCAGATACAGCGTACAGCCCCATCTCAGATACGGCGTACAGCCCCGTCTCAGATACGGCATACAACCCCATCTCAGATACAGCGTACAGTCCCGTCTGAGCTACAGCGTACCGCCCCGTCTCAGATACAGCATACAACCCCATCTCAGATACAGCCTACAGTTCCATTTCAGATACAGCGTACAGCCCCATCTGAGATACAGCGTACAACCACCTCTCATATAATGCGCACAGCCCCGTTTCAGATACAGCGTTCACGCCATTTCACATACAGCGTACAGCCCCATCTGAGATACAGCTTACAGCACCGTCTCAGATACAGCGTACAGCCCCGTTTGAGATACAGCGTACAGCCCAGTCTGAGATATGGTGTACTGCCCCATCTGAGATACAGCTTACAGCCCCGTCTCAGATACAGCATACAGCCCCGTTTCAGATACAGCGTACAGCCCAGTCTGAGATATGGCGTACAGCCCCATCTGAGATATAGCGTACAGCCCCATCTCAGATACAGCGGACAGCCCCATCTAAGAAACAGCATACAGCCTCATCTATGATACGGCGTACAGCCCCATCTCAGGTACGACGTACAGCCCCGTCTCAGATACGGCATACAACCCCATCTCAGATACAACGTACAGGCCCATCTCAGATACGACGTACAGCCCCGTCTCAGATATGGCATACAACACCATCTCAGATACGGCGTACAGCCCCATCTCAGATACGGCGTACAGCCCCATCTCAGATAGGGCATACAGCCCCATCTCAGACACAGCGTACAGCCCCGTCTCAGATACAGCGTACAGCCCCATCTCAGATACAGCGTACAGCCCCGTCTCAGATACGCCATACAGCCTCGTCTGAGATACGGCGTACAGGCCCGTCTGAGATACAGCGTACAGACCCGTCTGAGATACAGCGCACAGACCCGTCTGAGATACAGCACACAACTCCATCTCAGATAAAGCGTACAGCCTCATTTGAGATACAGCGTACAGCCCCGTCTCAGATACGGCATACAATCCCATCTCAGACACAGCACACAGCCCCGTCTCAGATACAGCGTACAGCCCCATCTCAGATACAGCATACAGCCCCGTCTCAGATACGCCATACAGCCTTGTCTGAGATACGGCGTACAGCCGCGTCTGAGATACAGTGTACAGCCCCATCTCAGATACAGCGTACAGCCTCAATTGAGATACAGCGTACAGCCCAGTCTGAGATGCAGCATATAGCCTCATCTCAGATACAGTGTAAAGCATCATCTCAGATACAGTGTACAGCCCCGTCAGAGGTACAGCGTACAGCCCTGTGTCAGAAACGACGTACAGCCTCATCTGAGATACAACGTACAGCCCCGTCTAAGATACGGCATACAGCCTCGTCTGAGATACAGCATACAGCCTCGTCTGAGATACAACGTACAGCCCCATCTGAGATACAGCGTACAGCCCTGTCTGAGATGCAGCGTACAGCCTCATCTGTGATACAGCGTACAGCCTCGTCTGAGATACAGCGTACAGCCTCATCTCAGATATGGCATACAGCCCCATCTCAGATACAGCGTACAGCCCCATCTGAGATTCGGCGTACAACCCCATCTCATATACGGCGTACAGCCCCGTCTGAGATACACCGTTCACCCCATTTCAGATACAGCATACAGCCCCATCTCAGATACAGCGTACAGCCCCATCTCATATACGGCGTACAGCCCCGTCTCAGATACGGCATACAACCCCATCTCAGATACAGCGTACAGTCCCGTCTGAGCTACAGCGTACAGCCCCGTCTCAGATACAGCATACAACCCCATCTCAGGTACAGCGTACAGTCACATCTCAGATACAGCGTACAGCCCCATCTGAGATACAGCATACAACCCCCTCTCATATACGGCGTACAGCCCCGGCTGAGATACAAAGTTCACGCCCTTTCAGATACAGCGTACAGCCCCATCTGAGATACAGCTTACAGACCCGTCTCAGATACAGTGTACAGCCCCGTTTGAGATACAGCGTACAGCCCAGTCTGAGATACAGCGTACAGCCCCATCTCAGATACGCCATACAGCCTCGTCTGAGATACGGCGTACAGCCCCGTCTGAGAAACAGCGTACAGCCCCGTCTGAGATACAGCGTACAGCCCCATCTCAGATAAAGCGTACAGCCTCATTTGAGATACAGTGTACAGCCCCGTCTCAGATACGGCATACAACCCCATCACAGATACAGCGTACAGACCCATCTCAGATACGGCGTACAGCCCCATCTCAGATACGGTATGCAGCCCCATCTCAGACACGGCGTACAGCCCCGTCTCAGATACAGCGTACAGCCCCGTCTCAGATACAGCGTACAGCCCCGTCTCAGATACAGCGCACAGCCTCGTCTCAGATACAGCGTACAGCCCCGTCTCAGAAATAGCGCACAGCCCCGCCTCAGATACAGCGTACAGCCCCGTCTCAGATACGCCATACAGCCTCGTCTGAGATACGGCGTACAGCCCCGTCTGAGATACAGCGTACAGCCCCGTCAGAGATACAGCGTACAGCCCCATCTCAGATAAAGCATACAGCCCCATCTCAGATACAGCGTACAGCCCAGTCTGAGATGCAGCATTTAGCCTCATCTCAGATACAGTGTAAAGCATCATCTCAGATACAGTGTACAGCCCCGTCAGAGGTACAGCGTACAGCCCTGTGTCAGAAACGGCATACAGCCTCGTCTGAGATACAACATACAGCCTCGTCTGAGATACAACGTACATCCCCATCTGAGATACAGCGTACAGTGCTGTCTGAGATGCAGCGTACAGCCTCATCTGTGATACAGCGTACAGCCTCGTCTGAGATACGGCGTACAGCCTCATCTCAGATATGGCATACAGTCCCATCTCAGATACAGCGTACAGCCCTGTCTCAGATACGGCATACAGCCCCATCTCAGATATGGCGTACAGCCCCATCTCAGATACGGCGTACAGCCCCATCTTAGATACAGCGTACAGCCCAGTTTGAGATGCAGCATATAGCCTCATCTCAGATACAGTGTAAAGCCTCGTCTCAGATACAGCGTACAGTCCCGTCTGAGATACAGCGTACAGCCCCGTCTCAGATTCAGCATACAACCCCATCTCAGATACAGCGTAAAGTCCCGTCTCAGATACAGCGTACAGCCCCATCTGAGATACAGCGTACAACCCCATCTCATATACGGCATACAGCCCCGTCTGAGATACACCGTTCACCCCGTTTCAGATACAGCGTACAGCCCCATCTCAGATACAGCGTACAGCCCCATCTCAGATACGGCGTACAGCCCCGTCTCAGATACGGCATACAACCCCATCTCAGATACAGCGTACAGTCCCGTCTCAGCTACAGCGTACAGCCCGTCTCAGATACAGCATACAACCCCATCTCAGATACAGCCTAGAGTCCCATCTCAGATACAGCGTACAGCCCCATCTGAGATACAGCGTACAACCCCCTCTCATATAATGCGTACAGCCCCATTTCAGATACAGCATTCACGCCATTTCACATACAGCGTACAGCCCCATCTGAGATACAGCTTACAGCACCGACTCAGATACAGCGCACAGCCGCGTTTGAGATACAGCGTACAGCCCAGTCTGAGATATGGTGTACAGCCCCATCTGAGATACAGCTTACAGCCCCGTCTCAGATACAGCGTACAGCCCCATTTCAGATACAGCATACAGCCCAGTCTGAGATATGGCGTACAGCCCCATCTGAGATATAGCGTACATCCCCATCTCAGATACAGCGGACAGCCCCATCTGAGATACAGCGTACAGCCCTGTCTAAGATACAGCATACAGCCCCGTCTCAGATACAGCATACAGCCCCATCTCAGATACAGCGTACAGCCCCATCTGAGATACGGCATACATTCCCATCTGAGATACAGCGTAAAGCCCCATCTCAGATACAGCGTACAGCCCCCTCTGAGATACAGCGTACAGCCCCATCTAAGAAACAGTGTACAGCCTCATCTCTGATACAGCATACAGCCCCATTTCAGTTACGACGTACAGCCCCGTCTCAGATACGGCATACAACCCCATCTCAGATACAACGTACAGCCCCATCTCAGATACGACGTACAGCCCCGTCTCAGATATGGCATACAACCGCATCTCAGATACAACGTACAGCCCCATCTCAGACACGGCGTACAGCCCCGTCTCAGATACAGCGTACAGCCCCATCTCAGATACAGCGTACAGCCCTGTCTCAGATACAGCGCACAGCCCCGTCTCAGATACAGCGTACAGCCCCGTCTCAGATACGCCATACAGCCTCGTCTGAGATACGGAGTACAGCCCCGTCTGAGATACAGCGTACAGCCCCGTCTGAGATACAGCGTACAGCCTCATCTATGATACGGCGTACAGCCCCATCTCAGGTACGACGTACAGCCCCGTCTCAGATACGGCATACAACCCCATCTCAGATACAACGTACAGGCCCATCTCAGATACGACGTACAGCCCCGTCTCAGATATGGCATACAACACCATCTCAGATACAACGTACAGCCCCATCTCAGATACGGCGTACAGCCCCATCTCAGATAGGGCATACAGCCCCATCTCAGACACAGCGTACAGCCCCGTCTCAGATACAGCGTACAGCCCCATCTCAGATACAGCGTACAGCCCCATCTCAGATACGCCATACAGCCTCGTCTGAGATACGGCCTACTGCCCTGTCTGAGATACAGCATACAGCCGCGTCTGAGATACAGCGTACAGCCCCATCTCAGATACAGCGTACAGCCTCATTTGAGATACAGCGTACAGCCCCATCTCAGATACGGCGTACAGCCCCATCTCAGATACAGCGTACAGCCCAGTCTGAGATGCAGCATATAGCCTCATCTCAGATACAGTGTAAAGCATCATCTCAGATACAGTGTACAGCCCCGTCAGAGGTACAGCGTACAGCCCTGTGTCAGAAACGACGTACAGCCTCATCTGAGATACAACGTACAGCCCCGTCTAAGATACGGCATACAGCCTCATCTGAGATACAGCATACAGCCTCGTCTGAGATACAACGTACTGCCCCATCTGAGATACAGCGTACAGCCCTGTCTGAGATGCAGCGTACAGCCTCATCTGTGATACAGCGTACAGCCTCGTCTGAGATACGGCGTACAGCCTCATCTCAGATATGGCATACAGTCCCATCTCAGATACAGCGTACAGCCCTGTCTCAGATACGGCATACAGCCCCATCTCAGATATGGCGTACAGCCCCATCTCAGATACGGCCTACAGCCCCATCTTAGATACAGCGTACAGCCCAGTCTGAGATGCAGCATATAGCCTCATCTCAGATACAGTGTAAAGCCTCGTCTCAGATACAGCGTACAGTCCCATCTGAGATACAGCGTACAGCCCCGTCACAGATACAGCATACAACCCCATCTCAGATACAGCGTACAGTCCCATCTCAGTTACAGCGTACAGCCCCATCTGAGATTCAGCGTACAATCCCATTTCATATATGGCGTACAGCCCCGTCTGAGATACACCGTTCACCCCGTTTCAGATACAGCGTACAGCCCCATCTCAGATACAGCGTACAGCCCCATCTCAGATACGGCGTACAGCCCCGTCTCAGATACGGCATACAACCCCATCTCAGATACAGCGTACAGCCTCATTTGAGATACAGCGTACAGCCCCATCTCAGATACGGCGTACAGCCCCATCTCAGATACAGCATACAGCCCCATCTCAGACACAGCATAGAGCCCTGTCTCAGAGACAGCGTACAGCCCCGTCTCAGATACAGCGTACAGCCCCGTCTCAGATACGCCATACAGCCTCGTCTGAGATACGGCGTACTGCCCCGTCTGAGATATACCGTACAGCCGCATCTGAGATACAGCGTACAGCCCCATCTCAGATACAGCGTACAGCCCCATCTCAGATACAGCGTACAGCCCCGTTTCAGATACAGCGTACAGCCCAGTCTGAGATACGGCGTACAACCCCATCTGAGATATACCGTACAGCCGCATCTGAGATACAGCGTACAGCCCCATCTCAGATACGGCGTACAGCCCCGTCTCAGATACGGCATACAACCCCATCTCAGATACAGCGTACAGCCTCATTTGAGATACAGCGTACAGCCCCATCTCAGATACGGCGTACAGCCCCATCTCAGATACAGCGTACAGCCCAGTCTGAGATGCAGCATATAGCCTCATCTCAGATACAGTGTAAAGCATCATCTCAGATACAGTGTACAGCCCCGTCAGAGGTACAGCGTACAGCCCTGTGTCAGAAACGACATACAGCCTCATCTGAGATACAACGTACAGCCCCGTCTAAGATACGGCTTACAGCCTCGTCTGAGATACAGCATACAGCCTCGTCTGAGATACAACGTACAGCCCCATCTGAGATACAGCGTACAGCCCTGTCTGAGATGCAGCGTACAGCCACATCTGTGATACAGCGTACAGCCTCGTCTGAGATATGGCGTACAGCCTCATCTCAGATATGGCATACAGTCCCATCTCAGATACAGCGTACAGCCCTGTCTCAGATACGGCATACAGCCCCATCTCAGATATGGCGTACAGCCCCATCTCAGATACGGCGTACAGCCCCATCTTAGATACAGCGTAAAGCCCAGTCTGAGATGCAGCATATAGCCTCATCTCAGATACAGTGTAAAGCCTCGTCTCAGATACAGCGTACAGTCCCGTCTGAGATACAGCGTACAGCCCCGTCTCAGATACAGCATACAACCCCATCTCAGATACAGCGTACAGTCCCATCTCAGATACAGCGTACAGCCCCATCTGAGATTCAGCGTACAACCCCATCTCATATACGGCGTACAGCCCCGTCTGGGATACACCATTCACCCCCTTTCAGATACAACGTACAGCCCCATCTCAGATACAGCGTACAGCCCCATCTCAGATACGGCGTACAGCCCCGTCTCAGATACGGCATACAACCCCATCTCAGATACAGCGTACAGTCCCGTCTGAGCTACAGCGTACAGCCCCGTCTCAGATACAGCACACAACCCCATCTCAGGTACAGCGTACAGTCCCATCTCAGATACAGAGTACAGCCTCATCTGAGATACAGCGTACAACCCCCTCTCATATACGGCGTACAGCCCCATCTGAGATACAGCGTTCACGCCATTTCAGATACAGCGTACAGCCCCATCTGAGATACAGCTTACAGTCCCGTCTCAGATACAGTGTACAGGCCCTTTTGAGATACAGCATACAGCCCAATCTGAGATATGGCGTACAGCCCCATCTGAGATACAGCTTACAGCCCCGTCTCAGATACAGCGTACAGCCCCGTTTCAGATACAGCGTACAGCCCAGTCTGAGATACAGTGTACAGCCCCATCTGAGATATAGCGTACAGCCCCATCTCAGATACAGCGGACAGCCCCATCTGAGATACAGCGTACAGCCCTGTCTAAGATACAGCATACAGCCCCGTCTCAGATACAGCATACAGCCCCATCTCAGATACAGCATACAGCCCCATCTGAGATACGGCATACATTCCCGTCTGAGATACAGCGTAGAGCCCCATCTCAGATACAGCATACAGCCCCCTCTGAGATACAGCGTACAGCCCCATCTGAGAAACAGCGTACAGCATCATCTCTGATACGGCGTACAGCCCCATCTCAGATACAGCGTACAGCTCCGTCTCAGATACGACATACAGCCTCGTCTGAGATACGGCGTACAGCCCCGTCTGAGATACAGCGTACAGCCCCGTCTGAGATACAGCGTACAGCCCCATCTCAGATATAGCGTACTGCCTCATTTGAGATACAATGTACAGCCCCATCTCAGATACAGCGTACAGCCCCATCTCAGATACGGCGTACAGCCCCGTCTCAGATACGGCATACAACCCCATCTCAGATACAGCGTACAGTCCCGTCTGAGCTACAGCGTACCGCCCCGTCTCAGATACAGCATACAACCCCATCTCAGATACAGCCTACAGTTCCATTTCAGATACAGCGTACAGCCCCATCTGAGATACAGCGTACAACCACCTCTCATATAATGCGCACAGCCCCGTTTCAGATACAGTGTTCACGCCATTTCACATACAGCGTACAGCCCCATCTGAGATACAGCTTACAGCACCGTCTCAGATACAGCGTACAGCCCCGTTTGAGATACAGCGTACAGCCCAGTCTGAGATATGGTGTACTGCCCCATCTGAGATACAGCTTACAGCCCCGTCTCAGATACAGCATACAGCCCCGTTTCAGATACAGCGTACAGCCCAGTCTGAGATATGGCGTACAGCCCCATCTGAGATATAGCGTACAGCCCCATCTCAGATACAGCGGACAGCCCCATCTGAGAAACAGCATACAGCCTCATCTATGATACGGCGTACAGCCCCATCTCAGGTACGACGTACAGCCCCGTCTCAGATACGGCATACAACCCCATCTCAGATACAACGTACAGGCCCATCTCAGATACGACGTACAGCCCCGTCTCAGATACAGCATACAACCCCATCTCAGATACAGCGTACAGTCCCATCTCAGATACAGCGTACAGCCCCATCTGAGATTCAGCGTACAACCCCATCTCATATACGGCGTACAGCCCCGTCTGGGATACACCGTTCACCCCCTTTCAGATACAACGTACAGCCCCATCTCAGATACAGCGTACAGCCCCATCTCAGATACGGCGTACAGCCCCGTCTCAGATACGGCATACAACCCCATCTCAGATACAGCGTACAGTCCCGTCTGAGCTACAGCGTACAGCCCCGTCTCAGATACAGCACACAACCCCATCTCAGGTACAGCGTACAGTCCCATCTCAGATACAGCGTACAGCCTCATCTGAGATACAGCGTACAACCCCCTCTCATATACGGCGTACAGCCCCATCTGAGATACAGCGTTCACGCCCTTTCAGATACAGCGTACAGCCCCATCTGAGATACAGCTTACAGTCCCGTCTCAGATACAGTGTACAGGCCCTTTTGAGATACAGCGTACAGCCCAATCTGAGATATGGCGTACAGCCCCATCTGAGATACAGCTTACAGCCCCGTCTCAGATACAGCGTACAGCCCCGTTTCAGATACAGCGTACAGCCCAGTCTGAGATACAGTGTACAGCCCCATCTGAGATATAGCGTACAGCCCCATCTCAGATACAGCGGACAGCCCCATCTGAGATACAGCGTACAGCCCTGTCTAAGATACAGCATACAGCCCCGTCTCAGATACAGCATACAGCCCCATCTCAGATACAGCATACAGCCCCATCTGAGATACGGCATACATTCCCGTCTGAGATACAGCGTAGAGCCCCATCTCAGATACAGCATACAGCCCCCTCTGAGATACAGCGTACAGCCCCATCTGAGAAACAGCGTACAGCATCATCTCTGATACGGCGTACAGCCCCATCTCAGATACAGCGTACAGCTCCGTCTCAGATACGACATACAGCCTCGTCTGAGATACGGCGTACAGCCCCGTCTGAGATACAGCGTACAGCCCCGTCTGAGATACAGCGTACAGCCCCATCTCAGATATAGCGTACTGCCTCATTTGAGATACAATGTACAGCCCCATCTCAGATACAGCGTACAGCCCCATCTCAGATACGGCGTACAGCCCCGTCTCAGATACGGCATACAACCCCATCTCAGATACAGCGTACAGTCCCGTCTGAGCTACAGCGTACCGCCCCGTCTCAGATACAGCATACAACCCCATCTCAGATACAGCCTACAGTTCCATTTCAGATACAGCGTACAGCCCCATCTGAGATACAGCGTACAACCACCTCTCATATAATGCGCACAGCCCCGTTTCAGATACAGCGTTCACGCCATTTCACATACAGCGTACAGCCCCATCTGAGATACAGCTTACAGCACCGTCTCAGATACAGCGTACAGCCCCGTTTGAGATACAGCGTACAGCCCAGTCTGAGATATGGTGTACTGCCCCATCTGAGATACAGCTTACAGCCCCGTCTCAGATACAGCATACAGCCCCGTTTCAGATACAGCGTACAGCCCAGTCTGAGATATGGCGTACAGCCCCATCTGAGATATAGCGTACAGCCCCATCTCAGATACAGCGGACAGCCCCATCTAAGAAACAGCATACAGCCTCATCTATGATACGGCGTACAGCCCCATCTCAGGTACGACGTACAGCCCCGTCTCAGATACGGCATACAACCCCATCTCAGATACAACGTACAGGCCCATCTCAGATACGACGTACAGCCCCGTCTCAGATATGGCATACAACACCATCTCAGATACGGCGTACAGCCCCATCTCAGATACGGCGTACAGCCCCATCTCAGATAGGGCATACAGCCCCATCTCAGACACAGCGTACAGCCCCGTCTCAGATACAGCGTACAGCCCCATCTCAGATACAGCGTACAGCCCCGTCTCAGATACGCCATACAGCCTCGTCTGAGATACGGCGTACAGGCCCGTCTGAGATACAGCGTACAGACCCGTCTGAGATACAGCGCACAGACCCGTCTGAGATACAGCACACAACTCCATCTCAGATAAAGCGTACAGCCTCATTTGAGATACAGCGTACAGCCCCGTCTCAGATACGGCATACAATCCCATCTCAGACACAGCACACAGCCCCGTCTCAGATACAGCGTACAGCCCCATCTCAGATACAGCATACAGCCCCGTCTCAGATACGCCATACAGCCTTGTCTGAGATACGGCGTACAGCCGCGTCTGAGATACAGTGTACAGCCCCATCTCAGATACAGCGTACAGCCTCAATTGAGATACAGCGTACAGCCCAGTCTGAGATGCAGCATATAGCCTCATCTCAGATACAGTGTAAAGCATCATCTCAGATACAGTGTACAGCCCCGTCAGAGGTACAGCGTACAGCCCTGTGTCAGAAACGACGTACAGCCTCATCTGAGATACAACGTACAGCCCCGTCTAAGATACGGCATACAGCCTCGTCTGAGATACAGCATACAGCCTCGTCTGAGATACAACGTACAGCCCCATCTGAGATACAGCGTACAGCCCTGTCTGAGATGCAGCGTACAGCCTCATCTGTGATACAGCGTACAGCCTCGTCTGAGATACAGCGTACAGCCTCATCTCAGATATGGCATACAGCCCCATCTCAGATACAGCGTACAGCCCCATCTGAGATTCGGCGTACAACCCCATCTCATATACGGCGTACAGCCCCGTCTGAGATACACCGTTCACCCCATTTCAGATACAGCATACAGCCCCATCTCAGATACAGCGTACAGCCCCATCTCATATACGGCGTACAGCCCCGTCTCAGATACGGCATACAACCCCATCTCAGATACAGCGTACAGTCCCGTCTGAGCTACAGCGTACAGCCCCGTCTCAGATACAGCATACAACCCCATCTCAGGTACAGCGTACAGTCACATCTCAGATACAGCGTACAGCCCCATCTGAGATACAGCATACAACCCCCTCTCATATACGGCGTACAGCCCCGGCTGAGATACAAAGTTCACGCCCTTTCAGATACAGCGTACAGCCCCATCTGAGATACAGCTTACAGACCCGTCTCAGATACAGTGTACAGCCCCGTTTGAGATACAGCGTACAGCCCAGTCTGAGATACAGCGTACAGCCCCATCTCAGATACGCCATACAGCCTCGTCTGAGATACGGCGTACAGCCCCGTCTGAGAAACAGCGTACAGCCCCGTCTGAGATACAGCGTACAGCCCCATCTCAGATAAAGCGTACAGCCTCATTTGAGATACAGTGTACAGCCCCGTCTCAGATACGGCATACAACCCCATCACAGATACAGCGTACAGACCCATCTCAGATACGGCGTACAGCCCCATCTCAGATACGGTATGCAGCCCCATCTCAGACACGGCGTACAGCCCCGTCTCAGATACAGCGTACAGCCCCGTCTCAGATACAGCGTACAGCCCCGTCTCAGATACAGCGCACAGCCTCGTCTCAGATACAGCGTACAGCCCCGTCTCAGAAATAGCGCACAGCCCCGCCTCAGATACAGCGTACAGCCCCGTCTCAGATACGCCATACAGCCTCGTCTGAGATACGGCGTACAGCCCCGTCTGAGATACAGCGTACAGCCCCGTCAGAGATACAGCGTACAGCCCCATCTCAGATAAAGCATACAGCCCCATCTCAGATACAGCGTACAGCCCAGTCTGAGATGCAGCATTTAGCCTCATCTCAGATACAGTGTAAAGCATCATCTCAGATACAGTGTACAGCCCCGTCAGAGGTACAGCGTACAGCCCTGTGTCAGAAACGGCATACAGCCTCGTCTGAGATACAACATACAGCCTCGTCTGAGATACAACGTACATCCCCATCTGAGATACAGCGTACAGTGCTGTCTGAGATGCAGCGTACAGCCTCATCTGTGATACAGCGTACAGCCTCGTCTGAGATACGGCGTACAGCCTCATCTCAGATATGGCATACAGTCCCATCTCAGATACAGCGTACAGCCCTGTCTCAGATACGGCATACAGCCCCATCTCAGATATGGCGTACAGCCCCATCTCAGATACGGCGTACAGCCCCATCTTAGATACAGCGTACAGCCCAGTTTGAGATGCAGCATATAGCCTCATCTCAGATACAGTGTAAAGCCTCGTCTCAGATACAGCGTACAGTCCCGTCTGAGATACAGCGTACAGCCCCGTCTCAGATTCAGCATACAACCCCATCTCAGATACAGCGTAAAGTCCCGTCTCAGATACAGCGTACAGCCCCATCTGAGATACAGCGTACAACCCCATCTCATATACGGCATACAGCCCCGTCTGAGATACACCGTTCACCCCGTTTCAGATACAGCGTACAGCCCCATCTCAGATACAGCGTACAGCCCCATCTCAGATACGGCGTACAGCCCCGTCTCAGATACGGCATACAACCCCATCTCAGATACAGCGTACAGTCCCGTCTCAGCTACAGCGTACAGCCCGTCTCAGATACAGCATACAACCCCATCTCAGATACAGCCTAGAGTCCCATCTCAGATACAGCGTACAGCCCCATCTGAGATACAGCGTACAACCCCCTCTCATATAATGCGTACAGCCCCATTTCAGATACAGCATTCACGCCATTTCACATACAGCGTACAGCCCCATCTGAGATACAGCTTACAGCACCGACTCAGATACAGCGCACAGCCGCGTTTGAGATACAGCGTACAGCCCAGTCTGAGATATGGTGTACAGCCCCATCTGAGATACAGCTTACAGCCCCGTCTCAGATACAGCGTACAGCCCCATTTCAGATACAGCATACAGCCCAGTCTGAGATATGGCGTACAGCCCCATCTGAGATATAGCGTACATCCCCATCTCAGATACAGCGGACAGCCCCATCTGAGATACAGCGTACAGCCCTGTCTAAGATACAGCATACAGCCCCGTCTCAGATACAGCATACAGCCCCATCTCAGATACAGCGTACAGCCCCATCTGAGATACGGCATACATTCCCATCTGAGATACAGCGTAAAGCCCCATCTCAGATACAGCGTACAGCCCCCTCTGAGATACAGCGTACAGCCCCATCTAAGAAACAGTGTACAGCCTCATCTCTGATACAGCATACAGCCCCATTTCAGTTACGACGTACAGCCCCGTCTCAGATACGGCATACAACCCCATCTCAGATACAACGTACAGCCCCATCTCAGATACGACGTACAGCCCCGTCTCAGATATGGCATACAACCGCATCTCAGATACAACGTACAGCCCCATCTCAGACACGGCGTACAGCCCCGTCTCAGATACAGCGTACAGCCCCATCTCAGATACAGCGTACAGCCCTGTCTCAGATACAGCGCACAGCCCCGTCTCAGATACAGCGTACAGCCCCGTCTCAGATACGCCATACAGCCTCGTCTGAGATACGGAGTACAGCCCCGTCTGAGATACAGCGTACAGCCCCGTCTGAGATACAGCGTACAGCCTCCTTTGAGATATAGCGTACAGCCCCGTTTCAGATATGGCATACAACCCCATCTCAGATACAGCGTACAGCCCCATCTCAGATACGGCCTACAGCCCCATCTCAGATACGGCATACAGCTCCATCTCAGACACAGCGTACAGCCCTGTCTCAGATACACCATACAGCCCCGTCTCAGATACAGCGTACAGCTCCGTCTCAGATACGCCATACAGCCTCATCTGAGATACCGCGTACAGCCCCGTCTGAGATACAGCGTACAGCCCCGTCTGAGATACAGCGTACAGCCCCATCTCAGATACAGCGGACAGCCTCATTTGCGATACAGCGTACAGCCCCATCTCAGATACGGCGTACAGCCCCATCTCAGATACAGCGTACAGCCCAGTCTGAGATGCAGCATATAGCCTCATCTCAGATACAGTGTAAAGCATCATCTCAGATACAGTGTACAGCCCCGTCAGAGGTACAGCGTACAGCCCTGTGTCAGAAACGGCATACAGCCTCATCTGAGATGCAACGTACAGCCCCGTCTAAGATACGGCATACAGCCTCGTCTGAGATACAACATACAGCCTCGTCTGAGATACAACGTACATCCCCATCTGAGATACAGCTTACAGCACCGTCTCAGATACAGCGTACAGCCCCGTTTGAGATACAGCGTACAGCCCAGTCTGAGATATGGTGTACTGCCCCATCTGAGATACAGCTTACAGCCCCGTCTCAGATACAGCATACAGCCCCGTTTCAGATACAGCGTACAGCCCAGTCTGAGATATGGCGTACAGCCCCATCTGAGATATAGCGTACAGCCCCATCGCAGATACAGCGGACAGCCCCATCTGAGATACAGCGTACAGCCCTGTCTAAGATACAGCATACAGCCCCGTCTCAGATACAGCATACAGCCCCATCTCAGATACAGCGTACAGCCCCATCTGAGATACGGCATACATTCCCGTCTGAGATACAGCGTACAGCCCCATCTCAGATACAGCGTACAGCCCCCTCTGAGATACAGCGTACAGCCCCATCTAAGAAACAGCATACAGCCTCATCTATGATACGGCGTACAGCCCCATCTCAGGTACGACGTACAGCCCCATCTCAGATACGGCATACAACCCCATCTCAGATACAACGTACAGGCCCATCTCAGATACGACGTACAGCCCCGTCTCAGATATGGCATACAACATCATCTCAGATACAACGTACAGCCGCATCTCAGATACGGCGTACAGCCCCATCTCAGATAGGGCATACAACCCCATCTCAGACACAGCGTACAGCCCCGTCTCAGATACAGCGTACAGCCGCATCTCAGATACAGCGTACAGCCCCGTCTCAGATACAGCGTACAGCCCCGTCTCAGATACGCCATACAGCCTCGTCTGAGATACGGTGTACAGCCCCGTCTGAGATACAGCGTACAGACGCGTCTGAGATACAGCGCACAGACCCGTCTGAGATACAGCGCACAACTCCATCTCAGATAAAGCGTACAGCCTCATTTGTGATACAGCGTACAGCCCCGTCTCAGATACGGCATACAATCCCATCTCAGACACAGCGCACAGCCCCGTCTCAGATACAGCGTACAGCCCCATCTCAGATACAGCATACAGCCCCGTCTCAGATACGCCATACAGCCTTGTCTGAGATACGGCGTACTGCCCTGTCTGAGATACAGCGTACAGCCGCGTCTGAGATACAGTGTACAGCCCCATCTCAGATACAGCGTACAGCCTCATTTGAGATACAGCGTACAGCCCCATCTCAGATACGGCGTACAGCCCCATCTCAGATACAGCGTACAGCCCAGTCTGAGATGCAGCATATAGCCTCATCTCAGATACAGTGTAAAGCATCATCTCAGATACAGTGTACAGCCCCGTCAGAGGTACAGCGTACAGCCCTGTGTCAGAAACGACGTACAGCCTCATCTGAGATACAACGTACAGCCCCGTCTAAGATACGGCATACAACCTCGTCTGAGATACAGCATACAGCCTCGTCTGAGATACAACGTACAGCCCCATCTGAGATACAGCGTACAGCCCTGTCTGAGATGCAGCGTACAGCCTCATCTGTGATACAGCGTACAGCCTCGTCTGAGATACAGCGTACAGCCTCATCTCAGATATGGCATACAGCCCCATCTCAGATACAGCGTACAGCCCCATCTGAGATTCGGCGTACAACCCCATCTCATATACGGCGTACAGCCCCGTCTGAGATACACCGTTCACCCCATTTCAGATACAGCATACAGCCCCATCTCAGATACAGCGTACAGCCCCATCTCAGATACGGCGTACAGCCCCGTCTCAGATACGGCATACAACCCCATCTCAGATACAGCGTACAGTCCCGTCTGAGCTACAGCGTACAGCCCCGTCTCAGATACAGCATACAACCCCATCTCAGGTACAGCGTACAGTCACATCTCAGATACAGCGTACAGCCCCATCTGAGATACAGCATACAACCCCCTCTCATATACGGCGTACAGCCCCGGCTGAGATACAAAGTTCACGCCCTTTCAGATACAGCGTACAGCCCCATCTGAGATACAGCTTACAGACCCGTCTCAGATACAGTGTACAGCCCCGTTTGAGATACAGCGTACAGCCCAGTCTGAGATACAGCGTACAGCCCCATCTCAGATACGCCATACAGCCTCGTCTGAGATACGGCGTACAGCCCCGTCTGAGAAACAGCGTACAGCCCCGTCTGAGATACAGCGTACAGCCCCATCTCAGATAAAGCGTACAGCCTCATTTGAGATACAGTGTACAGCCCCGTCTCAGATACGGCATACAACCCCATCACAGATACAGCGTACAGACCCATCTCAGATACGGCGTACAGCCCCATCTCAGATACGGTATGCAGCCCCATCTCAGACACGGCGTACAGCCCCGTCTCAGATACAGCGTACAGCCCCGTCTCAGATACAGCGTACAGCCCCGTCTCAGATACAGCGCACAGCCTCGTCTCAGATACAGCGTACAGCCCCGTCTCAGAAATAGCGCACAGCCCCGCCTCAGATACAGCGTACAGCCCCGTCTCAGATACGCCATACAGCCTCGTCTGAGATACGGCGTACAGCCCCGTCTGAGATACAGCGTACAGCCCCGTCAGAGATACAGCGTACAGCCCCATCTCAGATAAAGCATACAGCCCCATCTCAGATACAGCGTACAGCCCAGTCTGAGATGCAGCATTTAGCCTCATCTCAGATACAGTGTAAAGCATCATCTCAGATACAGTGTACAGCCCCGTCAGAGGTACAGCGTACAGCCCTGTGTCAGAAACGGCATACAGCCTCGTCTGAGATACAACATACAGCCTCGTCTGAGATACAACGTACATCCCCATCTGAGATACAGCGTACAGTGCTGTCTGAGATGCAGCGTACAGCCTCATCTGTGATACAGCGTACAGCCTCGTCTGAGATACGGCGTACAGCCTCATCTCAGATATGGCATACAGTCCCATCTCAGATACAGCGTACAGCCCTGTCTCAGATACGGCATACAGCCCCATCTCAGATATGGCGTACAGCCCCATCTCAGATACGGCGTACAGCCCCATCTTAGATACAGCGTACAGCCCAGTTTGAGATGCAGCATATAGCCTCATCTCAGATACAGTGTAAAGCCTCGTCTCAGATACAGCGTACAGTCCCGTCTGAGATACAGCGTACAGCCCCGTCTCAGATTCAGCATACAACCCCATCTCAGATACAGCGTAAAGTCCCGTCTCAGATACAGCGTACAGCCCCATCTGAGATACAGCGTACAACCCCATCTCATATACGGCATACAGCCCCGTCTGAGATACACCGTTCACCCCGTTTCAGATACAGCGTACAGCCCCATCTCAGATACAGCGTACAGCCCCATCTCAGATACGGCGTACAGCCCCGTCTCAGATACGGCATACAACCCCATCTCAGATACAGCGTACAGTCCCGTCTCAGCTACAGCGTACAGCCCGTCTCAGATACAGCATACAACCCCATCTCAGATACAGCCTAGAGTCCCATCTCAGATACAGCGTACAGCCCCATCTGAGATACAGCGTACAACCCCCTCTCATATAATGCGTACAGCCCCATTTCAGATACAGCATTCACGCCATTTCACATACAGCGTACAGCCCCATCTGAGATACAGCTTACAGCACCGACTCAGATACAGCGCACAGCTGCGTTTGAGATACAGCGTACAGCCCAGTCTGAGATATGGTGTACAGCCCCATCTGAGATACAGCTTACAGCCCCGTCTCAGATACAGCGTACAGCCCCATTTCAGATACAGCATACAGCCCAGTCTGAGATATGGCGTACAGCCCCATCTGAGATATAGCGTACATCCCCATCTCAGATACAGCGGACAGCCCCATCTGAGATACAGCGTACAGCCCTGTCTAAGATACAGCATACAGCCCCGTCTCAGATACAGCATACCGCCCCATCTCAGATACAGCGTACAGCCCCATCTGAGATACGGCATACATTCCCATCTGAGATACAGCGTACAGCCCCATCTCAGATACAGTGTACAGCCCCCTCTGAGATACAGCGTACAGCCCCATCTAAGAAACAGTGTACAGCCTCATCTCTGATACAGCGTACAGCCCCATTTCAGATACGACGTACAGCCCCGTCTCAGAAACGGCATACAACCCCAACTCAGATACAACGTACAGCCCCATCTCAGATACGACGTACAGCCCCGTCTCAGATATGGCATACAACCGCATCTCAGATACAACGTACAGCCCCATCTCAGACACGGCGTACAGCCCCATCTCAGATACAGCGTACAGCCCCGTCTCAGATACAGCGTACAGCCCTGTCTCAGATACAGCGCACAGCCCCGTCTCCGATACAGCGTACAGCCCCGTCTCAGATACGCCATACAGCCTCGTCTGAGATACGGAGTACAGCCCCGTCTGAGATACAGCGTACAGCCCCGTCTGAGATACAGCGTACAGCCTCCTTTGAGATATAGCGTACAGCCCCGTCTCAGATATGGCATACAACCCCATCTCAGATACAGCGTACAGCCCCATCTCAGATACGGCCTACAGCCCCATCTCAGATACGGCATACAGCTCCATCTCAGACACAGCGTACAGCCCTGTCTCAGATACACCATACAGCCCCGTCTCAGATACAGCGTACAGCTCCGTCTCAGATACGCCATACAGCCTCATCTGAGATACCGCGTACAGCCCCGTCTGAGATACAGCGTACAGCCCCGTCTGAGATACAGCGTACAGCCCCATCTCAGATACAGCGTACAGCCTCATTTGCGATACAGCGTACAGCCCCATCTCAGATACGGCGTACAGCCCCATCTCAGATACAGCGTACAGCCCAGTCTGAGATGCAGCATATAGCCTCATCTCAGATACAGTGTAAAGCATCATCTCAGATACAGTGTACAGCCCCGTCAGAGGTACAGCGTACAGCCCTGTGTCAGAAACGGCATACAGCCTCATCTGAGATGCAACGTACAGCCCCGTCTAAGATACGGCATACAGCCTCGTCTGAGATACAACATACAGCCACGTCTGAGATACAACGTACATCCCCATCTGAGATACAGCTTACAGCACCGTCTCAGATACAGCGTACAGCCCCGTTTGAGATACAGCGTACAGCCCAGTCTGAGATATGGTGTACTGCCCCATCTGAGATACAGCTTACAGCCCCGTCTCAGATACAGCATACAGCCCCGTTTCAGATACAGCGTACAGCCCAGTCTGAGATATGGCGTACAGCCCCATCTGAGATATAGCGTACAGCCCCATCTCAGATACAGCGGACAGCCCCATCTGAGATACAGCGTACAGCCCTGTCTAAGATACAGCATACAGCCCCGTCTCAGATACAGCATACAGCCCCATCTCAGATACAGCGTACAGCCCCATCTGAGATACGGCATACATTCCCGTCTGAGATACAGCGTACAGCCCCATCTCAGATACAGCGTACAGCCCCCTCTGAGATACAGCGTACAGCCCCATCTAAGAAACAGCATACAGCCTCATCTATGATACGGCGTACAGCCCCATCTCAGGTACGACGTACAGCCCCATCTCAGATACGGCATACAACCCCATCTCAGATACAACGTACAGGCCCATCTCAGATACGACGTACAGCCCCGTCTCAGATATGGCATACAACACCATCTCAGATACAACGTACAGCCCCATCTCAATACGGCGTACAGCCCCATCTCAGATAGGGCATACAGCCCCATCTCAGACACAGCGTACAGCCCCGTCTCAGATACAGCGTACAGCCCCATCTCAGATACAGCGTACAGCCCCGTCTCAGATACGCCATACAGCCTCGTCTGAGATACGGCGTACAGCCCCGTCTGAGATACAGCGTACAGACCTGTCTGAGATACAGCGCACAGACCCGTCTGAGATACAGCGCACAACTCCATCTCAGATAAAGCGTACAGCCTCATTTGAGATACAGCGTACAGCCCCGTCTCAGATACGGCATACAATCCCATCTCAGACACAGCGCACAGCCCCGTCTCAGATACAGCGTACAGCCCCATCGCAGATACAGCATACAGCCCCGTCTCAGATACGCCATACAGCCTTGTCTGAGATATGGCGTACTGCCCTATCTGAGATACAGCGTACAGCCGCGTCTGAGATACAGTGTACAGCCCCATCTCAGATACAGCGTACAGCCTCATTTGAGATACAGCGTACAGCCCCATCTCAGATACGGCGTACAGCCCCATCTCAGATACAGCGTACAGCCCAGTCTGAGATGCAGCATATAGCCTCATCTCAGATACAGTGTAAAGCATCATCTCAGATACAGTGTACAGCCCCGTCAGAGGTACAGCGTACAGCCCTGTGTCAGAAACGACGTACAGCCTCATCTGAGATACAACGTACAGCCCCGTCTAAGATTCGGCATACAGCCTCGTCTGAGATACAGCATACAGCCTCGTCTGAGATACAACATACAGCCCCATCTGAGATACAGCGTACAGCCCTGTCTGAGATGCAGCGTACAGCCTCATCTGTGATACAGCGTACAGCCTCGTCTGAGATACAGCGTACAGCCTCATCTCAGATATGGCATACAGCCCCATCTCAGATACAGCGTACAGCCCCATCTGAGATTCGGCGTACAACCCCATCTCATATACGGCGTACAGCCCCGTCTGAGATACACCGTTCACCCCATTTCAGATACAGCATACAGCCCCATCTCAGATACAGCGTACAGCCCCATCTCAGATACGGCGTACAGCCCCGTCTCAGATACAGCATACAACCCCATCTCAGGTACAGCGTACAGTCACATCTCAGATACAGCGTACAGCCCCATCTGAGATACAGCATACAACCCCCTCTCATATACGGCATACAGCCCCGGCTGAGATACAGCATTCACGCCCTTTCAGATACAGCGTACAGCCCCATCTGAGATACAGCTTACAGACCCGTCTCAGATACAGTGTACAGCCCCGTTTGAGATACAGCGTACAGCCCCGTCTGAGATACAGCGTACAGCCCCATCTCAGATACGCCATACAGCCTCGTCTGAGATACGGCGTACAGCCCCGTCTGAGAAACAGCGTACAGCCCCGTCTGAGATACAGCGTACAGCCCCATCTCAGATAAAGCGTACAGCCTCATTTGAGATACAGTGTACAGCCCCGTCTCAGATACGGCATACAACCCCATCACAGATACAGCGTACAGCCCCATCTCAGATACGGCGTACAGCCCCATCTCAGATACGGCATACAGCCCCATCTCAGACACGGCGTACAGCCCCGTCTCAGATACAGCGTACAGCCCCGTCTCAGAAATAGCGCACAGCCCCGTCTCAGATACAGCGTACAGCCCCGTCTCAGATACGCCATACAGCCTCGTCTGAGATACGGCGTACAGCCCCGTCTGAGATACAGCGTACAGCCCCATCTCAGATAAAGCATACAGCCCCATCTCAGATACAGCGTACAGCCCAGTCTGAGATGCAGCATTTAGCCTCATCTCAGATACAGTGTAAAGCATCATCTCAGATACAGTGTACAGCCCCGTCAGAGGTACAGCGTACAGCCCTGTGTCAGAAACGGCATACAGCCTCGTCTGAGATACAACATACAGCCTCGTCTGAGATACAACGTACATCCCCATCTGAGATACAGCGTACAGCCCTGTCTGAGATGCAGCGTACAGCCTCATCTGTGATACAGCGTACAGCCTCGTCTGAGATACGGCGTACAGCCTCATCTCAGATATGGCATACAGTCCCATCTCAGATACAGCGTACAGCCCTGTCTCAGATATGGCATACAGCCCCATCTCAGATATGGCGTACAGCCCCATCTCAGATACGGCGTACAGCCCCATCTTAGATACAGCGTACAGCCCAGTTTGAGATGCAGCATATAGCCTCATCTCAGATACAGTGTAAAGCCTCGTCTCAGATACAGCGTACAGTCCCATCTGAGATACAGCGTACAGCCCCGTCTCAGATACAGCATACAACCCCATCTCAGATACAGCGTAAAGTCCCGTCTCAGATACAGCGTACAGCCCCATCTGAGATACAGCGTACAACCCCATCTCATATACGGCGTACAGCCCCGTCTGAGATACACCGTTCACCCCGTTTCAGATACAGCGTACAGCCCCATCTCAGATACAGCGTACAGCCCCATCTCAGAAACGGCGTACAGCCCCGTCTCAGATACGGCATACAACCCCATCTCAGATACAGCGTACAGTCCCGTCTCAGCTACAGCGTACAGCCCGTCTCAGATACAGCATACAACCCCATCTCAGATACAGCCTAGAGTCCCATCTCAGATACAGCGTACAGCCCCATCTGAGATACAGCGTACAACCCCCTCTCATATAATGCGTACAGCCCCGTTTCAGATACAGCATTCACGCCATTTCACATACAGCGTACAGCCCCATCTGAGATACAGCTTACAGCACCGTCTCAGATACAGCGCACAGCCCCGTTTGAGATACAGCGTACAGCCCAGTCTGAGATATGGTGTACAGCCCCATCTGAGATACAGCTTACAGCCCCGTCTCAGATACAGCGTACAGCCCTATTTCAGATACAGCATACAGCCCAGTCTGAGATATGGCGTACAGCCCCATCTGAGATATAGCGTACATCCCCATCTCAGATACAGCGGACAGCCCCATCTGAGATACAGCGTACAGCCCTGTCTAAGATACAGCATACAGCCCCGTCTCAGATACAGCATACAGCCCCATCTCAGATACAGCGTACAGCCCCATCTCAGATACGGCCTACAGCCCCATCTCAGATACGGCATACAGCTCCATCTCAGACACAGCGTACAGCCCTGTCTCAGATACACCATACAGCCCCGTCTCAGATACAGCGTACAGCTCCGTCTCAGATACGCCATACAGCCTCATCTGAGATACCGCGTACAGCCCCGTCTGAGATACAGCGTACAGCCCCGTCTGAGATACAGCGTACAGCCCCATCTCAGATACAGCGTACAGCCTCATTTGCGATACAGCGTACAGCCCCATCTCAGATACGGCGTACAGCCCCATCTCAGATACAGCGTACAGCCCAGTCTGAGATGCAGCATATAGCCTCATCTCAGATACAGTGTAAAGCATCATCTCAGATACAGTGTACAGCCCCGTCAGAGGTACAGCGTACAGCCCTGTGTCAGAAACGGCATACAGCCTCATCTGAGATGCAACGTACAGCCCCGTCTAAGATACGGCATACAGCCTCGTCTGAGATACAACATACAGCCACGTCTGAGATACAACGTACATCCCCATCTGAGATACAGCTTACAGCACCGTCTCAGATACAGCGTACAGCCCCGTTTGAGATACAGCGTACAGCCCAGTCTGAGATATGGTGTACTGCCCCATCTGAGATACAGCTTACAGCCCCGTCTCAGATACAGCATACAGCCCCGTTTCAGATACAGCGTACAGCCCAGTCTGAGATATGGCGTACAGCCCCATCTGAGATATAGCGTACAGCCCCATCTCAGATACAGCGGACAGCCCCATCTGAGATACAGCGTACAGCCCTGTCTAAGATACAGCATACAGCCCCGTCTCAGATACAGCATACAGCCCCATCTCAGATACAGCGTACAGCCCCATCTGAGATACGGCATACATTCCCGTCTGAGATACAGCGTACAGCCCCATCTCAGATACAGCGTACAGCCCCCTCTGAGATACAGCGTACAGCCCCATCTAAGAAACAGCATACAGCCTCATCTATGATACGGCGTACAGCCCCATCTCAGGTACGACGTACAGCCCCATCTCAGATACGGCATACAACCCCATCTCAGATACAACGTACAGGCCCATCTCAGATACGACGTACAGCCCCGTCTCAGATATGGCATACAACACCATCTCAGATACAACGTACAGCCCCATCTCAATACGGCGTACAGCCCCATCTCAGATAGGGCATACAGCCCCATCTCAGACACAGCGTACAGCCCCGTCTCAGATACAGCGTACAGCCCCATCTCAGATACAGCGTACAGCCCCGTCTCAGATACGCCATACAGCCTCGTCTGAGATACGGCGTACAGCCCCGTCTGAGATACAGCGTACAGACCTGTCTGAGATACAGCGCACAGACCCGTCTGAGATACAGCGCACAACTCCATCTCAGATAAAGCGTACAGCCTCATTTGAGATACAGCGTACAGCCCCGTCTCAGATACGGCATACAATCCCATCTCAGACACAGCGCACAGCCCCGTCTCAGATACAGCGTACAGCCCCATCGCAGATACAGCATACAGCCCCGTCTCAGATACGCCATACAGCCTTGTCTGAGATACGGCGTACTGCCCTATCTGAGATACAGCGTACAGCCGCGTCTGAGATACAGTGTACAGCCCCATCTCAGATACAGCGTACAGCCTCATTTGAGATACAGCGTACAGCCCCATCTCAGATACGGCGTACAGCCCCATCTCAGATACAGCGTACAGCCCAGTCTGAGATGCAGCATATAGCCTCATCTCAGATACAGTGTAAAGCATCATCTCAGATACAGTGTACAGCCCCGTCAGAGGTACAGCGTACAGCCCTGTGTCAGAAACGACGTACAGCCTCATCTGAGATACAACGTACAGCCCCGTCTAAGATTCGGCATACAGCCTCGTCTGAGATACAGCATACAGCCTCGTCTGAGATACAACATACAGCCCCATCTGAGATACAGCGTACAGCCCTGTCTGAGATGCAGCGTACAGCCTCATCTGTGATACAGCGTACAGCCTCGTCTGAGATACAGCGTACAGCCTCATCTCAGATATGGCATACAGCCCCATCTCAGATACAGCGTACAGCCCCATCTGAGATTCGGCGTACAACCCCATCTCATATACGGCGTACAGCCCCGTCTGAGATACACCGTTCACCCCATTTCAGATACAGCATACAGCCCCATCTCAGATACAGCGTACAGCCCCATCTCAGATACGGCGTACAGCCCCGTCTCAGATACAGCATACAACCCCATCTCAGGTACAGCGTACAGTCACATCTCAGATACAGCGTACAGCCCCATCTGAGATACAGCATACAACCCCCTCTCATATACGGCATACAGCCCCGGCTGAGATACAGCATTCACGCCCTTTCAGATACAGCGTACAGCCCCATCTGAGATACAGCTTACAGACCCGTCTCAGATACAGTGTACAGCCCCGTTTGAGATACAGCGTACAGCCCCGTCTGAGATACAGCGTACAGCCCCATCTCAGATACGCCATACAGCCTCGTCTGAGATACGGCGTACAGCCCCGTCTGAGAAACAGCGTACAGCCCCGTCTGAGATACAGCGTACAGCCCCATCTCAGATAAAGCGTACAGCCTCATTTGAGATACAGTGTACAGCCCCGTCTCAGATACGGCATACAACCCCATCACAGATACAGCGTACAGCCCCATCTCAGATACGGCGTACAGCCCCATCTCAGATACGGCATACAGCCCCATCTCAGACACGGCGTACAGCCCCGTCTCAGATACAGCGTACAGCCCCGTCTCAGAAATAGCGCACAGCCCCGTCTCAGATACAGCGTACAGCCCCGTCTCAGATACGCCATACAGCCTCGTCTGAGATACGGCGTACAGCCCCGTCTGAGATACAGCGTACAGCCCCATCTCAGATAAAGCATACAGCCCCATCTCAGATACAGCGTACAGCCCAGTCTGAGATGCAGCATTTAGCCTCATCTCAGATACAGTGTAAAGCATCATCTCAGATACAGTGTACAGCCCCGTCAGAGGTACAGCGTACAGCCCTGTGTCAGAAACGGCATACAGCCTCGTCTGAGATACAACATACAGCCTCGTCTGAGATACAACGTACATCCCCATCTGAGATACAGCGTACAGCCCTGTCTGAGATGCAGCGTACAGCCTCATCTGTGATACAGCGTACAGCCTCGTCTGAGATACGGCGTACAGCCTCATCTCAGATATGGCATACAGTCCCATCTCAGATACAGCGTACAGCCCTGTCTCAGATATGGCATACAGCCCCATCTCAGATATGGCGTACAGCCCCATCTCAGATACGGCGTACAGCCCCATCTTAGATACAGCGTACAGCCCAGTTTGAGATGCAGCATATAGCCTCATCTCAGATACAGTGTAAAGCCTCGTCTCAGATACAGCGTACAGTCCCATCTGAGATACAGCGTACAGCCCCGTCTCAGATACAGCATACAACCCCATCTCAGATACAGCGTAAAGTCCCGTCTCAGATACAGCGTACAGCCCCATCTGAGATACAGCGTACAACCCCATCTCATATACGGCGTACAGCCCCGTCTGAGATACACCGTTCACCCCGTTTCAGATACAGCGTACAGCCCCATCTCAGATACAGCGTACAGCCCCATCTCAGAAACGGCGTACAGCCCCGTCTCAGATACGGCATACAACCCCATCTCAGATACAGCGTACAGTCCCGTCTCAGCTACAGCGTACAGCCCGTCTCAGATACAGCATACAACCCCATCTCAGATACAGCCTAGAGTCCCATCTCAGATACAGCGTACAGCCCCATCTGAGATACAGCGTACAACCCCCTCTCATATAATGCGTACAGCCCCGTTTCAGATACAGCATTCACGCCATTTCACATACAGCGTACAGCCCCATCTGAGATACAGCTTACAGCACCGTCTCAGATACAGCGCACAGCCCCGTTTGAGATACAGCGTACAGCCCAGTCTGAGATATGGTGTACAGCCCCATCTGAGATACAGCTTACAGCCCCGTCTCAGATACAGCGTACAGCCCTATTTCAGATACAGCATACAGCCCAGTCTGAGATATGGCGTACAGCCCCATCTGAGATATAGCGTACATCCCCATCTCAGATACAGCGGACAGCCCCATCTGAGATACAGCGTACAGCCCTGTCTAAGATACAGCATACAGCCCCGTCTCAGATACAGCATACAGCCCCATCTCAGATACAGCGTACAGCCCCATCTGAGATACGGCATACATTCCCATCTGAGATACAGCGTACAGCCCCATCTCAGATACAGCGTACAGCCCCCTCTGAGATACAGCGTACAGCCCCATCTAAGAAACAGTGTACAGCCTCATCTCTGATACAGCGTACAGCCCCATTTCAGATACGACGTACAGCCCCGTCTCAGATACGGCATACAACCCCATCTCAGATACAACGTACAGCCCCATCTCAGACACGGCGTACAGCCCCGTCTCAGATACAGCGTACAGCCCCGTCTCAGATACAGCGTACAGCCCTGTCTCAGATACAGCGCACAGCCCCGTCTCAGATACAGCGTACAGCCCCGTCTCAGATACGCCATACAGCCTCGTCTGAGATACGGAGTACAGCCCCGTCTGAGATACAGCGTACAGCCTCCTTTGAGATATAGCGTACAGCCCCGTCTCAGATATGGCATACAACCCCATCTCAGATACAGCGTACAGCCCCATCTCAGATACGGCCTACAGCCCCATCTCAGATACGGCATACAGCTCCATCTCAGACACAGCGTACAGCCCTGTTTCAGATACACCATACAGCCCCGTCTCAGATACAGCGTACAGCTCCGTCTCAGATACGCCATACAGCCTCATCTGAGATACCGCGTACAGCCCCGTCTGAGATACAGCGTACAGCCCCGTCTGAGATACAGCGTACAGCCCCATCTCAGATACAGCGTACAGCCTCATTTGCAATACAGCGTACAGCCCCATCTCAGATACGGCGTACAGCCCCATCTCAGATACAGCGTACAGCCCAGTCTGAGATGCAGCATATAGCCTCATCTCAGATACAGTGTAAAGCATCATCTCAGATACAGTGTACAGCCCCGTCAGAGGTACAGCGTACAGCCCTGTGTCAGAAACGGCATACAGCCTCATCTGAGATGCAACGTACAGCCCCGTCTAAGATACGGCATACAGCCTCGTCTGAGATACAACATACAGCCTCGTCTGAGATACAACTTACATCCCCATCTGAGATACAGCGTACAGCCCTGTCTGAGATGCAGCGTACAGCCTCATCTGTGATACAGCGTACAGCCTCGTCTGAGATACAGCATACAGCCTCGTCTGAGATACAGCGTACATCCTCATCTGAGATACAGCATACAGCCTCGTCTGAGATACAACGTACAGCCCCATCTGAGATACAGCGTACAGCCTCGTCTCAGATACAGCGTACAGCCCCGTCGGAGATACAGCGTACAGCCTCATCTGGGATAGAGCATACGGCACCATCTGGGATACGGCGTACAGCCCCGTCTGAGTTATAGCGTACAGCCTCATCTGAGATACAGCGTACAGCCTCGTCTGAGATACAGCATACATCCCTGTCTCAGATATGGCGTACCGCCCCTTCTGAGATACAGCGTACAGCCCCATCTCAGATACAGCGTACAGACCAGTCTGAGATACAGTGTACAGCCTCATTTGAGATACAGTGCACAGCCTCATCTCAGATACAGCATACAGCCCCGTCTCAGATACAGCGTACAGCCCCATCTGAGATACGGCATACATTCCCATCTGAGATACAGCGTACAGCCCCATCTCAGATACAGCGTACAGCCCCATCTCAGATACAGCGTACAGCCCCATCTAAGAAACAGTGTACAGCCTCATCTCTGATACAGCGTACAGCCCCATTTCAGATACGACGTACAGCCCCGTCTCAGATACGGCATACAACCCCATCTCAGATACAACGTACAGCCCCATCTCAGATACGACGTACAGCCCCGTCTCAGATATGGCATACAACCGCATCTCAGATACAACGTACAGCCCCATCTCAGACACGGCGTACAGCCCCGTCTCAGATACAGCGTACAGCCCCGTCTCAGATACAGCGTACAGCCCTGTCTCAGATACAGCGCACAGCCCCGTCTCAGATACAGCGTACAGCCCCGTCTCAGATACGCCATACAGCCTCGTCTGAGATACGGAGTACAGCCCCGTCTGAGATACAGCGTACAGCCTCCTTTGAGATATAGCGTACAGCCCCATCTCAGATATGGCATACAACCCCATCTCAGATACAGCGTACAGCCCCATCTCAGATACGGCCTACAGCCCCATCTCAGATACGGCATACAGCTCCATCTCAGACACAGCGTACAGCCCTGTTTCAGATACACCATACAGCCCCGTCTCAGATACAGCGTACAGCTCCGTCTCAGATACGCCATACAGCCTCATCTGAGATACCGCGTACAGCCCCGTCTGAGATACAGCGTACAGCCCCGTCTGAGATACAGCGTACAGCCCCATCTCAGATACAGCGTACAGCCTCATTTGCGATACAGCGTACAGCCCCATCTCAGATACGGCGTACAGCCCCATCTCAGATACAGCGTACAGCCCAGTCTGAGATGCAGCATATAGCCTCATCTCAGATACAGTGTAAAGCATCATCTCAGATACAGTGTACAGCCCCGTCAGAGGTACAGCGTACAGCCCTGTGTCAGAAACGGCATACAGCCTCATCTGAGATGCAACGTACAGCCCCGTCTAAGATACGGCATACAGCCTCGTCTGAGATACAACATACAGCCTCGTCTGAGATACAACTTACATCCCCATCTGAGATACAGCGTACAGCCCTGTCTGAGATGCAGCGTACAGCCTCATCTGTGATACAGCGTACAGCCTCGTCTGAGATACAGCATACAGCCTCGTCTGAGATACAGCGTACAACCTCATCTGAGATACAGCATACAGCCTCGTCTGAGATACAACGTACAGCCCCATCTGAGATACAGCGTACAGCCTCGTCTCAGATACAGCGTACAGCCCCGTCGGAGATACAGCGTACAGCCTCATCTGGGATAGAGCATACGGCACCATCTGGGATACGGCGTACAGCCCCGTCTGAGTTATAGCGTACAGCCTCATCTGAGATACAGCGTACAGCCTCGTCTGAGATACAGCATACATCCCTGTCTCAGATATGGTGTACCGCCCCTTCTGAGATACAGCGTACAGCCCCATCTCAGATACAGCGTACAGACCAGTCTGAGATACAGTGTACAGCCTCATTTGAGATACAGTGCACAGCCTCATCTCAGATACAGCATACAGCCCCGTCTCAGATACAGCATACAGCCCCATCTCAGATACAGCGTACAGCCCCATCTGAGATACGGCATACATTCCCATCTGAGATACAGCGTACAGCCCCATCTCAGATACAGCGTACAGCCCCCTCTGAGATACAGCGTACAGCCCCATCTAAGAAACAGTGTACAGCCTCATCTCTGATACAGCGTACAGCCCCATTTCAGATACGACGTACAGCCCCGTCTCAGATACGGCATACAACCCCATCTCAGATACAACGTACAGCCCCATCTCAGATACGACGTACAGCCCCGTCTCAGATATGGCATACAACCGCATCTCAGATACAACGTACAGCCCCATCTCAGACACGGCGTACAGCCCCGTCTCAGATACAGCGTACAGCCCCGTCTCAGATACAGCGTACAGCCCTGTCTCAGATACAGCGCACAGCCCCGTCTCAGATACAGCGTACAGCCCCGTCTCAGATACGCCATACAGCCTCGTCTGAGATACGGAGTACAGCCCCGTCTGAGATACAGCGTACAGCCTCCTTTGAGATATAGCGTACAGCCCCATCTCAGATATGGCATACAACCCCATCTCAGATACAGCGTACAGCCCCATCTCAGATACGGCCTACAGCCCCATCTCAGATACGGCATACAGCTCCATCTCAGACACAGCGTACAGCCCTGTTTCAGATACACCATACAGCCCCGTCTCAGATACAGCGTACAGCTCCGTCTCAGATACGCCATACAGCCTCATCTGAGATACCGCGTACAGCCCCGTCTGAGATACAGCGTACAGCCCCGTCTGAGATACAGCGTACAGCCCCATCTCAGATACAGCGTACAGCCTCATTTGCGATACAGCGTACAGCCCCATCTCAGATACGGCGTACAGCCCCATCTCAGATACAGCGTACAGCCCAGTCTGAGATGCAGCATATAGCCTCATCTCAGATACAGTGTAAAGCATCATCTCAGATACAGTGTACTGCCCCGTCAGAGGTACAGCGTACAGCCCTGTGTCAGAAACGGCATACAGCCTCATCTGAGATGCAACGTACAGCCCCGTCTAAGATACGGCATACAGCCTCGTCTGAGATACAACATACAGCCTCGTCTGAGATACAACGTACATCCCCATCTGAGATACAGCGTACAGCCCTGTCTGAGATGCAGCGTACAGCCTCATCTGTGATACAGCGTACAGCCTCGTCTGAGATACAGCATACAGCCTCGTCTGAGATACAGCGTACAACCTCATCTGAGATACAGCATACAGCCTCGTCTGAGATACAACGTACAGCCCCATCTGAGATACAGCGTACAGCCTCGTCTCAGATACAGCGTACAGCCCCGTCTGAGATACAGCGTACAGCCTCATTTGGGATAGAGCATACGGCACCATCTGGGATACGGCGTACAGCCCCGTCTGAGTTATAGCGTACAGCCTCATCTGAGATACAGCGTACAGCCTCGTCTGAGATACAGCATACATCCCTGTCTCAGATATGTCGTACCGCCCCTTCTGAGATACAGCGTACAGCCCCATCTCAGATACAGCGTACAGACCAGTCTGAGATACAGTGTACAGCCTCATTTGAGATACAGTGCACAGCCTCATCTCAGATACGGCGTACAGCCCCGTCTCAGATACAGTGTACAGCCTCATCTCAGATACAGCGTACAGCCTCGTCTCAGATACGGCGTACAGCCCCATCTGAGATACGGCATGCAGCCCCATCTGAGAAAAGGCATACAGCCCCATCTCAGATATGGCGTACAGCCCCATCTCAGATACGGTGTAGAGCCCCATCTCAGATACGGCATACAGCCCCATCTCAGATATGGCGTACAGCCCAATCTCAGATACGGCATACAGCCCCATCTTTAGATATGGCGTACAGCCCCATCTCATATATGGCGTACAGCCCTGTCTCAGATACGGCATACAGCCCCATCTCAGATATGGCGTACAGCCCCATCTCAGATACGGCATACAGCCCCATCTCAGATATGGCGTACAGCCCCATCTCAGATACAGCATACAGCCCTGTCTCAGATACGGCATACAGCCCCATATCAGATATGGCGTACAGCCCCATCTCAGATACGGCGTACAGCCCCATCTCAGATACAGCGTACAGCCCAGTCTGAGATGCAGCATATAGCCTCATCTCAGATACAAATTAAAGCCTCGTCTCAGATACAGCGTACAGTCCCGTCTGAGATACAGCGTACAGCCCCGTCTCAGATACAGTGTACAGCCCCATCTCAGATACAGCGTACAGCCTCGTCTCAGATACAGCGTACAGCCCCATCTGAGATTCAGCGTACAACCCCATCTCATATACGGCATACAGCCCCGTCTGAGATACACCGTTCACGCCGTTTCAGATACAGCGTACAGCCCCATCTCAGATACAGCGTACAGCCCCATCTCAGATATGGCGTACAGCCCCGTCTCAGATACGGCATACAACCCCATCTCAGATACAGCGTACAGTCCCGTCGGAGATACAGCGTACAGCCCCGTCTCAGATACAGCATACAACCCCATCTCAGATACAGCGTACTGTCCCATCTCAGATAAAGCGTACAGCCCCGTCTGAGATACAGCGTACAGCCCCATCTGAGATACAGCGTACAGCCCCATCTCAGATACGGCGTACAGCCCCATCTCAGATAAGGCATACAGCCCCATCTCAGATACAGTGTACAGCCCCGTCTCAGATACAGCGTACAGCCCCATCTGAGATACAGCGTACAGCCCCATCTCAGATACGCCGTACAGCCTCATCTGAGATACAGCGTACTGCCCCATCTGAGATACGGCTGACAGCCCCATCTCAGATATGGCGTACAGCCCCGTCTCTGATACAGTGTACAGCCTCGTCTCAGATACAGCGTGCAGCCTCATCTGAGATACAGCATACAGCCCCATCTGAGATACAGCATACAGCCCCGTCTGAGATACAGCATACAGCCCCATCTGAGATACGGCGTACAGCCCCGTCTGAGATATGGCGTACAGCCCCATCTCAGATACAGCGTGCAGCCCCATCTCAGATACGGCGCACTGCCTCATCTCAGATACGGCGTACAGCCCCATCTCAGATATGGCGTACAGCCCCGTCTCAGATACGGCATACAGCCCTGTCTGAGATGCAGCATACAGCCTCGTCTGTGATACAGTGTACAGCCTCGTCTGAGATACGGCGTACAGCCTCATCTCAGATATGGCGTACAGCCTCCTCTGAGATACAGCATACAGCCTCGTCTCAGATACAGCGTACAGCCTCGTCTGAGATACGGCGTACAGCCTCATCTCAGATATGGCGTACAGCCTCCTCTGAGATACAGCATACAGCCTCGTCTCAGATACAGCGTACAGCCTCGTCTGAGATACAGCGTACAACCTCATCTGAGATACAGCATACAGCCTCGTCTGAGATACAATGTACAGCCTCATCTGAGATACAGCGTACAGCCTCGTCTCAGATACAGCGTACAGACCCGTCTGAGATACAGCGTACAGCCTCATCTGGGATAGAGCATACGGCACCATCTGGGATACGGCATAAAGCCCCGTCTGAGTTATAGCGTACAGCCTCATCTGAGATACAGCGTACAGCCTCGTCTGAGATACAGCATACATCCCTGTCTCAGATATGGCGTACCGCCCCTTCTGAGATACAGCGTGCAGCCCCATCTCAGATACAGCATACAGGCCAGTCTGAGATACAGTGTACAGCCTCATTTGAGATACAGCGCACAGCTTCATCTCAGATACGGCGTACAGCCCCGTCTCACATACAGTGTACAGCCTCATCTCTGATACGGCGTACAGCCCCATCTCAGATAGGGCATACAACCCCATTTCAGATACAGCGTACAGCCCCATCTCAGATACGGCGTACAGCCCCATCTCAGATAAGGCATACAGCCCCATCTCAGATACAGCATGCAGCCCCATCTCAGATACGGCGTACTGCCTCATCTCAGATACGGCGTACAGCCCCATCTCAGATATGGCATACAGCCCCGTCTCAGATACGGCATACAGCCCCATCTCAGATACAGCGTACAGCCCCATCTCAGATACAGTGTACAGCCTCGTCTCAGATACGGTGTACAGCCCCATCTCAGATACGGCGTACAGCCCCGTCTCAGATACGGCATACAGCCCCATCTCAGATACGGCGTACAGCCCCATCTCACAGACAGTGTATAACCCCATCTCAGATACGGCGTACAGCCCCATCTCAGATATGGCATACAGCCCCATCTCAGATATGGCGTACAGCCCCATCTCAGATACGGCGTACAGCCCCATCTCAGATACAGCGTACAGCCCAGTCTGAGATACAGTGTATAGCCTGATCTCAGATACAGTGTACAGCCTTGTCTGAGATACAGCGTATAGCCCCGTCTGAGGTACAACGTACAACCCCGTGTCAGATACAACGTACAGCCTCATTTGAGATACAACTTACAGCCCCATCTCAGATACGGCGTACAGCCTCGTCTGAGATACAGCGTACAGCCCCGTCTCAGATACGGCGTACAGGCTCGTCTGAGATACAGAGTACAGCCTCATCTGAGATACAGTGTACAGGCTCGTCCGAGATACGGCATACAGCGCCATCTGAGATACAGCGTACAGCCCTGTCTGAGATAAGGCGTACAGCCCCATCTGAGATATAGCGTAGTGCCTCGTCTGAGATAGGGCATACATCTCTGTCTCAGATAGAGCGTACAGCCGCATCTCAGATACAGTGTACAACCCCGTCTCAGATACAGCGTACAGCCCCATCTCAGATACAGCGTATAGCCCCATCTGAGATACAGCGTACAGCCTCATTTGAGATACAGCGTACAGCCCCGTTTCAGATACAACGTACAGCCCAGTCTGAGATACGGCGTACAACCCCATCTGAGATACAGCATACAGCCCCATCTCAGATACAGCGGTCAGCCCCAACTGAGATACAGCGTACAGCCCCATCTAAGATACAGCAAACAGCCCCATCTGAGATACAGTGTACAGCCCCGTCTCAGATACAGTGCACAGCCTCATCTCAGATACAGCGTACAGCCCCATCTCAGATACAGCATACAACCCCATCTCAGATACAGCGTACAGACCTGTCTGAGATACAGCATACAGTCCCGTCTCAGATACAGCGTACAGCCCCATCTGAGAGTCAGCGTACAACCCCATCTCAGAGACGGCGTACAGCCCCGTCTGAGATACACCGTTCACCCCGTTTCAGATACAGCGTACAGCCCCATCTCAGATACAGTGTACAACCCCATCTCAGATACGGCTTACAGCCCCGTCTCAGATACGGCATACAACCCCATTTCAGATACAGCGTACAGTCCCGTCGGAGATACAGCGTACAGCCCCGTCTCAGATACAGCATACAACCCCATCTCAGATACAGCGTACAGTCCCATCTCAGATACAGCGTACAGCCCCGTCTGAGATACAGCGTACAGCCCCGTCTGAGATACAGCGTACAGCCCCATCTCAGATAAAGTATACAGCCTCATTTGAGATACAGCGTACAGACCCGTCTCAGATACGGCATACAACCCCATCTCAGATACAGCGTACAGCCCCATCTCAGATACGGTGTACAGCCCCATCTCAGATAGGGCATACAGCCCCATCTCAGACACAGCGTACAGCCCCGTCTCAGATACAGCGTACAGCCCCGTCTCAGATACAGCATACAGCCCCGTTTCAGATACAGCGTACAGCCCAGTCTGAGATACGGCATACAACCCAAATTCAGATACAGCGTACAGCCCCATCTCAGATACGGCGCACAGCCCCATCTCAGATACAGCGTACAGCCCCGTCTCAGATACAGCGAACAGCTCCATCTGAGATACAGCGTACAGCCCCATCTCAGATACGCCGTACAGCCTCATCTGAGATACAGCGTACTGCCCCATCTGAGATATGGCTTAAAGCCCCATCTCAGATATGGCGTACAGCCCCGTCTCTGATACGGTGTACAGCCTCATCTCAGATACAGCGTGCAGCCTCATCTGAGATACAGCATACAGCCCCATCTGAGATACAGCATACAGCCCCATCTGAGAAACGGCGTACAGCCCCGTCTGAGATATGGCGTACAGCCCCATCTCAGATACAGCGTATAGCCCCATCTCAGATACGACGTACTGCCTCATCTCAGATACGGCGTACAGCCCCATCTCAGATACGGCGTACAGCCCAATCTCAGATACGGCATACAGCCCCATCTCAGATACAGTGTACAGCCCCATCTCAGATACAGTGTACGGCCTCGTCTCAGATACGGCGTACAGCCCCATCTCAGATACGGCGTACAGCCCCATCTCAGATACGGCATACAGCCCCATCTCAGATACGGCGTACAGCCCCATCTCACAGACAGCGTATAACCCCATCTCAGATACAGCGTACAGCCCCGTCTCAGATACGGCATACAGCCCCATCTCAGACACAGCGTACAGCCCCATCTCAGATACGGCGTACAGCCCCATCTCAGATATGGCATACAGCCCCATCTCAGATATGGCGTACAGCCCCATCTCAGATACGGCGTACAGCCCCATCTCAGATACAGCGTACAGCCCAGTCTGAGATACAGTGTATAGCCTGATCTCAGATACAGCGTACAGCCTCGTCTGAGATACAGCGTTCAGCCCCGTCTGAGGTACAACGTACAACCCCGTGACAGATACAACGTACAGCCTCATTTGAGATACAACTTACAGCCCCATCTCAGATATGGCGTACAGCCTCGTCTGAGATATAGCGTACAGCCTCGTCTGAGATAGGGCATACATCCCTGTATCAGATAGAGCGCACAGCCCCATCTCAGATACAGTGTACAACCCCGTCTCAGATACAGCGTACAGCCCCATCTCAGATAGAGCGTACAGCCCCGTCTGAGATACAGCGTACAGCCCCATCTCAGATAAAGTATACAGCCTCATTTGAGATACAGCGTACAGACCCGTCTCAGAGACGGCATACAACCCCATCTCAGATACAGCGTACAGCCCCATCTCAGATACGGCGTACAGCCCCATCTCAGATACGGCATACAGCCCCATCTCAGACACAGCGTACAGCCCCGTCTCAGATACAGCGTACAGCCCCATCTCAGATACAGCGTACAGCCCCGTCTCAGATACGCCATACAGCCTTGTCTGAGATACGGCGTACAGCCACGTCTGAGATACAGCGTACAGTCCCGTCTGAGATACAGCATACAGCCCCATCTCAGATACAGCGTACTGCCTCATTTGAGATATAGCGTACAGCCCCGTCTCAGATACAATGTACAGCCCTTTCTCAGATACAGCGTACAGCCCCGTTTCAGATACAGCGTACAGCCCAGTCTGAGATACGGCGTACAACCCCATCTGAGATACATCGTATAGCCCCTTCTCAGATACAGCGTACAGCCCCGTTTCAGATACAGCGTACAGCCCAGTCTGAGATACGGCGTACAACCCCATCTGAGATACAGCGTATAGCCCCATCTCAGATACAGCGGACAGCCCCATCTCAGATACAGCGTACAGCCCCATCTCAGATACAGCGTACAGCCCCATCTCAGATATAGCGTACAGCCCCGTTTCAGGTACAGCGTACAGCCCAGTCTGAGATACGACGTACAACCCCATCTGAGTTACAGCGTACAGCCCCATCTCAGATACAGCGGACAGCCCCATCTAAGATACAGCATACAGACCCGTCTCAGATCCATCATACAGCCCCATCTCAGATACGGCGTACAGCCCGGTCTCAGATACAGTGTACAGCCCTATCTGAGATATGGCGTACATTCCCATCTGAGATACAGCGTACAGCCCCGTCTGAGATACCGCGTACAGCCCCATCTCAGATACAGCGTACAGCCTCATCTCTGATACGGCGTACAGCCCCATCTCAGATACGGCATACAACCCCATTTCAGATACAGTGTACAGCCCCATCTCAGATATGGCGTACAGCCCCGTCTCAGATACAGCGTACTGCCCGGTTTCAGATACAGCGTACAGCCCAGTCTGAGATACGGCGTACAGCCCCATCTGAGATATAGCGTACAGCCCTGTCTCAGATAAAGCGTACAGCCCTGTCTCAGATACAGCGCACAGCCCCGTCTCAGATACAGCGTACAGCCCCGTCTCAGATACGCCATACAGCCTCGTCTGAGATACGGAGTACAGCCCCGTCTGAGATACAGCATACAGCCCCGTCTGAGATACAGCGTACAGCCCCATATCAGATAAAGCTTACAGCCTCCTTTGAGATATAGCGTACAGCCCCGTCTCAGATACGGCATACAACCCCATCTCAGATACAGCGTACAGCCCCATCTCAGATACGGCCTACAGCCCCATCTCAGATACGGCATACAGCTCCATCTCAGACACAGCGTACAGCCCCGTCTCAGATACACCATACAGCCCCGTCTCAGATACAGCGTACAGCTCCGTCTCAGATACGCCATACAGCCTCATCTGAGATACCGCGTACAGCCCCGTCTGAGATACAGCGTACAGCCCCATCTGAGATACAGCGTACAGCCCCATCTCAGATACAGCGTACAGCCTCATTTGCGATACAGCGTACAGCCCCATCTCAGATACGGCGTACAGCCCCATCTCAGATACAGCGTACAGCCCAGTCTGAGATGCAGCATATAGCCTCATCTCAGATACAGTGTAAAGCATCATCTCAGATACAGTGTACAGCCCCGTCAGAGGTACAGCGTACAGCCCTGTGTCAGAAATGGCATACAGCCTCATCTGAGATGCAACGTACAGCCCCATCTTAGATACGGCATACAGCCTCGTCTGAGATACAACATACAGCCTCGTCTGAGATACAACGTACATCCCCATCTGAGATACAGCGTACAGCCCTGTCTGAGATGCAGCGTACAGCCTCATCTGTGATACAGCGTACAGCCTCGTCTGAGATACGGCGTACAGCCTCATCTCAGATATGGCATACAGTCCCATCTCAGATACAGCGTACAGCCCTGTCTCAGATACGGCGTACAGCCCCATCTTAGATACAGCGTACAGCCCAGTCTGAGATTCAGCATATAGCCTCATCTCAGATACAGTGTAAAGCCTCGTCTCAGATACAGCGTACAGTCCCGTCTGAGATACAGCGTACAGCCCCGTCTCAGATACAGCATACAACCCCATCTCAGATACAGCGTAAAGTCCCGTCTCAGATACAGCGTACAGTCCCGTCTGAGATACAGCGTACAGCCCCGTCTCAGATACAGCATACAACCCCATCTCAGATACAGCGTAAAGTCCCATCTCAGATACAGCGTACAGTCCCATCTGAGATTCAGCATACAACCCCATCTCATATACGGTGTACAGCCCCGTCTGAGATACACCGTTCACCCCGTTTCAGATACAGCGTACAGCCCCATCTCAGATACAGCGTACAGCCCCATCTCAGATACGGCGTACAGCCCCGTCTCAGATACGGCATACAACCCCATCTCAGATACAGCGTACAGTCCCGTCTGAGCTACAGCGTACAGCCCCGTCTCAGATACAGCATACAACCCCATCTCAGATACAGCCTACAGTCCCATCTCAGATACAGCGTACAGCCCCATCTGAGATACAGCGTACAACCCCCCTCATATAATGCGTACAGCCCCGTTTCAGATACAGCGTTCACGCCATTTCACATACAGTGTACAGCCCCATCTGAGATACAGCTTACAGCACCGTCTCAGATACAGTGTACAGCCCCGTTTGAGATACAGCGTACAGCCCAGTCTGAGATATGGTGTACAGCCCCTTCTGAGATACAGCTTACAGCCCCGTCTCAGATACAGCGTACAGCCCCGTTTCAGATACAGCGTACAGCCCAGTCTGAGATACGGTGTACAGCCCCATCTGAGATATAGCGTACAGCCCCATCTCAGATACAGCGGACAGCCCCATCTGAGATACAGCGTACAGCCCTGTCTAAGATACAGCATACAGCCCCGTCTCAGATACAGCATACAGCCCCATCTCAGATACAGCGTACAGCCCCATCTGAGATACGGCATACATTCCCGTCTGAGATACAGCGTACAGCCCCATCTCAGATACAGCGTACAGCCCCCTCTGAGATACAGCGTACAGCCCCATCTAAGAAACAGCGTACAGCCTCATCTCTGATACAGCGTACAGCCCCATCTCAGATACGACGTACAGCCCCATCTCAGATACGGCATACAACCCCTTCTCAGATAAAACGTACATCCCCATCTCAGATACGACGTACAGCCCCGTCTCAGATATGGCATACAACCCCATCTCAGATACAACGTACAGCCCCGTCTCAGATACAGCGTACAGCCCCGTCTCAGATACGGCATACAACCCCATCTCAGATACAACGTACAGCCCCATCTCAGATACGACGTACAGCCCCGTCTCAGATATGGCATACAAACCCATCTCAGATACAACGTACAGCCCCATCTCAGATACGGCGTACAGCCCCATCTCAGATAGGGCACACAGCCCCATCTCAGACACAGCGTACAGCCCCGTCTCAGATACAGCGTACAGCCCCGTCTCAGATACAGCGTACAGCCCCGTCTCAGATATGCCATACAGCCTCGTCTGGGATACGGCGTACAGCCCCATCTGAGATACAGCGTACAGCCCTGTCTTAGATGCAGCGTACAGCCTCATCTGTGATACAGCGTACAGCCTCGTCTGAGATACGGCGTACAGCCTCATCTCAGATATGGCATACAGTCCCATCTCAGATACAGCATACAGCCCGTCTCAGATACAGCTTACAACCCCATCTCAGATACAGCCTACAGTCCCATCTCAGATACAGCGTACAGCCCCATCTGAGATACAGCGTACAACCCCCTCTCATATAATGCGTACAGCCCCATCTCAGATACAGTGTACAGCCCCATCTCAGATACAGTGTACAACCTCATCTGAGATACGGCATACAGCCCCATCTGAGATACAGCATACAGCCCCATCTCAGATAAGGCGTACAGCCCCATCTGAGATATGGCGTACAGCCCCATCTGAGATACAGTGTACAGCCCCGTCTCAGATACAGTGTACAGCCTCATCTCAGATACAGCATACAGCCCCATCTCAGATATGGCGTACAGCCCAGTCTCAGATACGGCATACAGCCCCATCTCAGATACAGCGCACAGCCCAGTCTGAGATGCAGCATATAGCCTCATCTCAGATACAGTGTAAAGCATCCTCTCAGGTATAGTGTACAGTCTCGTCAGAGGTACAGTGTACTGCCCTGTGCCAGATACGATGTACAGCCTCATCTGAGATACAACGTACAGCCCCATCTAAGATACGGCATACAGCCTCGTCTGAGAGACAGCGTACAGCCCCGGCTCATATACGGCGTACAGCCTCATCTGAGATAGAGAGTACAGGCTCATCTGAGATACAGCGTACAGCCTCATCTGAGATATAGCCTACAGCCCCATCTGAGATACAGCATACAGCCTCATCTGAGATACAACGTACAGCCCCATCTGAGATACAGCATACAGCCCTGCCTGAGATGCAGCGTACAGCCTCATCTGTGATACAGCGTACAGCCTCATCTGAGATACGGCGTACAGCCTCATCTCAGATATGGCGTACAGCCTCCTCTGAGATACAGCATACAGCCTCGTCTGAGATACAGCGTACAACCTCATCTGAGATACAGCATACAGCCTCGTCTGAGATACAACGTACAGCCCCATCTGAGATACAGCGTACAGCCTCGTCTCAGATACAGCGTACAGCCTCATCTGGGATAGAGCATACGGCACCATCTGGGATACGGCGTACAGCCCCGTCTGAGTTATAGCGTACAGCCTCATCTGAGATACAGCGTGCAGCCTCGTCTGAGATACAGCATACATCCCTGTCTCAGATATGGCGTACCGCCCCTTCTGAGATACAGCTTACAGCCCCATCTCAGATACAGCGTACAGACCAGTCTGAGATAGTGTACAGCCTCATTTGAGATACAGTGCACAGCCTCATCTCAGATATGGCGTACAGCCCCGTCTCAGATACAGTGTACAGCCTCATCTCAGATACAGCGTACAGCCTCGTCTCAGATACGGCGTACAGCCCCATCTGAGATACGGCATGCAGCCCCATCTGAGAAAAGGCATACAGCCCCATCTCAGATATGGCGTACAGCCCCATCTCAGATACGGTGTAGAGCCCCATCTCAGATACGGCATACAGCCCCATCTCAGATATGGCGTACAGCCCAATCTCAGATATGGCATACAGCCCCATCTCAGATATGGCGTACAGCCCCATCTCATATATGGCGTACAGCCCCGTCTCAGATACGGCATACAGCCCCATCTCAGATATGGTGTACAGCCCCATCTCAGATACGGCATACAGCCCCATCTCAGATATGGCGTACAGCCCCATCTCAGATACAGCATACAGCCCTTTCTCAGATACGGCATACAGCCCCATATCAGATATGGCGTACAGCCCCATCTCAGATACGGCGTACAGCCCCATCTCAGATACAGCGTACAGCCCAGTCTGAGATGCAGCATATAGCCTCATCTCAGATACAGTTTAAAGCCTCGTCTGAGATACAGCGTACAGCCCCGTCTCAGATACAGTGTACAGCCCCATCTCAGATACAGCGTACAGCCTCGTCTCAGATACAGCGTACAGCCCCATCTGAGATTCAGCGTACAACCCCATCTCATATACGGCATACAGCCCCGTCTGAGATACACCGTTCACGCCGTTTCAGATACAGCGTACAGCCCCATCTCAGATACAGCGTACAGCCCCATCTCAGATATGGCGTACAGCCCCGTCTCAGATACGACATACAACCCCATCTCAGATACAGCGTACAGTCCCGTCGGAGATACAGCGTACAGCCCCGTCTGAGATACAGCGTACAGCCCCATCTCAGATACGGTGTACAGCCCCATCTCAGATAAGGCATACAGCCCCATCTCAGATACAGCGTACAGCCCCATCTGAGATACAGCGTACAGCCCCATCTCAGATACGCCGTACAGCCTCATCTGAGATACAGCGTACTGCCCCATCTGAGATACGGCTGACAGCCCCATCTCAGATATGGCGTACAGCCCCGTCTCTGATACAGTGTACAGCCTCGTCTCAGATACAGCGTGCAGCCTCATCTGAGATACAGCATACAGCCCCATCTGAGATACAGCATGCAGCCCCGTCTGAGATACAGCATACAGCCCCATCTGAGATACGGCGTACAGCCTCGTCTGAGATATAGCGTACAGCCTCGTCTGAGATAGGGCATACATCCCTGTATCAGATAGAGCGCACAGCCCCATCTCAGATACAGTGTACAACCCCGTCTCAGATACAGCGTACAGCCCCATCTCAGATAGAGCGTACAGCCCCGTCTGAGATACAGCGTACAGCCCCATCTCAGAAAAAGTATACAGCCTCATTTGAGATACAGCGTACAGACCCGTCTCAGAGACGGCATACAACCCCATCTCAGATACAGCGTACAGCCCCTTCTCAGATACGGTGTACAGCCCCATCTCAGATACGGCATACAGCCCCATCTCAGACACAGCGTACAGCCCCGTCTCAGATACAGCGTACAGCCCCGTCTCAGATACAGCGTACAGCCCCGTCTCAGATACGCCATACAGCCTTGTCTGAGATACGGCGTACAGCCACGTCTGAGATACAGCGTATAGCCCCTTCTCAGATACAGCGTACAGCCCCGTTTCAGATATAGCGTACAGCCCAGTCTGAGATACGGCTTACAACCCCATCTGAGATACAGCGTATAGCCCCTTCTCAGATACAGCGTACAGCCCCGTTTCAGATACAGCGTACAGCCCAGTCTGAGATACGGCGTACAACCCCATCTGAGATACAGCGTATAGCCCCATCTCAGATACAGCGGACAGCCCCATCTCAGATACAGCGTACAGCCCCATCTCAGATACAGCGTACTGCCCCATCTCAGATATAGCGTACAGCCCCGTTTCAGGTACAGCGTACAGCCCAGTCTGAGATACGACGTACAACCCCATCTGAGTTACAGCGTACAGCCACATCTCAGATACAGCGGACAGCCCCATCTGAGATACAGCGTACAGCCCCGTTTCAGATACAGCATACAGCCCAGTCTGAGATATGGCATACAGCCCCATTTGAGATATAGCGTACAGCCCCATCTCAGATACAGCGGACAGCCCCATCTGAGATACAGCGTACAGCCCTGTCTAAGATACAGCATACAGCCCCGTCTCAGATACAGCATACAGCCCCATCTCAGATACATCGTACAGCCCCATCTGAGATAAGGCATACATTCCCGTCTGAGATGCAGCGTACAGCCCCATCTCAGATACAGCGTACAGCCCCCTCTGAGATACAGCGTACTGCCCCATCTAAGAAACAGCGTACAGCCTCATCTCTGATACGGCGTACAGCCCCATCTCAGATACGACGTACAGCCCTGTCTCAGATACGGCATACAACCCCATCTCAGATACAACGTACAGCCCCATCTCAGATACGACGTACAGCCCCGTCTCAGATATGGCATGCAACCCCATCTCAGATATAACGTACAGCCCCATCTCAGACACAGCGTACAGCCCCGTCTCAGATACAGCGTACAGCCCCGTCTCAGATACAGCGTACAGCCCTTTCTCAGATACAGCGTACAGCCCCGTTTCAGATACAGCGTACAGCCCAGTCTGAGATACGGCGTACAACCCCATCTGAGATACAACGTATAGCCCCTTCTCAGATACAGCGTACAGCCCCGTTTCAGATACAGCGTACAGCCCAGTCTGAGATACGGCGTACCACCCCATCTGAGATACAGCGTATAGCCCCATCTCAGATACAGCGGACAGCCCCATCTCAGATACAGCGTACAGCCCCATCTCAGATACAGCGTACAGCCCCATCTCAGATATAGCGTACAGCCCCGTTTCAGGTACAGCGTACAGCCCAGTCTGAGATACGACGTACAACCCCATCTGAGTTACAGCGTACAGCCCCATCTCAGATACAGCGGACAGCCCCATCTGAGATACAGCGTACAGCCCCATCTCAGACACAGCGTACAGCCCCATCTCAGATACGGCGTATATCCCCATCTCAGATATGGCATACAGCCCCATCTCAGATATGGCGTACAGCCCCATCTCAGATGCAGCGTACAGCCCCATCTCAGATACAGCATACAGCCCAGTCTGAGATACAGTGTATAGCCTGATCTCAGATACAGTGTACAGCCTCGTCTGAGATACAGCGTTCAGCCCCGTCTGAGGTACAACGTACAACCACGTGACAGATACAATGTACAGCCTCATTTGAGATACAACTTACAGCCCCATTTCAGATACGGCGTACAGCCTCATCTGAGATACAGCGTACAGCCCCGTCTCAGATACGGCGTACAGCCCCGTCTGAGATATAGCGTACAGCCTCGTCTGAGATAGGGCATACATCCCTGTATCAGATAGAGTGCACAGCCCCATCTCAGATACAGTGTACAACCCCGTCTCAGATACAGCGTAAAGCCCCATCTCAGATAGAGCGTACAGCCCCGTCTGAGATACAGCGTACAGCCTCATTTGAGATACAGCGTACAGCCCCGTTTCAGATACAGCGTACAGCCCAGTCTGAGATACGGCGTACAACCCCATCTGAGATACAGCGTATAGCCCCATCTCAGATACAGCGGACAGCCCCATCTCAGATACAGCGTACAGCCCCATCTCAGATAGAGTGTACAGCCCCATCTCAGATATAGCGTACAGCCCCGTTTCAGATACAGCGTACAGCCCAGTCTGAGATACGACGTACAACCCCATCTGAGTTACAGCGTACATCCCCATCTCAGATACGGCGTACAGCCCCAGCTCAGATACAGCGTACAGCCCAGTCTGAGATGCAGCATATAGCCTCATCTCAGATACAGTGTAAAGCATCATCTCAGATACAGTGTACAGCCCCGTCAGAGGTACAGCGTACAGCCCTGTGTCAGAAACGGCGTACAGCCTCATCTGAGATACAACGTACAGCCCCGTCTCAGATACGGCATACAGCCTCGTCTGAGATACAACATACAGCCTCGTCTGAGATACAACGTACATCCCCATCTGAGATATAGTGTACAGCCCTGCCTGAGATGCAGCGTACAGCCTCATCTGAGATACTGCGTACAGCCTCGTCTGAGATACGGCGTACAGCCTCATCTCAGATATGGCATACAGCCCCATCTCAGATACAGCGTACAGCCCTGTCTCAGATACGGCATATAGCCCCATCTCAGATATGGCGTACAGCCCCATCTCAGATACGGCGTACAGCCCCATCTGAGATACAGCGTACAACCCCCCTCATATAATGCGTACAGCCCCGTTTCAGATACAGCATACAGCCCCATCTGAGATACAGCTTACAGCCCCGTCTCAGATACAGCGTACAGCCCCATTTGAGATACAGCGTACAGCCCAGTCTGAGATATGGCGTACAGCCCCATCTGAGATACAGCTTACAGCCCCATCTCAGATACAGCGTACAGCCCCGTTTCAGATACAGCATACAGCCCAGTCTGAGATATGGCATACAGCCCCATTTGAGATATAGCGTACAGCCCCATCTCAGATACAGCGGACAGCCCCATCTGAGATACAGCGTACAGCCCTGTCTAAGATACAGCATACAGCCCCGTCTCAGATACAGCATACAGCCCCATCTCAGATACATCGTACAGCCCCATCTGAGATAAGGCATACATTCCCGTCTGAGATGCAGCGTACAGCCCCATCTCAGATACAGCGTACAGCCCCCTCTGAGATACAGCGTACTGCCCCATCTAAGAAACAGCGTACAGCCTCATCTCTGATACGGCGTACAACCCCATCTCAGATACAACGTACAGCCCCATCTCAGATACGACGTACAGCCCTGTCTCAGATATGGCATGCAACCCCATCTCAGATATAACGTACAGCCCCATCTCAGACACAGCGTACAGCCCCGTCTCAGATACAGCGTACAGCCCCATCTCAGATACAGCGTACAGCCCCATCTCAGATACGCCATACAGCCTTGTCTGAGATACGGCATACAGCCACGTCTGAGATACAGCGTACAGTCCCGTCTGAGATACAGCGTACAGCCCCATCTCAGATACAGCGTACTGCCTCATTTGAGATATAGCGTACAGCCCCGTCCCAGATACAGCGTACCGCCCTTTCTCAGATACAGCGTACAGCCCCGTTTCAGATACAGCGTACAGCCCAGTCTGAGATACGGCGTACAACCCCATCTGAGATACAGCGTATAGCCCCTTCTCAGATACAGCGTACAGCCCCGTTTCAGATACAGCGTACAGCCCAGTCTGAGATACGGCGTACCACCCCATCTGAGATACAGCGTATAGCCCCATCTCAGATACAGCGGACAGCCCCATCTCAGATACAGCGTACAGCCCCATCTCAGATACAGCGTACAGCCCCATCTCAGATATAGCGTACAGCCCCGTTTCAGGTACAGCGTACAGCCCAGTCTGAGATACGACGTACAACCCCATCTGAGTTACAGCGTACAGCCCCATCTCAGATACAGCGGACAGCCCCATCTGAGATACAGCGTACAGCCCCATCTAAGATACAGCATACAGACCCGTCTCAGATCCATCATACAGCCCCATCTCAGATACGGCGTACAGCCCGGTCTCAGATACAGTGTACAGCCCCATCTGAGATATGGCGTACATTCCCATCTGAGATACAGCGTCCAGCCCCGTCTGAGATACCGCGTACAGCCCCATCTCAGATACAGCGTACAGCCTCATCTCTGATACGGCGTACAGCCCCATCTCAGATACGGCATACAACCCCATTTCAGATACAGCGTACAGCCCCATCTCAGATATGGCGTACAGCCCCATCTCAGATACAGCGTACAGCCCCGTCTAAGATACAGCTAACAGCTCCATCTGAGATACAGCGTACAGCCCCATCTCAGATACACCGTACAGCCTCATCTGCGATACAGCGTACTGCCCCATCTGAGATATGGCTGACAGCCCCATCTCAGATATGGCGTACAGCCCCGTCTCTGATACAGTGTACAGCCTCGTCTCAGATACAGCGTGCAGCCTCATCTGAGATACAGCATACAGCCCCGTCTGAGATACAGCATACAGCCCCATCTGAGAAACGGCGTACAGCCCCGTCTGAGATATGGCGTACAGCCCCATCTCAGATACAGCGTACAGCCCCATCTCAGATACGGCGTACTGCCTCATCTCAGATACGGCGTACAGCCCAATCTCAGATACGGTGCACAGCCCCGTCTCAGATACGGCATACAGCCCCATCTCAGATACAGTGTACAGCCTCATCTCAGATACGGCGTACAGCCCCATCTCAGATACGGCGTACAGCCCCGTCTCAGATACGGCATACAGCCCCATCTCAGATGCGGCGTACAGCCCCATCTCACAGACAGCGTATAACCCCATCTCAGATACGGCGGACAGCCCCATCTCAGATACAGTGTACAGCCCCATCTCAGATACGGCATACAGCCCCATCTCAGACACAGCGTACAGCCCCATCTCAGATACGGCGTATATCCCCATCTCAGATATGGCATACAGCCCCATCTCAGATATGGCGTACAGCCCCATCTCAGATACAGCGTACAGCCCCATCTCAGATACAGCGTACAGCCCAGTCTGAGATACAGTGTATAGCCTGATCTCAGATACAGTGTACAGCCTCGTCTGAGGTACAACGTACAACCACGTGACAGATACAATGTACAGCCTCATTTGAGATACAACTTACAGCCCCATTTCAGATACGGCGTACAGCCTCATCTGAGATACAGCGTACAGCCCCGTCTCAGATACGGCGTACAGCCCCGTCTGAGATATAGCGTACAGCCTCGTCTGAGATAGGGCATACATCCCTGTATCAGATAGAGTGCACAGCCCCATCTCAGATACAGTGTACAACCCCGTCTCAGATACAGCGTACAGCCCCATCTCAGATAGAGCGTACAGCCCCGTCTGAGATACAGCGTACAGCCTCATTTGAGATACAGCGTACAGCCCCGTTTCAGATACAGCGTACAGCCCAGTCTGAGATACGGCGTACAACCCCATCTGAGATACAGCGTATAGCCCCATCTCAGATACAGCGGACAGCCCCATCTCAGATACAGCGTACAGCCCCATCTCAGATAGAGTGTACAGCCCCATCTCAGATATAGCGTACAGCCCCGTTTCAGATACAGCGTACAGCCCAGTCTGAGATACGACGTACAACCCCATCTGAGTTACAGCGTACATCCCCATCTCAGATACAGCGTACAGCCCCATCTCAGATACTGCTAACAGCTCCATCTGAGATACAGCGTACAGCCCCATCTCAGATACACCGTACAGCCTCATCTGCGATACAGCGTACTGCCCCATCTGAGATATGGCTGACAGCCCCATCTCAGATATGGCGTACAGCCCCGTCTCTGATACAGTGTACAGCCTCGTCTCAGATACAGCGTGCAGCCTCATCTGAGATACAGCATACAGCCCCGTCTGAGATACAGCATACAGCCCCATCTGAGAAACGGCGTACAGCCCCGTCTGAGATATGGCGTACAGCCCCATCTCAGATACAGCGTACAGCCCCATCTCAGATACGGCGTACTGCCTCATCTCAGATACGGCGTACAGCCCAATCTCAGATACGGCGTACAGCCCCGTCTCAGATACGGCATACAGCCCCATCTCAGATACAGTGTACAGCCTCGTCTCAGATACGGCGTACAGCCCCAGCTCAGATACGGCGTACAGCCCCGTCTCAGATACGGCATACAGCCCCATCTCAGATGCGGCGTACAGCCCCATCTCACAGACAGCGTATAACCCCATCTCAGATACGGCATACAGCCCCATCTCAGATGCGGCGTACAGCCCCATCTCACAGACAGCGTATAACCCCATCTCAGATACGGCGTACAGCCCCATCTCAGATACAGTGTACAGCCCCGTCTCAGATACGGCATACAGCCCCATCTCAGACACAACGTACAGCCTCATCTCAGATACGGCGTACAGCCCCATCTCAGATATGGCATACAGCCCCATCTCAGATATGGCGTACAGCCCCATCTCAGATACAGCGTACAGCCCCATCTCAGATACAGCGTACAGCCCAGTCTGAGATACAGTGTATAGCCTGATCTCAGATACAGTGTACAGCTTCGTCTGAGATATAGCGTTCAGCCCCGTCTGAGGTACAACGTACAACCCCGTGACAGATACAATGTACAGCCTCATTTGAGATACAACTTACAGCCCCATTTCAGATACGGCGTACAGCCTCATCTGAGATACAGCGTACAGCCCCATCTCAGATATAGCGTACAGCCCCGTTTCAGATACAGCGTACAGCCCAGTCTGAGATACGACGTACAACCCCATCTGAGTTACAGCGTACATCCCCATCTCAGATACGGCGTACAGCCCCATCTCAGATACAGCGTACAGCCCAGTCTGAGATGCAGCATATAGCCTCATCTCAGATACAGTGTAAAGCATCATCTCAGATACAGTGTACAGCCCCGTCAGAGGTACAGCGTACAGCCCTGTGTCAGAAACGGCGTACAGCCTCATCTGAGATACAACGTACAGCCCCGTCTCAGATACGGCATACAGCCTCGTCTGAGATACAACATACAGCCTCGTCTGAGATACAACGTACATCCCCATCTGAGATACAGTGTACAGCCCTGCCTGAGATGCAGCGTACAGCCTCATCTGAGATACAGCGTACAGCCTCGTCTGAGATACGGCGTACAGCCTCATCTCAGATATGGCATACAGCCCCATCTCAGATACAGCGTACAGCCCTGTCTCAGATACGGCATACAGCCCCATCTCAGATATGGCGTACAGCCCCATCTCAGATACGGCGTACAGCCCCATCTCAGATACAGCGTACAGCCCAGTCTGAGATGCAGCATATAGCCTCATCTCAGATACAGTGTAAAGCCTCGTCTCAGATACAGCGTACAGTCCCGTCTGAGATACAGCGTACAGCCCCGTCTCAGATACAGCATACAACCCCATCTCAGATACAGCGTAAAGTCCCGTCTCAGATACAGCGTACAGCCCCATCTGAGATTCAGCGTACAACACCATCTCATATACGGCGTACAGCCCCGTCTGAGATACACCGTTCACCCCGTTTCAGATACAGCGTACAGTCCCATCTCAGATACAGCGTACCGCCCCATCTCAGATACGGCGTACAGCCCCATCTCAGATACGGCATACAACCCCATCTCAGATACAGCGTACAGTCCCGTCTGAGCTACAGCGTACAGCCCCATCTCAGATACAGCATACAACCCCATGTCAGATACAGCGTACATTCCCATCTCAGATACAGCGTACAGCCCCATCTGAGATACAGCGTACAACCCCCTCTCATATAATGCGTACAGCCCCGTTTCAGATACAGCGTTCACGCCATTTCACATACAGCATACAGCCCCATCTGAGATACAGCTTACAGCCCCGTCTCAGATACAGCGTACAGCCCCGTTTGAGATACAGCGTACAGCCCAGTCTGAGATATGGCGTACAGCCCCATCTGAGATACAGCTTACAGCCCCGTCTCAGATACAGCGTACAGCCCCGTTTCAGATACAGCATACAGCCCAGTCTGAGATATGGCGTACAGCCCCATTTGAGATATAGCGTACAGCCCCATCTCAGATACAGCGGACAGCCCCATCTGAGATACAGCGTACAGCCCTGTCTAAGATACAGCATACAGCCCCGTCTCAGATACAGCATACAGCCCCATCTCAGATACATCGTACAGCCCCATCTGAGATACGGCATACATTCCCGTCTGAGATACAGCGTACAGCCCCATCTCATATACAGCGTACAGCCCCCTCTGAGATACAGCATACTGCCCCATCTAAGAAACAGCGTACAGCCTCATCTCTGATACGGCGTACAGCCCCATCTCAGATACGACGTACAGCCCCGTCTCAGATACGGCATACAACCCCATCTCAGATACAACGTACAGCCCCATCTCAGATACGACGTACAGCCCCGTCTCAGATATGGCATGCAACCCCATCTCAGATATAACGTACAGCCCCATGTCAGACACAGCGTACAGCCCCGCCTCAGATACAGCGTACAGCCCCGTCTCAGATACAGCGTACAGCCCCGTCTCAGATACGCCATACAGCCTTGTCTGAGATACGGCGTACAGCCACGTCTGAGATACAGCGTACAGTCCCGTCTGAGATACAGCGTAAAGCCCCATCTCAGATACAGCGTACTGCCTCATTTGAGATATAGCGTACAGCCCCGTCTCAGATACAGCGTACAGCCCTTTCTCAGATACAGCGTACAGCCCCGTTTCAGATACAGCGTACAGCCCAGTCTGAGATACGGCGTACAACCCCATCTGAGATACAGCGTATAGCCCCTTCTCAGATACAGCGTACAGCCCCGTTTCAGATACAGCGTACAGCCCTGTCTGAGATACGGCGTACAACCCCATCTGAGATACAGCGTATAGCCCCATCTCAGATACAGCGGACAGCCCCACCTCAGATACAGCGTACAGCCCCATCTCAGATACAGTGTACAAACCCGTCTCAGATACAGCATACAGCCCATCTCAGATACAGCGGACAGCCCCATCTCAGATACAGCGTACAGCCCCATCTCAGATACAGCGTACAGCCCCATCTCAGATACAGCGTACAGCCCCATCTCAGATATAGCGTACAGCCCCGTTTCAGGTACAGCGTACAGCCCAGTCTGAGATACGACGTACAACCCCATCTGAGTTACAGCGTACAGCCCCATCTCAGATACAGCGGACAGCCCCATCTGAGATACAGCGTACAGCCCCATCTAAGATACAGCATACAGACCCGTCTCAGATCCATCATACAGCCCCATCTCAGATACGGCGTACAGCCCGGTCTCAGATACAGTGTACAGCCCCATCTGAGATATGGCGTACATTCCCATCTGAGATACAGCGTACAGCCCCGTCTGAGATACCGCGTACAGCCCCATCTCAGATACAGCGTACAGCCTCATCTCTGATACGGCGTACAGGCCCATCTCAGATACGGCATACAACCCCATTTCAGATACAGCGTACAGCCCCATCTCAGATATGGCGTACAGCCCCATCTCAGATACAGCGTACAGCCCCATCTCAGATACAGCGAACAGCTCCATCTGAGATACAGCGTACAGCCCCATCTCAGATACACCGTACAGCCTCATCTGCGATACAGCGTACTGCCCCATCTGAGATATGGCTGACAGCCCCATCTCAGATATGGCGTACAGCCTCGTCTCAGATACAGCGTGCAGCCTCATCTGAGATACAGCATACAGCCCCGTCTGAGATACAGCATACAGCCCCATCTGAGAAACGGCGTACAGCCCCGTCTGAGATATGGCGTACAGCCCCATCTCAGATACAGCGTACAGCCCCATCTCAGATACGGCGTACTGCCTCATCACAGATACGGCGTACAGCCCAATCTCAGATACGGCGTACAGCCCCGTCTCAGATATGGCATACAGCCCCATCTCAGATACAGTGTACAGCCTCGTCTCAGATACGGCGTACAGCCCCATCTCAGATACGGCGTACAGCCCCGTCTCAGATACGGCATACAGCCCCATCTCAGATGCGGCGTACAGCCCCATCTCACAGACAGCGTATAACCCCATCTCAGATACGGCGTACAGCCCCATCTCAGATACAGTGTACAGCCCCGTCTCAGATACGGCATACAGCCCCATCTCAGACACAGCGTACAGCCCCATCTCAGATACGGCGTACAGCCCCATCTCAGATATGGCATACAGCCCCATCTCAGATATGGCGTACAGCCCCATCTCAGATACAGCGTACAGCCCCATCTCAGATACAGCGTACAGCCCAGTCTGAGATACAGTGTATAGCCTGATCTCAGATAAAGTGTACAGCCTCGTCTGAGATACAGCGTTCAGCCCCGTCTGAGGTACAACGTACAACCCCGTGACAGATACAATGTACAGCCTCATTTGAGATACAACTTACAGCCCCATTTCAGATACGGCGTACAGCCTCATCTGAGATACAGCGTACAGCCCCGTCTCAGATACGGCGTACAGCCCCGTCTGAGATATAGCGTACAGCGTCGTCTGAGATAGGGCATACATCCCTGTATCAGATAGAGTGCACAGCCCCATCTCAGATACAGTGTACAACCCCGTCTCAGATACAGCGTACAGCCCCATCTCAGATAGAGCGTACAGCCTCATTTGAGATACAGCGTACAGCCCCGTTTCAGATACAGCGTACAGCCCAGTCTGAGATACGGCGTACAACCCCATCTGAGATAGAGCGTATAGCCCCATCTCAGATAGAGCGTACAGCCCCATCTCAGATATAGTGTACAGCCCCGTTTCAGATACAGCGTACAGCCCAGTCTGAGATACGACGTACAACCCCATCTGAGTTACAGCGTACATCCCCATCTCAGATACGGCGTACAGCCCCATCTCAGATACAGCGTACAGCCCAGTCTGAGATGCAGCATATAGCCTCATCTCAGATACAGTGTAAAGCATCATCTCAGATACAGTGTACAGCCCCGTCAGAGGTACAGCGTACAGCCCTGTGTCAGAAACGGCGTACAGCCTCATCTGAGATACAACGTACAGCCCCGTCTCAGATACGGCATACAGCCTCGTCTGAGATACAACATACAGCCTCGTCTGAGATACAACGTACATCCCCATCTGAGATACAGTGTACAGCCCTGCCTGAGATGCAGCGTACAGCCTCATCTGAGATACAGCGTACAGCCTCGTCTGAGATACGGCGTACAGCCTCATCTCAGATATGGCATACAGCCCCATCTCAGATACAGCGTACAGCCCTGTCTCAGATACGGCATACAGCCCCATCTCAGATATGGCGTACAACCCCATCTGAGATAGAGCGTATAGCCCCATCTCAGATAGAGCGTACAGCCCCATCTCAGATATAGTGTACAGCCCCGTTTCAGATACAGCGTACAGCCCAGTCTGAGATACGACGTACAACCCCATCTGAGTTACAGCGTACATCCCCATCTCAGATACGGCGTACAGCCCCATCTCAGATACAGCGTACAGCCCAGTCTGAGATGCAGCATATAGCCTCATCTCAGATACAGTGTAAAGCATCATCTCAGATACAGTGTACAGCCCCGTCAGAGGTACAGCGTACAGCCCTGTGTCAGAAACGGCGTACAGCCTCATCTGAGATACAACGTACAGCCCCGTCTCAGATACGGCATACAGCCTCGTCTGAGATACAACATACAGCCTCGTCTGAGATACAACGTACATCCCCATCTGAGATACAGTGTACAGCCCTGCCTGAGATGCAGCGTACAGCCTCATCTGAGATACAGCGTACAGCCTCGTCTGAGATACGGCGTACAGCCTCATCTCAGATATGGCATACAGCCCCATCTCAGATACAGCGTACAGCCCTGTCTCAGATACGGCATACAGCCCCATCTCAGATATGGCGTACAGCCCCATCTCAGATACGGCGTACAGCCCCATCTCAGATACAGCGTACAGCCAAGTCTGAGATGCAGCATATAGCCTCATCTCAGATACAGTGTAAAGCCTCGTCTCAGATATAGCGTACAGTCCCGTCTGAGGTACAGCGTACAGCCCCGTCTCAGATACAGCATACAACCCCATCTCAGATACAGCGTAAAGTCCCGTCTCAGATACAGCGTACAGCCCCATCTGAGATTCAGCGTACAACACCATCTCATATACGGCGTACAGCCCCGTCTGAGATACACCGTTCACCCCGTTTCAGATACAGCGTACAGTCCCATCTCAGATACAGCGTACCGCCCCATCTCAGATACGGCGTACAGCCCCATCTCAGATACGGCATACAACCCCATCTCAGATACAGCGTACAGTCCCGTCTGAGCTACAGCGTACAGCCCCATCTCAGATACAGCATACAACCCCATGTCAGATACAGCGTACATTCCCATCTCAGATACAGCGTACAGCCCCATCTGAGATACAGCGTACAACCCCCTCTCATATAATGCGTACAGCCCCGTTTCAGATACAGCGTTCATGCCATTTCACATACAGCATACAGCCCCATCTGAGATACAGCTTACAGCCCCGTCTCAGATACAGCGTACAGCCCCGTTTAAGATACAGCGTACAGCCCAGTCTGAGATATGGCGTACAGCCCCATCTGAGATACAGCTTACAGCCCCGTCTCAGATACAGCGTACAGCCCCGTTTCAGATACAGCATACAGCCCAGTCTGAGATATGGCGTACAGCCCCATCTGAGATATAGCGTACAGCCCCATCTCAGATACAGCGGACAGCCCCATCTGAGATACAGCGTACAGCCCTGTCTAAGATACAGCATACAGCCCCGTCTCAGATACAGCATACAGCCCCATCTCAGATACATCGTACAGCCCCATCTGAGATACGGCATATATTCCTGTCTGAGATACAGCGTACAGCCCCATCTCAGATACAGCGTACAGCCCCCTCTGAGATACAGCGTACAGCCCCATCTAAGAAACAGCGTACAGCCTCATCTCTGATACGGCGTACAGCCCCATCTCAGATACGACGTACAGCCCCGTCTCAGATACGGCATACAACCCCATCTCAGATATAACGTACAGCCCCATCTCAGATACGGCGTGCAGCCCCATCTCAGATAGGGCATACAGCCCCATCTCAGACACAGCGTACAGCCCCGTCTCAGATACAGCGTACAGCCCCGTCTCAGATACAGCGTACAGCCCCATCTCAGATACGTCATACAGCCTCGTCTGTGATATGGCGTGCAGCCCCGCCTGAGATGCAGCGTACAGCCCCATCTGAGATACAGCGAACAGCCCCATCTCAGATAAAGCATACAGCCTCATTTGAGATTCAGCGTACAGCCCCGTCTCAGATACGGCATACAACCCCATCTCAGATACAGCGTACAGCCCCATCTCAGATACGGCGTACAGCCCCATCTCAGACACGGCATACAGCCCCATCTCAGACACAGCGTACAGCCCCGTCTCAGATATAGCGTACAGCCCCGTCTCAGATACAGCGTACAGCCCCATCTCAGATACGTCATACAGCCTCATCTGAGATACGGCGTGCAGCCCCATCTGAGATACAGCGTACAGCCCCATCTGAGATACAGCGAACAGCCCCATCTCAGATAAAGCGTACAGCCTCATTTGAGATTCAGCGTACAGCCCCGTCTCAGATACGGCATACAACCCCATCTCAGATACAGCGTACAGCCCCATCTCAGATACGGCATACAGCCCCATCTCAGACACGGCATACAGCCCCATCTCAGACACAGCGAACAGCCCCGTCTCAGATATAGCGTGCAGCCCTGTCTCAGATACAGCATACAGCCACATCTCAGATACGCCATACAGCCTCGTCTGAGATACGGCGTACAGCCCCGAGTGATATACAGCGTACAGCCCCATCTGAGATACAGCGTACAGCCCCATCTCAGATACAGCGTACAGCCTCATTTGAGATACAGCGTACAGCCCCGTCTCAGATACAGCATACAGCCCCATCTCTGATGCAGCGTACAGCCCCGTTTCAGATACAGCGTACAGCCCACTCTGAGATACGGCGTACAACCCCATCTGAGATACAGCGTACAGCCCTGTCTGAGATGCAGCGTACAGCCTCGTCTGTGATACAGCGTACAGCCTCGTCTGAGATACAGCGTACAGCTCGTCTCAGATACAGCGAACAGCCTCGTCTGAGATACAGCGTACAACCTCATCTGAGATACAGCATACAGCCTCATCTGAGATACAGCGTACAGCCTCATCTCAGATACAGCGTACAGCCCCTTCTGAGATACAGCGTACAGCCTCATCTGGGATAGAGCATACGGCACCATCTGGGATACGGCGTACAGCCCCGTCTGAGTTATAGCGTACAGCCTCATCTGAGATACAGCGTACAGCCTCATCTGAGATACAGCATACATCCCTGTCTCAGATATGGCGTACCGCCCCTTCTGAGATACAGCGTACAGCCCCATCTCAGATACAGCGTACAGACCAGTCTGAGATACAGTGTACAGCCTCATTTGAGATACAGCGTACAGCCTCGTCTCAGATACAGCGTACAGCCCCGTCTCAGATACAGTGTACAGCCTCATCGCAGATACAGCGTACAGCCTCGTCTCAGATACGGCGTACAGCCAAATCTGAGATACGGCATACAGCCCCAACTGAGAAAAGGCATACAGCCCCATCTCAGATATGGCGTACAGCCCCATCTCAGATATGGCATACAGCCCCATCTCAGATACGGCATACAGCCCCATCTCAGATATGGTGTACAGCCCCATCTCAGATTCGGCATACAGCCCCATCTCAGATATGGCGTACAGCCCCATCTCAGATACAGTGTACAGCCCCGTCTGAGATATGGCGTACAGCCCCATCTGAGATATAGCGTACAGCCCTGTCTCAGATACGGCATACAGCCCCATCTCAGATACAGCATACAGTCCCATCTCAGATATGGCGTACAGCCCCGTCTTCAGATACAGCGTACAGCCTCATCTGAAATATGGCGTACAGCCCCGTCTCAGGTACAGCATACAGACCCATCTGAGATACGGCGTATATTCCCGTCTGAGATACAGCGTAGAGCCCCGTCTCAGATACAGCATACAGCCCCCTCTGAGATACAGCGTACAGCCCCATCTAAAAAACAGCGTACAGCCTCATCTCTGATACAGCGTACAGCCTCGTTTGAGATACAGTGTACAGCCCCATCTCAGATACAGCGTACAGCCCCATCTCAGATACGGCGTACAGCCGAATCTCAGATACGGCATACAGCCCCATCTCAGATATGCTGTACAGCCTCGTCTGAGATACAGCGTACAGCCCCATCTGAGATACGGCTGACAGACCCGTCTCAGATACAGCGTACAGCCCCGTGTCAGATACAGTGTACAGCCTCATCTCTGATACAGCGTACAGCCCCATCTCAGATACGACGTACAGCCCCGTCTCAGATATGGCATACAACCCCATCTCAGATACAGCGTACAGCCCCGTCTCTGATACAGCGTACAGCCTCATCTCTGATATGGCGTACAGCCCCATCTCAGATACAGTGTACAGCCCCATTTCAGATACAGTGTACAGCCTCATCTGAGATACGGCATACAGCCCCATCTGAGATACAGCATACAGCCCCATCTCAGATAAGGCGTACAGCCCCGTCTGAGATATGGCGTACAACCCCATCTGAGATACAGTGTACAGCCCCGTCTCAGATACAGTGTACAGCCTCATCTCAGATACAGTGTACAGCCCCATCTCAGATATGGCGTACAGCCCTGTCTCAGATACGGCATACAGCCCCATCTCAGATACAGCGCACAGCCCAGTCTGAGATGCAGCATATAGCCTCATCTCAGATACAGTGTAAAGCATCCTCTCAGATATAGTGTACAGTCTCGTCAGAGGTACAGTGTACTGCCCTGTGCCAGATACGATGTACAGCCTCATCTGAGATACAACATACAGCCCCATCTAAGATACGGCATACAGCCTCGTCTGAGAGACAGCGTACAGCCCCGGCTCAGATACGGCGTACAGCCTCATCTGAGATAGAGAGTACAGGCTCATCTGAGATACAGCGTACAGCCTCATCTGAGATATAGCCTACAGCCCCATCTGAGATACGGCATACAGCCTCATCTGAGATACAACGTACAGCCCCATCTGAGATACAGCATACAGCCCTGCCTGAGATGCAGCGTACAGCCTCATCTGTGATACAGCGTACAGCCTCGTCTGAGATACGGCGTACAGCCTTATCTCAGATATGGCGTACAGCCTCCTCTGAGATACAGCATACAGCCTCGTCTGAGATACAGCGTACAACCTCATCTGAGATACAGCATACAGCCTCGTCTGAGATACAACGTACAGCCCCATCTGAGATACAGCGTACAGCCTCGTCTCAGATACAGCGTACAGCCCCGTCTGAGATACAGCGTACAGCCTCATCTGGGATAGAGCATACGGCACCATCTGGGATACGGCGTACAGCCCCGTCTGAGTTATAGCGTACAGCCTCATCGGAGATACAGCGTACAGCCTCGTCTGAGATACAGCATACATCCCTGTCTCAGATATGGCGTACCGCCCCTTCTGAGATACAGCGTACAGACCAGTCTGAGATACAGTGTACAGCCTCATTTCAGATACAGTGCACAGCCTCATCTCAGATACGGCGTACAGCCCCATCTCAGATACAGTGTACAGCCTCATCTCAGATACAGCGTACAGCCTCGTCTCAGATACGGCGTACAGCCCCATCTGAGATACGGCATGCAGCCCCATCTGAGAAAAGGCATACAGCCCCATCTCAGATATGGCGTACAGCCCCATCTCAGATACGGCGTAGAGCCCCATCTCAGATACGGCATACAGCCCCATCTCAGATATGGCGTACAGCCCAATCTCAGATATGGCATACAGCCCCATCTCAGATATGGCGTACAGCCCCATCTCATATATGGCGTACAGCCCCGTCTCAGATACGGCATACAGCCCCATCTCAGATATGGCGTACAGCCCCATCTCAGATACGGCATACAGCCCCATCTCAGATACGGCGTACAGCCCCGTCTGAGATACAGCGTTCACCCCATTTCAGATACAGCGTACAGCCCCATCTGAGATACAGCTTACAGCCCCATCTGAGATACAGCGTACAGCCCCGTTTGAGATACAGCGTACAGCCCAGTCTGAGATACGGCGTACAGCCCCATCTGAGATACAGCTTACAGACCCGTCTCAGATACAGCGTACAGCCCCGTTTCAGATACAGCGTACAGCCCAGTCTGAGATACGGCATACAGCCCCATCTGAGATATAGTGTACAGCCCCATCTCAGATACAGCGGACAGCCCTATCTGAGATACAGCGTACAGCCCTGTCTAAGATACAGTATACAGACCCGTCTCAGATACAGCATACAGCCCCATCTCAGATATGGCGTACAGCCCCGTCTTCAGATACAGCGTACAGCCTCATCTGAGATATGGCGTACAGCCCCGTCTCAGGTACAGCATACAGACCCATCTGAGATACGGCGTATATTCCCGTCTGAGATACGGCGTACAGCCCCATCTCAGACACAGCGTACAGCCCCGTCTCAGATACAGCATACAGCCCCGTCTCAGATACAGCGTACAGCCCCGTGTCAGATACGACATACAGCCTCGTCTGAGATACGGCGTACAGCCCCGTCTGAGATACAGCATACAGCCCCGTCTGAGATACAGCGTACAGCCCCATCTCAGATAAAGCGTACAGCCTCATTTGAGATACAGCGTACAGCCCCGTCTCAGATACGGCATACAACCCCATCTCAGATACAGCGTACAGCCCCATCTCCGATACAGCGTACAGACCAGTCTGAGATACAGTGTACAGCCTCATTTGAGATACAGCGTACAGCCTCATCTCAGATACGGCGTACAGCCCCATCTCAGATACAGTGTACAGCCTCATCTCAGATACAGCGTACAGCCTCGTCTCAGATATGGCGTTCAGCCCCATCTGAGATACGGCATACAGCCCCATCTGAGAAAAGTAATAAAGCCCCATCTCAGATATGGCATACAGCCCCATCTCAGATACGGCGTACAGCCCCATCTCAGATACGGCGTACAGCCCCGTCTCAGATACGGCATACAGCCCCATCTCAGATACCGCATACAGCCCCATCTCAGACACAGCGTACAGCCCCATCTCAGATACGGCGTACAGCCCCATCTCAGATATGGCATACAGCCCCATCTCAGATATGGCGTACAGCCCCATCTCAGATACGGCGTACAGCCCCATCTCAGATACAGCGTACAGCCCAGACTGAGATGCAGCATATAGCCTCATCTCAGATACAGTGTAAAGCCTCGTCTCAGATACAGCGTACAGCCCCGTCTGAGGTACAGCGTACAGCCCCGTGTCAGATAAGATGTACCGCCTCATCTCAGATACAACGTACAGCCCCGTCTCAGATACGGCATACAGCCCCATCTAAGATACGGCATACAGCCTTGTCTGAGATACAGCGTACATCCCCGTCTCAGTTACGGCGTACAGCCTCGTCTGAGATACAGACTACAGCCTCATCGGAGATACTGCGTACAGCCTCGTCTGAGATACAGCGTACAGCCCTGTCTGAGATGCAGCGTACAGCCTCGTCTGTGATACCGCGTACAGCTTCATCTGAGATACAACGTACAGCTCCATCTCAGATACGGCGTACAGCCTCGTCTGAGATACAGCGTACAGCCCCTTCTCAGATACGGTGTACAGGCTCGTCTGAGATAAGGCGTACAACCCCATCTGAGATACAGCGTACAGCCCTGTCTCAGATAAGGCGTACAGCCCCATCTGGGATATAGCGAACAGCCTCGTCTGAGATACGGCATACATCCCTGTCTCAGATACAGTGTACAGCCCCATCTCAGATACAGTGTACAGCCCCATCTCAGATACAGCGTACAGCCCCATCTCAGATACAGCGTACAGCCCCGTCTGAGATACAGCGTACAGCCTCATTTGAGATACAGTGTACAGCCCCGTCTCAGATACAGCGTACAGCCCCGTCTCAGATAAAGCGTACAGCCCCATTTCAGATACAGCTTACAGCCCAGTCTGAGATACGGCGTACAACCCCATCTGAGATACAGCGTACAGCCCCATCTCAGATACAGCGTACAGCCCCGTTTCAGATACAGCGTACAGCCCCATCTGAGATACAACGCACAGCCCCGTCTCAGATACAGCGTACAGCCCCATCTCAGATACAGCGTACAGCCCCGTTTCAGATACAGCGTACAGCCCAGTCTGAGATATGGCATACAACCCCATCTGAGATACAGCGTACAGCCCGATCTCTGATACAGCGGTCAGCCCCATCTGAGATACAGCGTACAGCCCCGTCTAAGATACAGTGAACAGCCCCATCTGAGATACTGTGTACAGCCCCGTCTCAGATACAGTGTACAGCCTCATCTCAGATACAGCGTACAGCCTTGTCTCAGATACGGCGTACAGCCCCATCTGAGATACGGCATACAGCCCCATCTGAGATACAGCATACAGCCCCATCTCAGATAAGGCGTACAGCCCCGTCTGAGATATGGCGTACAGCCCCGTCTGAGATACAGCATACAGCCTCGTCTGAGATACAATGTACAGCCCCATCTGAAATACAGCATACAGCCCTGTCTGAGATGCAGCGTACAGCCTCGTCTGTGATACAGCGTACAGCCTCGTCTGATTTACGGCGTACAGCCTCATCTCAGATATGGCGTACAGCCTCCTCTGAGATAGAGCATACAGCCTCATCTCAGATACAGCGTACAGCCTCGTCTGAGATACAGCGTACTACCTCATCTGAGATACAGCATACAGCCTCGTCTGAGATACAACGTACAGCCCCATCTGAGATACAGCGTACAGCCCCGTCTCAGATACAGCGTACAGCCCCGTCTCAGATACGCCATACAGCCTCGTCTGAGATACGGCGTACAGCCCCGTCTGAGATACAGCATACAGCCCCGTCTGAGATACAGCGTACAGCCCCATCTCAGATAAAGCGTACAGCCTCATTTGAGATACAGCGTACAGCCCCGTTTCAGATACAGCGTACAGCCCAGTCTGAGATACGGCGTACAACCCCATCTGAGATACAGCGTATAGCCCCATCTCAGATACAGCGGACAGCCCCATCTCAGATACAGCGTACAGCCCCATCTCAGATACAGTGTACAACCCCGTCTCAGATACAGCATACAGCCCCATCTCAGATACAGCGGACAGCCCCATCTCAGATACAGCGTACAGCCCCATCTCAGATACAGCGTACAGCCCCATATCAGATATAGCATACAGCCCCGTTTCAGTTACAGCGTACAGCCCAGTCTGAGATATGACGTACAACCCCATCTGAGTTACAGCGTACAGCCCCATCTCAGATACAGCAGACAGCCCCATCTGAGATACAGCGTACAGCCCCATCTAAGATACAGCATACAGACCCGTCTCAGATCCATCATACAGCCCCATCTCAGATACGGCGTACAGCCCGGTCTCAGATACAGCGTACAGCCCCATCTGAGATATGGCGTACATTCCCATCTGAGATACAGCGTACAGCCCCGTCTGAGATACCGCGTACAGCCCCATCTCAGATACAGCGTACAGCCTCATCTCTGATATGGCGTACAGCCCCATCTCAGATACGGCATACAACCCCATTTCAGATACAGCGTACAGCCCCATCTCAGATATGGCGTACAGCCCCATCTCAGATACAGCGTACAGCCCCGTCTCAGATACAGCGAACAGCTCCATCTGAGATACAGCTTACAGCCCCATCTCAGATACACCATACAGCCTCATCTGAGATACAGCATACTGCCCCATCTGAGATATGGCTGACAGCCCCATCTCAGATATGGCGTACAGCCCCGTCTCTGATACAGTGTACAGCCTCATCTCAGATACAGCGTGCAGCCTCATCTGAGATACAGCATACAGCCCCGTCTGAGATACAGCATACAGCCCCATCTGAGAAACGGCGTACAGACCCATCTGAGATATGGTGTATAGCCCCATCTCAGATACAGCGTACAGCCCCATCTCAGATACGGCGTACTGCCTCATCTCAGATACGGCGTACAGCCCCATCTCAGATACGGCGTACAGCCCCGTCTCAGATACGGCATACAGCCCCATCTCAGATACATCGTACAGCCCCATCTCAGATACAGTGTACAGCCTCGTCTCAGATACGGCGAACAGCCCCATCTCAGATACGGCGTACAGCCCCGTCTCAGATACGGCATACAGCCCCATCTCAGATGCGGCGTACAGCCCCATCTCAGATACAGTGTACAGCCCCGTCTCAGATACGGCATACAGCCCCATCTCAGACAAAGCGTACAGCCCCATCTCAGATACGGCGTACAGCCCCATCTCAGATATGGCATACAGCCCCATCTCAGATATGGCGTACAGCCCCATCTCAGATACAGCGTACAGCCCCATCTCAGATACAGCATACAGCCCCGTCTGAGATACAGTGTATAGCCTGATCTCAGATACAGTGTACAGCCTCATCTGAGATACAGCGTTCAGCCCCGTCTGAGGTACAACGTACAACCCCGTGACAGATACAACGTACAGCCTCATTTGAGATACAACTTACAGCCCCATCTCAGATACGGCGTACAGACTCGTCTGAGATACAGCGTACAGCCCCGTCTCAGATACGGCGTACAGCCCCGTCTGAGATATAGCGTACAGCCTCGTCTGAGATAGGGCATACATCCCTGTATCAGATAGAGCGCACAGCCCCATCTCAGATACAGTGTACAACCCCGTCTCAGATACAGCGTACAGCCCCATCTCAGATAGAGCGTACAGCCCCGTCTGAGATACAGCGTACAGCCTCATTTGAGATACAGCGTACAGCCCCATTTCAGATACAGCGTACAGCCCAGTCTGAGATACGGCGTACAACCCCATCTGAGATACAGCATACAGCCCCATCTCAGATACAGCGGTCAGCCCCATCTGAGATACAGCGTACAGCCCCATCTAAGATACAGCGAACAGCCCCATCTGAGATACAGTGTACAGCCCCGTCTCAGATACAGTGCACAGCCTCATCTCAGATACAGCGTACAGCCCCATCTCAGATACGGCATACAGCCCCATCTCAGATATGGCTTACAGCCCCATCTCAGATACGGCGTACAGCCCATCTCAGATACAGCGTAGAGCCCAGTCTGAAATGCAGCAAATAGCCTCATCTCAGATACAGTGTAAAGCATCATCTCAGATACAGTGTACAGCCCCGTCAGAGGTACAGCGTACAGCCCTGTGTCAGATACGACGTACAGCCTCGTCTGAGATACAGCGTACAGCACCGTCTCAGATACGGCATACAGCCTCATCTGAGATACAGAGTACAGCCTCATCTGAGATACAGCGTACAGCCTCATCTGAGATACAGCGTACAGCCCCGTCTGAGATACAGCATACAGCCTCGTCTGAGATACAACGTACAGTCCCATCTGAGATACAGCGTACAGCCCCATCCGAAATACAGCGTACAGCCCTGTCTGAGATGCAGCATACAGCCTCATCTCAGATATGGCGTACAGCCTCCTCTGAGATACAGCGTACAGCCTCGTCTCAGATACAGCATACAGCCTCGTCTGAGATACAGCGTACAGCCCCATCTGAGATACAGCGTACAGCCTCGTCTCAGATACAGCGTACAGCCCTGTCTGAGATACAGCGTACAGCCTCATCTGGGATAGAGCATACGGCACCATCTGGGATATGGCGTACAGCCCCGTCTGAGTTATAGCGTACAGCCTCATCTGAGATACAGCGTACAGCCTCGTCTGAGATACAGCATACATCCCTGTCTCAGATATGGCGTACCGCCCCTTCTGAGATACAGCGTACAGCCCCATCTCAGATATGGCGTACTGCCCCATCTCAGATACGGCGTAGAGCCCCGTCTCAGATACGGCATACAGCCCCATCTCAGATATGGTAGACAGCCCCATCTCAGAGACAGCATACAGCCCTGTCTCAGATACGACATACAGCCCCATCTCAGATATGGCGTACAGCCCCATCTCAGATACGGCGTACAGCCGCATCTCAGATACAGCGTACAGCCCAGTCTGAGATGCAGCATATAGCCTCATCTCAGATACAGTGTAAAGCCTCGTCTCAGATACAGCGTACAGCCCCGTCTGAGGTACAGCATACAGCCCCGTGTCAGATACGACGTACCGCCTCATCTGAGATACAACGTACAGCCCCATCTAAGATACGGCATACAGCCTTGTCTGAGATACAGCGTACATCCCCGTCTCAGTTATGGCGTAAAGCCTCGTCTGAGATACAGACTACAGCCTCATCTGAGATACAGCGTACAGCCTCGTCTGAGATAGAACGTACAGCCTCCTCTGAGATACAGCATACAGCCCCATCTGAGATTCAGCGTACAGCCCCGTCCGAGATACAGCATACAGCCCTGTCTGAGATGCAGCGTACAGCCTCGTCTGTGATACAGCGTACAGCCTCGTCTGAGATACGGCGTACAGCCTCTTCTCAGATATGGCGTACAGCCTCCTCTGAGATACAGCGTACAGCCTCGTCTCTGATACAGCGTACAGCCTCATCTGAGATACAGCGCACAACCTCATCTGAGATACAGCTTACAGCCCCGTCTGAGATACAGCGTACAGCCTCATCTGGGATGGAGCATACGGCACCATCTGGGATACGGCGTACAGCCCCGTCTGAGTTATAGGGTACAGTCTCATCTGAGATACAGCGTACAGCCTCATCTGAGATACAGCGTACATCCCTGTCTCAGATATGGCGTACCGCCCCTTCTGAGATACAGTGTACAGCTCCATCTCAGATACAGCGTACAGACCAGTCTGAGATACAGTGTACAGCCTCATTTGAGATACAGCGTACAGCCTCGTCTCAGATACGGCGTACAGCCCCGTCTCAGATACAGTGTACAGCCTCATCTCAGATACAGCGTACAGCCTCGTCTCAGATACGGTGTACAGCCCCATCTGAGATATGGCATACAGCCCCATCTGAGAAAAGGCATACAGCCCCATCTCAGATATGGCGTACAGCCCCATCTCAGATACAGCGTACAGCCCCATCTCAGATACGGCATACAGTCCCATCTCAGATATGGCGTACAGCCCCATTTCAGATACGGCAAACAGCCCCATCTCAGATATGGCGTACAGCCCCATCTCAGATACGGCGTACAGCCCCATCTCAGATACGGCATACAGCCCCATCTCAGATATGGCGTACAGCCCCATCTCAGATGCAGCGTACAACCCTGTCTCAGATACGGCATACAGCCCCATCTCAGATATGGCATACAGCCCCATCTCAGATCCGGCGTACAGCCCCATCTCAGATACAGCATACAGCCCAGTCTGAGATGCAGCATATAGCCTCATCTCAGATACAGTGTAAAGCCTCATCTCAGATACAGCGTACAGCCCCGTCTGAGGTACAGCATACAGCCCCGTGTCAGATACGGCATACAGGCTCGTCTGAGATACAGAGTACAGCCTCATCTGAGATACAGCGTACAGCCTCGTCTGAGATACAGCGTACAGCCCTGTCAGAGATACAGCATAAAGATCCGTCTGACATACAGCGTACAGCCTCCTCTCAGATATGGCGTACAGCTTCCTCTGAGAGACAGCATACAGCCTCATCTGAGATACAGCATACAGCCTCATCTCAGATATAGCATACAGCCTCGTCTGAGATACAGTGTACAACCTCATCTGAGATACAGCATACAGCCTCGTCTGAGATACAGCGTACAGCCCCATCTGAGATTCAGCGTACAGCCTCGTCTGAGATACAGCGTACAACCTCATCTGAGATACAGCATACAGCCTAGTCTGAGATACAACGTACAGCCCCATCTGAGCTACAGCGTACAGCCTAGTCTCAGATACAGCGTACAGCCCCGTCTGAGATACAGCATACAGCCTCGTCTGAGATACAATGTACAGCCCCATCTGAGATACAGCGTACAGCCCCGTCTCAGATACGGCGTACAGCCTCATCTGAGATACAGTGTACAGCCCCGCCTGAGTTATAGCGTACAGCCTCATCTGAGATACAGTGTACAGCCTCGTCTGAGATACAGCATACATCCCTGTCTCAGATATGGCGTACCGCCCCTTCTGAGATACAGCGTACAGCCCCATCTCAGATACAGCGTACAGACCAGTCTGAGATACAGTATACAGCCTCATTTGAGATACAGCGCACAGCCTCGTCTCAGATACGGCGTACAGCCCCGTCTCAGATACAGTGTACAGCTTCATCTCATATACAGCGTACAGCCTCGTCTCAGATACGGCGTACAGCCCCATCTCAGATACGGCATACAGCCCCATCTGAGATATGGCATACAGCCCCATCTGAGAAAAGGCATACAGCCCCATCTCAGATACGGCGTACAGATCCATCTCAGATACGGCATACAGCCCCATCTCAGATATGGCGTACAGCCCCATCTCAGATACGGCATACAGCCCCATTTCAGATATGGCGTACAGCCCCATCTCATATACGGCGTACTGCCCCATCTCAGATACGGTGTACAGCCCCATCTCAGATATGGCGTACAGCCCCATCTCAGATACGGCATACAGCCCCATCTCAGATATAGCGTACAGCCCCATCTCAGATACAGCGGACAGCCCCATCTGAGATACAGCGTACAGCCCTGTCTAAGATACAGCATACAGCCCCATCTCAGATATGGCGTACAGCCCCATCTCAGATACGACGTACAGCCCCATCTCAGATACAGCGTACAGCAAAGTCTGAGATGCAGCATATAGCCTCATCTCAGATACAGTGTAAAGCCTCGTCTCAGATACAGGGTACAGTCCCGTCTCAGATACAGCGTACAGCCCCGTCTCACATACAGCATACAACCCCATCTCAGATACAGCGTACAGTCCCGTCTCAGATACAGCGTACAGCCCCATCTGAGATACAGCGTACAACCCCATCTCATATACGGCGTACAGCCCCGTCTGAGATACACCGTTCAGCCTGTTTCAGATACAGCGTACAGCCCCATCTCAGATACAGCGTACAGCCCCATCTCAGATACGGCGTACAGCCCCGTCTCAGATACGGCATACAACCCCATCTCAGATACAGCGTACAGTCCCGTCTGTGATACAGCGTACAGCCCCGTCTCAGATACAGCATAAAACCCCATCTCAGATACAGCATACTGTCCCATCTCAGATACGGCGTACAGCCCCGTCTGAGATACAGCATTCACCCCATTTCAGATACAGCGTACAGCCCCATCTGAGATACAGCTTACAGACCCGTCTCAGATACAGCTTACAGCCCCGTTTGAGATACAGCGTACAGCCCAGTCTGAGATACGGCGTACAGCCCCATCTGAGATACAGCTTACAGCCCCGTCTCAGATACAGCGTACAGCCCCGTTTCAGATACAGCGTACAGCCCAGTCTGTGATACGGCATACAGCCCCATCTGAGATATAGCGTACAGCCCCATCTCAGATACAGCGGACAGCCCTATCTGAGATACAGCGTACAGCCCTGTCTAAGATACATCATACAGACCCGTCTCAGATACAGCATACAGCCCCATCTCAGATATGGCGTACAGCCCCGTCTTCAGATACAGCGTACAGCCTCATCTGAGATATGGCGTACAGCCCCGTCGCAGGTACAGCATACAGACCCATCTGAGATACGGCGTATATTCCTGTCTGAGATACGGGGTACAGCCCCATCTCAGACACAGCGTACAGCCCCGTCTCAGATACAGCGTACAGCCCTGTCTCAGATACAGCGTACAGCCCCGTCTCAGATACGCCATACAGCCTCGTCTGAGATACGGCGTACAGCCCCATCTGAGATACAGCATACAGCCCCGTCTGAGATACAGCGTACAGCCCCATCTCAGATAAAGCGTACAGCCTCATTTGAGATACAGCGTACAGCCCCGTCTCAGATACGGCATACAACCCCATCTCAGATACAGCGTACAGCCCCATCTCCGATACAGCGTACAGACCAGTCTGAGATACAGTGTACAGCCTCATTTGAGATATAGCGTACAGCCTCATCTCAGATACGGCGTACAGCCCCATCTCAGATACAGTGTACAGGCTCATCTCAGATACAGCGTACAGCCTCGTCTCAGATATGGCGTACAGCCCCATCTGAGATACGGCATACAGCCCCATCTGAGAAAAGTAATAAAGCCCCATCTCAGATATGGCATACAGCCCCATCTCAGATACGGCGTACAGCCCCATCTCAGATACGGCGTACAGCCCCGTCTCAGATACGGCATACAGCCCCATCTCAGATACCGCATACAGCCCCATCTCAGATATGGCGTACAGCCCCATCTCAGATATGGCGTACAGCCCCATCTCAGATACGGCATACAGCCCCATCTCAGATATAGCGTACAGCCCCATCTCAGATACAGCGGACAGCCCCATCTGAGATACAGCGTACAGCCCTGTCTAAGATACAGCGTACAGCCCCATCTCAGATACGGCGTACAGCCCCATCTCAGATACAGCGTACAGCCAAGTCTGAGATGCAGCATATAGCCTCATCTCAGATACAGTGTAAAGCCTCGTCTCAGATACAGGGTACAGTCCCGTCTGTGATACAGCGTACAGCCCCGTCTCAGATACAGCATACAACCCCATCTCAGATACAGCGTACAGTCCCGTCTCAGATACAGCGTACAGCCCCATCTGAAATACAGCGTACAACCCCAGCTCATAGACGGCGTACAGCCCCGTCTGAGATACACCGTTCAGCCCGGTTCAGATACAGCGTAAAGCCCCATCTCAGATAAATCGTACAGCCCCATCTCAGATACGGCGTACAGCCCCGTCTCAGATACGGCATACAACCCCATCTCAGATACAGCGTACAGTCCCGTCTCAGATACAGCGTACAGCCCCGTCTCAGATACAGCATACAACCCCATCTCAGATACAGCATACTGTCCAATCTCAGATACAGCTTACAGCCCCATCTGAGATACAGCTTACAACCCCCTCTCATATACGGCGTACAGCCCCGTCTGAGATACAGCGTTCACCCCATTTCAGATACAGCGTACAGCCCCATCTGAGATACAGCTTACAGCCCCGTCTCAGATACAGCGTACAGCCCCGTTTGAGATACAGCGTACAGCACAGTCTGAGATACGGCGTACAGCCCCATCTGAGATACAGCTTACAGCCCCGTCTCAGATACAGCGTACAGCCCCGTTTCAGATACAGCGTACAGCCCAGTCTGAGATACGGCATACAGCCCCATCTGAGATATAGTGTACAGCCCCATCTCAGATACAGCGGACAGCCCTATCTGAGATACAGCGTACAGCCCTGTCTAAGATACAGTATACAGACCCGTCTCAGATACAGCATACAGCCCCATCTCAGATATGGCGTACAGCCCCGTCTTCAGATACAGCGTACAGCCTCATCTGAGATATGGCGTACAGCCCCATCTCAGGTACAGCATACAGACCCATCTGAGATACGGCGTATATTCCCGTCTGAGATACGGCGTACAGCCCCATCTCAGACACAGCGTACAGTCCCGTCTCAGATACAGCATACAGCCCCGTCTCAGATACAGCGTACAGCCTCATTTGAGATACAGCGTACAGCCCCGTCTCAGATACAGCATACAGCCCCATCTCTGATGCAGCGTACAGCCCCGTTTCAGATACAGCGTACAGCCCACTCTGAGATACGGCGTACAACCCCATCTGAGATACAGCGTACAGCCCTGTCTGAGATGCAGCGTACAGCCTCGTCTGTGATACAGCGTACAGCCTCGTCTGAGATACAGCGTACAGCTCGTCTCAGATACAGCGAACAGCCTCGTCTGAGATACAGCGTACAACCTCATCTGAGATACAGCATACAGCCTCATCTGAGATACAGCGTACAGCCTCATCTCAGATACAGCGTACAGCCCCTTCTGAGATACAGCGTACAGCCTCATCTGGGATAGAGCATACGGCACCATCTGGGATACGGCGTACAGCTCCGTCTGAGTTATAGCGTACAGCCTCATCTGAGATACAGCGTACAGCCTCATCTGAGATACAGCATACATCCCTGTCTCAGATATGGCGTACCGCCCCTTCTGAGATACAGCGTACAGCCCCATCTCAGATACAGCGTACAGACCAGTCTGAGATACAGTGTACAGCCTCATTTGAGATACAGCGTACAGCCTCGTCTCAGATACAGCGTACAGCCCCGTCTCAGATACAGTGTACAGCCTCATCGCAGATACAGCGTACAGCCTCGTCTCAGATACGGCGTACAGCCAAATCTGAGATACGGCATACAGCCCCAACTGAGAAAAGGCATACAGCCCCATCTCAGATATGGCGTACAGCCCCATCTCAGATATGGCATACAGCCCCATCTCAGATACGGCATACAGCCCCATCTCAGATATGGTGTACAGCCCCATCTCAGATTCGGCATACAGCCCCATCTCAGATATGGCGTACAGCCCCATCTCAGATACAGTGTACAGCCCCGTCTGAGATATGGCGTACAGCCCCATCTGAGATATAGCGTACAGCCCTGTCTCAGATACGGCATACAGCCCCATCTCAGATACAGCATACAGTCCCATCTCAGATATGGCGTACAGCCCCGTCTTCAGATACAGCGTACAGCCTCATCTGAAATATGGCGTACAGCCCCGTCTCAGGTACAGCATACAGACCCATCTGAGATACGGCGTATATTCCCGTCTGAGATACAGCGTAGAGCCCCGTCTCAGATACAGCATACAGCCCCCTCTGAGATACAGCGTACAGCCCCATCTAAAAAACAGCGTACAGCCTCATCTCTGATACAGCGTACAGCCTCGTTTGAGATACAGTGTACAGCCCCATCTCAGATACAGCGTACAGCCCCATCTCAGATACGGCGTACAGCCGAATCTCAGATACGGCATACAGCCCCATCTCAGATATGCTGTACAGCCTCGTCTGAGATACAGCGTACAGCCCCATCTGAGATACGGCTGACAGACCCGTCTCAGATACAGCGTACAGCCCCGTGTCAGATACAGTGTACAGCCTCATCTCTGATACAGCGTACAGCCCCATCTCAGATACGACGTACAGCCCCGTCTCAGATATGGCATACAACCCCATCTCAGATACAGCGTACAGCCCCGTCTCTGATACAGCGTACAGCCTCATCTCTGATATGGCGTACAGCCCCATCTCAGATACAGTGTACAGCCCCATTTCAGATACAGTGTACAGCCTCATCTGAGATACGGCATACAGCCCCATCTGAGATACAGCATACAGCCCCATCTCAGATAAGGCGTACAGCCCCGTCTGAGATATGGCGTACAACCCCATCTGAGATACAGTGTACAGCCCCGTCTCAGATACAGTGTACAGCCTCATCTCAGATACAGTGTACAGCCCCATCTCAGATATGGCGTACAGCCCTGTCTCAGATACGGCATACAGCCCCATCTCAGATACAGCGCACAGCCCAGTCTGAGATGCAGCATATAGCCTCATCTCAGATACAGTGTAAAGCATCCTCTCAGATATAGTGTACAGTCTCGTCAGAGGTACAGTGTACTGCCCTGTGCCAGATACGATGTACAGCCTCATCTGAGATACAACGTACAGCCCCATCTAAGATACGGCATACAGCCTCGTCTGAGAGACAGCGTACAGCCCCGGCTCAGATACGGCGTACAGCCTCATCTGAGATAGGGAGTACAGGCTCATCTGAGATACAGCGTACAGCCTCATCTGAGATATAGCCTACAGCCCCATCTGAGATACGGCATACAGCCTCATCTGAGATACAACGTACAGCCCCATCTGAGATACAGCATACAGCCCTGCCTGAGATGCAGCGTACAGCCTCATCTGTGATACAGCGTACAGCCTCGTCTGAGATACGGCGTACAGCCTTATCTCAGATATGGCGTACAGCCTCCTCTGAGATACAGCATACAGCCTCGTCTGAGATACAGCGTACAACCTCATCTGAGATACAGCATACAGCCTCGTCTGAGATACAACGTACAGCCCCATCTGAGATACAGCGTACAGCCTCGTCTCAGATACAGCGTACAGCCCCGTCTGAGATACAGCGTACAGCCTCATCTGGGATAGAGCATACGGCACCATCTGGGATACGGCGTACAGCCCCGTCTGAGTTATAGCGTACAGCCTCATCGGAGATACAGCGTACAGCCTCGTCTGAGATACAGCATACATCCCTGTCTCAGATATGGCGTACCGCCCCTTCTGAGATACAGCGTACAGACCAGTCTGAGATACAGTGTACAGCCTCATTTCAGATACAGTGCACAGCCTCATCTCAGATACGGCGTACAGCCCCATCTCAGATACAGTGTACAGCCTCATCTCAGATACAGCGTACAGCCTCGTCTCAGATACGGCGTACAGCCCCATCTGAGATACGGCATGCAGCCCCATCTGAGAAAAGGCATACAGCCCCATCTCAGATATGGCGTACAGCCCCATCTCAGATACGGCGTAGAGCCCCATCTCAGATACGGCATACAGCCCCATCTCAGATATGGCGTACAGCCCAATCTCAGATATGGCGTACAGCCCCGTCTTCAGATACAGCGTACAGCCTCATCTGAGATATGGCGTACAGCCCCGTCTCAGGTACAGCATACAGACCCATCTGAGATACGGCGTATATTCCCGTCTGAGATACGGCGTACAGCCCCATCTCAGACACAGCGTACAGCCCCGTCTCAGATACAGCATACAGCCCCGTCTCAGATACAGCGTACAGCCCCGTCTCAGATACGACATACAGCCTCGTCTGAGATACGGCGTACAGCCCCGTCTGAGATACAGCATACAGCCCCGTCTGAGATACAGCGTACAGCCCCATCTCAGATAAAGCGTACAGCCTCATTTGAGATACAGCGTACAGCCCCGTCTCAGATACGGCATACAACCCCATCTCAGATACAGCGTACAGCCCCATCTCCGATACAGCGTACAGACCAGTCTGAGATACAGTGTACAGCCTCATTTGAGATACAGCGTACAGCCTCATCTCAGATACGGCGTACAGCCCCATCTCAGATACAGTGTACAGCCTCATCTCAGATACAGCGTACAGCCTCGTCTCAGATAAGGCGTTCAGCCCCATCTGAGATACGGCATACAGCCCCATCTGAGAAAAGTAATAAAGCCCCATCTCAGATATGGCATACAGCCCCATCTCAGATACGGCGTACAGCCCCATCTCAGATACGGCGTACAGCCCCGTCTCAGATACGGCATACAGCCCCATCTCAGATACCGCATACAGCCCCATCTCACATATGGCGTACAGCCCCATCTCAGATACGGCGTACAGCCCCGTCTCAGATACGGCATACAGCCCCATCTCAGACACAGCGTACAGCCCCATCTCAGATACGGCGTACAGCCCCATCTCAGATATGGCATACAGCCCCATCTCAGATATGGCGTACAGCCCCATCTCAGATACGGCGTACAGCCCCATCTCAGATACAGCGTACAGCCCAGACTGAGATGCAGCATATAGCCTCATCTCAGATACAGTGTAAAGCCTCGTCTCAGATACAGCGTACAGCCCCGTCTGAGGTACAGCGTACAGCCCCGTGTCAGATAAGACGTACCGCCTCATCTCAGATACAACGTACAGCCCCGTCTCAGATACGGCATACAGCCCCATCTAAGATACGGCATACAGCCTTGTCTGAGATACAGCGTACATCCCCGTCTCAGTTACGGCGTACAGCCTCGTCTGAGATACAGACTACAGCCTCATCGGAGATACTGCGTACAGCCTCGTCTGAGATACAGCGTACAGCCCTGTCTGAGATGCAGCGTACAGCCTCGTCTGTGATACCGCGTACAGCTTCATCTGAGATACAACGTACAGCTCCATCTCAGATACGGCGTACAGCCTCGTCTGAGATACAGCGTACAGCCCCTTCTCAGATACGGTGTACAGGCTCGTCTGAGATAAGGCGTACAACCCCATCTGAGATACAGCGTACAGCCCTGTCTCAGATAAGGCGTACAGCCCCATCTGGGATATAGCGAACAGCCTCGTCTGAGATACGGCATACATCCCTGTCTCAGATACAGTGTACAGCCCCATCTCAGATACAGTGTACAGCCCCATCTCAGATACAGCGTACAGCCCCATCTCAGATACAGCGTACAGCCCCGTCTGAGATACAGCGTACAGCCTCATTTGAGATACAGTGTACAGCCCCGTCTCAGATACAGCGTACAGCCCCGTCTCAGATAAAGCGTACAGCCCCATTTCAGATACAGCTTACAGCCCAGTCTGAGATACGGCGTACAACCCCATCTGAGATACAGCGTACAGCCCCATCTCAGATACAGCGTACAGCCCCGTTTCAGATACAGCGTACAGCCCCATCTGAGATACAGCGCACAGCCCCGTCTCAGATACAGCGTACAGCCCCATCTCAGATACAGCGTACAGCCCCGTTTCAGATACAGCGTACAGCCCAGTCTGAGATATGGCATACAACCCCATCTGAGATACAGCGTACAGCCCGATCTCTGATACAGCGGTCAGCCCCATCTGAGATACAGCGTACAGCCCCGTCTAAGATACAGTGAACAGCCCCATCTGAGATACTGTGTACAGCCCCGTCTCAGATACAGTGTACAGCCTCATCTCAGATACAGCGTACAGCCTTGTCTCAGATACGGCGTACAGCCCCATCTGAGATACGGCATACAGCCCCATCTGAGATACAGCATACAGCCCCATCTCAGATAAGGCGTACAGCCCCGTCTGAGATATGGCGTACAGCCCCGTCTGAGATACAGCATACAGCCTCGTCTGAGATACAATGTACAGCCCCATCTGAAATACAGCATACAGCCCTGTCTGAGATGCAGCGTACAGCCTCGTCTGTGATACAGCGTACAGCCTCGTCTGATTTACGGCGTACAGCCTCATCTCAGATATGGCGTACAGCCTCCTCTGAGATAGAGCATACAGCCTCATCTCAGATACAGCGTACAGCCTCGTCTGAGATACAGCGTACTACCTCATCTGAGATACAGCATACAGCCTCGTCTGAGATACAACGTACAGCCCCATCTGAGATACAGCGTACAGCCCCGTCTCAGATACAGCGTACAGCCCCGTCTCAGATACGCCATACAGCCTCGTCTGAGATACGGCGTACAGCCCCGTCTGAGATACAGCATACAGCCCCGTCTGAGATACAGCGTACAGCCCCATCTCAGATAAAGCGTACAGCCTCATTTGAGATACAGCGTACAGCCCCGTTTCAGATACAGCGTACAGCCCAGTCTGAGATACGGCGTACAACCCCATCTGAGATACAGCGTATAGCCCCATCTCAGATACAGCGGACAGCCCCATCTCAGATACAGCGTACAGCCCCATCTCAGATACAGTGTACACCCCCGTCTCAGATACAGCATACAGCCCCATCTCAGATACAGCGGACAGCCCCATCTCAGATACAGCGTACAGCCCCATCTCAGATACAGCGTACAGCCCCATATCAGATATAGCATACAGCCCCGTTTCAGTTACAGCGTACAGCCCAGTCTGAGATATGACGTACAACCCCATCTGAGTTACAGCGTACAGCCCCATCTCAGATACAGCAGACAGCCCCATCTGAGATACAGCGTACAGCCCCATCTAAGATACAGCATACAGACCCGTCTCAGATCCATCATACAGCCCCATCTCAGATACGGCGTACAGCCCGGTCTCAGATACAGCGTACAGCCCCATCTGAGATATGGCGTACATTCCCATCTGAGATACAGCGTACAGCCCCGTCTGAGATACCGCGTACAGCCCCATCTCAGATACAGCATACAGCCTCATCTCTGATATGGCGTACAGCCCCATCTCAGATACGGCATACAACCCCATTTCAGATACAGCGTACAGCCCCATCTCAGATATGGCGTACAGCCCCATCTCAGATACAGCGTACAGCCCCGTCTCAGATACAGCGAACAGCTCCATCTGAGATACAGCTTACAGCCCCATCTCAGATACACCATACAGCCTCATCTGAGATACAGCATACTGCCCCATCTGAGATATGGCTGACAGCCCCATCTCAGATATGGCGTACAGCCCCGTCTCTGATACAGTGTACAGCCTCATCTCAGATACAGCGTGCAGCCTCATCTGAGATACAGCATACAGCCCCGTCTGAGATACAGCATACAGCCCCATCTGAGAAACGGCGTACAGACCCATCTGAGATATGGTGTATAGCCCCATCTCAGATACAGCGTACAGCCCCATCTCAGATACGGCGTACTGCCTCATCTCAGATACGGCGTACAGCCCCATCTCAGATACGGCGTACAGCCCCGTCTCAGATACGGCATACAGCCCCATCTCAGATACATCGTACAGCCCCATCTCAGATACAGTGTACAGCCTCGTCTCAGATACGGCGAACAGCCCCATCTCAGATACGGCGTACAGCCCCGTCTCAGATACGGCATACAGCCCCATCTCAGATGCGGCGTACAGCCCCATCTCAGATACAGTGTACAGCCCCGTCTCAGATACGGCATACAGCCCCATCTCAGACAAAGCGTACAGCCCCATCTCAGATACGGCGTACAGCCCCATCTCAGATATGGCATACAGCCCCATCTCAGATATGGCGTACAGCCCCATCTCAGATACAGCGTACAGCCCCATCTCAGATACAGCATACAGCCCCGTCTGAGATACAGTGTATAGCCTGATCTCAGATACAGTGTACAGCCTCATCTGAGATACAGCGTTCAGCCCCGTCTGAGGTACAACGTACAACCCCGTGACAGATACAACGTACAGCCTCATTTGAGATACAACTTACAGCCCCATCTCAGATACGGCGTACAGACTCGTCTGAGATACAGCGTACAGCCCCGTCTCAGATACGGCGTACAGCCCCGTCTGAGATATAGCGTACAGCCTCGTCTGAGATAGGGCATACATCCCTGTATCAGATAGAGCGCACAGCCCCATCTCAGATACAGTGTACAACCCCGTCTCAGATACAGCGTACAGCCCCATCTCAGATAGAGCGTACAGCCCCGTCTGAGATACAGCGTACAGCCCCATTTCAGATACAGCGTACAGCCCAGTCTGAGATACGGCGTACAACCCCATCTGAGATACAGCATACAGCCCCATCTCAGATACAGCGGTCAGCCCCATCTGAGATACAGCGTACAGCCCTGTCTAAGATACAGCATACAGACCCGTCTCAGATACAGCATACAGCCCCATCTCAGATATGGCGTACAGCCCCGTCTTCAGATACAGCGTACAGCCTCATCTGAGATATGGCGTACAGCCCCGTCGCAGGTACAGCATACAGACCCATCTGAGATACGGCGTATATTCCTGTCTGAGATACGGCGTACAGCCCCATCTCAGACACAGCGTACAGCCCCGTCTCAGATACAGCGTACAGCCCCGTCTCAGATACAGCGTACAGCCCCGTCTCAGATACCCCATACAGCCTCGTCTGAGATACGGCGTACAGCCCCATCTGAGATACAGCATACAGCCCCGTCTGAGATACAGCGTACAGCCCCATCTCAGATAAAGCGTACAGCCTCATTTGAGATACAGCGTACAGCCCCGTCTCAGATACGGCATACAACCCCATCTCAGATACAGCGTACAGCCCCATCTCCGATACAGCGTACAGACCAGTCTGAGATACAGTGTACAGCCTCATTTGAGATATAGCGTACAGCCTCATCTCAGATACGGCGTACAGCCCCATCTCAGATACAGAGTACAGGCTCATCTCAGATACAGCGTACAGCCTCGTCTCAGATATGGCGTACAGCCCCATCTGAGATACGGCATACAGCCCCATCTGAGAAAAGTAATAAAGCCCCATCTCAGATATGGCATACAGCCCCATCTCAGATACGGCGTACAGCCCCATCTCAGATACGGCGTACAGCCCCGTCTCAGATACGGCATACAGCCCCATCTCAGATACCGCATACAGCCCCATCTCAGATATGGCGTACAGCCCCATCTCAGATATGGCGTACAGCCCCATCTCAGATACGGCATACAGCCCCATCTCAGATATAGCGTACAGCCCCATCTCAGATACAGCGGACAGCCCCATCTGAGATACAGCGTACAGCCCTGTCTAAGATACAGCATACAGCCCCATCTCAGATATGGTGTACAGCCCCATCTCAGATACGGCGTACAGCCCCATCTCAGATACAGCGTACAGCCAAGTCTGAGATGCAGCATATAGCCTCATCTCAGATACAGTGTAAAGCCTCGTCTCAGATACAGGGTACAGTCCCGTCTGTGATACAGCGTACAGCCCCGTCTCAGATACAGCATACAACCCCATCTCAGATACAGCGTACAGTCCCGTCTCAGATACAGCGTACAGCCCCATCTGAAATACAGCGTACAACCCCAGCTCATAGACGGCGTACAGCCCCGTCTGAGATACACCGTTCAGCCCGGTTCAGATACAGCGTAAAGCCCCATCTCAGATAAATCGTACAGCCCCATCTCAGATACGGCGTACAGCCCCGTCTCAGATACGGCATACAACCCCTTCTCAGATACAGCGTACAGTCCCGTCTCAGATACAGCGTACAGCCCCGTCTCAGATACAGCATACAACCCCATCTCAGATACAGCATACTGTCCAATCTCAGATACAGCTTACAGCCCCATCTGAGATACAGCTTACAACCCCCTCTCATATACGGCGTACAGCCCCGTCTGAGATACAGCGTTCACCCCATTTCAGATACAGCGTACAGCCCCATCTGAGATACAGCTTACAGCCCCGTCTCAGATACAGCGTACAGCCCCGTTTGAGATACAGCGTACAGCACAGTCTGAGATACGGCGTACAGCCCCATCTGAGATACAGCTTACAGCCCCGTCTCAGATACAGCGTACAGCCCCGTTTCAGATACAGCGTACAGCCCAGTCTGAGATACGGCATACAGCCCCATCTGAGATATAGTGTACAGCCCCATCTCAGATACAGCGGACAGCCCTATCTGAGATACAGCATACAGCCCTGTCTAAGATACAGTATACAGACCCGTCTCAGATACAGCATACAGCCCCATCTCAGATATGGCGTACAGCCCCGTCTTCAGATACAGCGTACAGCCTCATCTGAGATATGGCGTACAGCCCCATCTCAGGTACAGCATACAGACCCATCTGAGATACGGCGTATATTCCCGTCTGAGATACGGCGTACAGCCCCATCTCAGACACAGCGTACAGCCCCGTCTCAGATACAGCATACAGCCCCGTCTCAGATACAGCGTACAGCCTCATTTGAGATACAGCGTACAGCCCCGTCTCAGATACAGCATACAGCCCCATCTCTGATGCAGCGTACAGCCCCGTTTCAGATACAGCGTACAGCCCACTCTGAGATACGGCGTACAACCCCATCTGAGATACAGCGTACAGCCCTGTCTGAGATGCAGCGTACAGCCTCGTCTGTGATACAGCGTACAGCCTCGTCTGAGATACAGCGTACAGCTCGTCTCAGATACAGCGAACAGCCTCGTCTGAGATACAGCGTACAACCTCATCTGAGATACAGCATACAGCCTCATCTGAGATACAGCGTACAGCCTCATCTCAGATACAGCGTACAGCCCCTTCTGAGATACAGCGTACAGCCTCATCTGGGATAGAGCATACGGCACCATCTGGGATACGGCGTACAGCCCCGTCTGAGTTATAGCGTACAGCCTCATCTGAGATACAGCGTACAGCCTCATCTGAGATACAGCATACATCCCTGTCTCAGATATGGCGTACCGCCCCTTCTGAGATACAGCGTACAGCCTCATCTCTGATACAGCGTACAGCCTCGTTTGAGATACAGTGTACAGCCCCATCTCAGATACAGCGTACAGCCCCATCTCAGATACGGCGTACAGCCGAATCTCAGATACGGCATACAGCCCCATCTCAGATATGCTGTACAGCCTCGTCTGAGATACAGCGTACAGCCCCATCTGAGATACGGCTGACAGACCCGTCTCAGATACAGCGTACAGCCCCGTGTCAGATACAGTGTACAGCCTCATCTCTGATACAGCGTACAGCCCCATCTCAGATACGACGTACAGCCCCGTCTCAGATATGGCATACAACCCCATCTCAGATACAGCGTACAGCCCCGTCTCTGATACAGCGTACAGCCTCATCTCTGATATGGCGTACAGCCCCATCTCAGATACAGTGTACAGCCCCATTTCAGATACAGTGTACAGCCTCATCTGAGATACGGCATACAGCCCCATCTGAGATACAGCATACAGCCCCATCTCAGATAAGGCGTACAGCCCCGTCTGAGATATGGCGTACAACCTCATCTGAGATACAGTGTACAGCCCCGTCTCAGATACAGTGTACAGCCTCATCTCAGATACAGTGTACAGCCCCATCTCAGATATGGCATACAGCCCTGTCTCAGATACGGCATACAGCCCCATCTCAGATACAGCGCACAGCCCAGTCTGAGATGCAGCATATAGCCTCATCTCAGATACAGTGTAAAGCATCCTCTCAGATATAGTGTACAGTCTCGTCAGAGGTACAGTGTACTGCCCTGTGCCAGATACGATGTACAGCCTCATCTGAGATACAACGTACAGCCCCATCTAAGATACGGCATACAGCCTCGTCTGAGAGACAGCGTACAGCCCCGGCTCAGATACGGCGTACAGCCTCATCTGAGATAGAGAGTACAGGCTCATCTGAGATACAGCGTACAGCCTCATCTGAGATATAGCCTACAGCCCCATCTGAGATACGGCATACAGCCTCATCTGAGATACAACGTACAGCCCCATCTGAGATACAGCATACAGCCCTGCCTGAGATGCAGCGTACAGCCTCATCTGTGATACAGCGTACAGCCTCGTCTGAGATACGGCGTACAGCCTTATCTCAGATATGGCGTACAGCCTCCTCTGAGATACAGCATACAGCCTCGTCTGAGATACAGCGTACAACCTCATCTGAGATACAGCATACAGCCTCGTCTGAGATACAACGTACAGCCCCATCTGAGATACAGCGTACAGCCTCGTCTCAGATACAGCGTACAGCCCCGTCTGAGATACAGCGTACAGCCTCATCTGGGATAGAGCATACGGCACCATCTGGGATACGGCGTACAGCCCCGTCTGAGTTATAGCGTACAGCCTCATCGGAGATACAGCGTACAGCCTCGTCTGAGATACAGCATACATCCCTGTCTCAGATATGGCGTACCGCCCCTTCTGAGATACAGCGTACAGACCAGTCTGAGATACAGTGTACAGCCTCATTTCAGATACAGTGCACAGCCTCATCTCAGATACGGCGTACAGCCCCATCTCAGATACAGTGTACAGCCTCATCTCAGATACAGCGTACAGCCTCGTCTCAGATACAGCGTACAGCCCCATCTGAGATACGGCATGCAGCCCCATCTGAGAAAAGGCATACAGCCCCATCTCAGATATGGCGTACAGCCCCATCTCAGATACGGCGTAGAGCCCCATCTCAGATACGGCATACAGCCCCATCTCAGATATGGCGTACAGCCCAATCTCAGATATGGCATACAGCCCCATCTCAGATATGGCGTACAGCCCCATCTCATATATGGCGTACAGTCCCGTCTCAGATACGGCATACAGCCCCATCTCAGATATGGCGTACAGCCCCATCTCAGATACGGCATACAGCCCCATCTCAGATACGGCGTACAGCCCCGTCTGAGATACAGCGTTCACCCCATTTCAGATACAGCGTACAGCCCCATCTGAGATACAGCTTACAGCCCCATCTGAGATACAGCGTACAGCCCCGTTTGAGATACAGCGTACAGCCCAGTCTGAGATACGGCGTACAGCCCCATCTGAGATACAGCTTACAGACCCGTCTCAGATACAGCGTACAGCCCCGTTTCAGATACAGCGTACAGCCCAGTCTGAGATACGGCATACAGCCCCATCTGAGATATAGTGTACAGCCCCATCTCAGATACAGCGGACAGCCCTATCTGAGATACAGCGTACAGCCCTGTCTAAGATACAGTATACAGACCCGTCTCAGATACAGCATACAGCCCCATCTCAGATATGGCGTACAGCCCCGTCTTCAGATACAGCGTACAGCCTCATCTGAGATATGGCGTACAGCCCCGTCTCAGGTACAGCATACAGACCCATCTGAGATATGGCGTATATTCCCGTCTGAGATACGGCGTACAGCCCCATCTCAGACACAGCGTACAGCCCCGTCTCAGATACAGCATACAGCCCCGTCTCAGATACAGCGTACAGCCCCGTGTCAGATACGACATACAGCCTCGTCTGAGATACGGCGTACAGCCCCGTCTGAGATACAGCATACAGCCCCGTCTGAGATACAGCGTACAGCCCCATCTCAGATAAAGCGTACAGCCTCATTTGAGATACAGCGTACAGCCCCGTCTCAGATACGGCATACAACCCCATCTCAGATACAGCGTACAGCCCCATCTCCGATACAGCGTACAGACCAGTCTGAGATACAGTGTACAGCCTCATTTGAGATACAGCGTACAGCCTCATCTCAGATACGGCGTACAGCCCCATCTCAGATACAGTGTACAGCCTCATCTCAGATACAGCGTACAGCCTCGTCTCAGATACGGCGTTCAGCCCCATCTGAGATACGGCATACAGCCCCATCTGAGAAAAGTAATAAAGCCCCATCTCAGATATGGCATACAGCCCCATCTCAGATACGGTGTACAGCCCCATCTCAGATACGGCGTACAGCCCCGTCTCAGATACGGCATACAGCCCCATCTCAGATACCGCATACAGCCCCATCTCACATATGGCGTACAGCCCCATCTCAGATACGGCGTACAGCCCCGTCTCAGATACGGCATACAGCCCCATCTCAGACACAGCGTACAGCCCCATCTCAGATACGGCGTACAGCCCCATCTCAGATATGGCATACAGCCCCATCTCAGATATGGCGTACAGCCCCATCTCAGATACGGCGTACAGCCCCATCTCAGATACAGCGTACAGCCCAGACTGAGATGCAGCATATAGCCTCATCTCAGATACAGTGTAAAGCCTCGTCTCAGATACAGCATACAGCCCCGTCTGAGGTACAGCGTACAGCCCCGTGTCAGATAAGACGTACCGCCTCATCTCAGATACAACGTACAGCCCCGTCTCAGATACGGCATACAGCCCCATCTAAGATACGGCATACAGCCTTGTCTGAGATACAGCGTACATCCCCGTCTCAGTTACGGCGTACAGCCTCGTCTGAGATACAGACTACAGCCTCATCGGAGATACTGCGTACAGCCTCGTCTGAGATACAGCGTACAGCCCTGTCTGAGATGCAGCGTACAGCCTCGTCTGTGATACCGCGTACAGCTTCATCTGAGATACAACGTACAGCTCCATCTCAGATACGGCGTACAGCCTCGTCTGAGATACAGCGTACAGCCCCGTCTCAGATACGGCGTACAGGCTCGTCTGAGATAAGGCGTACAACCCCATCTGAGATACAGCGTACAGCCCTGTCTCAGATAAGGCGTACAGCCCCATCTGGGATATAGCGAACAGCCTCGTCTGAGATACGGCATACATCCCTGTCTCAGATACAGTGTACAGCCCCATCTCAGATACAGTGTACAGCCCCATCTCAGATACAGCGTACAGCCCCATCTCAGATACAGCGTACAGCCCCGTCTGAGATACAGCGTACAGCCTCATTTGAGATACAGTGTACAGCCCCGTCTCAGATACAGCGTACAGCCCCGTCTCAGATAAAGCGTACAGCCCCATTTCAGATACAGCTTACAGCCCAGTCTGAGATACGGCGTACAACCCCATCTGAGATACAGCGTACAGCCCCATCTCAGATACAGCGTACAGCCCCGTTTCAGATACTGCGTACAGCCCCATCTGAGATACAGCGCACAGCCCCGTCTCAGATACAGCGTACAGCCCCATCTCAGATACAGCGTACAGCCCCGTTTCAGATACAGCGTACAGCCCAGTCTGAGATATGGCATACAACCCCATCTGAGATACAGCGTACAGCCCGATCTCTGATACAGCGGTCAGCCCCATCTGAGATACAGCGTACAGCCCCGTCTAAGATACAGTGAACAGCCCCATCTGAGATACTGTGTACAGCCCCGTCTCAGATACAGTGTACAGCCTCATCTCAGATACAGCGTACAGCCTTGTCTCAGATACGGCGTACAGCCCCATCTGAGATACGGCATACAGCCCCATCTGAGATACAGCATACAGCCCCATCTCAGATAAGGCGTACAGCCCCGTCTGAGATATGGCGTACAGCCCCGTCTGAGATACAGCATACAGCCTCGTCTGAGATACAATGTACAGCCCCATCTGAAATACAGCATACAGCCCTGTCTGAGATGCAGCGTACAGCCTCGTCTGTGATACAGCGTACAGCCTCGTCTGATTTACGGCGTACAGCCTCATCTCAGATATGGCGTACAGCCTCCTCTGAGATAGAGCATACAGCCTCATCTCAGATACAGCGTACAGCCTCGTCTGAGATACAGCGTACTACCTCATCTGAGATACAGCATACAGCCTCGTCTGAGATACAACGTACAGCCCCATCTGAGATACAGCGTACAGCCCCGTCTCAGATACAGCGTACAGCCCCGTCTCAGATACGCCATACAGCCTCGTCTGAGATACGGCGTACAGCCCCGTCTGAGATACAGCATACAGCCCCGTCTGAGATACAGCGTACAGCCCCATCTCAGATAAAGCGTACAGCCTCATTTGAGATACAGCGTACAGCCCCGTTTCAGATACAGCGTACAGCCCAGTCTGAGATACGGCGTACAACCCCATCTGAGATACAGCGTATAGCCCCATCTCAGATACAGCGGACAGCCCCATCTCAGATACAGCGTACAGCCCCATCTCAGATACAGTGTACAACCCCGTCTCAGATACAGCATACAGCCCCATCTCAGATACAGCGGACAGCCCCATCTCAGATACAGCGTACAGCCCCATCTCAGATACAGCGTACAGCCCCATATCAGATATAGCATACAGCCCCGTTTCAGTTACAGCGTACAGCCCAGTCTGAGATATGACGTACAACCCCATCTGAGTTACAGCGTACAGCCCCATCTCAGATACAGCAGACAGCCCCATCTGAGATACAGCGTACAGCCCCATCTAAGATACAGCATACAGACCCGTCTCAGATCCATCATACAGCCCCATCTCAGATACGGCGTACAGCCCGGTCTCAGATACAGCGTACAGCCCCATCTGAGATATGGCGTACATTCCCATCTGAGATACAGCGTACAGCCCCGTCTGAGATACCGCGTACAGCCCCATCTCAGATACAGCGTACAGCCTCATCTCTGATATGGCGTACAGCCCCATCTCAGATACGGCATACAACCCCATTTCAGATACAGCGTACAGCCCCATCTCAGATATGGCGTACAGCCCCATCTCAGATACAGCGTACAGCCCCGTCTCAGATACAGCGAACAGCTCCATCTGAGATACAGCTTACAGCCCCATCTCAGATACACCATACAGCCTCATCTGAGATACAGCATACTGCCCCATCTGAGATATGGCTGACAGCCCCATCTCAGATATGGCGTACAGCCCCGTCTCTGATACAGTGTACAGCCTCATCTCAGATACAGCGTGCAGCCTCATCTGAGATACAGCATACAGCCCCGTCTGAGATACAGCATACAGCCCCATCTGAGAAACGGCGTACAGACCCATCTGAGATATGGTGTATAGCCCCATCTCAGATACAGCGTACAGCCCCATCTCAGATACGGCGTACTGCCTCATCTCAGATACGGCGTACAGCCCCATCTCAGATACGGCGTACAGCCCCGTCTCAGATACGGCATACAGCCCCATCTCAGATACATCGTACAGCCCCATCTCAGATACAGTGTACAGCCTCGTCTCAGATACGGCGAACAGCCCCATCTCAGATACGGCGTACAGCCCCGTCTCAGATACGGCATACAGCCCCATCTCAGATGCGGCGTACAGCCCCATCTCAGATACAGTGTACAGCCCCGTCTCAGATACGGCATACAGCCCCATCTCAGACAAAGCGTACAGCCCCATCTCAGATACGGCGTACAGCCCCATCTCAGATATGGCATACAGCCCCATCTCAGATATGGCGTACAGCCCCATCTCAGATACAGCGTACAGCCCCATCTCAGATACAGCATACAGCCCCGTCTGAGATACAGTGTATAGCCTGATCTCAGATACAGTGTACAGCCTCATCTGAGATACAGCGTTCAGCCCCGTCTGAGGTACAACGTACAACCCCGTGACAGATACAATGTACAGCCTCATTTGAGATACAACTTACAGCCCCATCTCAGATACGGCGTACAGACTCGTCTGAGATACAGCGTACAGCCCCGTCTCAGATACGGCGTACAGCCCCGTCTGAGATATAGCGTACAGCCTCGTCTGAGATAGGGCATACATCCCTGTATCAGATAGAGCGCACAGCCCCATCTCAGATACAGTGTACAACCCCGTCTCAGATACAGCGTACAGCCCCATCTCAGATAGAGCGTACAGCCCCGTCTGAGATACAGCGTACAGCCTCATTTGAGATACAGCGTACAGCCCCATTTCAGATACAGCGTACAGCCCAGTCTGAGATACGGCGTACAACCCCATCTGAGATACAGCATACAGCCCCATCTCAGATACAGCGGTCAGCCCCATCTGAGATACAGCGTACAGCCCCATCTAAGATACAGCGAACAGCCCCATCTGAGATACAGTGTACAGCCCCGTCTCAGATACAGTGCACAGCCTCATCTCAGATACAGCGTACAGCCCCATCTCAGATACGGCATACAGCCCCATCTCAGATATGGCTTACAGCCCCATCTCAGATACGGCGTACAGCCCATCTCAGATACAGCGTAGAGCCCAGTCTGAGATGCAGCAAATAGCCTCATCTCAGATACAGTGTAAAGCATCATCTCAGATACAGTGTACAGCCCCGTCAGAGGTACAGCGTACAGCCCTGTGTCAGATACGACGTACAGCCTCGTCTGAGATACAGCGTACAGCACCGTCTCAGATACGGCATACAGCCTCATCTGAGATACAGAGTACAGCCTCATCTGAGATACAGCATACAGCCTCATCTGAGATACAGCGTACAGCCCCGTCTGAGATACAGCATACAGCCTCGTCTGAGATACAACGTACAGTCCCATCTGAGATACAGCGTACAGCCCCATCCGAAATACAGCGTACAGCCCTGTCTGAGATGCAGCGTACAGCCTCGTCTGTGATACAGCATACAGCCTTGTCTGAGATACGGCGTACAGCCTCATCTCAGATATGGTGTACAGCCTCCTCTGAGATACAGCGTACAGCCTCGTCTCAGATACAGCATACAGCCTCGTCTGAGATACAGCGTACAACCTCATCTGAGATACAGCATACAACCTCATCTGAGATACAACGTACAGCCCCATCTGAGATACAGCGTACAGCCTCGTCTCAGATACAGCGTACAGCCCTGTCTGAGATACAGCGTACAGCCTCATCTGGGATAGAGCATACGGCACCATCTGGGATATGGCGTACAGCCCCGTCTGAGTTATAGCGTACAGCCTCATCTGAGATACAGCGTACAGCCTCGTCTGAGATACAGCATACATCCCTGTCTCAGATATGGCGTACCGCCCCTTCTGAGATACAGCGTACAGCCCCATCTCAGATATGGCGTACTGCCCCATCTCAGATACGGCGTAGAGCCCCGTCTCAGATACGGCATACAGCCCCATCTCAGATATGGTAGACAGCCCCATCTCAGAGACAGCATACAGCCCTGTCTCAGATACGACATACAGCCCCATCTCAGATATGGCGTACAGCCCCATCTCAAATACGGCGTACAGCCGCATCTCAGATACAGCGTACAGCCCAGTCTGAGATGCAGCATATAGCCTCATCTCAGATACAGTGTAAAGCCTCGTCTCAGATACAGCGTACAGCCCCGTCTGAGGTACAGCATACAGCCCCGTGTCAGATACGACGTACCGCCTCATCTGAGATACAACGTACAGCCCCATCTAAGATACGGCATACAGCCTTGTCTGAGATACAGCGTACATCCCCGTCTCAGTTACGGCGTAAAGCCTCGTCTGAGATACAGACTACAGCCTCATCTGAGATACAGCGTACAGCCTCGTCTGAGATAGAACGTACAGCCTCCTCTGAGATACAGCATACAGCCCCATCTGAGATTCAGCGTACAGCCCCGTCCGAGATACAGCATACAGCCCTGTCTGAGATGCAGCGTACAGCCTCGTCTGTGATACAGCGTACAGCCTCGTCTGAGATACGGCGTACAGCCTCTTCTCAGATATGGCGTACAGCCTCCTCTGAGATACAGCGTACAGCCTCGTCTCTGATACAGCGTACAGCCTCATCTGAGATACAGCGCACAACCTCATCTGAGATACAGCTTACAGCCCCGTCTGAGATACAGCGTACAGCCTCATCTGGGATGGAGCATACGGCACCATCTGGGATACGGCGTACAGCCCCGTCTGAGTTATAGGGTACAGTCTCATCTGAGATACAGCGTACAGCCTCATCTGAGATACAGCGTACATCCCTGTCTCAGATATGGCGTACCGCCCCTTCTGAGATACAGTGTACAGCTCCATCTCAGATACAGCGTACAGACCAGTCTGAGATACAGTGTACAGCCTCATTTGAGATACAGCGTACAGCCTCGTCTCAGATATGGCGTACAGCCCCGTCTCAGATACAGTGTACAGCCTCATCTCAGATACAGCGTACAGCCTCGTCTCAGATACGGCGTACAGCCCCATCTGAGATATGGCATACAGCCCCATCTGAGAAAAGGCATACAGCCCCATCTCAGATATGGCGTACAGCCCCATCTCAGATACAGCGTACAGCCCCATCTCAGATACGGCATACAGTCCCATCTCAGATATGGCGTACAGCCCCATTTCAGATACGGCAAACAGCCCCATCTCAGATATGGCGTACAGCCCCATCTCAGATACGGCGTACAGCCCCATCTCAGATACGGCATACAGCCCCATCTCAGATATGGCGTACAGCCCCATCTCAGATGCAGCGTACAACCCTGTCTCAGATACGGCATACAGCCCCATCTCAGATATGGCATACAGCCCCATCTCAGATCCGGCGTACAGCCCCATCTCAGATACAGCATACAGCCCAGTCTGAGATGCAGCATATAGCCTCATCTCAGATACAGTGTAAAGCCTCATCTCAGATACAGCGTACAGCCCCGTCTGAGGTACAGCATACAGCCCCGTGTCAGATACGGCATACAGGCTCGTCTGAGATACAGAGTACAGCCTCATCTGAGATACAGCGTACAGCCTCGTCTGAGATACAGCGTACAGCCCTGTCAGAGATACAGCATAAAGATCCGTCTGACATACAGCGTACAGCCTCCTCTCAGATATGGCGTACAGCTTCCTCTGAGAGACAGCATACAGCCTCATCTGAGATACAGCATACAGCCTCATCTCAGATATAGCATACAGCCTCGTCTGAGATACAGTGTACAACCTCATCTGAGATACAGCATACAGCCTCGTCTGAGATACAGCGTACAGCCCCATCTGAGATTCAGCGTACAGCCTCGTCTGAGATACAGCGTACAACCTCATCTGAGATACAGCATACAGCCTAGTCTGAGATACAACGTACAGCCCCATCTGAGCTACAGCGTACAGCCTAGTCTCAGATACAGCGTACAGCCCCGTCTGAGATACAGCATACAGCCTCGTCTGAGATACAATGTACAGCCCCATCTGAGATACAGCGTACAGCCCCGTCTCAGATACGGCGTACAGCCTCATCTGAGATACAGTGTACAGCCCCGCCTGAGTTATAGCGTACAGCCTCATCTGAGATACAGTGTACAGCCTCGTCTGAGATACAGCATACATCCCTGTCTCAGATATGGCGTACCGCCCCTTCTGAGATACAGCGTACAGCCCCATCTCAGATACAGCGTACAGACCAGTCTGAGATACAGTATACAGCCTCATTTGAGATACAGCGCACAGCCTCGTCTCAGATACGGCGTACAGCCCCGTCTCAGATACAGTGTACAGCTTCATCTCATATACAGCGTACAGCCTCGTCTCAGATACGGCGTACAGCCCCATCTGAGATACGGCATACAGCCCCATCTGAGATATGGCATACAGCCCCATCTGAGAAAAGGCATACAGCCCCATCTCAGATACGGCGTACAGATCCATCTCAGATACGGCATACAGCCCCATCTCAGATATGGCGTACAGCCCCATCTCAAATACGGCATACAGCCCCATTTCAGATATGGCGTACAGCCCCATCTCATATACGGCGTACAGCCCCATCTCAGATACGGTGTACAGCCCCATCTCAGATATGGCGTACAGCCCCATCTCAGATACGGCATACAGCCCCATCTCAGATATAGCGTACAGCCCCATCTCAGATACAGCGGACAGCCCCATCTGAGATACAGCGTACAGCCCTGTCTAAGATACAGCATACAGCCCCATCTCAGATATGGCGTACAGCCCCATCTCAGATACGACGTACAGCCCCATCTCAGATACAGCGTACAGCAAAGTCTGAGATGCAGCATATAGCCTCATCTCAGATACAGTGTAAAGCCTCGTCTCAGATACAGGGTACAGTCCCGTCTCAGATACAGCGTACAGCCCCGTCTCACATACAGCATACAACCCCATCTCAGATACAGCGTACAGTCCTGTCTCAGATACAGCGTACAGCCCCATCTGAGATACAGCGTACAACCCCATCTCATATACGGCGTACAGCCCCGTCTGAGATACACCGTTCAGCCTGTTTCAGATACAGCGTAAAGCCCCATCTCAGATACAGCGTACAGCCCCATCTCAGATACGGCGTACAGCCCCGTCTCAGATACGGCATACAACCCCATCTCAGATACAGCGTACAGTCCCGTCTGTGATACAGCGTACAGCCCCGTCTCAGATACAGCATAAAACCCCATCTCAGATACAGCATACTGTCCCATCTCAGATACGGCGTACAGCCCCGTCTGAGATACAGCATTCACCCCATTTCAGATACAGCGTACAGCCCCATCTGAGATACAGCTTACAGACCCGTCTCAGATACAGCTTACAGCCCCGTTTGAGATACAGCGTACAGCCCAGTCTGAGATACGGCGTACAGCCCCATCTGAGATACAGCTTACAGCCCCGTCTCAGATACAGCGTACAGCCCCGTTTCAGATACAGCGTACAGCCCAGTCTGTGATACGGCATACAGCCCCATCTGAGATATAGCGTACAGCCCCATCTCAGATACAGCGGACAGCCCTATCTGAGATACAGCGTACAGCCCTGTCTAAGATACAGCATACAGACCCGTCTCAGATACAGCATACAGCCCCATCTCAGATATGGCGTACAGCCCCGTCTTCAGATACAGCGTACAGCCTCATCTGAGATATGGCGTACAGCCCCGTCGCAGGTACAGCATACAGACCCATCTGAGATACGGCGTATATTCCTGTCTGAGATACGGCGTACAGCCCCATCTCAGACACAGCGTACAGCCCCGTCTCAGATACAGCGTACAGCCCCGTCTCAGATACAGCGTACAGCCCCGTCTCAGATACGCCATACAGCCTCGTCTGAGATACGGCGTACAGCCCCATCTGAGATACAGCATACAGCCCCGTCTGAGATACAGCGTACAGCCCCATCTCAGATAAAGCGTACAGCCTCATTTGAGATACAGCGTACAGCCCCGTCTCAGATACGGCATACAACCCCATCTCAGATACAGCGTACAGCCCCATCTCCGATACAGCGTACAGACCAGTCTGAGATACAGTGTACAGCCTCATTTGAGATATAGCGTACAGCCTCATCTCAGATACGGCGTACAGCCCCATCTCAGATACAGTGTACAGGCTCATCTCAGATACAGCGTACAGCCTCGTCTCAGATATGGCGTACAGCCCCATCTGAGATACGGCATACAGCCCCATCTGAGAAAAGTAATAAAGCCCCATCTCAGATATGGCATACAGCCCCATCTCAGATACGGCGTACAGCCCCATCTCAGATACGGCGTACAGCCCCGTCTCAGATACGGCATACAGCCCCATCTCAGATACCGCATACAGCCCCATCTCAGATATGGCGTACAGCCCCATCTCAGATACGGCATACAGCCCCATCTCAGATATAGCGTACAGCCCCATCTCAGATACAGCGGACAGCCCCATCTGAGATACAGCGTACAGCCCTGTCTAAGATACAGCATACAGCCCCATCTCAGATATGGTGTACAGCCCCATCTCAGATACGGTGTACAGCCCCATCTCAGATACAGCGTACAGCCAAGTCTGAGATGCAGCATATAGCCTCATCTCAGATACAGTGTAAAGCCTCGTCTCAGATACAGGGTACAGTCCCGTCTGTGATACAGCGTACAGCCCCGTCTCAGATACAGCATACAACCCCATCTCAGATACAGCGTACAGTCCCGTCTCAGATACAGCGTACAGCCCCATCTGAAATACAGCGTACAACCCCAGCTCATATACGGCGTACAGCCCCGTCTGAGATACACCGTTCAGCCCGGTTCAGATACAGCGTAAAGCCCCATCTCAGATAAATCGTACAGCCCCATCTCAGATACGGCGTACAGCCCCGTCTCAGATACGGCATACAACCCCATCTCAGATACAGCGTACAGTCCCGTCTCAGATACAGCGTACAGCCCCGTCTCAGATACAGCATACAACCCCATCTCAGATACAGCATACTGTCCAATCTCAGATACAGCTTACAGCCCCATCTGAGATACAGCTTACAACCCCCTCTCATATACGGCGTACAGCCCCGTCTGAGATACAGCGTTCACCCCATTTCAGATACAGCGTACAGCCCCATCTGAGATACAGCTTACAGCCCCGTCTCAGATACAGCGTACAGCCCCGTTTGAGATACAGCGTACAGCACAGTCTGAGATACGGCGTACAGCCCCATCTGAGATACAGCTTACAGCCCCGTCTCAGATACAGCGTACAGCCCCGTTTCAGATACAGCGTACAGCCCAGTCTGAGATACGGCATACAGCCCCATCTGAGATATAGTGTACAGCCCCATCTCAGATACAGCGGACAGCCCTATCTGAGATACAGCGTACAGCCCTGTCTAAGATACAGTATACAGACCCGTCTCAGATACAGCATACAGCCCCATCTCAGATATGGCGTACAGCCCCGTCTTCAGATACAGCGTACAGCCTCATCTGAGATATGGCGTACAGCCCCATCTCAGGTACAGCATACAGACCCATCTGAGATACGGCGTATATTCCCGTCTGAGATACGGCGTACAGCCCCATCTCAGACACAGCGTACAGCCCCGTCTCAGATACAGCATACAGCCCCGTCTCAGATACAGCGTACAGCCTCATTTGAGATACAGCGTACAGCCCCGTCTCAGATACAGCATACAGCCCCATCTCTGATGCAGCGTACAGCCCCGTTTCAGATACAGCGTACAGCCCACTCTGAGATACGGCGTACAACCCCATCTGAGATACAGCGTACAGCCCTGTCTGAGATGCAGCGTACAGCCTCGTCTGTGATACAGCGTACAGCCTCGTCTGAGATACAGCGTACAGCTCGTCTCAGATACAGCGAACAGCCTCGTCTGAGATACAGCGTACAACCTCATCTGAGATACAGCATACAGCCTCATCTGAGATACAGCGTACAGCCTCATCTCAGATACAGCGTACAGCCCCTTCTGAGATACAGCGTACAGCCTCATCTGGGATAGAGCATACGGCACCATCTGGGATACGGCGTACAGCCCCGTCTGAGTTATAGCGTACAGCCTCATCTGAGATACAGCGTACAGCCTCATCTGAGATACAGCATACATCCCTGTCTCAGATATGGCGTACCGCCCCTTCTGAGATACAGCGTACAGCCCCATCTCAGATACAGCGTACAGACCAGTCTGAGATACAGTGTACAGCCTCATTTGAGATACAGCGTACAGCCTCGTCTCAGATACAGCGTACAGCCCCGTCTCAGATACAGTGTACAGCCTCATCGCAGATACAGCGTACAGCCTCGTCTCAGATACGGCGTACAGCCAAATCTGAGATACGGCATACAGCCCCAACTGAGAAAAGGCATACAGCCCCATCTCAGATATGGCGTACAGCCCCATCTCAGATATGGCATACAGCCCCATCTCAGATACGGCATACAGCCCCATCTCAGATATGGTGTACAGCCCCATCTCAGATTCGGCATACAGCCCCATCTCAGATATGGCGTACGGCCCCATCTCAGATACAGTGTACAGCCCCGTCTGAGATATGGCGTACAGCCCCATCTGAGATACGGCGTACAGCCCCATCTGAGATACAGCATACAGCCCCGTCTGAGATACAGCGTACAGCCCCATCTCAGATAAAGCGTACAGCCTCATTTGAGATACAGCGTACAGCCCCGTCTCAGATACGGCATACAACCCCATCTCAGATACAGCGTACAGCCCCATCTCCGATACAGCGTACAGACCAGTCTGAGATACAGTGTACAGCCTCATTTGAGATACAGCGTACAGCCTCATCTCAGATACGGCGTACAGCCCCATCTCAGATACAGTGTACAGCCTCATCTCAGATACAGCGTACAGCCTCGTCTCAGATACGGCGTTCAGCCCCATCTCAGATACGGCATACAGCCCCATCTGAGAAAAGTAATAAAGCCCCATCTCAGATATGGCATACAGCCCCATCTCAGATACGGCGTACAGCCCCATCTCAGATACGGCGTACAGCCCCGTCTCAGATACGGCATACAGCCCCATCTCAGATACCGCATACAGCCCCATCTCACATATGGCGTACAGCCCCATCTCAGATACGGCGTACAGCCCCGTCTCAGATACGGCATACAGCCCCATCTCAGACACAGCGTACAGCCCCATCTCAGATACGGCGTACAGCCCCATCTCAGATATGGCATACAGCCCCATCTCAGATATGGCGTACAGCCCCATCTCAGATACGGCGTACAGCCCCATCTCAGATACAGCGTACAGCCCAGACTGAGATGCAGCATATAGCCTCATCTCAGATACAGTGTAAAGCCTCGTCTCAGATACAGCGTACAGGCCCCGTCTGAGGTACAGCGTACAGCCCCGTGTCAGATAAGACGTACCGCCTCATCTCAGATACAACGTACAGCCCCGTCTCAGATACGGCATACAGCCCCATCTAAGATACGGCATACAGCCTTGTCTGAGATACAGCGTACATCCCCGTCTCAGTTACGGCGTACAGCCTCGTCTGAGATACAGACTACAGCCTCATCGGAGATACTGCGTACAGCCTCGTCTGAGATACAGCGTACAGCCCTGTCTGAGATGCAGCGTACAGCCTCGTCTGTGATACCGCGTACAGCTTCATCTGAGATACAACGTACAGCTCCATCTCAGATACGGCGTACAGCCTCGTCTGAGATACAGCGTACAGCTCCGTCTCAGATACAGCATACAACCCCATCTCAGATACAGCATACTGTCCCATCTCAGATACAGCGTACAGCCCCATCTGAGATACAGCTTACAACCCCCTCTCATATACGGCGTACAGCCCCGTCTGAGATACAGCGTTCACCCCATTTCAGATACAGCGTACAGCCCCATCTGAGATACAGCTTACAGCCCCATCTCAGATACAGCATACAGCCCCGTTTGAGATACAGCGTACAGCCCAGTCTGAGATACGGCGTACAGCCCCATCTGAGATACAGCGTACAGCCCCATCTCAGATACGGCGTACAGCCCCGTCTCAGATACGGCATACAACCCCATCTCAGATACAGCGTACAGTCCCGTCTGAGATACAGCGTACAGCCCCGTCTCAGATACAGCATACAACCCCATCTCAGATACAGCATACTGTCCCATCTCAGATACAGCGTACCCCATCTGAGATACAGCTTACAACCCCCTCTCATATACGGCGTACAGCCCCGTCTGAGATACAGCGTTCACCCCATTTCAGATACAGCGTACAGCCCCATCTGAGATACAGCATACAGCCCCGTTTGAGATACAGTGTACAGCCCAGTCTGAGATACAGCGTACAGCCCCGTCTGAGATACAGCTTACAGTCCCGTCTCAGATACAGCGTACAGCCCCGTTTCAGATACAGCGTACAGCCCAGTCTGAGATACGGCATACAGCCCCATCTGTGATACAGCATACAGCCCCATCTCAGATACAGCGGACAGCCCTATCTGAGATACAGCATACAGCCCTGTCTAAGATACAGCATACAGACCCGTCTCAGATACAGCATACAGCCCCATCTCAGCTATGGCGTACAGCCCCGTCTTCAGATACAGCGTACAGCCTCATCTGAGATATGGTGTACAGCCCCGTCTCAGGTACAGCATACAGACCCATCTGAGATACGGCGTATATTCCCGTCTGAGATACGGCGTACAGCCCCATCTGAGATACAGCTTACAGACCCGTCTCAGATACAGCGTACAGCCCCGTTTCAGATACAGCGTAGAGCCCAGTCTGAGATACGGCATACAGCCCCATCTGAGATATAGCGTACAGCCCCATCTCAGATACAGCGGACAGCCCTATCTGAGATACAGCGTACAGCCCTGTCTAAGATACAGCATACAGACCTGTCTCAGATACAGCATACAGCCCCATCTCAGATATGGCGTACAGCCCCGTCTTCAGATACAGCGTACAGCCTCATCTGAGATATGGCGTACAGCCCCATCTCAGGTACAGCATACAGACCCATCTGAGATACGGCGTATATTCCCGTCTGAGATACGGCGTACAGCCCCATCTCAGACACAGCGTACAGCCCCGTCTCAGATACAGCGTACAGCCCCGTCTCAGATACAGCGTACAGCCCCGTCTCAGATACGCCATACAGCCTCATCTGAGATACGGCGTACAGCCCCGTCTGAGATACAGCATACAGACCCATCTGAGATACAGCGTACAGCCCCATCTCAGATAAAGCGTACAGCCTCATTTGAGATACAGCGTACAGCCCCGTCTCAGATACGGCATACAACCCCATCTCAGATACAGCGTACAGCCCCATCTCCGATACAGCGTACAGACCAGTCTGAGATACAGTGTACAGCCTCATTTGAGATATAGCGTACAGCCTCATCTCAGATACGGCGTACAGCCCCATCTCAGATACAGTGTACAGCCTCATCTCAGATACAGCGTACAGCCTCGTCTCAGATACGGCGTACAGCCCCATCTGAGATATGGCATACAGCCCCATCTGAGAAAAGTAATAAAGCCCCATCTCAGATATGGCGTACAGCCCCATCTCAGATACGGCGTACAGCCCCATCTCAGATACGGCGTACAGCCCCGTCTCAGATACGGCATACAGCCCCATCTCAGATACCGCATACAGCACCATCTCAGATATGGCGTACAGCCCCATCTCAGATATGGCGTACAGCCCCGTCTGAAATACAGCGTACAACCCCATCTCATATACGGCGTACAGCCCCGTCTGAGATACACCGTTCAGCCCGTTTCAGATACAGCGTACAGCCCCATCTCAGATACAGCGTACAGCCCCATCTCAGATACGGCGTACAGCCCCGTCTCAGATACGGCATACAACCCCATCTCAGATACAGCATACAGTCCCGTCTGAGATACAGCATACAGCCCCGTCTCAGATACAGCATACAACCCCATCTCAGATACAGCATACTGTCCCATCTCAGACAAAGTGTACAGCCCCATCTGAGATACAGCTTACAACCCCCTCTCATATACGGCGTACAGCCCCGTCTGAGGTACAGCGTACAGCCCCGTGTCAGATAAGACGTACCGCCTCATCTCAGATACAACGTACAGCCCCGTCTCAGATACGGCATACAGCCCCATCTAAGATACGGCATACAGCCTTGTCTGAGATACAGCGTACATCCCCGTCTCAGTTACGGCGTACAGCCTCGTCTGAGATACAGACTACAGCCTCATCGGAGATACTGCGTACAGCCTCGTCTGAGATACAGCGTACAGCCCTGTCTGAGATGCAGCGTACAGCCTCGTCTGTGATACCGCGTACAGCTTCATCTGAGATACAACGTACAGCTCCATCTCAGATACGGCGTACAGCCTCGTCTGAGATACAGCGTACAGCCCCGTCTCAGATACGGCGTACAGGCTCGTCTGAGATAAGGCGTACAACCCCATCTGAGATACAGCGTACAGCCCTGTCTCAGATAAGGCGTACAGCCCCATCTGGGATATAGCGAACAGCCTCGTCTGAGATACGGCATACATCCCTGTCTCAGATACAGTGTACAGCCCCATCTCAGATACAGTGTACAGCCCCATCTCAGATACAGCGTACAGCCCCATCTCAGATACAGCGTACAGCCCCGTCTGAGATACAGCGTACAGCCTCATTTGAGATACAGTGTACAGCCCCGTCTCAGATACAGCGTACAGCCCCGTCTCAGATAAAGCGTACAGCCCCATTTCAGATACAGCTTACAGCCCAGTCTGAGATACGGCGTACAACCCCATCTGAGATACAGCGTACAGCCCCATCTCAGATACAGCGTACAGCCCCGTTTCAGATACAGCGTACAGCCCCATCTGAGATACAGCGCACAGCCCCGTCTCAGATACAGTGTACAGCCTCATCTCAGATACAGCGTACAGCCTTGTCTCAGATACGGCGTACAGCCCCATCTGAAATACGGCATACAGCCCCATCTGAGATACAGCATACAGCCCCATCTCAGATAAGGCGTACAGCCCCGTCTGAGATATGGCGTACAGCCCCTTCTGAGATACAGCATACAGCCTCGTCTGAGATACAATGTACAGCCCCATCTGAAATACAGCATACAGCCCTGTCTGAGATGCAGCGTACAGCCTCGTCTGTGATACAGCGTACAGCCTCGTCTGATTTACGGCGTACAGCCTCATCTCAGATATGGCGTACAGCCTCCTCTGAGATAGAGCATACAGCCTCATCTCAGATACAGCGTACAGCCTCGTCTGAGATACAGACTACAGCCTCATCTGAGATACTGCGTACAGCCTCGTCTGAGATACAGCGTACAGCCCTGTCTGAGATACAGCATACAGCCCCATCTGAGATACAGCGCACAGCCCCGTCCGAGATACAGCGTACAGCCCTGTCTGAGATGCAGCGTACAGCCTCGTCTGTGATACAGCGTACAGCTTCATCTGAGATACAACGTACAGCTCCATCTCAGATACAGCGTACAGCCTCGTCTGAGATACAGCGTACAGCCCCGTCTCAGATACGGCGTACAGGCTCGTCTGAGATAAGGCGTACAACCCCATCTGAGATACAGCGTACAGCCCTGTCTCAGATAAGGCGTACAGCCCCATCTGGGATATAGCGAACAGCCTCGTCTGAGATACGGCATACATCCCTGTCTCAGATACAGTGTACAGCCCCATCTCAGATACAGTGTACAGCCCCATCTCAGATACAGCGTACAGCCCCATCTCAGATACAGCGTACAGCCCCGTCTGAGATACAGCGTACAGCCTCATTTGAGATACAGTGTACAGCCCTGTCTCAGATACAGCGTACAGCCCCGTCTCAGATAAAGCGTACAGCCCCATTTCAGATACAGCTTACAGCCCAGTCTGAGATACGGCGTACAACCCCATCTGAGATACAGCGTACAGCCCCATCTCAGATACAGCGTACAGCCCCGTTTCAGATACAGCGTACAGCCCCATCTGAGATACAGCGCACAGCCCCGTCTCAGATACAGCGTACAGCCCCATCTCAGATACAGCGTACAGCCCCGTTTCAGATACAGCGTACAGCCCAGTCTGAGATATGGCATACAACCCCATCTGAGATACAGCGTACAGCCCGATCTCTGATACAGCGGTCAGCCCCATCTGAGATACAGCGTACAGCCCCGTCTAAGATACAGTGAACAGCCCCATCTGAGATACTGTGTACAGCCCCGTCTCAGATACAGTGTACAGCCTCATCTCAGATACAGCGTACAGCCTTGTCTCAGATACGGCGTACAGCCCCATCTGAGATACGGCATACAGCCCCATCTGAGATACAGCATACAGCCCCATCTCAGATAAGGCGTACAGCCCCGTCTGAGATATGGCGTACAGCCCCGTCTGAGATACAGCATACAGCCTCGTCTGAGATACAATGTACAGCCCCATCTGAAATACAGCATACAGCCCTGTCTGAGATGCAGCGTACAGCCTCGTCTGTGATACAGCGTACAGCCTCGTCTGATTTACGGCGTACAGCCTCATCTCAGATATGGCGTACAGCCTCCTCTGAGATAGAGCATACAGCCTCATCTCAGATACAGCGTACAGCCTCGTCTGAGATACAGCGTACTACCTCATCTGAGATACAGCATACAGCCTCGTCTGAGATACAACGTACAGCCCCATCTGAGATACAGCGTACAGCCCCGTCTCAGATACAGCGTACAGCCCCGTCTCAGATACGCCATACAGCCTCGTCTGAGATACGGCGTACAGCCCCGTCTGAGATACAGCATACAGCCCCGTCTGAGATACAGCATACAGCCCCATCTCAGATAAAGCGTACAGCCTCATTTGAGATACAGCGTACAGCCCCGTCTCAGATAAGGCATACAGGCTCGTCTGAGATAAGGCGTACAACCCCATCTGAGATACAGCGTACAGCCCTGTCTCAGATAAGGCGTACAGCCCCGTCTGAGATATAGCGTACAGCCTCGTCTGAGATACGGCATACATCCCTGTCTCAGATACAGCGTACAGCCCCATCTCAGATACAGTGTACAGCCCCATCTCAGATACAGCGTACAGCCCCATCTCAGATACAGCGTACAGTCCCGTCTCAGATACAGCGTACAGCCCCATCTGAGATACAGCGTACAACCCCATCTCATATAAGGCGTACAGCCCCGTCTGAGATACACCGTTCAGCCCGTTTCAGATACAGCGTACAGCCCCATCTCAGATACAGCGTACAGCCCCATCTCAGATACGGCGTACAGCCCCGTCTCAGATACGGCATACAACCCCATCTCAGATACAGCGTACAGTCCCGTCTGAGATACAGCGTACAGCTCCGTCTCAGATACAGCATACAACCCCATCTCAGATACAGCATACTGTCCCATCTCAGATACAGCGTACAGCCCCATCTGAGATACAGCTTACAACCCCCTCTCATATACGGCGTACAGCCCCGTCTGAGATACAGCGTTCACCCCATTTCAGATACAGCGTACAGCCCCATCTGAGATACAGCTTACAGCCCCATCTCAGATACAGCATACAGCCCCGTTTGAGATACAGCGTACAGCCCAGTCTGAGATACGGCGTACAGCCCCATCTGAGATACAGCGTACAGCCCCATCTCAGATACGGCGTACAGCCCCGTCTCAGATACGGCATACAACCCCATCTCAGATACAGCGTACAGTCCCGTCTGAGATACAGCGTACAGCCCCGTCTCAGATACAGCATACAACCCCATCTCAGATACAGCATACTGTCCCATCTCAGATACAGCGTACAGCCCCATCTGAGATACAGCTTACAACCCCCTCTCATATACGGCGTACAGCCCCGTCTGAGATACAGCGTTCACCCCATTTCAGATACAGCGTACAGCCCCATCTGAGATACAGCATACAGCCCCGTTTGAGATACAGCGTACAGCCCAGTCTGAGATACAGCGTACAGCCCCGTCTGAGATACAGCTTACAGTCCCGTCTCAGATACAGCGTACAGCCCCGTTTCAGATACAGCGTACAGCCCAGTCTGAGATACGGCATACAGCCCCATCTGTGATACAGCATACAGCCCCATCTCAGATACAGCGGACAGCCCTATCTGAGATACAGCATACAGCCCTGTCTAAGATACAGCATACAGACCCGTCTCAGATACAGCATACAGCCCCATCTCAGCTATGGCGTACAGCCCCGTCTTCAGATACAGCGTACAGCCTCATCTGAGATATGGTGTACAGCCCCGTATCAGGTACAGCATACAGACCCATCTGAGATACAGCGTATATTCCCGTCTGAGATACGGCGTACAGCCCCATCTGAGATACAGCTTACAGACCCGTCTCAGATACAGCGTACAGCCCCGTTTCAGATACAGCGTACAGCCCAGTCTGAGATACGGCATACAGCCCCATCTGAGATATAGCGTACAGCCCCATCTCAGATACAGCGGACAGCCCTATCTGAGATACAGCGTACAGCCCTGTCTAAGATACAGCATACAGACCTGTCTCAGATACAGCATACAGCCCCATCTCAGATATGGCGTACAGCCCCGTCTTCAGATACAGCGTACAGCCTCATCTGAGATATGGCGTACAGCCCCGTCTCAGGTACAGCATACAGACCCATCTGAGATACGGCGTATATTCCCGTCTGAGATACGGCGTACAGCCCCATCTCAGACACAGCGTACAGCCCCATCTCAGATAAAGCGTACAGCCTCATTTGAGATACAGCGTACAGCCCCGTCTCAGATACGGCATACAACCCCATCTCAGATACAGCGTACAGCCCCATCTCCGATACAGCGTACAGACCAGTCTGAGATACAGTGTACAGCCTCATTTGAGATATAGCGTACAGCCTCATCTCAGATACGGCGTACAGCCCCATCTCAGATACAGTGTACAGCCTCATCTCAGATACAGCGTACAGCCTCGTCTCAGATACGGCGTACAGCCCCATCTGAGATATGGCATACAGCCCCATCTGAGAAAAGTAATAAAGCCCCATCTCAGATATGGCGTACAGCCCCATCTCAGATACGGTGTACAGCCCCATCTCAGATACGGCGTACAGCCCCGTCTCAGATACGGCATACAGCCCCATCTCAGATACCGCATACAGCCCCATCTCAGATATGGCGTACAGCCCCATCTCAGATATGGCGTACAGCCCCGTCTGAAATACAGCATACAACCCCATCTCATATACGGCGTACAGCCCCGTCTGAGATACACCGTTCAGCCCGTTTCAGATACAGCGTACAGCCCCATCTCAGATACAGCGTACAGCCCCATCTCAGATACGGCGTACAGCCCCGTCTCAGATACGGCATACAACCCCATCTCAGATACAGCATACAGTCCCGTCTGAGATACAGCGTACAGCCCCGTCTCAGATACAGCATACAACCCCATCTCAGATACAGCATACTGTCCCATCTCAGACAAAGTGTACAGCCCCATCTGAGATACAGCTTAAAACCCCCTCTCATATACGGCGTACAGACCCGTCTGAGATACAGCTTTCACCCCATTTCAGATACAGCGTACAGCCCCATCTGAGATACAGCTTACAGCCCCGTCTCAGATATAGCGTACAGCCCCGTTTGAGATACAGCGTACAGCCCAGTCTGAGATACGGCGTACAGCCCCATCTGAGATACAGCTTACAGCCCCGTCTCAGATACAGCGTACAGCCCCGTTTCAGATACAGCGTACAGCCCAGTCTGAGATACGGCATACAGCCCCATCTGAGATATAGTGTACAGCCCCATCTCAGATACAGCGGACAGCCCTATCTGAGATACAGCGTACAGCCTGTCTAAGATACAGCATACAGACCCGTCTCAGATACAGCATACAGCCCCATCTCAGATATGGCGTACAGCCCCGTCTTCAGATACAGCGTACAGCCTCATCTGAGATTTGGCGTACAGCCCCGTCTCAGGTACAGCATACAGACCCATCTGAGATACGACGTATATTCCCGTCTGAGATACGGCGTACAGCCCCATCTCAGACACAGCGTACAGCCCCGTCTCAGATACAGCGTACAGCCCCGTCTCAGATACAGCGTACAGCCCCATTTCAGATACAGCTTACAGCCCATTCTGAGATACGGCGTACAACCCCATCTGAGATACAGCGTAGAGCCCCATCTCAGATACAGCGGACAGCCCCATCTAAGATACAGCGCACAGCCCCGTCTCAGATACAGCATACAACCCCATCTCAGATACAGCATACTGTCCCATCTCAGACAAAGTGTACAGCCCCATCTGAGATACAGCTTACAACCCCCTCTCATATACGGCATACAGACCCGTCTGAGATACAGCGTTCACCCCATTTCAGATACAGCGTACAGCCCCATCTGAGATACAGCTTACAGCCCCGTCTCAGATACAGCTTACAGCCCCGTTTGAGATACAGCGTACAGCCCATTCTGAGATACGGCGATCAGCCCCATCTGAGATACAGCTTACAGACCCGTCTCAGATACAGCGTACAGCCCCGTTTCAGATACAGCGTACAACCCCATCTCAGACACAGCGTACAGCCCCGTCTCAGATACAGCGTACAGCCCCGTCTCAGATACAGCGTACAGCCCCGTCTCAGATACGCCATACAGCCTCGTCTGAGATACAGCGTACAGCCCCATCTCAGATAAAGCGTACAGCCTCATTTGAGATACAGCGTACAGCCCCGTCTCAGATACGGCATACAACCCCATCTCAGATACAGCGTACAGCCCCATCTCCGATACAGCATATAGCCTCATCTCAGATACAGTGTAAAGCATCATCTCAGATACAGTGTACAGCCCCGTCAGAGGTACAGCGTACAGCCCTGTGTCAGATACGACGTACAGCCTCATCTGAGATACAACGTACAGCCCCATCTAAGATACGGCATACAGCCCCGTCTGAGATACAGCATACAGCCCCGTCTCAGATACGGCATACAACCCCATCTCAGATACAGCGTACAGCCCCATCTCAGACACAGCGTACAGCCCCGTCTCAGATACAGCGTACAGCCCCATCTCAGATACAGCGTACAGCCCCCTCTCAGATACGCCATACAGCCTCGTCTGAGATACGGCGTACAGCCCCGTCTGAGATACAGCGTACAGCCCCGTCTGAGATACAGCGTACAGCCCCATTTCAGATACAGCGTACAGCCTCATTTGAGATAAAGCGTACAGCCCCGTCTCAGATACAGCGTACAGCCCCATCTCAGATACAGCGTACAGCCCCGTTTCAGATACAGCGTACAGCCCAGTCTGAGATACAGCATACAGACCCGTCTCAGATACAGCATACAGCCTCATTTGAGATACAACTTACAGCCCCATCTCAGATACGGCGTACAGCCTCGTCTGAGATACAGCGTACAGCCCCGTCTCAGATACGGCGTACAGGCTCGTCTGAGATACAGAGTACAGCCTCATCTGAGATACAGTGTACAGGCTCGTCTGAGATACAGCGTACAGCCCCATCTGAGATACAGCGTACAGCCCTGTCTGAGATAAGGCGTACAGCCCCGTCTGAGATATAGTGTACAGCCTCGTCTGAGATACGGCATACATCCCTGTCTCAGATAGAGCGTACAGCCCCATCTCAGATACAGTGTACAGCCCCGTCTCAGATACAGCGTACAGCCCCACCTCAGATACAGCGTACAGCCCCGTCTCAGATACAGCGTACAGCCCCGTCTCAGATACAGCGTACAGCCCCGTTTCAGAGACAGCGTACAGCCCAGTCTGAGATATGGCGTACAACCCCATCTGAGATACAGCGTACAACCCCATCTCAGATACAGCGGTCAGCCCCATCTGAGATACAGCGAACAGCCCCGTCTCAGATAACGCGTACAGCCCCATCTCAGATACAGCGTACAGCCCCGTTTCAGATACAGCGTACAGCCCAGTCTGAGATACGGCGTACAACCCCATCTCAGATACAGCGTACAGCCCCATCTGAGATACAGCGGTCAGCCCCATCTAAGATACAGCAAACAGCCTCATCTCAGATACAGCGTACAGCCCCATCTCAGATACGGCGTACAGCCCTGTCTCAGATACGGCATACAGCCCCATCTCAGATATGCCGTACAGCCCCATCTCAGATACGGCGTACAGCCCAGTCTGAGATGCAGCATATAGCCTCATCTCACATACAGTGTAAAGCATCATCTCAGATACAGTGTACAGCCCCGTCAGAGGTACAGCGTACAGCCCTGTGTCAGATACGAAGTACAGCCTCATCTGCGATACAACGTACAACCTCATCTGAGATACAGCGTACAGCCTCATCTGAGATACAGCGTACAGCCCCATCTGAGATACAGCATACATCCTCGTCTGAGATACAACGTACAGCCCCATCTGAGATACAGCGTACAGCCCCGTCCGAGATACAGCGTACAGCCCTGTCTGAGATGCAGCGTAAAGCCTCGTCTGTGATACAGCATACTGCCTCGTCTGAGATACAGCGTACAACCTCATCTGAGATACAGCATACAGCCTCGTCTGAGATACAACGTACAGCCCCATCTGAGATACAGCGTACAGCCTCATCTCAGTTACAGCGTACAGCCTCGCCTGAGGTACAGCGTACAACCTCATCTGAGATACAGCATACAACCTCGTCTGAGATACAACGTACAACCCCATCTGAGATACAGCGTACAGCCTCGTCTCAGATACAGCGTACAGCTCTGTCTGAGATACAGCGTACAGCCTCATCTGGGATAGAGCAAACGGCACCATCTGGGATACGGCTTACAGCCCCGTCTGAGTTATAGCGTACAGCCTCATCTGAGATACAGCGTACAGCCTCGTCTGAGATACAGCATACATCCCTGTGTCAGATATGGCGTACCGCCCCTTCTGAGATACAGCATACAGCCCCATCTCAGATATGGCGTACAGCCCCATCTCAGATACGGTGTACAGCCCCGTCTCAGATATGACATACAGCCCCATCTCAGATAAGGCGTACAGCCCCATCTCAGATACAGCGTACAGCCCTGTCTCAGATACGGCATACAGCCCCATCTCCGATACAGCGTACAGACCAGTCTGAGATACAGTGTACAGCCTCATTTGAGATACAGCGTACAGCCTCATCTCAGATACGGCGTACAGCCCCATCTCAGATACAGTGTACAGCCTCATCTCAGATACAGCGTACAGCTTCGTCTCAGATACGGCGTACAGCCCCATCTGAGATACGGCATACAGCCCCATCTGAGAAAAGTAATAAAGCCCCATCTCAGATATGGCATACAGCCCCATCTCAGATACGGCGTACAGCCCCATCTCAGATACGGCGTACAGCCCCGTCTCAGATACGGCATACAGCCCCATCTCAGATACCGCATACAGCCCCATCTCAGATATGGCGTACAGCCCCATCTCAGATACGGCGTACAGCCCAGTCTCAGATACGGCATACAGCCCCATCTCAGACACAGCGTACAGCCCCATCTCAGATACGGCGTACAGCCCCATCTCAGATATGGCATACAGCCCCATCTCAGATATGGCGTACAGCCCCATCTCAGATACGGCGTACAGCCCCATCTCAGATACAGCGTACAGCCCAGTCTGAGATGCAGCATATAGCCTCATCTCAGATACAGTGTAAAGCCTCGTCTCAGATACAGCGTACAGCCCCGTCTGAGGTACAGCGTACAGCCCCGTGTCAGATAAGACGTACCGCCTCATCTCAGATACAACGTACAGCCCCGTCTCAGATACGGCATACAGCCTCATCTAAGATACGGCATACAGCCTTGTCTGAGATACAGCGTACATCCCCGTCTCAGTTACGGCGTACAGCCTCGTCTGAGATACAGACTACAGCCTCATCGGAGATACTGCGTACAGCCTCGTCTGAGATACAGCGTACAGCCCTGGCTGAGATACAGCATACAGCCCCATCTGAGATATAGCGCACAGCGCCGTCCGAGATATAGCGTACAGCCCTGTCTGAGATGCAGCGTACAGCCTCGTCTGTGATACAGCGTACAGCTTCATCTGAGATACAACGTACAGCTCCATCTCAGATACGGCGTACAGCCTCGTCTGAGATACAGCGTACAGCCCCGTCTCAGATACAGCGTACAGGCTCGTCTGAGATAAGGCGTACAACCCCATCTGAGATACAGCATACAGCCCTGTCTCAGATAAGGCGTACAGCCCCGTCTGAGATATAGCGTACAGCCTTGTCTGAGATACGGCATACATCCCTGTCTCAGATGCAGCGTACAGCCCCATCTCAGATACAGTGTACAGCCCCATCTCAGATACAGCGTACAGCCCCATCTCAGATACAGCGTACAGCCCCGTCTGAGATACAGCGTACAGCCCCATTTGAGATACAGTGTACAGCCCCGTCTCAGATACAGCGTACAGCCCCGTCTCAGATACAGCGTACAGCCCCATTTCAGATACAGCTTACAGCCCAGTCTGAGATACGGCGTACAACCCCATCTGAGATACAGCGTAGAGCCCCATCTCAGATACAGCGGACAGCCCCATCTGAGATACAGCGCACAGCCCCGTCTCAGATACAGCGTACAGCCCCATCTCAGATACAGCGTACAGCCCCGTTTCAGATACAGCGTACAGCCCAGTCTGAGATATGGCGTACAACCCCATCTGAGATACAGCGTACAGCCCCATCTCAGATACAGCGGTCAGCCCCATCTGAGATACAGCGTACAGCCCCGTCTAAGATACAGTGAACAGCCCCATCTGAGATACTGTGTACAGCCCCGTCTCAGATACAGTGTACAGCCTCATCTCAGATACAGCGTACAGCCTCATCTCAGATACGGCGTACAGCCCCATCTGAGATACGGCATACAGCCCCATCTGAGATACAGCATACAGCCTCATCTCAGATAAGGCGTACAGCCCCGTCTGAGATATGGCGTACAGCCCCGTCTGAGATACAGCATACAGCCTCGTCTGAGATACAATGTACAGCCCCATCTGAAATACAGCGTACAGCCCTGTCTGAGATGCAGCGTACAGCCTCGTCTGTGATACAGCGTACAGCCTCGTCTGAGTTACGGCGTACAGCCTCATCTCAGATATGGCGTACAGCCTCCTCTGAGATAGAGCATACAGCCTCATCTCAGATACAGCGTACAGCCTCGTCTGAGATACAGCGTACTACCTCATCTGAGATACAGCATACAGCCTCGTCTGAGATACAACGTACAGCCCCATCTGAGATACAGCGTACAGCCTCGTCTCAGATACAGCGTACAGCCCCGTCTGAGATACAGCGTACAGCCTCATCTGGGATAGAGCATATGGCACCATCTGGGATACGGCGTACAGCCCCGTCTGAGTTATAGCGTACATCCCCAGTCTGAGATACGGTGTACAGCCCCGTCCGAGATACAGCTTACAGCCCCGTCTCAGATACAGCGTACAGCCCTGTTTCAGATACAGCGTACAGCCCAGTCTGAGATACGGCGTACAGCCCCATCTGAGATATAGCGTACAGCCCCATCTCAGATACAGCGGACAGCCCCATCTGAGATACAGCATACAGACCCGTCTCAGATACAGCATACAGCCCCATCTCAGATATGGCGTAAAGCCCCATCTTCAGATACAGCGTACAGCCCCATCTGTGATACGGCATGCAGCCCCATCTGAGAAAAGGCATACAGCCCCATCTCAGATACGGCATACAGCCCCATCTCAGATATGGCGTACAGCCCCATCTCAGATACGGCATACAGCCCCATCTCAGATATGGCGTACAGCCCCATCTCATATACGGCGTACAGCCCCCTCTCAGATACGGCATACAGCCCCATCTCAGATATGGCGTACAGCCCCATCTCAGATACGGCATACAGCCCCATCTCAGATATAGCATACAGCCCCATCTCAGATACAGCGGACAGCCCCATCTGAGATACAGCGTACAGCCCTGTCTAAGATACAGCATACAGCCCCATCTCAGATATGGCGTACAGCCCCATCTCAGATACGGCGTACAGCCCCATCTCAGATACAGCGTACAGCCAAGTCTGAGATGCAGCATATAGCCTCATCTCAGATACAGTGTAAAGCCTCGTCTCAGATACAGCGTACAGTCCCCTCTGAGATACAGCGTACAGCCCCGTCTCAGATACAGCATACAACCCCATCTCAGATACAGCGTACAGTCCCGTCTCAGATACAGCGTACAGCCCCATCTGAGATTCAGCGTACAACCCCATCTCATATACGGCGTACAGCCCCGTCTTAGATACACTGTTCACCCCGTTTCAGATACAGCGTACAGCCCCATCTCAGATACAGCGTACAGCCCCATCTCAGATACGGCGTGCAGCCCCGTCTCAGATACGGCATACAACCCCATCTCAGATACAGCGTACAGTCCCGTCTGAGATACAGCATACAACCCCATCTCAGATACAGCGTACTGTCCCATCTCAGATACAGCGTACAGCCCCATCTGAGATACAGCGTACAACCCCATCTCATATACGGCGTACAGCCCCGTCTGAGATACAGCGTTCACCCCATTTCAGATACAGCGTACAGCCCCATCTGAGATACAGCTTACAGCCCCGTCTCAGATACAGCTTACAGCCCCGTTTGAGATACAGCGTACAGCCCAGTCTGAGATACGGCGTACAGCCCCATCTGAGATATAGCGTACAGCCCCATCCCAGATACAGCGGACAGCCCCATCTGAGATACAGCGTACAGCCCTGTCTAAGATTCTGCATACAGACCCGTCTCAGATACAGCATACAGCCCCATCTCAGATATGGCATACAGCTCCGTCTTCAGATACAGCGTACAGCCTCATCTGAGATACGGCGTACAGCCCCATCTCAGATACAGCGTACAGCCCCGTCTCAGATACAGCATACAGCCCCATCTCAGATACAGCTTACAGCCCCATCTGAGATACGGCATACATTCCCGTCTGAGATACAGCGTAGAGCCCCGTCTCAGATACAGCGTACAGCCCCCTCTGAGATACAGCGTACAGCCCCATCTAAGAAACAGCGTACAGCCTCATCTCTGATACGGCGTACAGCCCCATCTCAGATACGACGTACAGCCCCATCTCAGATACGGCATAAGGCCTCGTCTGAGATACAGCGTACAGCCCCGTCTCAGATACGGCATACAACCACATCTCAGATACAGCGTACAGCCCCATCTCAGATACAGCGTACAGCCCCATCTCAGATACGGCATACAGCCCCATCTCAGACACAGCGTACAGCCCCGTCTCAGATACAGCGTACAGCCCCATCTCAGATACAGCGTACAGCCCCGTCTCAGATACACCATACAGCCTCGTCTGAGATACGGCGTACAGCCCCGTCTGAGATACAGCGTACAGCCCCGTCTGAGATACAGCGTACAGCCCCATCTCAGATACATCGTAAAGCCTCATTTGAGATACAGTGTACAGCCCCATCTCAGATACGGCGTACAGCCCCATCTCAGATACGGCATACAGCCCCATCTCAGACACAGCGTACAGCCCCGTCTCAGATATGGCGTACAGCCCCATCTCAGATACAGCGTACAGCCCAGTCTTAGATACAGTGTATAGCCTGATCTCAGATACAGTGTACAGCCTTGTCTGAGATACAGCGTACAGCCCCGTCTGAGGTACAGCGTACAGCCCCGTGTCAGATACAACGTACAGCCTCATTTGAGATACAACTTACAGACCCATCTCAGATACGGCGTACAGCCTCGTCTGAGATACAGTGTATAGCCCCGTCTCAGATACGGCATAGAGGCTCGTCTGAGATACAGAATACAGCCTCATCTGAGATACAGTGTACAGGCTCGTCTGAGATACGGCGTACAGCCCCATCTGAGATACAGCGTATAGCTCTGTCTGAGATAAGGCGTACAGCCCCGTCTGAGATATAGCGTACAGCCTCATCTGAGATACGGCATACATCGCTGTCTCAGATACAGCGTACAGCCCCATCTCAGATACAGTGTACAGCCCCGTCTCAGATACAGCGTACAGCCCCACCTCAGATACAGCATACAGCCCCGTCTGAGATACAGCGTACAGCCTCATTTGAGATACAGTGTACAGCCCCATCTCAGATACAGCGTACTGCCCTGTCTCAGATACAGCGTACAGCCACATTTCAGATACAGCGTACAGCCCAGTCTGAGATATGGCGTACAACCCCATCTGAGATACAGCGTACAACCCCGTCTGAGATACAGCGGTCAGCCCCATCTGAGATACAGCGAACAGCCCTGTCTCAGATAACGCGTACAGCCCCATCTCAGATACAGCGTACAGCCCAGTCTGAGATACGGCGTACAACCCCATCTCAGATACAGCGTACAGCCCCATCTCAGATACAGCAGTCAGCCCCATCTGAGATACAGCGTACATCCCCATCTAAGATACAGCAAACAGCCCCATCTGAGATACAGTGTACAGCCCCGTCTCAGATACAGTGTACAGCCTCATCTCAGATACAGCGTACAGCCCCATCTCAGATATGGCGTACAGCCCTGTCTCAGATACGGCATACAGCCCCATCTCAGATATGGCGTACAGCCCCATCTCAGATACGGTGTACAGCCCCATCTCAGATACAGCGTACAGCCCAGTCTGAGATGCAGCATATAGCCTCATCTCAGATACAGTGTAAAGCATCATCTCAGATACAGTGTACAGCCCCGTCAGAGGTACAGCGTACAGCCCTGTGTCAGATACGACGTACAGCCTCATCTGAGATACAACGTACAGCCCCATCTAAGATACGGCATACAGCCTCGTCTGAGATACAGCGTACAGCCCCGTCTCAGATACGGCATACAACCACATCTCAGATACAGCGTACAGCCCCATCTCAGATACAGCGTACAGCCTCATTTGAGATACAGCGTACAGCCCCGTCTCAGATACAGCGTACAGCCCCATCTCAGATACAGCGTACAGCCCCGTCTGAGGTACAGCGTACAGCCCCGTGTCAGATACAACATACAGCCTCATTTGAGATACAACTTACAGCCCCATCTCAGATACGGCGTACAGCCTCATTTGAGATACAGCGTACAGCCCCGTCTCAGATACAGTGTAAAGCATCATCTCAGATACAGTGTACAGCCCCGTCAGAGGTACAGCATACAGCCCCGTCTCAGATACAGTGTACAGGCTCGTCTGAGATACGGCGTACAGCCCCATCTGAGATACAGCGTACAGCCCTGTCTGAGATAAGGCGTACAGCCCCGTCTGAGATATAGCGTACAGCCTCGTCTGAGATACGGCATACATCCCTGTCTCAGATAGAGCGTACAGCCCCATCTCAGATACAGTGTACAGCCCCGTCTCAGATACAGCGTACAGCCCCACCTCAGATACAGCGTACAGCCCCGTCTCAGATACAGCGTACAGCCCCGTCTCAGATAAGCGTACAGCCCCGTTTCAGAGACAGCATACAGCCCAGTCTGAGATATGGCGTACAACCCCATCTGAGATACAGCGTACAACCCCATCTCAGATACAGCGGTCAGCCCCATCTGAGATACAGCGAACAGCCCCGTCTCAGATAACGCGTACAGCCCCATCTCAGATACAGCGTACAGCCCCGTTTCAGATACAGCGTACAGCCCAGTCTGAGATACGGCGTACAACCCCATCTCAGATACAGCGTACAGCCCCATCTGAGATACAGCGGTCAGCCCCATCTAAGATACAGCAAACAGCCTCATCTCAGATACGGCGTACAGCCCTGTCTCAGATACGGCATACAGCCCCATCTCAGATATGGCGTACAGCCCCATCTCAGATACGGCATACAGCCCAGTCTGAGATGCAGCATATAGCCTCATCTCAGATACAGCGTAAAGCATCATCTCAGTTACAGTGTACAGCCCCGTCAGAGGTACAGCGTACAGCCCTGTGTCAGATACGACGTACAGCCTCATCTGAGATACAACGTACAGCCCCGTCTAAGATATGGCATACAGCCTCGTCTGAGATACAGCGTACAGCCCCGTCTCAGATACGGCGTACAGCCTCATCTGAGATACAGAGTACAGCCTCATCTGAGATACAGCGTACAGCCCCATCTGAGATACAGCATACATCCTCGTCTGAGATACAACGTACAGCCCCATCTGAGATACAGCGTACAGCCCCGTCCGAGATACAGCGTACAGCCCTGTCTGAGATGCAGCGTACAGCCTCGTCTGTGATACAGCATACAGCCTCGTCTGAGATATGGCGTACAGCCTCGCCTCAGATACAGCGTACAGCCTCGCCTGAGATACAGCGTACAACCTCATCTGAGATACAGCATACAGCCTCGTCTGAGATACAACGTACAGCCCCATCTGAGATACAGCGTACAGCCTCATCTCAGTTACAGCGTACAGCCTCGCCTGAGATACAGCGTACAACCTCATCTGAGATACAGCATACAACCTCGTCTGAGATACAACGTACAGCCCCATCTGAGATACAGCGTACAGCCTCGTCTCAGATACAGCGTACAGCTCTGTCTGAGATACAGCATACAGCCTCATCTGGGATAGAGCAAACGGCACCATCTGGGATACGGCGTACAGCCCCGTCTGAGTTATAGCGTACAGCCTCATCTGAGATACAGCGTACAGCCTCGCCTGAGATACAGCATACATCCCTGTGTCAGATATGGCGTACCGCCCCTTCTGAGATACAGCGTACAGCCCCATCTCAGATATGGCGTACAGCCCCATCTCAGATACGGTGTACAGCCCCGTCTCAGATACGACATACAGCCCCATCTCAGATATGGCGTACAGCCCCATCTCAGATACAGCGTACAGCCCTGTCTCAGATACGGCATACAGCCCCATCTCAGATATGGCGTACAGCCCCATCTCAGATACGGCGTACAGCCGCATCTCAGATACAGCGTACAGCCCCGTCTGAGATGCAGCACATAGCCTCATCTCAGATACAGTGTAAAGCCTCGTCTCAGATACAGCGTACAGCCCCGTCTGAGATACAGCATACAGCCCCGTGTCAGATACGACGTACCGCCTCATCTGAGATACAACGTACAGCCCCATCTAAGATATGGCATACAGCCTTGTCTGAGATACAGCGTACATCCCCATCTCAGTTACGGCGTACAGCCTCATCTGAGATACAGACTACAGGCTCATCTGAGATACAGCGTACAGCCTCCTCTGAGATACAGCATACAGCCCCATCTGAGATTCAGCGTACAGCCCCGTCCGAGATACAGCGTACAGCCCTGTCTGAGACGCAGCGTACAGCCTCGTCTGTGATACAGCGTACATCCTCGTCTGAGATACGGCGTACAGCCTCATCTCAGATATGGCGTACAGCCTCCTCTGAGATACAGCGTACAGCCTCGTCTCTGATACAGCGTACAGCCTCATCTGAGATACAGCGTACAACCTCATCTGAGATACAGCATACAGCCTCGTCTGAGATACAACTTACAGCCCCATCTGAGATACAGCGTGCAGCCTCATCTCAGATACAGCGTACAGCCCCGTCTGAGATACAGCGTACAGCCTCATCTGGGATAGAGCATACGGCACCATCTGGGATACGGCGTGCAGCCCCCTCTGAGGTATAGCGTACAGTCTCATCTGAGCTACAGCGTAAAGCCTCATCTGAGATACAGCATACATCCCTGTATCAGATATGGCGTACCGCCCCTTCTGAGATACAGTGTACAGACCCATCTCAGATACAGCGTACAGACCAGTCTGAGATACAGTGTACAGCCTCATTTGAGATACAGCGTACAGCCTCGTCTCAGATACGGCGTACAGCCCCATCTCAGATACAGTGTACAGCCTCATCTCAGATACAGCGTACAGCCTCGTCTCAGATACGGCGTACAGCCCCATCTGAGATACGGCATACAGCCCCATCTGAGAAAAGGCATACAGCCCCAACTCAGATATGGCGTACAGCCCCATCTCAGATACGGCGTACAGCCCCATCTCAGATACAGCATACAGCCCCATCTCAGATACAGCATACAGCCTCGTCTGAGATACAACGTACAGCCCCATCTGAGATACAGCATACAGCCTCGTCTCAGATACAGCGTACAGCCCCGTCTGAGATACAGCGTACAGCCTCATCTGGGATAGAGCATACGGCACCATCTGGGATACGGCGTACAGCCCCGTCTGAGTTATAGCGTACAGCCTCATCTGAGATACAGCGTACAGCCTCGTCTGAGATACAGCATACAGCCTCGTCTGAGATACAGCATACATCGCTGTCTCAGATATGGCGTACCGCCCCTTCTGAGATACAGCGTACAGCCCCATCTCAGATACAGCGTACAGACCAGTCTGAGATACAGTGTACAGCCTCATTTGAGATACAGCGTACAGCCTTGTCTCAGATACGGCGTACAGCCCCGTCTCAGATACAGTGTACAGCCTCATCTCAGATACAGTGTACAGCCTCATCTCAGATACGGCGTACAGCCCCATCTGAGATCCGGCATACAGCCCCATCTGAGAAAAGGCATACAGCCCCATCTCAGATATGGCGTACAGCCCCATCTCAGATATGGAGTACAGCCCCATCTCAGATATGGCATACAGCCCCAACTCAGATATGGCGTACAGCCCAATCTCAGATACGGCATACAGCCCCATCTCAGATATGGCGTACAGCCCCATCTCAGATACGGCGTACAGCCCCGTCTCAGATATGGCATACAGCCCCATCTCAGATATGGCGTACAGCCCCATCTCAGATATGGCGTACAGCCCCATCTCAGATACGGCGTACAGCCCCGTCTCAGATACGGCATACAGCCCCATCTCAGATACGGCGTACAGCCCCATCTCAGATACAGCGTACAGCCCAGTCTGAGATGCAGCATATAGCCTCATCTCAGATACAGTGTAAAGCCTCGTCTCAGATACAGTGTACAGCTCCTTCTGAGGTACATCGTACATCCCCGTGTCAGATACGACGTACCGCCTCATCTGAGATACAACGTACAGCCCCATCTAAGATACGACATACAGCCTCATCTGAGATAGAGCGTACATCCCCGTCTCAGATACGGCGTACAGCCTCATCTGAGATACAGAGTACAGCCTCATCTGAGATACAGCGTACAGCCTCGTCTGAGATACAGCGTACAGCCCGGTCTGAGATACAGCATACAGCCCCATCTGAGATACAGCGTACAGCCCCGTCTGAGATACAGCGTACAGCCCTTTCTGAGATGCAGCGTACAGCCTCATCTGTGATACAGCGTACAGCCTTGTCTGAGATATGGCGTACAGCCTCATCTCAGATATGGCGTACAGCCTCCTCTGAGATACAGCGTACAGCCTCATCTCAGATACAGCGTACAGTGTCGTCTGAGATACAGCGTACAACCTCATCTGAGATACAGCATACAGCCTCGTCTGAGATACAACGTACCGCCCCATCTGAGATACAGCATACAGCCTCGTCTGAGATACAGCGTACAGCCCCGTCTGAGATACAGCGTACAGCCTCATCTGAGATAGAGCATACGGCACCATCTGGGATACGGCGTACAGCCCCATCTGAGTTATAGCGTACAGCCTCATCTGAGATACAGTGTACAGCCTCATCTGAGATACAGCATACATCCCTGTCTCAGATATGGCGTACCGCCCCTTCTGAGATACAGCATACAGCCCCATCTCAGATACAGCGTACAGACCAGTCTGAGATACAGTGTACACCCTCATTTGAGATACAGCGTACAGCCTCGTCTCAGATACGGCGTACAGCCCCGTCTCAGATACAGTGTACAGCCTCATCTCAGACACAGCGTACAGCCTCGTCTCAGATACGGCATACAGCCCCATCTGAGATACGGCATACAGCCCCATCTGAGAAAAGGCATACAGCCCCATCTCAGATACGGCGTACAGCCCCATCTCAGATATGGCATACAGCCCCATCTCAGATATGGCGTACAGCCCCATCTCAGATACGGCATACAGCCCCATCTCAGATATGGCGTACAGCCTCATTTCAGATGCGGCGTACAGCCCCATCTCAGATACAGCGTACAGCCCAGTCTGAGATGCAGCATATAGCCTCATCTCAGATACAGTGTACAGCCTAGTCTCAGATACAGCGTACAGCCCCATCTCAGATACGGCGTACAGCCCAGTCTCAGATATGGCATACAGACTCATCTCAGATACAGCGTACAGCCCCGTCTGAGATACAGCGTACAGCCCTGTCTCAGATACGATGTACAATCCTGTCTGAGTTACGGCGTACAGCCCCGTCTCACAGCGTACAGATCTGTCTGAGTTACGGTGTACAGCCCCATCTCAGATACAGCGTACAGCCCCATCTCAGATACAGTGTACAGCCTCGTCTCAGGTACAGTGTACAGCCTTGTCTCAGAAACAGCGTACAGTCCCGTCTCACAGCGTACAGATCTGTCTGAGTTACGGTGTACAGCCCCGTCTCAGGTACAGTGTACAGCCCTGTCTCAGATACAGCGTACAGCCCCATCTCAGATACAGCGTACAGCCCCGTCTCAGATACAGCGTACAGCCCCGTCTCAGATACAGCGTACAGCCCCGTCTCAGATACAGCGTACAGACCCATCTCAGATACAGCGTACAGCCCCGTCTCAGATACAGCGTATAGCCCCGTTTCAGATACAGCGTACAGCCCCGTCTCAGATACAGCGTACAGCCCCGTCTCAGATACAGTGTACAGCCCCGTCTCAGATATAGTGTACAGCCCCGTCTCAGATATAGCGTACAGCCCCATCTCAGATACAGCGTACAGCCCCATCTGAGATATAAAGCGTACAGCCTCGTCTGAGATACAGCATACAGCCTCGTCTGAGATACAGCGTACAGCCCCATGTCAGATACGACGTACAGCCCCATCTGAGATACAGCGTACAGCCTCGTCTGAGATACAGCGTACAGCCTTGTCTGAGATACAGCGTACAGCCCCGTGTCAGATACGACGTACAGTCCTGTCTGAGATACAGCGTACAGCCCCGTCTGAGATACGACGTACAGCCCTTTCTGAGTTAAGGCGTATTTTTCCACCTGCAGACAATAATCAGCCACATCGACATTTCGTTCCAGTTTCCTGATATTCCCCCCATCACTCGAAACTCTTCAGAAAAGATAACAGAAATGTGCAAGTTCTAATGAGACATTCAGCGCTCCATAGTGTTCATCTCTGTTTCATTTCATTGGCAAAACAATTCCATTGACCATGAAAGGGAATTAGACTGTTATGTGGAAAGAAGCAGTCTGCCGGGTTACAGGGGAGTGGCACTGGGTGTAATGCTTGTGCAGAGAGCTGGTGTAGACACGGGCCGAATGGCCTCCTTCTGTCCTGTAACAACTCTGTGATTCTGTGAATTTTAATTTCCGCTCACTGCTGCTGTGATCATTTCCCTCTGAGCGAGAGGGCACACTCGCTGTATAATTTATTCATTGTTTGTGTGTCTTGCTGTATTTCCCTTAGTGAACAGCTTGAAGAATCATCAGCATGATGAGCACTCTGACTCAGCATGACATGAACCATAACTGTTTTTTCCCCCAGCAGTGGGTGGGTCTGTCTGATACAGCTGGAGGGATTGATTGGCGCAAACATCCTATATACTGAGGAGGGGGTGGGGGTGTGGGGAACCACACACCACACCACAGCTGAGGATCCCATTGGAATGCTGACCCACAATCCAGCATCACAGCCCTGGAGATGAGCTCAGGAACGGAGGTGGACAGGGTCTGGAAACTACTAGGCCGGCCAGCATGTTAGTGTCCTGACCCCGCGCCTGTAATCAGCCATTCTGATTGGTGAGGATCAGAGCCTGCCAAGGCCACACACCTCCACCAGGCGGCCTGCGAGTTAGACTCATTAAGCTCCTTGTCAACTAAGGATTAAGAATGCAGTCGGTCTCTGGTTCCCCCATGGGACACGGGGCGGTTTAACTGCCTGGAGTCAGGTACCCAATAGCAGACCAGGGTGCCAGTGCCTAGAGGCCGTCCCTAACTGCTGGGTTGGGGATGCAGCCTGTCCCTCCCACCACCACCACCAAGCCCACCATGTGGTCTGGCTTTCTGCATTTTGTAATTAAATGTTTTGAAAGGTGATGTGAAGCACCCTCTCAGTTAGTTACCCTTTACTGCAGCCTGCTCACCATCTCAAGCTGAGAGGCCTCTGATTGGTCTTGCAGGCTTCGAGAGCCCGCCCACTGCCCTTCCTCGGACAGGGTACCTAACTCCATGCCTATTAAGGGGACACCCAGGTCAAAATCTCAAAGAGGGATTGTTTCCCCAGTGGGTGGGTTCGGTGTCTGGAAATAGACACTGTTCTTGTCCTCAAAGTGAAAACTCAGCCCGTGCTCTCCACTCATCAAGGCTGCCAAAGTCCCCAGGACAGAGCTGTCCTTTGGCCTTCTACCTTCTCACTGTCCAAGCTCCCAAACACCTCCTTCCTGGCCAAACACTGACTTACTTAACAAAAGCAAAATCAGAATTACCTGCAGAAACTCAGCAGCTCCGGCAGCATCGGCGGAGAAGAAAAGAGTTGACGTTTCGAGTCCTCATGACCCTTCGACAGAACTTGTGCTTCTTTCAGTTTAGTCTGCTGTATTCGCTGCTCACAGTGTGGTCACCTCTACTTTGGGGAAGCCAAATGCACTCTGGATAACAGCTTTGCAGAACATCTCCGTTCAGTCCACAAGCATGACCCCAAGCTTCCTGTCGTCGGTCATTTCAATTCTTCACCTTGTTCTCACCCTGACCTTTCTGCCCGTGGCCTGCTACAGTGTTCCATTGAAACTCAACGCAAGCTCAAGGAACAGCACCATATCTTTTGACTCGACACTTTATAACCTTCTGGGCTCAACGTGGAGTTCAACAACTTCAGATCGTAGCCTCTGCCTTCATCTTGTTCTGTGTTTTTTCTTTTCTCTCACTCTGTTTTGTTGGGCTGGTCTTGTCTTGTCTCGTTGCTTTCTTTATCTCTTCATGTTGCATGTCTCCATGTAGCAATCCACGCCTCATTTGGTCACAACCTTTGTTTCTTTACTAAACCCATTACCATTCTCTTTGGCTGTTGCCTCATGAAATATTATTGTTATTCAATCCTTTCTGCCCTCCATCATATCTCAGAGCTTCCTTTTTGTTCTTCCTGCCACCAACCCCCACCCACTCCAACCTTTCTATTGGCTTAAAAACTTACATTTCCATCAGTTCTGATAAAAGCTCACTCAATCTGAAACATTAACTCTTGCCTGTCTCCATAGATGCTGCTGACCTGCTGAGTTTTTCCAACATTTTCTGTTCTTATTTCAGATTTCCAGCATGCATGGTGTTTTGCGTTTGGATTACTGCCCAGAGTGAGGTTCAGACTCAAGACTGTTTGACTCAGAGTGGGAATTGGGATGGGTGCATGGTCCACACTGAGCCAGAAACCCATTTCTCTCAATTGCTTATAAACTTTTGGTTTCTAACTTTTTAGTTCGGGCAAAATAAAATGTTTGGGGTAATTTTCAATAAAGCAGAGGGTGAAGCAGGGTGGAATACTGGGGGTGGTAGGGGATATCACAGTTGGTCAATCTGCTACATCAGGAGTGGGTATTATGAGAAATGTATTAGGAGCTGATCCGCTGAGATTGACTGTAAATAACTCTTTACAGATCGTAGGAAATGATTCTTACATCCGGGGATATGCTTTTCATCATGGATTTGCTCCTGCAATTGGAGTGTTTGCAACAAACGGCCTTAATGTTGATGACAATGTCATTCACAACACACAGGGAGAAGGTAACCAGAAGATAAGCACACAGGATAGATGTTGAGTTGTGTGTGAAGGTGTAAACCAGGTGACTGAGAGTTAGCACCCTGTACTCTATAACATAGGGTAGCTGTGTGAGACCCACCCATCGTAACACTCGTGCACAAGTCTGTTGTCTCGGAATGTTGGTGTCTTATCAAGGAAATCATTCATAAAATGACTTTAATGGCCAGTCCCAAACTCACCTTTTCTAGGTATCAAGTTATGTGGCGACAGGAATCGGGTGAGAAGGAACCTGGTGGCTCTCGCTCTATGGTCTTCAGTTTCCGATAGTTGGATGCAGCGATTGAGGTTAAATTCATTCTGTTTGATAAAAGTAGGGGAAGCACATTTAACCAAGATATTCTTTTCACCCTGGGCATTTCAGTTTCACTTTTGTCCCAAATCACCTGCTATTATCCAATCTGGCCAAATCCCATCCTATTGAAACTGGGAAACTGATGGGTTCTCTGATGGCCGGTGTAGGGAAATTCCTTTAGACTCATGGTTTAGGCTCAAGTGTATTATCCAAATGCAAGTCTACTGCTCAAACACTAAAAGTATAATAACTATTCCCTTCCCATTCACTTATCCTCTCCATACGGTGATGTGTTAAGTCTGGGCAAGAATAAGCAATCCAGTTCAACATTTTCAAAACTTTGGCAAAGGAGGTTAACACTCCTGCTCCACACTCTGACCCCAAACCTGCACTCTGAACCTGGCTCCGCACTCTGAACCTGGCTCTGCACCCTGACCCTGGCTCTGCACTCTGACCTTCTACCATTGCAGTAAGTAGCAACCCAGTTGAATCTTTAGAAATTCAAGAAACAATAAGAAGACTTGCATTTATATGGCGCCTTTCATGATCACAAGACAGCTCAGAGTACTTTACAGCCAATGAAGTGCTTGTAAAGTGTAGTCACTGCTATAATTTAGGAAAAGTAGCAGCCAATATGTACACAGCAAGATCCCACAAACAGCAATGTGATAATAACCACATAACATGTTGTTTGTGACGTTGGTTGAGGGATAAATATTGACCAGGACATTGAGGAGAATTCCCATGTTCTTCTTGAAAATAGTGCCATGGGACCTTTCACATTCACCTAAGCAGGCAGGATGGGCCTTCGGGTTAAAGTTTACCTTTATTCTTTCATGGGACGTGGGTGTCACTGACAAGGCCAGCAGGTGTTGCCCATCCCTAAATGCCATTGAAGCACGAGGCCCATTTCAGAGGGAAGTTAAAGTCAACCACATTGCTGTGGGTCTGGAGTCACATGTAGGCCAGACCGGGTAAGGACAGCAGATTTCCCTCCCTAAAGGGCATTAGTGAACCAGATGGGTTTTTGTTTACATCATTTGAAATTAGTTTCATGGTCACCATTACTGAGACCAGCTTTCAATTCCAGATGTATTAATTGAATTTTAATTCCACCAGCAGCTGTGGTGGGATTTGACCCCATGTTTCCTTGGCCATTAGCCTGGGCGTCTGGATCATGAATCTGGTGACATTACCGGTATGGCACCATCTTCCACCAAAGTCTAATCCAAAAGATGGCACCTCTGACAATTGGAGTCTCAGCCTTGACTTTGTGTTTAAACCCTGGAATGAGACTTAATCGCAGAAGCTTGTGATTCAGAGGTGAGAGTGCCACCTACTGAGACGCTCCATCACACAAACTGGGAAGAGTAGACCTAATGAGTGGCCGGGTTTGACATTGATTAGATGGGCTGAATGGCCTGTGTCCTTATCGTAAATTCTTTGTAGAGATTTACGTTCTAAATTGTTCAGGAAAAACCCCCTTATTCTTTGCAAGATGTTGTGAAGATTATAATTGGATGTTTTTTTAATATTTGAAGATAAATCATGGCTCTAAAATTCTACTACATGGCAATATTGTTGCATGATTTCAGAAGATTGGCTATCGCATTGATGGGGAACCATGCCCAGATAAGTCTCAGCCTTTTACAGACACCCACATTCACCTTCTGTCCCTTGTTTGTGTGATATTAACATTCTCCCAATTGGCCCATGTGAAACCACCTACACTTGGGTAATGGACATGGGTCTGAACGAGCAACTCAGAAGTTGAGAGTTTGAATCTTGGAGGGGACACAGAGCAGATTCACTGGAAAGGTATCTGGGCTTAAAGGAAAAACAGAATTACCCGGAAAAACTCAGCAGGTCTGGCAGCATCGGCGGAGAAGAAAAGAGTTGACGTTTCGAGTCCTCATGACCCTTCGACCGAACTGCTGAAGACTCGAAACGTCAACTCTTTTCTTGTCCGCCGATGCTGCCAGACCTGCTGAGTTTTTCCAGGTAATTCTGTTTTTGTTTTGGATTTCCAGCATCCGCAGTTTTTTTGTTTTTATCTCTGGGCTTAAAGGGTTGCATTATGAGGACAGGTTTCATAAACTTGCCTTGAGTTTGGAGGATTAAGAGATATTATGACTTAGATGTTTAAAATGTTAAACAGATTCAATAGGGTAGATAATTTCTCTCTATCTCTCCTCTGATGGGAGAATCAAGAACAAAGGGACATAATCTTAAAATTGGAGCAACAGTATTCAGGGGTGATATCACTTTTTGACATAAAGGGTAGCTAAAGTGTAAAACTCCATCCCCCAAAAAGCTGTGGCTGCTCAGGGACAATTGTAATTGGAAGAGTAAGAAGGGTAGACCTTTGTTGGTTAAGGGTATCAGGGACATGGAGCAAGTGGAGTTTAAATACAGATCAGCCAGGATCTAATGGAATGATAGAACAGGATCAAGGGCTGAATGGCCTCCTCCATTCAGGGACAGAAATCCAGGGTGGAGGGGCGAGACACACACAGGCAAGGCCACTGGTGGAACAAAGAGAGCAAAGAACTTATAAGAGGCAAGAATTGGAGAAACAGAGTTCTCAGAGGGGTCTTAGAATCATAGAATGGTTACTGTACAGAAGGAGGCCATTCAGCCCATGTGCCCTTGCTGCCTCTCTGTAAGAGCAATTCACCTACTGCCATTCCCCTCTCCGCTATCCCTGAGATTCTTTTTTCCTTTTCAGATAATTATCCAATTCCCTTTCGAATTCCATGATTGAACCGACCTCCACTATACCCCCAGACTGTGCATTCCAGATCTTAACCATTTGCTGCATGAAACGTTTCTCATGTCGCCATTGCTTCTTTCACAATTACCTTAAATCCGTGTCCTTATGGTTCTCAATCCTTCCACCAATGGAAACAGATCCCTCCTCTCTATCTACTCTGTCCAGAACCTCATGATTCTGAATACCTCTATCAAATCTCCTCTCAACCTTCTCTACTCCAAAGAGAACAGTCCCAACTTCTCCAATCCATCTAAGCAACTGAAGTTCCTTTTCCCTGGAACCATTCTCGTGAATCTATTCTGCACCTCTCTGTAATGCCTTCACATCCTTCCTAAAGTGCAGCATCCAGAACTGGGCACAGTACTCCAGTTGAGGTTGAACCAGTGTTTTCTACAGGTTTAATGTAGCCTCCTTGCTCTCTTATTCCATACTCCTATTAATAAAGCTTCATTAACCGCTTTCTCGATCTGTCCTGCCACCTTCAATGACTTATGCACATATACACCCAGGTCCCTCTGCTCCTGCACCTTTAGAGTTCTACCCTTTATATTGTCTCTCCAAGTTCTTCCTACAAAATGGAATCACTTCACATTTCTCCGCATTGAGCTTCAATTGCCTCTTGTGTACCCATTCCACCAACTTGACTATGTCCTTTGGAAGGTCTACACTATCCTCACAGTTCAAAAAACTTCCAAGTTTTGTGACATCCACAAATTTTGAAATTGTGCCCTGTACACCAAGAGTCCAAATCATTAATGTATATCAGGAAAAGCAAGGACCCCACTGAACCCTGGGGAACTCCACTACAAACCTTCCTGCAGCTCAAAAACATCCACTAACCACAACTCCCTGTTTCCTGTCACTTAGCTGATTCCGTATCCAATACTGTCCCGTTTATTCCACGAGTTATAACTTTGCTCACTCTGTGCCTTTTGAAATCCGCAACTGCATTACCCTCATCAAACCCCTCTATTAGCTCATCAAAGAACTCAAGCAAATTAGGTCAACATGATTTACCCTTAACAAATCTCTGCTGATTTTCCTTAATTAACCTACACTTGACCAAGTGTTATTAGTTTTGTCCCAAAATATTGTATATCATTGTGGGGCTGGAAGGCAATTACAACAATGAGGAGGGGTGAGGTCATGGAAGTATTAGAACGTGAGGATGAAGTGCAGGCTCAACTGCAGGCAGCCATTATTGAACCAGCTTTATTTACACCTCCCCAACAGAGAGGGCAGGATAACAAAATGCTCTGCTATTACGAAATACAACAAAAGGATAACAACAACTTGCATCTGTATAGCACCGTTAATGTAGTAAATCGTCCCAATGTGCTTCACAGGGGCATTATAAAACAAAATTTGGCACCATGCCACATAAGATATTAGGACAGATGACCAAAAGCTTGGTCAGGGTAGGGGAGCAAGGTAGACTAGACGGAGGGGTGTAGAGAGGGACTTCCAGAGCTTAGGGCCCAGGTAATTGAAGGCAGCCGCCAACAAAGAAGCGATTAAAATTACAGATGCTCAAGAGGCCAGAATTAGATGAACTCAGTGGATCACAGAGAAGCTGTAGGGGCTGGAGGAGGTTTCAGAGATAGGGAGGGGTAAAGACTGTGGAAGGATTTGAAAATAAGGATGAGAATGTTAAAATTGAGTGACTGCCTAACTAGGAGTCAGTATAAGTCAGCGAGCACAGGGGTAAAGAGATATCTGGCATGTTGGGAGCAAAGACATAGTCAGCAGAGCTTTGGGTAAACTGAACTTTATGGAGAGTGGAATTGATCCAACAAATGTAATTACCTTTATTATCTGCAGAACAATCAAATCCTGTTGAGACTTGTTCTCATAATGAGGCCCATGGAGGGGAGTTTGGTGTTTACATGAACAGAGATGGTCTTTCCAGTTGCTCCCATATCCAAGGGTTCACTATTTGGAAATGCTGGGAATATGGGATATACTTCCAGGTAAAAGGATCCTATCATTTCTAAATCCTAAATAGGGCAGTGCATCCCAAACATTTTCCCACTGTGACCCCATTTCGAGGGTTCAAAATTTCAGTGACCACTCAGTGGGAGCTATGAGAGCGGAGTGGGGGGAGGGAGGGGGTGTAGAGGCCTGTGAGAGTGGGGGTGAGGGGAGTGTGGACTGGTTAAGCTACACATTTTTTTTTTAAATTTACCTCTTCAGTGGGTTTCTCGCAGCAGGAATTAGGCCTCGGACCATGCCTACTGTTTAAAATAAAGCGAGGGCCTCACAGATGTTAACGTTCAGTCAGGGCTCCACAGTAACCATTGCTGCTGCAGAGTTTACAATCCCAGAGTCTCACCTCGTCACCCCACCGTGGGTCACGACCCTCAGTTTGGGGAAGTGCTGCTATAGGAGCTTCTCATTCAATTCATCAGAATAAAAGAAAGGTTTGCTCAGCTCAGTCTAAACTGATAAATGATATTTGTAAATCAGAATAGAAAATTACTGCCTCGTGCTAAACGCTTGGTGAGTTTAGATCACTCAAACGGTCACTTGGTAGTACATTCGTCCGTGTTCTCCGCAAACACAAGGAATATGTTCAAACCTTGTGCTTTTTTTTGAATTACCCAGGAGCTTGGGGAGCCTACAGTTCCCGGTTGCTTTCCCTATGGCAACAGCATAGCCAATCAGAGTCGACTAGCCAACAAATCAGCACCCTTTTCTCCTGTGGTATAAATAGTTGTGATTGTTTGAAATTTGGCATTCTTGCATTTGTCCTGATGAGCGCAAGATGGAAAGCTTCAGCAACATGTCTCTTTTCAGCAACACACGAAGATTGTAAAGAAAATTTATAATCGAATGCTGCGAATTCAGGGGAAAAAATAATCTTAAATGTTTAAGGAGAAAACACCCACATATGCTTAGTTGGTGACATATTGTAACAGAGTAGAGGATAGATACAAGATCAAATTATATTTCTATAGCCCCAGCCTGAGGTGGTGGTGAGCTGCCTTCTTGAACCGCTGCAGTCCATGTGGTGTAGGTACACCCACAGTGCTGTTAGGGAGGGAGTTCCAGGATTTTGACCCAGCGACAGTGAAGGAACGGCGATATATTTCCAAGTCAGGGTGGTGAGTGACTTGGAGGGGAACTTCCAGGTGGTGGTGTTCTCATCTATCAGCTGCCCTTGTCCTTCTAGACGGTAGTGGTCATGGGTTTGGAAGGTGCTGTCGAAAGAGCCTTGGTGAGTTGCTGCAGCGCATCTTGTAGATGGTACACACGCTGCGGCTACTGTGCGTCGGTGTCGAAGGAGCCTCGGTGAGTTGCTGCAGCGCATCTTCAGCACAAGGGGGCACAATCTTAATTATCTAGAATGCAACACAATTCATCTTTGTTTTATTTCAGACAGAAGAATCAGTGTAAATCTCCAACGTGACTCTGGTGGAGAATAGATTGGGTATTTTCCCAATAATTTATGGATCCTCAGCCACCTCTCAGCAGATATCCAACAAGTACATTCTTATTAATGTAAGCTGTCTTACTCTGCCGCATTGTGGCTGTTCAATACCCAACTGTTCAGATTCCTGCTGTCAGTTTGAAAGATTTGTAGAAATGAAGTTTGGTTATTTCCAGTAAATATAGTCAACAGTAATTGTAGGTTGTATCTTTCGTTTAGGTATCATTGAGTTGGAGGAGGTGTTGTTGGGCAGTGGGTAGTGTCCCTGCCTCTGAGCCCAAAAGCCACAGGCTCCACTCCAGGACTTGACGGCATTCAGAATGCAGTCAGACTGAACATCAATCTGTAAAGCTTTCCAACACACGCTAATGGCAGGTGGGAAGAGCGGGAGAGATTCCTGGTCAGTTACGTGATGGAAAGAAAGTTGGAGCCTCTATCGTCACCATCCATAGCTCCAGGCTGCAACATGCTTGTAAAAGTGTATGTTACCACAGCAACTCTGACTCTTTGGGGCACCAGTTGGTTCTATTGGCTAGACGGCCAGGGTGGATCAGATTAGGTTTGATCCCGGCTCCGGCTGGGCTGGATTTGGGACCTGTCTCCTTGCTCTCCCTGTGGTGCTGAAGGTCAGACCAGCCTGCAGACAGAAACCAGAAGAAGAATCACTAAGTTCTATCAGTGGTGATTTTTATCCATTACGTAGATTCATGCATTTGAAGTTGAGTGATTGATCTGATTGAGGCCTCAACTCCACATTCTGCCTTGTCAGTCAAGAATCTACCTACCTCAGCCTTAAAAATATTCATTGACTGAGCCTCCACCGCCCTCTAGGAAAGAGAATTCCAAAGATTCACAACCCTCTGAAAAAAATTCTTCTTGTCTCCATCTTTAATGGCTTATTTTAAACTGTGTACTCTAGTTCTAGTCTCTCAAACATCCTTTCAGCATCCACCCTGCCAAGTCCCCTCAGAATCTTATATGTTTCAATAAATTACCTCTCAATCTTCTGAACTCCAGTGGATACAGCCCCAACCTGTCCAACCTTTCTTCATAAGATAACCCCGCCCCATCCCAGGTATTAGTCGATGAACCTTCTCTGAATTGCTTCTAACACATTCATATCCTTTCTTAAATAAGGAGACCAAAACTGTGCACAGAACTCTAGATGTGGTCTCACCCACACCCTGTACAACTAGCAAAACATCCCTACTTTTATATTCAATTCCCCTCGCAATAAGTGGCAACATTCCATTTGCCTTCCGAATCACTTGCTGCACCCACATACTAACTTGTTGTGATTGATGTACCAGGTCATCCTCTGTACCTCAGAGCTCTGCAATCTCTCTTTCTCTATTTAAATAATACTGTTTTTCTATTCTTCCTGCCAGGATAAGTTCATATTTTCTCACATTATATTCCAACTGCCAAATTTTTGCCCACTCACTTAACCTGTCTATGTCCCTTTGCAGATTCCTAATGTCCTCTTCACAACTTACTTTCCTACCTATCTTTGAGTCAGCAATAAATTTAGCAACCACACCTTCTGTCCCTTCATCCAAGTCATTGATATAAATTGCAAATAGTTGAGGCCTCAGCACTGATCCCTGTGGCGCTCCGTCACATCTTGCCAGCCCAAAAAAGACCTATCTATCTGCAATCTCTGCTTCCTGTTAGCTAATCAATCCTCTCTTCATGCTAATGTAATCTCCTATACCATGAGTTCTTATTTTGCATAGTTTGATGTGGCACCTTGTCAAATGCCTTCTGGAAGTACAGCACATCCACAGGTTCCCCTTTATCCATGTTGCTTGCTACTTCCTCAAAGAACTCCAATTTCTTAGTCAAACGTGATTTCCCTTTCACAAAACCATGTTGACTTTGCTTGATTGCTTTGAGATTTTCTAAGGTCCCTACTATAACCTCCTTAATAATAGATTCCAACAATTTCCCTACAACAGATATTAAGCTCACTGGCCTGTAATTTCCTGAATTCTGTCACCTTCCTTTCTTGAATAGAGGAGTCACATTCCCTATCTTCCAATTCGAGGCTGGAAGAAGGAGTTTGTGGGGGAAATAACTAAGGATGTCTGAGGGAGTCAAAGGGGAGGGATTAAGTGGGGGTTGGGATGTGTGGGGGGGGGGTGGCGGGGAAGACTACAGGAGGGGCAAAGGGGTTCTGTTGGGGAAGGGATCCAGAGAGGGTGGATGTCCAGTTGAACTTGCAAGAGATGGGTCTGATGGATCGATGACTGTCTCCTGGGGAAAGAACTGAGGGTGGGCGTGGTATGAGGCAATGGTGAGAATGACTGAGGGCAGAGTGAGGGGGTAGGGTGGGAGTGGGAGGGTGAGGTTTTGACGGTAGAGGTAGAAGGGATGACGAGGGTGGTTGTTGGGCATTCAGAGGCAGACACGGACCCTGGGGGTGGGAAGGGGGAGGTCGGGGAGGTGAATACGGATGGGGGTGGGATTTTCAGGAAGGAAGGAAATGTACACGTTCACCTGGACATCCACAAAGGAAAAGGGTTGTGGCTGGTAGGTGACGGAGGGAAGGTGGAAAGTGATGTGGGGGTGTGTGCGGCTGTGGGGGTGGGGGAGTGTCTGTGATGGAGGAAAGGAAATGGGTGACTAGGGGAAGGAAAAAGATGGGCAATGCAGAGAAAAGTGAATCCAGGCCTTCCTGTCTAAATCGAAAGTGAAACAAGAGTCATGATGGGTGAGATCAGGGGCTGTATGGGAGGGTGATCAGTGGATACGCAGAGATGCAGGTCAGCTCAGATGGACAACTGAAAGAGAATCCCAGCAGGCAGCATTGAAAAAACGCTCGGGACATTGAGGCAAGTGTGATACGTGAAGGATCCGTGTGTGTGGGAGAGTGCTTGCACAAGGCCCCAAAATGTCCTGACACACACACACACACACACACACACACACACACACACACACAGACACACACGCACACACACGCACACACACACACACACGCGCGCACACACACACACACACACACACACACAGACTCAAACACACACACACACAGACACAAACACACACAGACACAAACACACAGACACACACACACACACACACACACACACACACACAGACACACACACACACACACACACACACACACACGCACACACACAGACACACACACACACACACACACACACAGACACACACACACACACAAACACAGACACACACACAAACACACAAACGCTTCTCCCTCCAGAATCACTCATTGGCCAGCTGCTCCCTCTGCAGTGACAGAGGATGAGGTTGAGGGGCTCACAGGCAAAAGGGACTCGGAGGGAGTGGACAGCCTCTGAGATTACTGAGTGGATGACCCAAGGGTGTCCAGCTGCTACTCCTCTTCCCTTCAGGTGCCCAAGGGCACCGGCCTGACTCCTTGAGGGGAAGAAGCACCTGAAAGGACGTTGAAATGCTCCATTTCCCTCTCGTGTTGCCACTGCAGGAACTCACCCATGGCTCCCGTGATGGAGTGTGGGTCTACGCGCATCTCCATGTTCTGCTGGACCAGGGTCCCCTTGTCGTCCGCCATCCTCTCCATGGAGACCTCCATACGCACACATGTGGGCACCACTTCATCAGAGAGCAGGCAGACGCATTCTTCCTGCTCACGTGCCATTCTGTTTTGGGCTTCCAACAGCTCTGCATGACGTTCCCCCACCTTCTGCTGACTCTCCATGATGAGCAGGGAGGCCAAATCCAGAGGTTCATCATCTGACTGGGACCTCACAGATGCCTGTTCCCCAGCAGCCCTCCGAGTGCCGGGGAGCTCAGCTGAACCTGCCTCCTCCTGCTGCAGACACGTGTCCAGATTGTGAACCCAAGCCTGTTCTAGATCTAGGTCCCACCGAGGTGTGTGTCTCTGCGCTGGTGGAGGGTGTGGGTAAGCGCTGTGATGGGTCTTCCAGGCTGCTTATTTCCAGCTCTTCAATGGAGGAGGTGACCTCTTGGCTGGAGGTGAGGACCTGGATAGAGCTGAGGGACTGGCTGACTGAGGGTGTCGGTCGCTTGGCAGAGCTCCCTGTGAACCAAAGTAGAGATATTTAGTGCAGAGCAGCAGAGTCAAAAGCAGGAGAGAGAGAGAGAGAGAGAGAGAGAACACTCACAGTTGTGTTGAGAGAGGGATGATGTGGTGCAGGATCCTCACGAGGGTGTTCGTTGCTGACCTCACTGTCACCACAGACACAGTCCACGTCCTCACCAGTCAGCGCGATGACACACTCCTCAAAGTGAGTGAGGGGCCTAATGTGGGCCACTCCACCCCCAGCCTGGGACCTCTCCCTGCTGCTGTGAACCAGCTTCTCCTGCATGGAAACAGATGGAGAGAGGGTGAGCAGGACACATGGCTCCGTGTGGGATGTTTGTGTGGTGAGCTCCAGAGGATATGAGGCTGATGGAGATGTGAGGAAGGGAGTTCCAAAGACTCACTACCATCTGAGAGAAAAACTTTCTTCTCATTTCTGTCTTGAATTTTTTTTATTCGTTCATGGGATGTGGGTGTCGCTGGTTAGGCCAACATTTATTACCCATCTCTAATTGCCCTTGTTCAGAGGGCATTTACATGTCAACCCTTAATTCTCCTCAACAAAAACATAATTACCTGGAAAAACTCAGCTGGTCTGGCAGCATCGGCGGAGAAGAAAAGAGTTGACGTTTCGAGTCCTCATGACCCTTCAACAGAACTGAAGGGTCATGAGGACTCGAAACGTCAACTCTTTTCTTCTCCGCCGATGCTGCCAGACCAGCTGAGTTTTTCCAGGTAATTCTGTTTTTGTTTTGGATTTCCAGCATCCGCAGTTTTTTGTTTTTATCTTAATTCTCCTCATCTGTGTTAAATGAGCAACCCCTTATTTTTAAACAGTGACCACCAGTTCTAGATTCTCTCACAAGAGGAAACATCCTATTCACATCCAGCCTGTCAAGACCCCTCAGGACCCTATGACCACCATATTCCCTCTGTGGGGGGAAGAAGTGCGGGAGTGGGCGTGGGGGGGTGGGCCTCCGATCAGCACCCCCGGACAGGGGCACACCGCCATTTTCAGTCCCTTCATCCAAGTCATTTATATAAATTGTGAACAGTTGAGGCCCCAGCTCTGATCTCTGTGGCACACCACTTGTTACCTCCCACCAACCAGAAAAAGACCCATTTATGCCAACTCTCTGTTTCCTGTTAGCTAGACAATCTTCTATCCTTGCCAATATGTTACTCCCTACACCATAAGCTTTTATTTTCTGTAATAACCTTTGGTGTGGCACTTTATCAAATGCCTTCTGGAAATCTAAGTACAGTACATCCCCTGATTCCTCTTTATTCACAGCACATGTGACTCCTTCAAAGAACTACAATAAATTGGTTAAACATGATTTTCCTTTCGCAAAACCATGTTGACTCTGCCTGATTGCCTTGAAAGTGTCTAAGTGCCCTGCTATAACATCTTTAATAATAGCTTCTAACATTTTCCCTGTGACAGACGTTAAGGTAACTGACCTATAGTTTCCTGCTTTCTGTCTCCCTCCCTTTTTGAATGAAGGAGTTATATTTGCTATTTTCCAATCTAATGGAACCTTCCCCGAATCCAGGAAATTTTGGAAAATTAAAGCCAACACATCATCTATCTCACTAGCCACTTCTTTTGAGACCCTAGAATGAAGTCTATCAGACCTGGGGATTTGTCAGCCCGCAGCTCCAACAACTTGGTCAGTACCACTTCCCAGGTGATTATAATTTTCCTGAGTTCCTCCCTCCCTTCCATTTCCTGATTTACAGCTATTTCTGGGATGTTACCATAGGATGAAGTCTGTCAGAACCTGGGGACTTGTCAGCTTTTTGTACTAATAATTTTCCCAATACCCTTTCCCTGGTGTATGTTAATGTTTTAAGTTCCTCCCTCCCTTTCACCTCTAGATTCACAATTATTTCTGGGATGTTATTTGTATCCTCTACAGTGAAGACAGATGCAAAATACCTGTTCAATTCATCCACCCTTTCTTTATTTTCCATTATTAATTCCCCATTTTCACTCTCCAGGAGCCAACGTTCACTTTACTTACTCTTTCCTTTTTTAAATACCTGTAGAAACTCTTACTATCTGTTTTTATGTTTCTAACTAACTCTCTCTCATTCTCTAATTTATCCCTCCTTATTTTTTTAGTCATTTTTTTCTGGTTTTTATATTCTGTCCAATCTTCTGACCTGAAGCCCATCTTTGTGGAATTATATGCTTTTTCTTTCAATTTGATACTATCTTTAACTTCTTTAGTTAGCCATGGATAGTGTGTCCTTCCCTGAGAGTCATTCTTTCTCACTGGAATGTACCTTTTCTGAGTATTCTGAAATATCTGCTTAAATGTCTGCTACTGCATCTCTACTCACCTGTGCCTTAACCTAGTTTCCCAGTTCACTTTAGCCAGCTCTGTCTTCATGTACTCATAGTTGTCCTTAATAGTTCTATCTCTTTACTTTTATTGTAACCTCTGGCCTTATCTGCTGGTTAGGTTTGTACACTCTGTCCCTCCCTGCCACACTGATGGTCATTTTCCTTATTCCTACCTTGCTCTCTTGCCTTATATTCTCTATTTAATTGATCACATCTTCCCAAACTCCATTCCTTGCCTCCACTATTTAGTTTAAAACCCTCGCCACTGCCCTAGTTATACGACTCGCCAGAACACTGGTCCCAGCACAGTTCAGGTGGAGACCGTCCAATGTCACGGCTCCCTCTTTCCCCAGTACTGGTGCCCCATGAATCGAAAGCCTTATCCCCCACACCAATCTTTGAGCTATGCATTTAACTCTCTAATCTGATTTACCCTGTGCCAATTTGCTCGTGGCTCATGTAATAATCCAGAGATTATTACCTTTGAAATTCTGCTTTTTAATTCAGCCCCTAGCTGCTCATACTCCCTCAGCAGAACCTCTTTCCCAGTTCTACCGAAGTCATTGGTGGCTACGTGAACCATAACCACTGGATTCTTCCCCTCCCAATGCAAGCGCCTCTCCAGCCCCGAGCAAGCATCTCAGACTCTGGCACCAGGCAGGCAACACAGCCGTCTGGACTCCTCCTCTCAGCTGCAGAGAACTGTGTCTACTCCCCTGACTATACTGTCCCCAACTACCACTACATTCCTATTAACTCCCCCTGCTTGAATGGCTCCCTGTACCATGGTACCATGGTCAGTTTGCTCATCCTGTCTTCAGCCACCGCTTTTGCCTATACAGCCTGCAAGAACCTCGAACCTGTTGGACAATTGCAAAGGCTGAGGTTCCTGTACTCCTGCTCTCTGGGTCCCCTTACCTACCTCACTTGTTCACACCCTCCTATCCCTGACCACTGGCCAAATCAGAAGACCCTATCCTAAGGGGCATGACTGTCTCCTGGTACAAAGTGCCCAGGTAAACTTCCCCCTCTCTAATGCATCACATTGTCTGCAGCTCAGCCTCCAGCTCTGAATCTGAGCTGATGCTCCTGAAACTGCAGACACTTACAGCAGATGTGTTTACCCTGAATCACCCTGCTGTCCAGGAACTTCCACGTTCTGCAGTCACAACACATCACCTCTCCTGCCATCTTTATTATTAATTAATCTATTCTTAATTAATTTCTAATTAATAAACACTGCTACTGCCAATAACCTTTCCTACCACTAGTAAACCTTACTACAACTAATAAAACCTTACAATTACTAATAAGTTGCACGAGTTTTAAAGATAAACAAAGAAAACATGCACCAATCATTCATCTGTTTTCGTGCGATGTCACACAGTGATCTCTCTCAGAACACGGCTGCTGTGCTCTGGAGACACAGACAGGACTAGATTGGATAGCTCTTCTGGAAAGATGGTGGTTACTCTATCCGGGTCCTCTCGCTCCTGTAGGAGGGGTTTACTGTGTCCTCTGGGTCCTCTCGCTCTCCTAGGTGGGGGTTATAGTCTCCTTTGGGTCCTCTTAATCCTGTAGGTGGGGGTTACACTCTCCAAGTCCTCTCGCTCCTGTAGGTGGGGGTTACTCTCTCCGAGTCCTCTCGCTCCTGCAGGTGGGGGTTACTGTCTCTGAGTTCTCTCGCTCCTGTAGTTGGTGGTTACTCTTTCCGGGTCCTCTCGCTCCTGTAGGAGGGGGTTACTCTATCTGGGTCCTCTCGCTCCTGTAGGAGGGGTTTACTGTGTCCTCTGGGTCCTCTCGCTCTCCTAGGTGGGGGTTATAGACTCCTTTGGGTCCTCTTAATCCTGTAGGTGGGGATTACTTTCTCCAAGTCCTCTCACTCCTGTAGGTGGGGGTTACTCTCTCCGAGTCCTCTCGTTCCTGTAGGTGGGGGTTACTCTCTCCAAGTCCTCTCACTCCTGTAGGTGGGGATTACTCTCTCCGAGTCCTCTAACTCCTGTAGGTGGGGGTTACTCTCTCCGAGTCCTCTCACTCCTGTAGGTGGGGGTTACTCTCTCCGAGTCCTCTCACTCCTGTAGGTGGGTGTTACTCTCTCCAAGTCCTCTCACTCCTGTAGGTGGGGGTTACTCTCTCCGAGTCCTCTCACTCCTGTAGGAGGGGGTTACTCTCTCCGAGTCCTCTCACTCCTGTAGGTGGGGGTTACTCTATCCGGGTCCTCTCACTCCTGTAGGTGGGGGTTACTCTATCCGGGTCCTCTCGCTCCTGTAGGAGGGGTTACTCTATCCGGGTCCTCTCACTCCTGTAGGAGGGGGTTTCTGTCTCCGAGTCCTCTCACTCCTGTAGGAGGGGGTTACTCTATCTGGGTCCTCTCACTCCTGTAGGAGGGGGTTACTCTATCCGGGTCCTCTCGCTCCTGTAGGAGGGGGTTACTCTATCTGGGTCCTCTCGCTCCTGTAGGTGGGGTTTACTGTGTCCTCTGGGTCCTCTCACTCTCCTAGGTGGGGGTTATAGTCTCCTCTGGATCCTCTCACTCCTGTAGGTGGAGTTACTCTCTCCGAGTCCTCTCACTCCTGTAGGTGGGGTTACTTTTTCCGGGTCCTCTCGCTCCTGTAGGAGGGGGTTACTGTCTCCGAGTCCTCTCACTCCTGTAGGTGGGGTTACTTTTTCCGGGTCCTCTCACTCCTGTAGGAGGGGGTTACTCTCTCCGAGTCCTCTCACTCCTGTAGGTGCAGGTTACTCTCTCCGGGTCCTCTCGCTCCTGTAGGTGGGTGTTACTCTCTCCAAGTCCTCTCACTCCTGTAGGTGGGGGTTACTCTCTCCGAGTCCTCTCACTCCTGTAGGAGGGGGTTACTCTCTCCGAGTCCTCTCACTCCTGTAGGTGGGGGTTACTCTATCCGGGTCCTCTCACTCCTGTAGGTGGGGGTTACTCTATCCGGGTCCTCTCACTCCTGTAGGAGGGGGTTACTCTATCCGGATCCTCTCGCTCCTGTAGGAGGGGGTTTCTGTCTCCGAGTCCTCTCACTCCTGTAGGAGGGGGTTACTCTATCCGGGTCCTCTCACTCCTGTAGGAGGGGGTTACTCTATCCGGGTCCTCTCGCTCCTGTAGGAGGGGGTTTACTGTGTCCTCTGGGTCCTCTCGCTCTCCTAGGTGGGGGTTATAGTCTCCTCTGGATCCTCTCACTCCTGTAGGTGGGGTTACTCTCTCCGAGTCCTCTCACTCCTGTAGGTGGGGTTACTCTCTCCGAGTCCTCTCACTCCTGTAGGTGGGGTTACTTTTTCCGGGTCCTCTCGCTCCTGTAGGAGGGGGTTACTGTCTCCGAGTCCTCTCACTCCTGTAGGTGGGGTTACTTTTTCCGGGTCCTCTCACTCCTGTAGGAGGGGGTTACTCTCTCCGAGTCCTCTCACTCCTGTAGGTGCAGGTTACTCTCTCCGGGTCCTCTCGCTCCTGTAGGAGGGGGTTACTGTCTCCGAGTCCTCACTCCTGTAGGTGCAGGTTACTCTCTCCGGGTCCTCTCGCTCCTGTAGGAGGGGTTACTCTCTCCGAGTCCTCTCACTCCTGTAGGTGGGGTTACTCTCTCCGAGTCCTCTCACTCCTGTAGGAGGGGGTTACTCTCTCCGAGTCCTCTCACTCCTGTAGGTGGGGGTTACTCTATCCGGGTCCTCTCACTCCTGTAGGTGGGGGTTACTCTATCCGGGTCCTCTCACTCCTGTAGGAGGGCGTTACTCTATCCGGGTCCTCTCGCTCCTGTAGGAGGGGGTTACTCTATCCGGGTCCTCTCGCTCCTGTAGGTGGGGTTTACTATGTCCTCTGGGTCCTCTCGCTCTCCTAGGTGGGGGTTATAGTCTCCTCTGGATCCTCTCACTCCTGTAGGTGGGGTTACTTTTTCCGGGTCCTCTCGCTCCTGTAGGAGGGGGTTACTGTCTCCGAGTCCTCTCACTCCTGTAGGTGGGGTTACTTTTTCCGGGTCCTCTCGCTCCTGTAGGAGGGGGTTACTCTCTCCGAGTCCTCTCACTCCTGTAGGTGCAGGTTACTCTCTCCGGGTCCTCTCGCTCCTGTAGGTGGGTGTTACTCTCTCCAAGTCCTCTCACTCCTGTAGGTGGGGGTTACTCTCTCCGAGTCCTCTCACTCCTGTAGGAGGGGGTTACTCTCTCCGAGTCCTCTCACTCCTGTAGGTGGGGGTTACTCTATCCGGGTCCTCTCACTCCTGTAGGTGGGGGTTACTCTATCCGGGTCCTCTCACTCCTGTAGGAGGGGGTTACTCTATCCGGATCCTCTCGCTCCTGTAGGAGGGGGTTTCTGTCTCCGAGTCCTCTCACTCCTGTAAGAGGGGGTTACTCTATCCGGGTCCTCTCACTCCTGTAGGAGGGGGTTACTCTATCCGGGTCCTCTCGCTCCTGTAGGAGGGGGTTTACTGTGTCCTCTGGGTCCTCTCGCTCTCCTAGGTGGGGGTTATAGTCTCCTCTGGATCCTCTCACTCCTGTAGGTGGGGTTACTCTCTCCGAGTCCTCTCACTCCTGTAGGTGGGGTTACTTTTTCCGGGTCCTCTCGCTCCTGTAGGAGGGGGTTACTGTCTCCGAGTCCTCTCACTCCTGTAGGTGGGGTTACTTTTTCCGGGTCCTCTCACTCCTGTAGGAGGGGGTTACTCTCTCCGAGTCCTCTCACTCCTGTAGGTGCAGGTTACTCTCTCCGGGTCCTCTCGCTCCTGTAGGAGGGGGTTACTGTCTCCGAGTCCTCACTCCTGTAGGTGCAGGTTACTCTCTCCGGGTCCTCTCGCTCCTGTAGGAGGGGTTACTCTCTCCGAGTCCTCTCACTCCTGTAGGTGGGGTTACTCTCTCCGAGTCCTCACTCCTGTAGGTGGGGTTACTCTCTCCGAGTCCTCTCACTCCTGTAGGTGGGGGTTACTCTATCCGGGTCCTCTCGCTCCTGTAGGAGGGGGTTACTCTATCCGGGTCCTCTCACTCCTGTAGGAGGGAGTTACTCTATCCGGGTCCTCTCACTCCTGTAGGAGGGGGTTACTCTATCCGGGTCCTCTCACTCCTGTAGGAGGGGGTTACTCTATCCAGGTCCTCTCACTCCTGTAGGTGCAGGTTACTCTCTCCGGGTCCTCTTGCTCTCCTAGGAGGGGGTTACAGTCTCCTCTTGGTCCTCTCACTCCTGTAGGAGGGGGTTACTCTATCCGGGTCCTCTCACTCCTGTAGGAGGGGGTTACTCTCTCCGAGTCCTCTCACTCCTGTAGATGGGGTTACTTTTTCCGGGTCCTCTCGCTCCTGTAGGAGGGGGTTACTGTCTCCGAGTCCTCTCACTCCTGTAGGTGGGGTTACTCTCTCCGAGTCCTCTCGCTCCTGTAGGTGGGGGTTACTGTCTCCAGGTCCTCTTTTCTCCCACTCCTCAGTGGGTTAATCAATGCAACAGGGTCCCTAGGGAGACAGTGGGAATAGTTAGTGCTCATTCATTCAAATTCAAATTAGAGAGATTTCCCTGAGAAAATAACATTTTGGGTTAGAGTATATGAGAAATTTGGGAGATGTTGAGCATGGTCAGGAGGAACAAGTGATTTTGGACCTATGGTTCCCAAACCTCTCGACCATTGTGGGGGGGGGGGCTTTCCTCACCTCGTCTCAGACTGTTGTAGGCTCATTGATACAGATTGATCTCTGTGATTGGTCAATAACTCCATTACCATTGTATCATGGGGTTACCACAATGGTGAAAGGTTAATTGGATAAATCTTGGTCTTTAATTGTACAATGAATTCCACGTTGCTCCATGTTTTTTTAAAGAATGCTTGGTGGTAGGAATTAATCCCAACTTCAACTGCTCAGATATACAGCCTGATGGATCCATCCTGAGCCACAGTGATGTGAAGCCGAATTCTAGACAAGCTTCAGGTAAGGACAAAAACAAAGAAACTGCAGATGCTGGAAATCCAAAACAAAAACAGAATTACCTGGAAAAACTCAGCAGGTCTGGCAGCATCGGCGGAGAAGAAAAGAGTTGACGTTTCGAGTCCTCATGACCCTTCAACAGAACTGAGTCAGTTCTGCTGAAGGGTCATGAGGACTCGAAACGTCAACTCTTTTCTTCTCCGCCGATGCTGCCAGACCTGCTGAGTTTTTCCAGGTAATTCTGTTTTTGTTCAGGTAAGGACAACCTGTTTCAAATGGACAAACGCAAGTGTGGTTTCTCCAAATAAAATCATAGAATATTACAGCACAGAAAGTGGCCATTTAACCCGTCCACTCTGCACTGGCTCTTTCAAAGAGCAATGCAGTTAGTCTCACTATCCCCTTCCTCCCCACTGTCCCTGCAAGTTTCTCTCCTTCAAGTATTTATCCAGTTCCTTTTGGAAGGTGCCTGTTGAAAGTGCATTCCAAATCCTAACCACCCATTGCGTAATAAAGATTTTCTGCATTTCTTCTTGTTCTTCATGCATCCTCTAGCTCTTGAGTTATCAGCTATTGGGGATAAATTCTCTCCCCAGCTACCTCTGTGTTCCTGTAGCCCTTTTAAATTGTACCATTTAGTTTATGTTGCCTCTCCTCATTCCTCCTATCAAAATGTATCACTTCAGATTTTTCTGAGTTGAATTTTATTTATCATGTATCTGCCTATTCCACCTCCTGTCTTTGTCCTATTGAAGGTTGTAACCACCTTCCCTACTGTTTACTATACTTCCAAATTTCAAGTCATCTGCAAGTCTCAAAATTGTGTCCTGGACACCCAAGTCCAAGGCATTAATGTTTATCACCAACAGCAATGGTCCTAGTACTGGCTCTTAGGGAACTCCTTCTGGTCCATTTGCTACAACTCTCCGTTTTCTACCCTCAGTATCCATGCTGCTGTCTCCATCTTAATATGCTTTACTTTATCAAACACCTGCATTGCCCTCATCCACCCTCTCTGTTGCCTCATCAAAAAACTCAATCAAGTTAGTCAAAAATGATTTGCCTTTAACTGTTCCATGTTAGCTTTCTTTTATTAGTCCACATTTGTCGACGTGTCTGGTAATTTTCTCCAGGATTATTGGTTCTAAAAATTTCTCCACCTCCCATGTTCACCCACCTGGCCTGGAATCGCCAGATATCTCCCTTACATAGGACATACGGCACAAAAACAGGCCATTTGGCCCAACTAGCCCAGGTTCCTGTTTATACTCGAGCCTCCTCCCATCTTCTCATCTAAATCTACCATTGTAACCCTCTATTCCCTCCTCCCTCGTCTAGCTTCCTCTTAAATGCACCTTTTTTGAACATGGGAGCATCATTTTCAATGCTCCTGTCCTTTGGAACCATCCCTGTACCTAAGGAGGATTTGGAGATTAGGATGAATGCCTCTGCAATTTTTAATCTTGCTTTCCTCAGCAAGATTGTAGGATGCAACCCATTCAGACCGAGTGACTTGTCCAGCCCCTCTAGTGCCTCCTCATTATCTAATTTTAGCTCATCCAGTATCCTGGAAACCTTCCTGTTTACCATAGCTTTGACAAAGTTGTCTTCCTTGGTTAACTCTGTAGCTGTGTGGCCTGTTGATGAATTTGTATCTTGTTTCATGGAGCAGTCAGTGGGAATGGAATAAGCTGGCCAATGTTTGCCTCTGCTAAGAACTCTGCACCCTTTCACGCACATGACAGCTTGGTGACCTACCCTGCAATCAGTGGAAAAATGACCTTAGAGAGTAAGTGAAGAAATGACCCTGACTTTTCATGAATTTAGCTGTAACTGATCAGCACAGGGCCAGAATATTCGCTGCCTGTGTAAGTCTCAACCTTTCAAATGTCTAGGAAGGATTTTTGAGTTGTTTCTAAGTGAAAGGGATTATACAAGTGGAAGGATCATTATAACTTGCTGGGGCCTGGGCTTTAAACCTCACATGACAGCACCCACATCGAGAATAAAGAAATACTCTACACTCAAAAAGACAAAGGAAAATCCCACACCCAGTACAGTTGATATACAACAGCATACACCCTGAGACAAGTTGAGCCTGATGAATATGTGCATCCAGGAAAAAGATCTTTGTACATTGGAATTAGTCACAGATTATTGTCATGGTCCTGTTGTTGAACTAATAATCCAGAAACCGTGAGTTCAAATGTCACCAAGGCCCATTTGAGAATTAGGACTCAGTCTCTGTTAATAAAAAGATGGTCTCAGTAAAAGAGACCATGAAGTTGTTGGATTGTCGTAAAAACTCAACTGGTTCACTAAAGTCCCCTTCATGAAACCTGCCTTCCTTATCCTATATCGGACTCTAGTCTGAAATGGCCCAGCAAACCCCGAATATTGCACAACTAGGAAGTGTAATAAATTTCTGCCCTGGCAACAATGAATTTAAATAAATAATGTCAACTGATCCTGAATTTTGAAGGGGTGAGCTACTAAGATATTCCAGGACTGTCCAACACAGAACAATGAAAGATAAGCTTCTGACTGTCATAAACCTGAGAAAGTAGTTTTACATAACAGGTGCTTCCATGCAGTGCTTGTGAAAGATGGTGGAAATAATGTGCAGTCTTTGCTGCAGGAGTTTGCTGAGACTATCAGCAGCTTCCTGAGCCAGTGATGCACTGAACCAGTGCACCCATTGGGCCAGTGCATCATTCGAGCCAGTGCACCCATTGAGCCAGTGCATCCATTGAGCAGTGGATTATTTGAGCCAGTGATGCAGTGAGCCAGTGCACCCATTGAGCCAGTGCATCCATTGAGCCAGTGAGCCAGAGCACCCATTGAGCCAGCGATGCAGTGAACCAGTGCACCAGTGCAGCAGGTGAGATTTCTCTATCAGCTTGAAGAAACCAACATTAAGGTCTTCCCATTTAAGGTATAATCTTTGATATAAAAACAGAAAATGCTGGAAAAAGTAAGCAGGTCTGGCAGAAACAGAGTTAATGTTTCAAGTCCAATGTGACTCTTCTTCGGAAGTAGTCAAAGTGTTAATTCTGTTTCTCTCTCCACAGAAGCTGCCAAACCTGCTGAGTTTTTCCGAGATTTTCTGGTTTATTTCAGATTTGCAGCATCTGCAGTATTTTATTTTTATTTTGCTTCATTTTTGTGTTTGTGAAATATTTGAAACTGAAGCTTTTCCATATTGTTAATTCCGTGTGACCTGATTGTAAACTTTTCTTTAATTGAAGATACGACATTTGTTGGATTCAAGGGTATGTGTTCCAAAGAGATGAATATCATGTTTATTACCAATCCCAAGAATGAGGATCGACAGCATCCCATTCTAGTGAAGGGAATCAGCACTGTGCACAGTGAGGAGCCGGGGAAGGTCTTCATACGCAGACCTGATGTAAAGTGAGTTATTGTGAAGCTGAGATCACTCTGAAATTTTAGAACTCATTTACAAAGCACTAACAGGCTCTTGTGTGCTGAGCTGAGTCACAGCCACAGAATCACAGAATTCTTACAGCGCAGAAGGAGGCCATCCAGCCTATCATGTCTGCACTGGCTCTCTGAATGAGCATTTCACCTATTGCCATTCTCCTGCTTTCTCCCCATAACCCTGCACATTGTTTCATTTCAAATAATCATCTAATTCCCTCTTGAAAGCCTCAATTGAAACTGCTTCCACCACACTCTCAAGCAGTGCATTCCAGACCCGAACCACTCGCTGCGTGGAAAAAATTTCTCTCCTATCACTTTTTTGCTTCCTTTATCAATTATTTTAAATCTGTGCCCTCTCGTTGTTGATCCTTTCATGAGTGGGAACAGTTTCTCCCTATCTACTCTGTCCAGACCTCTCACGATTTTGAACACTTCTATCGAATCACCCCTCAGCCTTCTCCTCCAAGAGAAACCATCCCAACTTCTCCAATTTTACGTCATAACTCAAGTTCCTCATCCCTGGAATCATTCTTGTGAATCTTTTCTGCACTTTCTCCGATGTCTTCATATCCTTCCTAAAGTGCAGCACCCAGAACTGGACACAACACCCCAGCTGAGGCTGAACTAGTGCATCATACAAGTTCAACATAATCTCCTTGCTCATGTACTCAATGCCTCTATTAATAAAGCCCAGGATACTGTATACTTTAACTGCTCTCTGAACCTGTCCTGCCACTTTTAATGACTTATTCACATACACATCCAGGTCCTTCTGCTGCTGCACCCGCTTTGGAATTGTATCCTTTATTTTATATTATCTCCATGTTCTTCCTATCAAAATGAATCGCTTCACATCTCCGCATTGAACTTCATCTGGCATTTGTCCACCCATTCCACCAACTTGTCTATGTCCTTTTGAAGTTCTACGTTGTCATCTGCAATTTTGAAATTGTGCCCTGTGCACCAAGGTCTAGGTCATCAATATATATCAGGAAAAGCAAGTGTCCCAACACTGACCCCTGGGGAACTCCACTACAAACCTTTCTCCAGGCTGAGCACTGTCCATTAACCATTACTCTCTGTTTCCTGTCGTTTGGCCAATTTTGCATCCATGTTGTGACTTCTGTTTTATTTTATGAGCTGTAACTTTTCTTATAACACAGGTTTTCAAATCCTGCTGTTCACAAAGAGTTTGCAAATGTTGATCTCTTGCTTGGTACCTGGGTATTGTTGATGATTGCAGTCCCACTTCCCAGATATGAATAGCCTTCAGCACTGCTCAGAAAACTAGTGGTTAGAAATTCATCTCTGGGGGGTGGGGTATTGTCCCAGCTGATATTTAAATCCATTGACTGCGATGGAATGCTGAATTACAGGCACTCCAAATACTGACCCAAAATCACCTACTTTGTATCTTCGCTGGGGTTGAATTTCCTATCTTTTAAGCCTGTTTTCATCAACTACCCAGCCTGTGCAGTAGTTTCCAGCATTACAGGTTTAAAAGAAATGCCTCCAAACTCTTCAAGAGCCCTGACTCAGTGGACAGAATTCTCAACTCTCTGTCTGAAGGATGTGGGTTCAGGTCCCACTCCAGAGACTTGAGCAGTAAATCCAGGCTGACGCTCCCAGTGCATGACTGAGAGAGTGTGGCACTGTCAGAGGTGGGACATTAAACTCAGGCCTCTGCCCTCTCAGGTGGATGTAAAAGATCCCTAGGCACCATTGAAAGAAGAGCAGGGGAGTTCACCATAGTGTCCTGGCCAATACTTATCCAGCAACCAACAGCACAAACTAGCACAGATTATCTGATCATTATCACATTGCTGTTTGTGGGAGCTTGCTGCGCACAAATTGGCTGCCATGTTTCCTACATTACAAGCGACTGCACTTCAAAAAATACTTTGTTGGCTGTGAAGCGCTTTGGGACATTGTGTGGCTGTGAAAGGTGCTATATAAATGTAAGTCTTTCATATAGCTTCCAACAGCAATGGAGAGACAGGCTTGCAAGAAGCCACAGAGCCCAAAGTTATACCAGGATCAGTCAGATGAACTTGATTTAGTTAGAGAGGATTGTCACCAATGATAGGTGGTGTGACACCCAGGAACTGGTGCTTTGCTTTCTTGGAGGACCCAGCCTGCTATAGCTCCAGGTTTTGATGATCGAGTCCATTCGACTAAGTGTTGGCAGGGAACACATCCCCACTGACTCCCAGAGCCCCACTGCCATTTTATGCTCTACCAGGCTTTGATAGGTGGTAGATGGGACTCCCGCCCTTCACTTGCAAGGAAGTCCCACCTTGGAGAGCTGTGGGCCCATCAGATTGGCCGGCAACTCCCCAGTCTCCAGGAATGGTGCTGCAGTGGCCAGAAGAGGCACTGCAAGAAGCTTCCTGAGCCTAAGTCCAGGGAACCAGAGAAAAAGGTAAGTGGCGGGGGGAAGGGTGGGAGAGTAGGGAAGGTCTGGGAGGTCATGCGGTGGGGGGGGGGTGCGATTGGAGTCTCAGGGGAGAGACCAGTCGGGGGAGAGAAGTCCACAGCTCACTGGGCATTAAGGGAAGGGAACCCCAGTCAGAAGGGGGCTTCTGATAAGAGGTGCCCCTCCCTCCGCATTCCCACCAACGTCTAACTCCCTTCATTTTCAGCCCTCCCCTCCTCCCCCACCAAGCGGTCAGCCACCTGCCAGGCTAAAAATTGAGGCTGGCAGGAAATGGCCCTTAAGTGGCCACCAAGTGGCCAAATACAGGCCTTAATTGGGACAAGGGCGGGCTTCCCACTTCCCATCGAGGCCCTGCCCCCCCCCCTTCCCCCTCCCAGCGTAAAAGCGCTCCGAGGTTGGGTCAAGTGGGAACCGGGAGGGAATGCCATCCATGCGATTTCACCCTCCCCTCCCCCCAACCTCAGAACCCACTGAGGTGGGAGGGGGGTGGGGTGGGGTGGGGTGGTGGTGGGTGGGGAGTGTAAAATCCTGCCTCTGGTATCTGCGGCCGATTCTGCTTTCTCCATTTCTACAATTCACAGGCGAACCTCACTTCGGGGAGTTGCCCATCTTCACCCAGTGGTGTTTGTTGTTGCTCACTGACAGGAAGGCGAATCCGGCCGACTGTGTGGACATGGTCTGCGATGCCAAGAAGAAGGTGCTGCTGAAAGATCTGGAAGGCTCATTCCTGGGAGCAGTCATCCCTCAGTCACAATATGAATGGGATGGTGACAGTCGCTATGGGTCTGGCGATTATCGAGTTCCAAAATCCATGCTGACATATGTAAATAGCAGTCACATTCCAGTCTCAAGATGCGCCACACAAAGGTTTGAACACGCAGCTTTTTACTGACATCTTTATTTCTCTTTGCACAGATGCTGAGTAGAGGTAAAATATAATATCCAGGGAATCGAGGAGTGAGGGATTTTCAGGACTCCAAACCAAGGGGAGACTGGGAAAACTGAGACTGGAGCACAGAAGTTAAAGAGGAGATTGAATATCAGTGTTTAAAATCATGGAGGGTTTTAGAGTAAACCACAGAAAATTATTTCCACTTGCAGGAGAGTTGGTAAGCGGAGGGACACAGATGTAAGGTAATTGGCAAAAGAAGCAGATGAGTAGAATTTCAGCGAGTTGTTGTGGTCTGGAATGTGCTGCCTGAAAGGGCAGTGGAAACAACTTTGGGAAGGGAATTGGATAAATACTTGAAGGGGACAATTTGTTAGGTATGGTGAAAGAGCAGGAGCGAGTTGGACAGCTCTTTCAAAGAGCCACCTCAGACACAATCAGCCAAATGGCCTTTTTCTCTGCTGTCTGATTGTATGATCCCTGTGTAGAGGAGACAAACTGCTGCATCTGAGTTTGAGTTGAAGAATGAATGATATCTAAATGAGATGGGTTTATTCTGTCTCTGCCACAGCATTCCTTTGGGCAGACTGTCTTTAACAGTACTATGTCACCACTGATTGATTGTTTTCCCACAGGTATTATCCGAGATTCCACATGTATCTACATGACTGACTGGCAGAGCTACAAATGCTTTGGGCTAAATTACGAAATGCTGGCTATTGAAAGTCTGGATCCTGATTCAGAGACCCGGAGGTTGTCTCCAGTAGCTCCGCTCTCAGAGGGTTACGTCGATCTTATTAATGGTGTGTATTACTTCCAAATTGGCACCACTGCTATTTCACAAAGCAACAGAATATTTACACCGAAGGAGAAATGAAAAATAGGCAATGCCTTGACCAGAGTCCACCTGCCTGGTTTGAATTTAAACAAAGCTTGGCAGTTAACTGTCATTTATCAGTTACCTGGTGCATTCTCCATAGCAACACCGCTACCAATCAGAGTCCACTTGCCAACCAATTAGCACTCTCTTCTCATGCAGTGGAAATTGTTTTCTTCATAATTTGGTATTCTTGCAAATGTCCTGATGAGTGCAAGGCAAAAAGCTTCAACAACATGTATCCTTTTTTTGTAGCAAGATTCAAGTTGTGTATGACCAAATGACCATAAACAAAATAAATAACTGGGACATAAACAAAGGATTAAGGTAGCAGGTAAAATATCATAATAAACATATAAAAATTATTATTTTAAAGTTATGTAGAATTTATCCTAATGGAGAAATTTGACATTCAACAAATGTAACATTGCACTTTCAAGATCAGTTGAAATTTCCTGGGCAATTCCCAGGTGGATCTACACGTCAAAACTTCCACAGTGTCCCAGCACGCATCTTCAGTCATATGTCCGATCACCAACAACACAGAGACTGAAAGATTTGAGTCATAAACTGAAATAAAACTAAAATGCGGCTCTTACTGAATGACTCTTACTGTTGACACTGAGTACTAGGAGTGAGAGTGATTAAAATGCTCTACCAGCTTTAAACTGTGTAGTTTGGCACTGTGAAATATTTAACTTATTTTTACTTTGCCAGGGCCCCAGGATCATGGCTGGTGTTCTGGATGCGCGTGTCAGAAAAGAGTCTCACTCTTCTATGGAATTGTGACAACATATAAGTTGTATGAGGTATACTTCACCAGCACAAGCCCCCAGAACCTGCAGCTCATGCTTCTCAACGACAGCAAAGTAAGGAGCTTCTGATGCCACAACGAGTGTTTTATACATTCCATTCTGCTGTTTGCCTGGTTTCAGCATTTTTACTTGTAGCAATGGCTTCTCATTGACCATGCTGGGCGTCGGTGGGTGGGACAAGTACCTGGTATAATCTGATGGGAGTTAAAGTTCAATTTGTGTGTGTGAAGCAAAATAACCCAGTTGGTGTGAGATGTTGGGTGGAGGGAGAGGGCCTGAGGGTATCAGCAATAGTTTTTTTTTAATATTCATTCATGGGATGTGGGCATCGCTGGCTAGGCCAGCATTTATTGCCCATCCCTAATTGCCCTTGTTCAGAGGGCATTTAGTGAGGCACATGGGGCAGGGTGGGGAGGTTTCAACCCCACCCACCTATCGGAAAACTGGGGGATTCAGGTGCAACATCAGTTTTGTATATCTTGCCCAATTTTACTCCAGTTAAAGCAGGTCCAATTCCCCTGGGATTCCCACCTGGAAAGTTGGGTTAAAATTACCTGAGGAGGAGGCAATTGGAGACACAAGCAAAGCTGGTGGAGAAATGATAAAGACATTGACGGAGAGGGAATAACACTGAGGGTGAAATGGTATGGGAGATCTTAATTTCAGAGCCTAAAGCAGTGAGCGGGCAACACGTGAACCCATCAAGGTTTGAGCTCCGAATAAAATTCCAAACTTCCCGTGCTCTGGGAATCTGAATCCCAGTGACATTTTTGGTTCTTTACTTCTGTGCTCTGCTTGGTGGTTGGTGCTTGCTACCCCCTCTGCCCTACACTGTGTCTGCCACTGGTGCCATTCTCTCTGATCCCACTGATTTACACACCTTGAAACAGGATTCCATTGACATGTTTGTATCACAAACATTCAGGGCTGGACGGTTGGATTTGGATCTGAGTTGAAGGCGATTGAGTGTAAAGTTGGACTGGGTAGAAACCTGGAATCTGACCCCCCCCCCCCCCAACCCCCAACCAAACCTGCCCCATTCTCCCAGGCCCAGGTTAAAATTGGGACCAGGGAGACCAGGTTTAGGTTTGGCCATCAGGAGGTTGTCTGGACCATCTGGTAGTCATGTAATGGGATCTGTGACGTCTGACTGCTCAGATGAAATCCTATGAAAGTGCTAGCTACAAACATGGGAAATGTGGAAATTGCACGGAGATAATTATCTATCAGCTGGTAAAGGAGCGTGCAACATGGTAACGTTGTACAGGCAGATTAATATGGTACAACTGGGACTTTAATGGTGGATTCTAAAATAGATTTCTGGCTGGGTTGAATTTTTAATTTACTTCTGTCAATTTTACCTTTGTTAAAAACCCAGAGTAGCACAGGGTGTTTCTGAAAGCGACCAGAGAGAATAACTATTGCGCATCAAGGGGAAAAATATTTTGGAAAGGTGAGGGGGAGTCTGAGTTTAATAACAAGAAAAATTCACCTTGCGCGAAACACAGAAAGACTTGCATTTAAGTAGGTGCTTTTCGTGCCCACCAGATGCCTCAAAGTGTTTAACGTTCAATGAAGTACTTTTTTGAAGTGTAGTCACTGCTGTAATGTAGGAAATGCTACAGCCTAATTGCGCACAGCAAGCTCCCATTAACAGCAATGTGAAAATGACCACATAATCTGTTTCTCACATGTTGGTTGAGGGACAAACATTGGCCAGGGCACTGAGGAGAACGCCCCTGCTCTTAGAAATAGTACCAGGGGATTGTTTATATCCACTCAAGTAGGCAGATGGAGACTCGGTTTCACATCTCACCTGAAAGAATGACCCTCGGACAGTGCAGCACTCCATCAGTACTGACCCTCGAATAGTGCAGCACTCCCTCAGTACTGACCCTCCGACAGTGCAGCACTCCCTCAGTACTGACCCTCTGACAATGCAGCATTTCCTAAGCACTGACCCTCGAATAGTGCAGCACTCCCTCAATACTGACCCTCGAATAGTGCAGTACTCCCTCAGTACTGACCCTCCGACAGTGCAGCACTCCCTCAGTACTGACCCTCTGACAGTGCAGCACTCCCACAGTACTGACCCTCGAATAGTGCAGCACTCCCTCAGTACTGACCCTCCGAAAGTGAAGCACTCCCTCAGTACTGACCCTCTGACAGTGCAGCACTCCCTCAGTACTGACCCTCTGACAGTGCAGCACTCCCTCAGTACTGACCCTCCGACAGTGCAGCACTCCCTCAGTACTGACCCTCGAATAGTGCAGCACTCCCTCAGTACTGACCCTCCGACAGTGCAGCACTCCCTCAGTACTGAGCCTCGAATAGTGCAGCACTCCCACAGTACTGACCCTCCGAAAGTGCAGCACTCCCTCAGTACTGACCCTCTGACAGTGCAGCACTCCCTCAGTACTGACCCTCTGACAGTGCAGCACTCCCTCAGTACTGACCCTCCGAAAGTGCAGCACTCCCTCATTATTTACGCCACCGACAGTGCAGCACTCCCTCAGTACTGAACCTCCGACAGTGCAGCACACCCTCAGTACTGACCCTCTGACAGTGCAGCACTCCCTCAGTACTGACCCTCTGACAGTGCAGCACTCCGTCAGTACTGACCCTATGACAGTGTAGCACTCCCGCAGTACTGACCCTCCGATAGTGCAGCACGTCCTCAGTATTGACCCTCCGACAGTGGGGCACTCCCTCAGTGCTGACCCTCTGACAGTGCAGCACTCCCTCAGTACTGACCCTCTGACAGTGCAGCACTCCCTCAGTACTGACCCTCCGACAGTGCAGCACTCCCTCAGTACTGACCCTCGAATAGTGCAGCACTCCCTCAGTAATGACCCTCCGAAAGTCAGCACTCCCTCAGTACTGACCCTCTGACAGTGCAGCACTCCCTCAGTACTGAGACTCTGACAGTGCAGCACGCCCTCAGTACTGACCCTCCGAAAGTGCAGCACTCCCTCAGTACTGACGCTCCAACAGTGCAGCACTCCCTCAGTACTGACCCTCTGACAGTGCAGAACTCCCTCAGTACTGACCCTCCGACAGTGCAGCATTTCCTCAGTACTAAACCTCTGACAGTGCAGCACTCCCTCAGTGCTGACCCTCTGACAGTGCAGCACTCCCTCAGTACTGACACTCTGACAGTGCAGCACTCCCTCAGTACTGGCCCTTGAATACTGCAGCAATCCCTCAGTACTGACCCTCCGAAAGTGCAGCACTCCCTCAGTACTGACCCTCTAACAGTGCAGCACTCCCTCAGTACTGACCCTCCGAAAGTGCAGCATTTCCTCAGTACTGACCCTCTGACAGTGCAGCACTCCCTCAGTACGGACCCTCTGACAGTGCAGCACTCCCTCAGTACTGACCCTCTGACAGTGCAGCACTCCCTCAGTACTGACCCTCCGACAGTGGGGCACTCCCTCAGTGCTGACCCTCTGACAGTGCAGCACTCCCTCAGTACTGACCCTCTGACAGTGCAGCACTCCATCAGTACTGACCCTCCGACAGTGCAGCACTCCCTCAGTACTGACCCTCCGACAGTGCAGCATTTCGTCAGTACTGACCCTCGAATAGTGCAGCACTCCTCAGTACTGACCCTCTGACAGTGCAGCACTCCCTCAGTACTGACCCTCCGACAGTGGGGCACTCCCTCAGTGCTGACCCTCTGACAGTGCAGCACTCAATCAGTACTGACACTCAGTGCAGCAATCCCTCAGTACTGAACCTCTGACAGTGCAGCACTCCCTCAGTACTGACCATCGGACAGTGCAGCACTCCTTCAGTACTGACCCTCTGACTGTGCAGCACTCCCTCAGTACTGAGCCTCTGACAGTGCGGCTCTCCATCAATACTGACCCTCTGACAGTGCAGCACTCCCTCAGTACTGACCCTCTGAGAGTGCAGCACTCTTTCAGTACTGACTCTCTGACTGTGCAGCACTCCCTCAGTGCTGACCCTCTAACAGTGCAACACTCCCTCAGTACTGATCCTCCGAAAGTGCAGCACTCCCTCAGTACTGACACTCTAACAGTGCAGCACTCCCTCAGTACTGACCCTCCGACAGTGCAGCATTTCCTCAGTACTGACCCTCTGACAGTGCAGCACTCCCTCAGTACTGACCCTCTGACAGTGCAGCACTCCCTCAGTGCGGACCCTCTGACAGTGGGGCACTCCCTCAGTGCGGACCTTCTGACAGTGCAGCACTCCCTCAGTACTGACCCTCTGACAGTGCAGCACTCCCTCAGTAATGACCCTCCGACAGTGCACCACTCCCTCAGTACTGACCCTCTAACAGTACAGCACTCCCTCAGTACTGACCCTCCGACAGTGCAGCATTTCCTCAGTACTGACCCTCGAATAGTGCAGCACTCCTCAGTACTAACCCTCTGACAGTGCAGCACTCCCTCAGTACTGACCCTCCGACAGTGGGGCACTCCCTCAGTGCTGACCCTCTGACAGTGCAGCACTCCCTCAGTACTGACCCTCTGACAGTGCAGCACTCCCTCAGTACTGACCCTCCGACAGTGCAGCACTCCCTCAGTACTGACCCTCGAATAGTGCAGCACTCCCTCAGTACTGACCCTCCGAAAGACAGCACTCCCTCAGTACTGACCCTCTGACAGTGCAGCACTCCCTCAGTACTGAGCCTCTGACAGTGCAGCACTCCCTCAGTACTGACCCTCCGAAAGTGCAGCACTCCCTCAGTACTGACCCTCCGACAGTGCAGCACTCCCTCAGTACTGACCCTCTGACAGTGCAGAACTCCCTCAGTACTGACCCTCCGACAGTGCAGCATTTCCTCAGTACTAAACCTCTGACAGTGCAGCACTCCCTCAGTGCTGACCCTCTGACAGTGCAGCACTCCCTCAGTACTGACACTCTGACAGTGCAGCACTCCCTCAGTACTGGCCCTTGAATACTGCAGCACTCCCTCAGTACTGACCCTCCGAAAGTGCAGCACTCCCTCAGTACTGACCCTCTAACAGTGCAGCACTCCCTCAGTACTGACCCTCCGAAAGTGCAGCATTTCCTCAGTACTGACCCTCTGACAGTGCAGCACTCCCTCAGTACGGACCCTCTGACAGTGCAGCACTCCCTCAGTACTGACCCTCTGACAGTGCAGCACTCCCTCAGTACTGACCCTCCGACAGTGGGGCACTCCCTCAGTGCTGACCCTCTGACAGTGCAGCACTCCCTCAGTACTGACCCTCTGACAGTGCAGCACTCCATCAGTACTGACCCTCCGACAGTGCAGCACTCCCTCAGTACTGACCCTCCGACAGTGCAGCATTTCGTCAGTACTGACCCTCGAATAGTGCAGCACTCCTCAGTACTGACCCTCTGACAGTGCAGCACTCCCTCAGTACTGACCCTCCGACAGTGGGGCACTCCCTCAGTGCTGACCCTCTGACAGTGCAGCACTCCCTCAGTACTGACACTCAGACAGTGCAGCAATCCCTCAGTACTGAACCTCTGACAGTGCAGCACTCCCTCAGTACTGACCATCGGACAGTGCAGCACTCCCTCAGTACTGACCCTCTGACTGTGCAGCACTCCCTCAGTACTGAGCCTCTGACAGTGCGGCTCTCCCTCAATACTGACCCTCTGACAGTGCAGCACTCCCTCAGTACTGACCCTCTGAGAGTGCAGCACTCCTTCAGTACTGACTCTCTGACTGTGCAGCACTCCCTCAGTGCTGACCCTCTAACAGTGCAACACTCCCTCAGTACTGACCCTCTAACAGTACAGCACTCCCTCAGTACTGACCCTCCGACAGTGCCGCATTTCCTCAGTACTGACCCTCGAATAGTGCAGCACTCCTCAGTACTAACCCTCTGACAGTGCAGCACTCCCTCAGTACTGACCCTCCGACAGTGGGGCACTCCCTCAGTGCTGACCCTCTGACAGTGCAGCACTCCCTCAGTACTGACCCTCTGACAGTGCAGCATTCCCTCAGTACTGACCCTCTGACAGTGCAGCACTCCCTCAGCACTGACCCTCTGACAGTGCAGCACTCCTTCAGTACTGACCCTCTGACAGTGCAGCACTCCCTCAGTACTGACCCTCTGACAGTGCGGCTCTCCCTCAGTACTTACCCTCTGACAGTGCAGCCCTCCCTCAGTACTGACCATCTGACAATGCAGCAATCCCTCAGTACTGACCCTCTGACAGTGCAGCACTCCTTCAGTACTGACCCTCGGACAGTGCAGCACTCCTTCAGTACTGACCCTCTGACTGTGCAGCACTCCCTCAGTACTGACCCTCTGACAGTGCGGCTCTCCCTCAGTAATGACCCTCTGAGAATGCAGCACTCCTTCAGTACTGACCCTCTGACTGTGCAGTACTCCCTCAGTGCTGACCCTCTAACAGTGCAACACTCCCTCAGTACTGACCCTCTGACAGTGCAGCACTCCCTCAGTACTGACCCTCCGCAAGTGCAGCACACCCTCAGTACTGACCCTCTAACAGTGCAGCACTCCCCCAGTACTGACCCTCCGACAGTGCAGCATTTCCTCAGTACTGACCCTCTGACAGTGCAGCACTCCCTCAGTACTGACCCTCTGACAGTGCAGCACTCCCTCAGTACTGACCCTCTGACAGTGCAGCACTCCATCAGTACTGACCCTCTGACAGTGCAGCACTCCCTCAGTAATGACCCTCCGACAGTGCAGCACTCCCTCAGTACTGACCCTCTAACAGTGCAGCACTCCCTCAGTACTGACCCTCCGACAGTGGGGCACTCCCTCAGTGCTGACCCTCTGACAGTGCAGCACTCAATCAGTACTGACACTCAGACAGTGCAGCAATCCCTCAGTACTGAACCTCTGACAGTGCAGCACTCCCTCAGTACTGACCATCGGACAGTGCAGCACTCCTTCAGTACTGACCCTCTGACTGTGCAGCACTCCCTCAGTACTGAGCCTCTGACAGTGCGGCCCTCCCTCAATACTGACCCTCTGACAGTGCAGCACTCCCTCAGTACTGACCCTCTGAGAGTGCAGCACTCCTTCAGTACTGACTCTCTGACTGTGCAGCACTCCCTCAGTGCTGACCCTCTAACAGTGCAACACTCCCTCAGTACTGACCCTCTGAAAGTGCAGCACTCCCTCAGTACTGATCCTCCGAAAGTGCAGCACTCCCTCAGTACTGACACTCTAACAGTGCAGCACTCCCTCAGTACTGACCCTCCGACAGTGCAGCATTTCCTCAGTACTGACCCTCTGACAGTGCAGCACTCCCTCAGTACTGAACCTCTGACAGTGCAGCACTCCCTCAGTACTGACCCTCTGACAGTGGGGCACTCCCTCAGTGCGGACCTTCTGACAGTGCAGCACTCCCTCAGTACTGACCCTCTGACAGTGCAGCACTCCCTCAGTAATGACCCTCCGACAGTGCACCACTCCCTCAGTACTGACCCTCTAACAGTACAGCACTCCCTCAGTACTGACCCTCCGACAGTGCAGCATTTCCTCAGTACTGACCCTCGAATAGTGCAGCACTCCTCAGTACTAACCCTCTGACAGTGCAGCACTCCCTCAGTACTGACCCTCCGACAGTGGGGCACTCCCTCAGTGCTGACCCTCTGACAGTGCAGCACTCCCTCAGTACTGACCCTCTGACAGTGCAGCACTCCCTCAGTACTGACCCTCCGACAGTGCAGCACTCCCTCAGTACTGACCCTCGAATAGTGCAGCACTCCCTCAGTACTGACCCTCCGAAAGAGCAGCACTCCCTCAGTACTGACCCTCTGACAGTGCAGCACTCCCTCAGTACTGACCCTCTGACAGTGCAGCACTCCCTCAGTACTGACCCTCCGAAAGTGCAGCACTCCCTCAGTACTGACCCTCCGACAGTGCAGCACTCCCTCAGTACTGACCCTCTGACAGTGCAGAACTCCCTCAGTACTGACCCTCTGACAGTGCAGCACTTCCTCAGTACTGAACCTCTGACAGTGCAGCACTCCCTCAGTACTGACCCTCTGACAGTGCAGCACTCCCTCAGTACTGACCCTCTGACAGTGCAGCACTCCCTCAGTACTGACCCTCTGAAAGTGCAGCACTCCCTCAGTACTGACCCTCCGAAAGTGCAGCACTCCCTCAGTACTGACCCTCTAACAGTGCAGCACTCCCTCAGTACTGACCCTCCGACAGTGCAGCACTCCCTCAGTACTGACCCTCTGACAGTGCAGCACTCCCTCAGTAATGACCCTCTGACAGTGCAGCACTCCCTCAGTACTGACCCTCTGACAGTGCAGCACTCCCTCAGTACTGACCCTCTGACAGTGCAGCACTCCCTCAGTACTGACCCTCTAACAGTGCAGCACTCCCTCAGTACTGACCCTCTGACAGTGCAGCACTCCCTCAGTACTGATCCTCCGACAGTGCAGCACTCCCTCAGTACTGACCCTCTGACAGTGCAGCACTCCCTCAGTACTGACCCTCCGACAGTGCAGCATTCCCTCAGTACTGACCCTCTGACAGTGCAGCACTCCCTCAGTACTGACCCTCTGACAGTGCAGCACTCCCTCAGTACTGACCCTCTGACAGTGCGGCACTCCCTCAGTACTGACCCTCTGACAGTGCAGCACTCCCTCAGTACTGACCCTCTGACAGTGCAGCACTCCCTCAGTAATGACCCTCCGACAGTGCACCACTCCCTCAGTACTGACCCTCTAACAGTACAGCACTCCCTCAGTACTGACCCTCCGACAGTGCAGCATTTCCTCAGTACTGACCCTCGAATAGTGCAGCACTCCTCAGTACTAACCCTCTGACAGTGCAGCACTCCCTCAGTACTGACCCTCCGACAGTGGGGCACTCCCTCAGTGCTGAACCTCTGACAGTGCAGCACTCCCTCAGTACTGACCCTCTGACAGTGCAGCATTCCCTCAGTACTGACCCTCTGACAGTGCAGCACTCCCTCAGCACTGACCCTCTGACAGTGCAGCACTCCTTCAGTACTGACCCTCTGACAGTGCAGCACTCCCTCAGTACTGACCCTCTGACAGTGCGGCTCTCCCTCAGTACTTACCCTCTGACAGTGCAGCCCTCCCTCAGTACTGACCATCTGACAATGCAGCAATCCCTCAGTACTGACCCTCTGACACTGCAGCACTCCCTCAGTACTGACCCTCGGACAGTGCAGCACTCCTTCAGTACTGACCCTCTGACTGTGCAGCACTCCCTCAGTACTGACCCTCTGACAGTGCGGCTCTCCCTCAGTAATGACCCTCTGAGAATGCAGCACTCCTTCAGTACTGACCCTCTGACTGTGCAGTACTCCCTCAGTGCTGACCCTCTAACAGTGCAACACTCCCTCAGTACTGACCCTCTGACAGTGCAGCACTCCCTCAGTACTGACCCTCCGAAAGTGCAGCACACCCTCAGTACTGACCCTCTAACAGTGCAGCACTCCCCCAGTACTGACCCTCCGACAGTGCAGCATTTCCTCAGTACTGACCCTCTGACAGTGCAGCACTCCCTCAGTACTGACCCTCTGACAGTGCAGCACTCCCTCAGTACTGACCCTCTGACCGCGCAGTACTCCCTCAGTACTGACCCTCCGACAGTGGGGCACTCCCTCAGTGCTGACCCTCTGACAGTGCAGCACTCCCTCAGTACTGACCCTCTGACAGTGCAGCACTCCCTCAGTACTGACCCTCTGACAGTGCAGCACTCCCTCAGTACTGACCCTCTGACAGTGCAGCACTCCCTCAGTACTGACCCTCTAACAGTGCAGCACTCCCTCAGTACTGACCCTCTGACAGTGCAGCACTTCCTCAATACTGACCCTCGACAGTGCAGCACTCCCTCAGTACTGACCCTCTGACAGTGCAGCACTCCCTCAGTACTGACCCTCCGACAGTGCAGCACTCCCTCAGTGCTGACCCTCTGACAGTGCAGCACTCCCTCAGTACTGACCCTCTGACAGTGCAGCATTCCCTCAGTACTGACCCTCTGACAGTGCAGCACTCCCTCAGTACTGACCCTCTGACAGTGCTGCACTCCTTCAGTACTGACCCTCTGACTGTGCAGCACTCCCTCAGTACTGACCATCTGACAGTGCGGCTCTCCCTCAGTACTTACCCTCTGACAGTGCAGCACTCCCTCAGTACTGACCCTCTGACAGTGCAGCACTACTTCAGTACAGACCCTCCGAAAGTGCAGCACTCCCTCAGTACTGACCCTCTAACAGTGCAGCACTCCCTCAGTACTGACCCTCCGACAGTGCAGCATTTCCTCACTACTGACCCTCTGACAGGGCAGCTCTCCCTCAGTACTGACCCTCTGACTGTGCAGCACTCCCTCAGTACTGACCCTCTAACAGTGCAGCGCTCCCTCAGTACTGACCCTCTGACAGTGCAGCACTCCTTCAGTACTGACCCTCTAACAGTGCAACACTCCCTCAGTACTGACCCTCTGACAGTGCAGCACTCCCTCAGTACAGACCCTCCGAAAGTGCAGCACTCCCTCAGTACTGACCCTCTAACAGTGCAGCACTCCCTCAGTACTGACCCTCCGACAGTGCAGCATTTCCTCACTACTGACCCTCTGACAGGGCAGCACTCCCTCAGTACTGACCCTCTGACAGTGCAGCACTCCCTCAGTACTGACCCTCTGACAGTGCAGCACTCCCTCAGTACTGACCCTCCGATAGTGGGGCACTCCCTCAGTGCTGACCCTCTGACGGTGCAGCACTCCTTCAGTACTGACCCTCTGACTGTGCAGCACTCCCTCAGTGCTGACCCTCTAACATCGCAGCACTCCCTCAGTGCTGAAACTCTAACAGTGCAGCAATCCCTCAGTACTGACCCTCTGACAGTGCAGCACTCCCTCAGTACTGACCCTCTGAAAGTTCAGCACTCCCTCAGTACTGACCCTCTGACAGTGCAGCACTCCCTCAGTACTGACCCTCTGACAGTGCAGCACTCCCTCAATACTGACCCTCTGACAGTGCAGCACTCCCTCAGTACTGACTCTCTGACAGTGCAGCACTCCCTCAGTACTGACCCTCTGACAGTGCAGCACTCCCTCACTACTGACCCTCTGACAGTGCAGCACTCCCTCAGTAATGACCCTCCGACAGTGCAGCACTCCCTCAGTACTGACCCTCTGACAGTGCAGCACTCCCTCAGTACTGACCCTCCGACAGTGGGGCACTCCCTCAGTGCTGACCCTCTGACAGTGCAGCACTCCCTCAGTACTGACCCTCTGACAGTGCAGCACTCCCTCAGTACTGACCCTCTGACAGTGCAGCGCTCCTTCAGCAATGACCCTCTGACTGTGCAGCACTCCCTCAGTACTGGACCTCTGACAGTGAGGCTCTCCCTCAGTAGTGACTCTCTGACAGTGCAGCACTCCCTCAGTACTGACCCTCTGACAGTGCAGCACTCCTTCAGTACTGACCCTCTGACTGTGCAGCACTCCCTCAGTGCTGACCCTCTAACAGTGTAGCACTCCTTCAGTACTGACCCTCTGACAGTGCAGCACTCCCTCAGTACTGACCCTCTGACTGTGCAGCACTTCCTCAGTGCTGACCCTCTGACAGTGCAGCACTCCCTCAGTGCTGACCCTCTAACAGTGCAGCACTCCCTCAGTGCTGACCCTCTAACAGTGCAGCACTCCTTCAGTACTGACCCTCTAACGGTGCAGCACTTCCTCAGTGCTGACCCTCTGACAGTGCAGCACTCCCTCAGTGCTGACTCTCTAACAGTGCAGCACTCCATCAGTTCTGACCCTCTAACAGTGCAGCACTCCTTCAGTACTGACCCTCTGACTGTGCAGCACTCCCTCAGTACTGACCCTCTGACAGTGCAGCACTCCCTCAATACTGAGCCTCTGACAGTGCAGCACTCCCTCAGTACTGACCCTCTGACAGTGCAGCACTCCCTCAGTACTGACCCTCTGACAGTGCAGCACTCCCTCAGTACTGACCCTCTGACAGTGCAGCACTCCCTCAGTACTGACCCTCTGACAGTGCAGCACTCCCTCAGTACTGACCCTCTGACAGTGCAGCACTCCCTCAGTACTGACCCTCTGACAGTGCAGCACTCCCTCAGTACTGACCCTCTGACAGTGCAGCACTCCCTCAGTACTGACCCTCTGACAGTGCAGCACTCCCTCAGTACTGACCCTCTGACAGTGCAGCACTCCCTCAGTACTGACCCTCTGACAGTGCAGCACTCCCTCAGTACTGACCCTCTGACAGTGCAGCACTCCCTCAGTACTGACCCTCTGACAGTGCAGCACTCCCTCAGTACTGACCCTCTGACAGTGCAGCACTCCCTCAGTACTGACCCTCTGACAGTGCAGCACTCCCTCAGTACTGACCCTCTGACAGTGCAGCACTCCCTCAGTACTGACCCTCTGACAGTGCAGCACTCCCTCAGTACTGACCCTCTGACAGTGCAGCACTCCCTCAGTACTGACCCTCTGACAGTGCAGCACTCCCTCAGTACTGACCCTCTGACAGTGCAGCACTCCCTCAGTACTGACCCTCTGACAGTGCAGCACTCCCTCAGTACTGACCCTCTGACAGTGCAGCACTCCCTCAGTACTGACCCTCTGACAGTGCAGCACTCCCTCAGTACTGACCCTCTGACAGTGCAGCACTCCCTCAGTACTGACCCTCTGACAGTGCAGCACTCCCTCAGTACTGACCCTCTGACAGTGCAGCACTCCCTCAGTACTGACCCTCTGACAGTGCAGCACTCCCTCAGTACTGACCCTCTGACAGTGCAGCACTCCCTCAGTACTGACCCTCTGACAGTGCAGCACTCCCTCAGTACTGACCCTCTGACAGTGCAGCACTCCCTCAGTACTGACCCTCTGACAGTGCAGCACTCCCTCAGTACTGACCCTCTGACAGTGCAGCACTCCCTCAGTACTGACCCTCTGACAGTGCAGCACTCCCTCAGTACTGACCCTCTGACAGTGCAGCACTCCCTCAGTACTGACCCTCTGACAGTGCAGCACTCCCTCAGTACTGACCCTCTGACAGTGCAGCACTCCCTCAGTACTGACCCTCTGACAGTGCAGCACTCCCTCAGTACTGACCCTCTGACAGTGCAGCACTCCCTCAGTACTGACCCTCTGACAGTGCAGCAGTCGCTCAGTACTGAACCTCTGACAGTGCAGCACTCCCTCTGAAGTGATCCTCTGACAGTGCAGCACTCCCTCAGTACTGACCCTCTGACAGTGCATTACTCCCTCTGTAGTGAACCTCTAACAGTGCAGCACTCCCTCAGTAGTGAACTTCTGACAGTGCAGCACTCCCTCAGTACTGACCCTCTGACAGTGCAGCACTCCCTCAGTACTGACCCTCTGACAGTGCAGCACTCCCTCAGTACTGACCCTCTGACAGTGCAGCACTCCCTCAGTACTGACCCTCTGACAGTGCAGCACTCCCTCAGTACTGACCCTCTGACAGTGCAGCACTCCCTCAGTACTGACCCTCTGACAGTGCAGCACTCCCTCAGTACTGACCCTCTGACAGTGCAGCACTCCCTCAGTACTGACCCTCTGACAGTGCAGCACTCCCTCAGTACTGACCCTCTGACAGTGCAGCACTCCCTCAGTACTGACCCTCTGACAGTGCAGCACTCCCTCAGTACTGACCCTCTGACAGTGCAGCACTCCCTCAGTACTGACCCTCTGACAGTGCAGCACTCCCTCAGTACTGACCCTCTGACAGTGCAGCACTCCCTCAGTACTGACCCTCTGACAGTGCAGCACTCCCTCAGTACTGACCCTCTGACAGTGCAGCACTCCCTCAGTACTGACCCTCTGACAGTGCAGCACTCCCTCAGTACTGACCCTCTGACAGTGCAGCACTCCCTCAGTACTGACCCTCTGACAGTGCAGCACTCCCTCAGTACTGACCCTCTGACAGTGCAGCACTCCCTCAGTACTGACCCTCTGACAGTGCAGCACTCCCTCAGTACTGACCCTCTGACAGTGCAGCACTCCCTCAGTACTGACCCTCTGACAGTGCAGCACTCCCTCAGTACTGACCCTCTGACAGTGCAGCACTCCCTCAGTACTGACCCTCTGACAGTGCAGCACTCCCTCAGTACTGACCCTCTGACAGTGCAGCACTCCCTCAGTACTGACCCTCTGACAGTGCAGCACTCCCTCAGTACTGACCCTCTGACAGTGCAGCACTCCCTCAGTACTGACCCTCTGACAGTGCAGCACTCCCTCAGTACTGACCCTCTGACAGTGCAGCACTCCCTCAGTACTGACCCTCTGACAGTGCAGCACTCCCTCAGTACTGACCCTCTGACAGTGCAGCACTCCCTCAGTACTGACCCTCTGACAGTGCAGCACTCCCTCAGTACTGACCCTCTGACAGTGCAGCACTCCCTCAGTACTGACCCTCTGACAGTGCAGCACTCCCTCAGTACTGACCCTCTGACAGTGCAGCACTCCCTCAGTACTGACCCTCTGACAGTGCAGCACTCCCTCAGTACTGACCCTCTGACAGTGCAGCACTCCCTCAGTACTGACCCTCTGACAGTGCAGCACTCCCTCAGTACTGACCCTCTGACAGTGCAGCACTCCCTCAGTACTGACCCTCTGACAGTGCAGCACTCCCTCAGTACTGACCCTCTGACAGTGCAGCACTCCCTCAGTACTGACCCTCTGACAGTGCAGCACTCCTCAGTACTGACCCTCTGACAGTGCAGCACTCCCTCAGTACTGACCCTCTGACAGTGCAGCACTCCCTCAGTACTGACCCTCTGACAGTGCAGCACTCCCTCAGTACTGACCCTCTGACAGTGCAGCACTCCCTCAGTACTGACCCTCTGACAGTGCAGCACTCCCTCAGTACTGACCCTCTGACAGTGCAGCACTCCCTCAGTACTGACCCTCTGACAGTGCAGCACTCCCTCAGTACTGACCCTCTGACAGTGCAGCACTCCCTCAGTACTGACCCTCTGACAGTGCAGCACTCCCTCAGTACTGACCCTCTGACAGTGCAGCACTCCCTCAGTACTGACCCTCTGACAGTGCAGCACTCCCTCAGTACTGACCCTCTGACAGTGCAGCACTCCCTCAGTACTGACCCTCTGACAGTGCAGCACTCCCTCAGTACTGACCCTCTGACAGTGCAGCACTCCCTCAGTACTGACCCTCTGACAGTGCAGCACTCCCTCAGTACTGACCCTCTGACAGTGCAGCACTCCCTCAGTACTGACCCTCTGACAGTGCAGCACTCCCTCAGTACTGACCCTCTGACAGTGCAGCACTCCCTCAGTACTGACCCTCTGACAGTGCAGCACTCCCTCAGTACTGACCCTCTGACAGTGCAGCACTCCCTCAGTACTGACCCTCTGACAGTGCAGCACTCCCTCAGTACTGACCCTCTGACAGTGCAGCACTCCCTCAGTACTGACCCTCTGACAGTGCAGCACTCCCTCAGTACTGACCCTCTGACAGTGCAGCACTCCCTCAGTACTGACCCTCTGACAGTGCAGCACTCCCTCAGTACTGACCCTCTGACAGTGCAGCACTCCCTCAGTACTGACCCTCTGACAGTGCAGCACTCCCTCAGTACTGACCCTCTGACAGTGCAGCACTCCCTCAGTACTGACCCTCTGACAGTGCAGCACTCCCTCAGTACTGACCCTCTGACAGTGCAGCACTCCCTCAGTACTGACCCTCTGACAGTGCAGCACTCCCTCAGTACTGACCCTCTGACAGTGCAGCACTCCCTCAGTACTGACCCTCTGACAGTGCAGCACTCCCTCAGTACTGACCCTCTGACAGTGCAGCACTCCCTCAGTACTGACCCTCTGACAGTGCAGCACTCCCTCAGTACTGACCCTCTGACAGTGCAGCACTCCCTCAGTACTGACCCTCTGACAGTGCAGCACTCCCTCAGTACTGACCCTCTGACAGTGCAGCACTCCCTCAGTACTGACCCTCTGACAGTGCAGCACTCCCTCAGTACTGACCCTCTGACAGTGCAGCACTCCCTCAGTACTGACCCTCTGACAGTGCAGCACTCCCTCAGTACTGACCCTCTGACAGTGCAGCACTCCCTCAGTACTGACCCTCTGACAGTGCAGCACTCCTCAGTACTGACCCTCTGACAGTGCAGCACTCCCTCAGTACTGACCCTCTGACAGTGCAGCACTCCCTCAGTACTGACCCTCTGACAGTGCAGCACTCCCTCAGTACTGACCCTCTGACAGTGCAGCACTCCCTCAGTACTGACCCTCTGACAGTGCAGCACTCCCTCAGTACTGACCCTCTGACAGTGCAGCACTCCCTCAGTACTGACCCTCTGACAGTGCAGCACTCCCTCAGTACTGACCCTCTGACAGTGCAGCACTCCCTCAGTACTGACCCTCTGACAGTGCAGCACTCCCTCAGTACTGACCCTCTGACAGTGCAGCACTCCCTCAGTACTGACCCTCTGACAGTGCAGCACTCCCTCAGTACTGACCCTCTGACAGTGCAGCACTCCCTCAGTACTGACCCTCTGACAGTGCAGCACTCCCTCAGTACTGACCCTCTGACAGTGCAGCACTCCCTCAGTACTGACCCTCTGACAGTGCAGCACTCCCTCAGTACTGACCCTCTGACAGTGCAGCACTCCCTCAGTACTGACCCTCTGACAGTGCAGCACTCCCTCAGTACTGACCCTCTGACAGTGCAGCACTCCCTCAGTACTGACCCTCTGACAGTGCAGCACTCCCTCAGTACTGACCCTCTGACAGTGCAGCACTCCCTCAGTACTGACCCTCTGACAGTGCAGCACTCCCTCAGTACTGACCCTCTGACAGTGCAGCACTCCCTCAGTACTGACCCTCTGACAGTGCAGCACTCCCTCAGTACTGACCCTCTGACAGTGCAGCACTCCCTCAGTACTGACCCTCTGACAGTGCAGCACTCCCTCAGTACTGACCCTCTGACAGTGCAGCACTCCCTCAGTACTGACCCTCTGACAGTGCAGCACTCCCTCAGTACTGACCCTCTGACAGTGCAGCACTCCCTCAGTACTGACCCTCTGACAGTGCAGCACTCCCTCAGTACTGACCCTCTGACAGTGCAGCACTCCCTCAGTACTGACCCTCTGACAGTGCAGCACTCCCTCAGTACTGACCCTCTGACAGTGCAGCACTCCCTCAGTACTGACCCTCTGACAGTGCAGCACTCCCTCAGTACTGACCCTCTGACAGTGCAGCACTCCCTCAGTACTGACCCTCTGACAGTGCAGCACTCCCTCAGTACTGACCCTCTGACAGTGCAGCACTCCCTCAGTACTGACCCTCTGACAGTGCAGCACTCCCTCAGTACTGACCCTCTGACAGTGCAGCACTCCCTCAGTACTGACCCTCTGACAGTGCAGCACTCCCTCAGTACTGACCCTCTGACAGTGCAGCACTCCCTCAGTACTGACCCTCTGACAGTGCAGCACTCCCTCAGTACTGACCCTCTGACAGTGCAGCACTCCCTCAGTACTGACCCTCTGACAGTGCAGCACTCCCTCAGTACTGACCCTCTGACAGTGCAGCACTCCCTCAGTACTGACCCTCTGACAGTGCAGCACTCCCTCAGTACTGACCCTCTGACAGTGCAGCACTCCCTCAGTACTGACCCTCTGACAGTGCAGCACTCCCTCAGTACTGACCCTCTGACAGTGCAGCACTCCCTCAGTACTGACCCTCTGACAGTGCAGCACTCCCTCAGTACTGACCCTCTGACAGTGCAGCACTCCCTCAGTACTGACCCTCTGACAGTGCAGCACTCCCTCAGTACTGACCCTCTGACAGTGCAGCACTCCCTCAGTACTGACCCTCTGACAGTGCAGCACTCCCTCAGTACTGACCCTCTGACAGTGCAGCACTCCCTCAGTACTGACCCTCTGACAGTGCAGCACTCCCTCAGTACTGACCCTCTGACAGTGCAGCACTCCCTCAGTACTGACCCTCTGACAGTGCAGCACTCCCTCAGTACTGACCCTCTGACAGTGCAGCACTCCCTCAGTACTGACCCTCTGACAGTGCAGCACTCCCTCAGTACTGACCCTCTGACAGTGCAGCACTCCCTCAGTACTGACCCTCTGACAGTGCAGCACTCCCTCAGTACTGACCCTCTGACAGTGCAGCACTCCCTCAGTACTGACCCTCTGACAGTGCAGCACTCCCTCAGTACTGACCCTCTGACAGTGCAGCACTCCCTCAGTACTGACCCTCTGACAGTGCAGCACTCCCTCAGTACTGACCCTCTGACAGTGCAGCACTCCCTCAGTACTGACCCTCTGACAGTGCAGCACTCCCTCAGTACTGACCCTCTGACAGTGCAGCACTCCCTCAGTACTGACCCTCTGACAGTGCAGCACTCCCTCAGTACTGACCCTCTGACAGTGCAGCACTCCCTCAGTACTGACCCTCTGACAGTGCAGCACTCCCTCAGTACTGACCCTCTGACAGTGCAGCACTCCCTCAGTACTGACCCTCTGACAGTGCAGCACTCCCTCAGTACTGACCCTCTGACAGTGCAGCACTCCCTCAGTACTGAGCCTCTGACAGTGCAGCACTCCCTCAGTACTGACCCTCTGACAGTGCAGCACTCCCTCAGTACTGACCCTCTGACAGTGCAGCACTCCCTCAGTACTGACCCTCTAACAGTGCAGCACTCCCTCAGTACTGACCCTCTGACAGTGCAGCACTCCCTCAGTACTGACCCTCTGACAGTGCAGCACTCCCTCAGTACTGACCCTCTGACAGTGCAGCACTCCCTCAGTACTGACCCTCTGACAGTGCAGCACTCCCTCAGTACTGACCCTCTGACAGTGCAGCACTCCCTCAGTACTGACCCTCTGACAGTGCAGCACTCCCTCAGTACTGACCCTCTGACAGTGCAGCACTCCCTCAGTACTGACCCTCTGACAGTGCAGCACTCCCTCAGTACTGACCCTCTGACAGTGCAGCACTCCCTCAGTACTGACCCTCTGACAGTGCAGCACTCCCTCAGTACTGACCCTCTGACAGTGCAGCACTCCCTCAGTACTGACCCTCTGACAGTGCAGCACTCCCTCAGTACTGACCCTCTGACAGTGCAGCACTCCCTCAGTACTGACCCTCTGACAGTGCAGCACTCCCTCAGTACTGACCCTCTGACAGTGCAGCACTCCCTCAGTACTGACCCTCTGACAGTGCAGCACTCCTCAGTACTGACCCTCTGACAGTGCAGCACTCCCTCAGTACTGACCCTCTGACAGTGCAGCACTCCCTCAGTACTGACCCTCTGACAGTGCAGCACTCCCTCAGTACTGACCCTCTGACAGTGCAGCACTCCCTCAGTACTGACCCTCTGACAGTGCAGCACTCCCTCAGTACTGACCCTCTGACAGTGCAGCACTCCCTCAGTACTGACCCTCTGACAGTGCAGCACTCCCTCAGTACTGACCCTCTGACAGTGCAGCACTCCCTCAGTACTGACCCTCTGACAGTGCAGCACTCCCTCAGTACTGACCCTCTGACAGTGCAGCACTCCCTCAGTACTGACCCTCTGACAGTGCAGCACTCCTCAGTACTGACCCTCTGACAGTGCAGCACTCCCTCAGTACTGACCCTCTGACAGTGCAGCACTCCCTCAGTACTGACCCTCTGACAGTGCAGCACTCCCTCAGTACTGACCCTCTGACAGTGCAGCACTCCCTCAGTACTGACCCTCTGACAGTGCAGCACTCCCTCAGTACTGACCCTCTGACAGTGCAGCACTCCCTCAGTACTGACCCTCTGACAGTGCAGCACTCCCTCAGTACTGACCCTCTGACAGTGCAGCACTCCCTCAGTACTGACCCTCTGACAGTGCAGCACTCCCTCAGTACTGACCCTCTGACAGTGCAGCACTCCCTCAGTACTGACCCTCTGACAGTGCAGCACTCCCTCAGTACTGACCCTCTGACAGTGCAGCACTCCCTCAGTACTGACCCTCTGACAGTGCAGCACTCCCTCAGTACTGACCCTCTGACAGTGCAGCACTCCCTCAGTACTGACCCTCTGACAGTGCAGCACTCCCTCAGTACTGACCCTCTGACAGTGCAGCACTCCCTCAGTACTGACCCTCTGACTGTGCAGCACTCCCTCAGTACTGACCCTCTGACAGTGCAGCACTCCCTCAGTGCTGACCCTCTGACAGTGCAGCACTCCCTCAGTACTGACCCTCTGACAGTGCAGCACTCCCTCAGTACTGACCCTCTGACAGTGCAGCACTCCCTCAGTACTGACCCTCTGACAGTGCAGCACTCCCTCAGTACTGACCCTCTGACAGTGCAGCACTCCCTCAGTACTGACCCTCTGACAGTGCAGCACTCCCTCAGTACTGACCCTCTGACAGTGCAGCACTCCCTCAGTACTGACCCTCTGACAGTGCAGCACTCCCTCAGTACTGACCCTCTGACAGTGCAGCACTCCCTCAGTACTGACCCTCTGACAGTGCAGCACTCCCTCAGTACTGACCCTCTGACAGTGCAGCACTCCCTCAGTACTGACCCTCTGACAGTGCAGCACTCCCTCAGTACTGACCCTCTGACAGTGCAGCACTCCCTCAGTACTGACCCTCTGACAGTGCAGCACTCCCTCAGTACTGACCCTCTGACAGTGCAGCACTCCCTCAGTACTGACCCTCTGACAGTGCAGCACTCCCTCAGTACTGACCCTCTGACAGTGCAGCACTCCCTCAGTACTGACCCTCTGACAGTGCAGCACTCCCTCAGTACTGACCCTCTGACAGTGCAGCACTCCCTCAGTACTGACCCTCTGACAGTGCAGCACTCCCTCAGTACTGACCCTCTGACAGTGCAGCACTCCCTCAGTACTGACCCTCTGACAGTGCAGCACTCCCTCAGTACTGACCCTCTGACAGTGCAGCACTCCCTCAGTACTGACCCTCTGACAGTGCAGCACTCCCTCAGTACTGACCCTCCGACAGTGCAGCACTCCCTCAGTACTGACCCTCTGACAGTGCAGCACTCCCTCAGTACTGACCCTCTGACAGTGCAGCACTCCCTCAGTACTGACCCTCTGACAGTGCAGCACTCCCTCAGTACTGACCCTCTGACAGTGCAGCACTCCCTCAGTACTGACCCTCTGACAGTGCAGCACTCCCTCAGTACTGACCCTCTGACAGTGCAGCACTCCCTCAGTACTGACCCTCTGACAGTGCAGCACTCCCTCAGTACTGACCTCTGACAGTGCAGCACTCCCTCAGTACTGACCCTCTGACAGTGCAGCACTCCCTCAGTACTGACCCTCTGACAGTGCAGCACTCCCTCAGTACTGACCCTCGACAGTGCAGCACTCCCTCAGTACTGACCCTCTGACAGTGCAGCACTCCCTCAGTACTGACCCTCTGACAGTGCAGCACTCCCTCAGTACTGACCCTCTGACAGTGCAGCACTCCCTCAGTACTGACCCTCTGACAGTGCAGCACTCCCTCAGTACTGACCCTCTGACAGTGCAGCACTCCCTCAGTACTGACCCTCTGACAGTGCAGCACTCCCTCAGTACTGACCCTCTGACAGTGCAGCACTCCCTCAGTACTGACCCTCTGACAGTGCAGCACTCCCTCAGTACTGACCCTCTGACAGTGCAGCACTCCCTCAGTACTGACCCTCTGACAGTGCAGCACTCCCTCAGTACTGACCCTCTGACAGTGCAGCACTCCCTCAGTACTGACCCTCTGACAGTGCAGCACTCCCTCAGTACTGACCCTCTGACAGTGCAGCACTCCCTCAGTACTGACCCTCTGACAGTGCAGCACTCCCTCAGTACTGACCCTCTGACAGTGCAGCACTCCCTCAGTACTGACCCTCTGACAGTGCAGCACTCCCTCAGTACTGACCCTCTGACAGTGCAGCACTCCCTCAGTACTGACCCTCTGACAGTGCAGCACTCCCTCAGTACTGACCCTCTGACAGTGCAGCACTCCCTCAGTACTGACCCTCTGACAGTGCAGCACTCCCTCAGTACTGACCCTCTGACAGTGCAGCACTCCCTCAGTACTGACCCTCTGACAGTGCAGCACTCCCTCAGTACTGACCCTCTGACAGTGCAGCACTCCCTCAGTACTGACCCTCTGACAGTGCAGCACTCCCTCAGTACTGACCCTCTGACAGTGCAGCACTCCCTCAGTACTGACCCTCTGACAGTGCAGCACTCCTTCAGTACTGACCCTCTGACAGTGCAGCACTCCCTCAGTGCTGACCCTCTGACAGTGCAGCACTCCCTCAGTACTGACCCTCTGACAGTGCAGCACTCCCTCAGTACTGACCCTCTGACAGTGCAGCACTCCCTCAGTACTGACCCTCTGACAGTGCAGCACTCCCTCAGTGCTGACCCTCTAACAGTGCAGCACTCCCTCAGTGCTGACCCTCTGACAGTGCAGCACTCCCTCAGTACTGACCCTCTGACAGTGCAGCACTCCCTCAGTACTGACCCTCTGACAGTGCAGCACTCCCTCAGTACTGACCCTCTGACAGTGCAGCACTCCCTCAGTACTGACCCTCTGACAGTGCAGCACTCCCTCAGTACTGACCCTCTGACAGTGCAGCACTCCTCAGTACTGACCCTCTGACAGTGCAGCACTCCCTCAGTACTGACCCTCTGACAGTGCAGCACTCCCTCAGTACTGACCCTCTGACAGTGCAGCACTCCCTCAGTACTGACCCTCTGACAGTGCAGCACTCCCTCAGTACTGACCCTCTGACAGTGCAGCACTCCCTCAGTACTGACCCTCTGACAGTGCAGCACTCCCTCAGTACTGACCCTCGACAGTGCAGCACTCCCTCAGTACTGACCCTCTGACAGTGCAGCACTCCCTCAGTACTGACCCTCTGACAGTGCAGCACTCCCTCAGTACTGACCCTCTGACAGTGCAGCACTCCCTCAGTACTGACCCTCTGACAGTGCAGCACTCCCTCAGTACTGACCCTCTGACAGTGCAGCACTCCCTCAGTACTGACCCTCTGACAGTGCAGCACTCCCTCAGTACTGACCCTCTGACAGTGCAGCACTCCCTCAGTACTGACCCTCTGACAGTGCAGCACTCCCTCAGTACTGACCCTCTGACAGTGCAGCACTCCCTCAGTACTGACCCTCTGACAGTGCAGCACTCCCTCAGTACTGACCCTCTGACAGTGCAGCACTCCCTCAGTACTGACCCTCTGACAGTGCAGCACTCCCTCAGTACTGACCCTCTGACTGTGCAGCACTTCCTCAGTACTGACCCTCTGACAGTGCAGCACTCCCTCAGTACTGACCCTCTGACAGTGCAGCACTCCCTCAGTACTGACCCTCTGACAGTGCAGCACTCCTTCAGTACTGACCCTCTGACAGTGCAGCACTCCCTCAGTACTGACCCTCTGACAGTGCAGCACTCCCTCAGTACTGACCCTCCGACAGTGCAGCACTCCCTCAGTACTGACCCTCTGACAGTGCAGCACTCCCTCAGTACTGACCCTCTGACAGTGCAGCACTCCCTCAGTACTGACCCTCTGACAGTGCAGCACTCCCTCAGTACTGACCCTCTGACAGTGCAGCACTCCTTCAGTACTGACCCTCTGACAGTGCAGCACTCCCTCAGTACTGACCCTCTGACAGTGCAGCACTCCCTCAGTACTGACCCTCTGACAGTGCAGCACTCCCTCAGTACTGACCCTCTGACAGTGCAGCACTCCCTCAGCACTGACCCTCTGACAGTGCAGCACTCCCTCAGTACTGACCCTCTGACAGTGCAGCACTCCCTCAGTACTGACCCTCTGACAGTGCAGCACTCCCTCAGTACTGACCCTCTGACAGTGCAGCACTCCTCAGTACTGACCCTCTGACAGTGCAGCACTCCCTCAGTACTGACCCTCTGACAGTGCAGCACTCCCTCAGTACTGACCCTCTGACAGTGCAGCACTCCCTCAGTACTGACCCTCTGACAGTGCAGCACTCCCTCAGTACTGACCCTCTGACAGTGCAGCACTCCCTCAGTACTGACCCTCTGACAGTGCAGCACTCCCTCAGTACTGACCCTCTGACAGTGCAGCACTCCCTCAGTACTGACCCTCTGACAGTGCAGCACTCCCTCAGTACTGACCCCTCTGACAGTGCAGCACTCCTCAGTACTGACCCCTGACAGTGCAGCACTCCCTCAGTACTGACCCTCTGACAGTGCAGCACTCCCTCAGTACTGACCCTCTGACAGTGCAGCACTCCCTCAGTACTGACCCTCTGACAGTGCAGCACTCCCTCAGTACTGACCCTCTGACAGTGCAGCACTCCCTCAGTACTGACCCTCTGACAGTGCAGCACTCCCTCAGTACTGACCCTCTGACAGTGCAACGCTCCCTCAGTACTGACCCTCTGACAGTGCAGCACTCCCTCAGTACTGACCCTCTGACAGTGCAGCACTCCCTCAGTACTGACCCTCCGACAGTGCAGCACTCCCTCAGTACTGACCCTCTGACAGTGCAGCACTCCCTCAGTACTGACCCTCTGACAGTGCAGCACTCCTCAGTACTGACCCTCTGACAGTGCAGCACTCCCTCAGTACTGACCCTCTGACAGTGCAGCACTCCTCAGTACTGACCCTCAGACAGTGCAGCACTCCCTCAGTACTGACCCTCCGACAGTGCAGCACTCCCTCAGTACTAACCCTCTGACAGTGCAGCACTCCCTCAGTACTGACCCTCTGACAGTGCAGCACTCCCTCAGTACTGACCCTCTGAAAGTGCAGCACTCCCTCAGTACTGACCCTCTGACAGTGCAGCACTCCCTCAGTACTGACCCTCTGACAGTGCAGCACTCCCTCAGTACTGACCCTCTGACAGTGCAGCACTCCCTCAGTACTGACCCTCTGACAGTGCAGCACTCCCTCAGTACTGACCCTCTGACAGTGCAGCACTCCCTCAGTACTGACCCTCTGACAGTGCAGCACTCCCTCAGTACTGACCCTCTGACAGTGCAGCACTCCCTCAGTACTGACCCTCTGACAGTGCAGCACTCCCTCAGTACTGACCCTCTGACAGTGCAGCACTCCCTCAGTACTGACCCTCTGACAGTGCAGCACTCCCTCAGTACTGACCCTCGACAGTGCGGCACTCCCTCAGTACTGACCTTCTGACAGTGCAGCACTCCCTCAGTACTGACCCTCTGACAGTGCAGCACTCCCTCAGTACTGACCCTCTGACAGTGCAGCACTCCCTCAGTGCTGACCCACGACAGTGCAGCACTCACTCAGTACTGACCCTCTGACAGGGTAGCACTCCATCAGTACTGACCCTCTGACAGTGCAGCTTCCCTCAGTACTGACCCTCTGACAGTGCAGCACTCCCTCAGTACTGACCCTCTATAAGTGCAGCACTCCATCAGTACTGACCCTGTGACAGTGCAGCACTCCCTCAGTACTGACCCTCTATAAGTGCAGCACTCCCTCAGTACTGACCCTCTGACAGTGCAGCACTCCCTCAGTACTGACCCTCTGACAGTGCAGCACTCCCTCAGTACTGACCCTCTGACAGTGCAGCACTCCCTCAGTACTGACCCTCTGACAGTGCAGCACTCCCTCAGTACTGACCCTCTGACAGTGCAGCACTCCTCAGTACTGACCCTCTGACAGTGCAGCACTCCCTCAGTACTGACCTCTGACAGTGCAGCACTCCCTCAGTACTGACCTCTACAGTGCAGCACTCCCTCAGTACTGACCCTCCGACAGTGCAGCATTTCCTCAGTACTGACCCTCTGACAGTGCAGCACTCACTCAGTACTGACCCTCCGACAGTGCAGGACTCCCTCAGTACTGACGCTCTGACAGTGAAGCACTCCCTCAGTGCTGACCCTCTGACAGTGCAGCACTCCCTCAGTACTGACCCTCTGACAGTGCAGCACTCCTCAGTACTGACCCTCTGACAGTGCAGGCTCCCTCAGTACTGACCTCTGACAGTGCAGCACTCCCTCAGTACTGACCTCCGACAGTGCAGCACTCCCTCAGTACTGACCCTCTGACAGTGCAGCACTCCTCAGTACTGACCCTCTGACAGTGCAGCACTCCCTCAGTACTGACCCTCTGACTGTGCAGCACTCCCTCAGTACTGACCCTCTGACAGTGCAGCACTCCCTCAGTACTGACCTCTGACAGTGCAGCACTCCCTCAGTACTGACCCTCTGACAGTGCTGCAATTCCTCAGTACTGACCCTCTGACAGTGCAGCACTCCCTCAGTACTGACCCTCTAACAGTGCAGCACTCCCTCAGTACTGACCCTCTGACAGTGCAGCACTCCCTCAGTACTGACCCTCTGACAGTGCAGCACTCCCTCAGTACTGACCCTCTGACAGTGCAGCACTCCCTCAGTACTGACCCTCTGACAGTGCAGCACTCCCTCAGTACTGACCCTCTATAAGTGCAGCACTCCCTCAGTACTGACCCTCTGACAGTGCAGCACTCCTCAGTACTGACCCTCTGACAGTGCAGCACTCCCTCAGTACTGACCCTCTGACAGTGCAGCACTCCCTCAGTACTGACCCTCTGACAGTGCAGCACTCCCTCAGTACTGACCCTCTGACAGTGCAGCACTCCCTCAGTACTGACCCTCTGACAGTGCAGCACTCCCTCAGTACTGACCCTCTGACAGTGCAGCACTCCCTCAGTACTGACCCTCCGACAGTGCAGCACTCCCTCAGTACTGACCCTCTGACAGTGCAGCACTCCCTCAGTACTGACCCTCTGACAGTGCAGCACTCCCTCAGTACTGACCCTTGACAGTGCAGCACTCCCTCAGTACTGACCCTCTGACAGTGCAGCACTCCCTCAGTACTGACCCTCTGACAGTGCAGCACTCCCTCAGTACTGACCCTCTGACAGTGCAGCACTCCCTCAGTACTGACCCTCTGCATGTGCAGCACTCCCTCAGTACTGACCCTCTGACAGTGCAGCACTCCCTCAGTACTGACCCTCTGACAGTGCAGCACTCCCTCAGTACTGACTCCGACAGTGCAGCACTCCCTCAGTACTGACTCTCTGACAGTGCAGCACTCCCTCAGTACTGACCCTCTGACAGTGCAGCACTCCCTCAGTACTGACCCTCTGACTGTGCAGCACTCCCTCAGTACTGACCCTCTACAGTGCAGCACTCCTCAGTACTGACCCTCTGACAGTGCAGCACTCCCTCAGTACTGACCCTCTGACAGTGCAGCACTCCCTCAGTACTGACCCTCTGACAGTGCAGCACTCCTCAGTACTGACCCTCTGACAGTGCAGCACTCCCTCAGTACTGACCCTCTGACAGTGCAGCACTCCCTCAGTACTGACCCTCTGACAGTGCAGCACTCCCTCAGTACTGACCCTCTGACAGTGCAGCACTCCCTCAGTACTGACCCTCTGACAGTGCAGCACTCCCTCAGTACTGACCCTCTGACAGTGCAGCACTCCCTCAGTACTGACCCTCTGACAGTGCAGCACTCCCTCAGTACTGACCCTCTGACAGTGCAGCACTCCCTCAGTACTGACCCTCTGACAGTGCAGCACTCCCTCAGTACTGACCCTCTGACAGTGCAGCACTCCCTCAGTACTGACCCTCTGACAGTGCAGCACTCCCTCAGTACTGACCCTCTGACAGTGCAGCACTCCCTCAGTACTGACCCTCTGACAGTGCAGCACTCCTCAGTACTGACCCTCTGACAGTGCGGCACTCCCTCAGTACTGACCCTCTGACATTGCAGCACTCCCTCAGTACTGACCCTCTGACAGTGCAGCACTCCATCAGTACTGACCTCTGACAGTGCTGCACTCTCTCAGTACTGACCCTCCGACAGTGCAGCACGCCCTCAGTACTGACCCTCTGACAGTGCAGTCTCCCTCAGTACTGACCCTCTGACAGTGAAGCACTCCCTCAGTACTGACCCTCTGACAGTGTATCACTTCCCCAGTACTGACCCTCTGACAGTGCAGCACTCCCTCAGTACTGACCCTCTAACAGTGCAGCACTCCTTCAGTACTGACCCTCTGACAGTGCAGCACTCCCTCAGTACTGACCCTCCAACAGTGCAGCACTCCCTCAGTACTGACCCTCTGACAGTGCAGCACTCCCTCAGTACTGACCCTCTGACAGTGCAGCACTCCTCAGTACTGACCCTCTGACAGTGCAGCACTCCCTCAGTACTGACCCTCTGACAGTGCAGCACTCCCTCAGTACTGACCCTCTGACAGTGCAGCACTCCTTCAGTACTGACCCTCTGACAGTGCAGCACTTCCTCAGTACTGACCCTCTGACAGTGCAGCACTCCCTCAGTACTGACCCTCTGACAGTGCAGCACTCCCTCAGTACTGACCCTCTGACAGTGCAGCACTCCTTCAGTACTGACCCTCTGACAGTGCAGCACTCCCTCAGTGCTGACCCTCTGACAGTGCAGCACTCCCTCAGTGCTGACCCTCTGACAGTGCAGCACTCCCTCAGTACTGACCCTCTGACAGTGCAGCACTCCCTCAGTACTGACCCTCTGACAGTGCAGCACTCCCTCAGTACTGACCCTCTGACAGTGCAGCACTCCCTCAGTACTGACCCTCTGACAGTGCAGCACTCCCTCAGTACTGACCCTCTGACAGTGCAGCACTCCCTCAGTACTGACCCTCTGACAGTGCAGCACTCCCTCAGTACTGACTCTGACAGTGCAGCACTCCCTCAGTACTGATCCTGTGACAGTGCAGCACTCCCTCAGTACTGACCCTCTGACAGTGCAGCACTCCCTCAGTACTGACCCTCGACAGTGCAGCATTCCTCAAGCACTCGATATCTCCTCAGTACTGACCCTCTGACAGTGCAGCACTCCCTCAGTACTGACCCTCTGACATTGCAGCACTCCCTCAGTACTGACCCTCTGACAGTGCAGCACTCCCTCAGTACTGACCCTCTGACAGCCCAGCACTCCCTCAGTACTGACCCTCTGACAGTGCAGCATTCCTCAGTACTGACCCTCTGACAGTGCAGCACTCCTTCAGTACTGACCCTCTGACTGTGCAGCACTCCCTCAGTACTGACCCTCTGACAGTGCGGCTCCCTCAGTACTGACCCTCTGACAGTGCAGCACTCCCTCAGTACTGACCCTCTGACAGTGCGCACTCCCTCAGTACTGACCCTCTGACAGTGCAGCGCTCCCTCAGTACTGACCCTCTGACAGTGCAGCACTCCCTCAGTACTGACCCTCTGACAGTGCAGCACTCCCTCAGTACTGACCCTCTGACAGTGCAGCACTCCTTCAGTACTGACCCTCTGACAGTGCAGCACTCCTCAGTGCTGACTCTGACAGTGCAGCACTCCCTCAGTACTGACCCTCTAACAGTGCAGCACTCCTTCAGTACTGACCCTCTGACAGTGCAGCACTCCCTCAGTACTGACCCTCTGACAGTGCAGCACTCCCTCAGTACTGACCCTCTGACAGTGCAGCACTCCCTCAGTACTGACCCTCTGACAGTGCAGCACTCCTCAGTACTGACCCTCTGACAGTGCAGCACTCCCTCAGTACTGACCCTCTGACAGTGCAGCACTCCCTCAGTACTGACCCTCTGACAGTGCAGCACTCCTCAGTACTGACCCTCTGACAGTGCAGCACTCCCTCAGTACTGACCCTCTGACAGTGCAGCACTCCCTCAGTACTGACCCTCTGACAGTGCAGCACTCCCTCAGTACTGACCCTCTGACAGTGCAGCACTCCCTCAGTACTGACCCTCTGACAGTGCAGCACTCCCTCAGTACTGACCCTCTGACAGTGCAGCACTCCCTCAGTACTGACCCTCTGACAGTGCAGCACTCCTTCAGTACTGACCCTCTGACTGTGCAGCACTCCCTCAGTACTGACCCTCTGACAGTGCAGCACTCCCTCAGTACTGACCCTCTGACAGTGCAGCACTCCCTCAGTACTGACCCTCTGACAGTGCAGCACTCCTTCAGTACTGACCCTCTGACAGTGCAGCACTCCCTCAGTACTGACCCTCTAACAGTGCAGCACTCCCTCAGTACTGACCCTCTGACAGTGCAGCACTCCCTCAGTACTGACCTCTGACAGTGCAGCACTCCCTCAGTACTGACCCTCTGACAGTGCAGCACTCCCTCAGTACTGACCCTCTGACAGTGCAGCACTTCCTCTCAGTACTGACCCTCTGACAGTGCAGCACTCCTCAGTCTGACTCTCTGACAGTGCAGCACTCCCTCAGTATGACCCTCTGACAGTGCAGCACTCCCTCAGTACTGACCCTCTGACAGTGCAGCACTTCCTCAGTACTGACCCTCTGACAGTGCAGCACTCCCTCAGTACTGACCCTCTGACAGTGCAGCACTCCCTCAGTACTGACCCTCTGACAGTGCAGCACTCCTTCAGTACTGACCCTCTGACAGTGCAGCACTCCCTCAGTACTGACCCTCTGACAGTGCAGCACTCCCTCAGTACTGACCCTCTGACAGTGCAGCACTCCCTCAGTACTGACCCTCTGACAGTGCAGCACTCCCTCAGGGCTGACCTCTGACAGTGCAGCACTCCCTCAGTACTGACCCTCTGACAGTGCAGCACTCCCTCAGTACTGACCCTCTGACAGTGCAGCACTCCCTCAGTACTGACCCTCTGACAGTGCAGCACTCCCTCAGTAATGACCCTCGACAGTGCAGCACTCCCTCAGTACTGACCCTCTGACAGTGCAGCACTCCCTCAGTACTGACCCTCGACAGTGCAGCATCCCTCAGTACTGACCCTCTGAACAGTGCAGCACTCCCTCAGTACTGACCCTCCGACAGTGCAGCACTCCCTCAGTACTGACCCTCTGACAGTGCAGCACTCCCTCAGTACTGACCCTCTGACAGTGCAGCACTCCCTCAGTACTGACCCTCTGACAGTGCAGCACTCCCTCAGTACTGACCCTCTGACAGTGCAGCACTCCCTCAGTACTGACCCTCTGAACAGTGCAGCACTCCCTCAGTACTGACCCTCTGACAGTGCATGCTCTCCCTCAGTACTGACCTCTCTGACAGTGCAGCGCTCCCTCACTACTGACCCTCCAACATGGCAGCACTCCCTCAGTACTGACTCTCTGACAGTGCAGCACTCCTCAGTACTGACCCTCTGACAGTGCAGCAATCCCTCAGTACTGACCCTCTGACTGTGCAGCACTCCCTCAGTGCTGACCTTAACAGTGCAGCGCTCCTTCAGTACTGACCCTCTGACAGTGCAGCACTCCCTCAGTACTGACCCTCTAACAGTGCAGCACTCCCTCAGTACTGACCCTCTGACAGTGCAGCACTCCTCATACTGACCTCTGACAGTGCAGCACTCCTCAGTACTGGCCCTTTGACAGGGCGGAACTCCCTCAGTACTGACCCTCTGACAGTGCAGCACTCCCTCAGTACTGACCCTCTGACAGTGCAGCACTCCCTCAGTACTGACCCTCTGACAGTGCAGCACTCCCTCAGTACTGACCCTCAAAGTGCAGCACTCCCTCAGTACTGACCCTCTGACAGTGCAGCACTCCCTCAGTACTGACCCTCTGACAGTGCAGCACTCCCTCAGTACTGACCCTCTGACAGTGCAGCAAATCCTCAGTACTGACCCTCTGACAGTGCAGCACTCCCTCAGTACTGACCCTCTGACAGTGCAGCACTCCCTCAGTACTGACCCTCTGACAGTGCAGCACTCCCTCAGTACTGACCCTCTGACAGTGGGCACTCCCTCAGTACTGACCCTCTGACAGTGCAGCACTCCCTCAGTACTGACCCTCTGACAGTGCAGCACTCCCTCAGTACTGACCCTCTGACAGTGCAGCACTCCCTCAGTACTGACCCTCTGACAGTGCAGCACTACCTCTGTTCTGACCCTCTGACAGTGCAGCACTCCCAGAGTACTGACACTCTGAAAGTGCAGCGTCCCTCAGTACTGACCCTCTGACAGTGCAGCACTCCCTCAGTACTGACCCTCTGACTGTGCAGCACTCCCTCAGTGCTGACCCTCTGACAGTGCAGCACTCCCTCAGTACTGACCCTCTGACAGTGCAGCACTCCCTCAGTACTGACCCTCTGACAGTGCAGCACTCCCTCAGTACTGACCCTCTGACAGTGCAGCACTCCCTCAGTACTGACCCTCTGACAGTGCAGCACTCCCTCAGTACTGACCCTCTGACAGTGCAGCACTCCCTCAGTACTGACCCTCTGACAGTGCAGCACTCCCTCAGTACTGACCCTCTGACAGTGCAGCACTCCCTCAGTACTGACCCTCTGACATGCAGCACTCCCTCAGTACTGACCCTCTGACAGTGCAGCACTCCCTCAGTACTGACCCTCTGACAGTGCAGCACTCCCTCAGTACTGACCCTCTGACAGTGCAGCACTCCCTCAGTACTGACTCTCTGACAGTGCAGCACTCCCTCAGTACTGACCCTCTGACAGTGCAGCACTCCTCAGTACTGACCCTCTGACAGTGCAGCACTCCCTCAGTACTGACCCTCTGACAGTGCAGCACTCCTTCAGTACTGACCCTCTGACAGTGCAGCACTCCCTCAGTGCTGACCCTCTGACAATGCAGCAGTACCTCTGTACTGACCCTCTGAAAGTGCAGCACTCCGTCAGTATGACCTCTGACAGTTCAGCACCCCCTTAGTACTGACCCTCTGACAGTGCAGCACTCACTCCGTACTCACCCTCTGACAGTGCAGCACTCCCTCAGTACTGACTCTCTACAGTGCAGCACTCCCTCAGTACTGACCCTCTGACAGTGCAGCACTCCCTCAGTACTGACCCTCTGACAGTGCAGCACTCCCTCAGTACTGACCCTCTGAAGTGCAGCACTCCCTCAGTACTGACCCTCTGACAGTGCAGCACTCCCTCAGTACTGACCCTCTGACAGTGCAGCACTCCCTCAGTACTGACCCTCTGACAGTGCAGCACTCCCTCAGTACTGACCCTCTGACAGTGCAGCACTCCCTCAGTACTGACCCTCTGACAGTGCAGCACTCCATCAGTACTGACCCTCTGACAGTGCAGCAATCCCTCGAGAATGACCCTCTGACAGTGCAGCACTCCCTCAGTTATGACCCTCTGACAGTGCAGCACTCCCTCAGTACTGACCCTCTGACAGTGCAGCACTCCCTCAGTACTGACCCTCTGACAGTGCAGCACTCCCTCAGTACTGACCCTCTGACAGTGCAGCACTCCTCAGTACTGACCCTCTGACAGTGCAGCACTCCTCAGTACTGACCCTCTGACAGTGCAGCACTCCCTCAGTACTGACCCTCTGACAGTGCAGCACTCCCTCAGTACTGACCCTCTGACAGTGCAGCACTCCCTCAGTACTGACCTCTGACAGTGCAGCACTCCCTCAGTACTGACCCTCTGACAGTGCAGCACTCCCTCAGTACTGACCCTCTGACAGTGCAGCACTCCCTCAGTACTGACCCTCTGACAGTGCAGCACTCCCTCAGTACTGACCCTCTGACAGTGCAGCACTCCCTCAGTACTGACCCTCTGACAGTGCAGCACTCCCTCAATACTGACCCTCTGACAGTGCAGCACTCCCTCAGTACTGACCCTCTGACAGTGCAGCACTCCTCAGTACTGACCCTCTGACAGTGCAGCACTCCCTCAGTACTGACCCTCTGACAGTGCAGCACTCCTCAGTACTGACCCTCTGACAGTGCAGCACTCCATCAGTACTGACCCTCTGACAATGCAGCACTCCCTCAGTACCGACCCTCTGACAGTGCAGCACTCCCTCAGTACTGACCCTCTGACAGTGCAGCACTCCTCAGTGCTGACCCTCGGACAGAGCAGCAATCTATCAGTACTGACCCTCTGACAGTGCAGCACTCCCTCAGTACTGATCCTCTGACAATGCAGCACTCCATCAGTACTGACCCTCTGACAGTGCAGCAATCCCTCAGCACTGACCCTCCGACAGTGCAGCACTCCCTCAGTACTGACCCTCTGACAGTGCAGCACTCCCTCAGTACTGACCCTCTGACAGTGCAGCACTCCTCAGTACTGACCTCTGACAGTGCAGCACTCCCTCAGTACTGACCCTCTGACAGTGCAGCTCTCCCTCAGTACTGACCCTCTGACAGTGCAGCACTCCCTCAGTACTGACCCTCTGACAGTGCAGCACTCCCTCAGTACTGACCCTCTGACAGTGCAGCACTCCCTCAGTACTGACCCTCTGACAGTGCAGCACTCCCTCAGTACTGACCCTCTGACAGTGCAGCACTCCCTCAGTACTGACCCTCTGACAGTGCAGCCTCCCACAGTACTGACCCTCTGACAGTGCAGCACTCCCTCAGTACTGCTCTGACAGTGTAGCCTTCCCTCAGTACTGACCCTCTGACAGTGCAGCACTCCCTCAGTACTGACGCTCTGACAGTGCAGCACTCCCTCAGTACTGACCCTCTGACAGTGCAGCACTCCCTCAGTAATGACCCCTGACAGTGCAGCACTCCTCAGTACTGACCTCTGACAGTGCAGCACTCCTCAGTACTGACCTCTGACATGCAGCATCCCTCAGTACTGACCCTCTGACAGTGCAGCACTCCCTCAGTACTGACCCTCTGACAGTGCAGCACTCCCTCAGTACTGACCCTCTGACAGTGCGGCACTCCCTCAGTACTGACCCTCTGACAGTGCAGCACTCCCTCAGTACTGACCCTCTGACAGTGCAGCACTCCCTCAGTACTGACCCTCTGACAGTGCAGCACTCCCTCAGTACTGACCCTCTGACAGTGCAGCACTCCCTCAGTACTGACCCTCTGACAGTGCTGCACACCTCAGTACTGACCCTCTGACAGTGCAGCGCTCCCTCAGTACTGACCCTCTGACAGTGCAGCACTCCCTCAGTACTGACCTCTGACAGTGCAGCACTCCCTCAGTACTGACCCTCTGACAGTGCAGCACTCCCTCAGTACTGACCCTCGACAGTGCAGCACTCCCTCAGTACTGACCCTCTGACAGTGCAGCACTCCTTCAGTACTGACCCTCTGACAGTGCAGCACTCCCTCAGTACTGACCCTCTGACAGTGCAGCACTCCCTCAGTACTGACCTCTGACAGTGCAGCACTCCCTCAGTACTGACCCCTCTGCAGTGTGCAGCGCTCCCTCAGTACTGAACCTCTGACAGTGCAGCATCCCCTCAGTACGGACCCTTTGACAGTGCAGCACTCCCTCAGCACTGACCCTCTGACCGTGCAGCACTCCCTCAGTACTGACCTCCTGACAGTGCAGCACTCCCTCAGTACTGACCCTCTGACAGTGCAGCACTCCCTCAGTACTGACCCTCTGACAGTGCAGCACTCCCTCAGTACTGACCCTCTGACAGTGCAGCACTCCCTCAGTACTGACCCTCTGACAGTGCAGCACTCCCTCAGTACTGACCCTCTGACAGTGCAGCACTCCTTCAGTACTGACCCTCTGACAGTGCAGCACTCCCTCAGTACTGACCCTCTAACAGTGCAGCACTCCCTCAGTACTGACCCTCTGACAGTGCAGCACTCCCTCAGTACTGACCCTCTGACAGTGCAGCACTTCCTCAGTACTGACCTCTGACAGTGCAGCACTCCATCAGTACTGACCTCTAACACTGCAGCACTCCCTCAGTACTCACCCTCCGACAGTGCAGCACTCCTCAGTACTGACCCTCTGACAGTGCAGCACTCCCTCAGTACTGACCCTCCAACAGTGCAGCACTCCCTCAGTATGACCCTCCGACAGTGCAGCACTCCCTCAGTACTGACCCTCTGACAGTGCAGCACTCCCTCAGTACTGACCCTCTGACAGTGCAGCACTCCCTCAGTACTGACCCTCTGACTATGCAGCACTCCCTCAGTACTGACCCTCTGACAGTGCAGCACTCCCTCAGTACTGACTCTTGACAGTGCAGCACTCCCTCAGTCCTGACCCTCCGACAGTGCAGGACTCCCTCAGTACTGACTCTATGACAGTGCAGGACTCCCTCAGTACTGACCCTCTGACAGTGCAGCTCCCTCAGTACGGTCCCTCTGACAGTGCAGCACTCCTCAGTACTGACCCTCTGACAGTGCAGCACTCCTCAGTACTGACCCTCTGACAGTGCAGCACTCCCTCAGTGCTGACCTCTAACAGTGCAGCGCCTCCCTCAGTACTGACCCTCTGACAGTGCAGCACTCCCTCAGTTTGACCTTCTGACAGTGTGCACTCCTCAGTACTGACCCTCTGACAGTGCAGCACTCCCCAGTGTGACCTCTAACAGTGCAGCACTCCCTCAGTACTGACCCTCTGACAGTGCAGCATCCTCAGTACTGACCCTCTGACAGTGCAGCACTCCCTCAGTACTGACCCTCTGACAGTGCAGCACTCCCCTCAGTACTGACCTCTACAGTGCAGCACTCCTTCAGTACTGCCCTCTGACAGTGCAGCACTCCCTCACTACTGACCCTCTGACAGTGCAGCACTCCCTCAGTATGACCCTCTGACAGTGCAGCACTCCCTCAGTACTGACCCTCTGACATTCCTTCACACCTCAGTACTGACCCTCTGACAGTGCAGCACTCCCTCACGACTGACCCTCCGACAGTGCAGCACTCCCTCAGTATGACCCTCTGACAGTGCAGCACTCCCTCAGTACTGACCCTCTGACAGTGCAGCACGCCTCAGTAGCTGACCCTCTAACAGTGCAGCACTCCTTCAGTACTGACCCTCTGACATGTGCAGCACTCCCTCAGTGCTGACTCTAACAGTGCAGCACTCCTCAGTACTGACCTCTGACAGGGCAGCACTCCCTCAGTACTGACCTCTGGACTGTGCACATTCCTCAGTGCTGACACCTCGACAGTGCAGCACTCCTCAGTACTGACCCTCTGACAGTGCAGCACTCCCTCAGTACTGAACCTCTAACAGGGCAGCACTCCCTCAGTTACTGACCCTCTGACAGTGCAGCACTCCCTCAGTATGACCCTCCGACAGTGCAGCACTCCCAGTACTGACCTCTAACAGTGCAGCCCTCCTCAGTACTGACCTCTGACAGTGCAGGCACTCCCTCAGTACTGACCTCTGACAGTGCAGCACTCCCTCAGTACTGACCCTCTGACAGTGCAGCACTCCTCAGTATGACCTCTGACAGTGCAGCACTCCTCAGTATGAACCTCTGACAGTGCATCTCTCCCTCAGTACTGACCCTCTGACAGTGCAGCACTTCCCCATTACTGGACCTCTTAGTGCTGCACTCCTCAGTACTGACCTTGACAGTGCGGCACTCCTCAGTATGGCCCTGACAGTGCCAGCATTCCATCAGTACTGA